>NW_026562406.1:5890000-6490000 GCF_027474105.1 Poeciliopsis prolifica | reverse complement strand
TCTGAAGCTTTAATAACGTTCGTGTTTGAATTATTGTTTTTTGGGTTTTTTAAATTGAATATTAGGAGTAAAAAATAAAGATTAAGGGATGTTTATACACAAAGACATGAACTGTATAATCTATAAGGAAAACTTTTACAGTTTTACATCGTTGGCATCATACCAGGATGGTCTACTAGGGAACTTCATCATACTATTCACTTTACTGTAAGACTTCCCAAAATACATCCAAAAATTATTTAGTCATTGTAGTGAACTCAACTTTATAAATCACAAAAGACTGTTTTTTTGTTTTTGTTTTTTTTTATTAATACATCATGAATCCGTTGAATCTTCTCAAAGATCGTAGACCGTAGACTACACATGGGAAATCCCGTCAGAAACAACATCCTGTCCCAGGGCCCCTAGGAAGTGACCTCAGCTTCAGAGAGGCCAGATAAAAAAGTTCACATCAGAAACACAAAAACACCCGGCTGGCCGTAACGAGCTGCGCACCAGGCTCCAGTGTGTTCTGAAGGAGACCAGGTGGTGTGACACACATATGATTCTGATTAAGGGGCCTTGGGATGAACGAGAGGAGAGCCGGGGAGGAAAGTAGGGTGGGCTGGTAGGAGCCAATCACAAGATTTTGTATATGATGCAGCCATTTGTGGAGTTCATTGTCCTCATTTGGGCCCAGGCATAATGCCGTTCTCACAAGAGAACAGTTTACTTTGAAAAGGACTTTGTGTGTCGATGGAGGGGGGACTGGTGGGACAGATGACTTATTGTTTCCCTCCAAGAGACAAAATCCAAACATGAGCTTCATCCACTGAGTGCTGAGTGTTACTAATAAAATTATTTCCATTATAGGTTTATGTCATTTTTATGCTACAACTTATTTCAATGCAGCTTAATTGATCTTATATGAATTTCTGTGGTAAACCAATAAGTGGTAAATCAACAAAGTGGGAGGGGAAAAAATGAAGGAAAAGAAGCAAAGATGGTATTGCAGGACGAAAGCTATAAGAAGTTCCCTTCAAAGTTTGCTTTAGTCTGATTAGATCAAAATTAATTATGTGTGGTGGAAAATAAAATCTGACTAGTATTAAACATGGCAGTGGCAGCATCATGTTGTAAGGATCATTTTCTTTAGCAGAAGAATCCAAAAAGAACCCTGGAGAACAAGGTCGATCTTCACTTTTCTTAAACCTACAGCCAGGACTGCAATAAAACTGTGTAGACTAAAGGTAAAAATATAAACATCATTGAAAATCTGATTTGTAGCTAGACTTGAAACTGATCTTCAAAGATAGTTTTATAAAGCTTGAGCTATTTTGCAAGGAAGATTGGAGTCTTTCAGTCTCTTGATCTGCAAAGCAGAGTAAAGACATACCCCCCAAAGACTTGCAGCAATAAATGCTGTGAAAGGGAGTTCTACAAAGTACTGAGATAAAAAATAAATGCATGCCACAGTTTCAGATTTATTCGTACGTCACAATGCACACTTTTTCTTTAGGAACGAATGCAGTGTGCTCTTTGCGTTTGCTTGTTACCTAAAACACCTTTAAAATGCATTAATAAATGAAGCTGTTAACAGGACTAAAAGTGCCAATGTTCAAGGGCCATCAATCCCTTTGTAAGGCAAAGTTTGACAGTCACACTTTTTTTGATCTTTGAAAGTAAGAGACGTCAAAGACACCTCTGTCCTCATTCCTCAATGGTCAGTTCCGTCCTGGTGTATTGTGCTGCACTTGACGTGACTCCTTAAATGCCTCCCGATATGAAGTAACAAAAACAAGCAGGCCTGCCAGTCTGGTCGGAAGGATAAGGAAGGGGAAACAGGAGGCCATTCTTCTCTTTGTGTGACGGGAATTGTGTAGGAACAAGCACCTGTCACCCCACAACAATGACCACAAAGGTCGGGCAGAGAGACAGAGAGAGCTGAGAGACAGAAAGCAGAGAAAGAGGGCAGCACAGGATGAAAAGTGGATCTGGCCGGCCAAATCATTTCCTTCCTTCCAAATCAAATTATTTCCTGCAAATTACAGTTCTGAAACTGTGAATGCTTGAAGGCCACACAGTCAGGTATTCATCTGATTAACATCTGCATTAACAGTTAGCACCGATAATAGAAGCAGCTAAAGCTTCCCATTATCTGAGTCTGTTGCTCGAACTCTTATTTCTCATCCACCATCCCCTCTATGTATGCTCTGCACCAATTTCACACTCTTTTTTTTTTCCTGAAGTGACAAAGAGCAGCCGCGTTTCTGTGTCCTTCATATTTCCCCTTCATGTGTCCTCCAAACCAGGAGTACAGAGGAATTTCAAGGCACAGCACAATCCTGCATTTCAATATGAGACTCAAGGAAAGAAAGAAGAATCCACCTCGATTTATTATCCTCTGCAGTGACAGTTGGCCTGCTCTACCCATTTCAGGGTCGCTGTAACACTGCTTACCTCTCTGTCCTTTAACTTCATGGCCAGTACCAGCTGGTTGCGATGGTTGGTTAATGCTTCACGATAGTTCCCCTTGGAGAAGAATGCAGAGCCCAGATTCCCATGAGCACGGCATTCCCCAGTTTGGTCACCTGAAGAGGCAGAACGAAAGACTTGAAACACAGCAGCCGACACCCTGACACACACCTTCACTATCTGCTGGACACAATTAGAAACCAAGTGGGGTTTATTTCATAACAGCCTTCTGTGTGATGAAACACATGTATTGCCACTTGCATGCCGCTGCACCCTTAAAAGGTAAAGTGGCCGTTCTGCGTTCTTCTCTGCAAGAACAGCTTCTCTGACAGCTGGTAGTGCTGATCTTAAAGCTCCGGAGGGTAAAAAGGGGAAAGCCTTATTATTTCTGCCTGACAGCGAGGCCTCACAGTAAGGGCCAAAGTAAAGCTCAAGTCTCTGCGCTCCACCTGAGAACCTCCGCTTCTTATCTCCAGCTGCTCTGCCCACTCATGTGTCAAATGTGTGGGGGTGAGAAGAGTGGAGCCAGTCAGTGCTGCATGCTTCTTCTTTTTCTTAGGTTAGTAGTTTTTTTTTTCTCCATTCTGTAAAGTTTCCACAGCAAGTGGCCTTTCTTCTTTTAAATAATTTTTAAATGACCTTAAACATTCGAGAAAGTTTAAAATAAGCCTCATGACAATATTTACTCAAAATTATGCTATAATTCATTGAGATAAATGAGAGGAGAAGCAGCAGCTAAGCTAGTGGTCTTTTTTAGTTTAAAGCTAATGTTAGCGTAAACATGTTAGCATATGAATATGCTAACATTTTTAAAAAGTAGGATGAAGTCAATTGGTAATTAATTGGTTTACAGTTAGCTAACAGGATTTTGCAGTGAGCAGAAATGTTGTAATCTTACTCATTAAATACTGTAGTCACACTCAAAGGCAAAAAAATTATACAGGGACACTGCATAAAAGTTAGCTAAAAAGTTGCATTAGTAATCAGAAGTAGTCACAGAATTACAAAAATAGATTACTGCTTATACAAATTATCTTTGAAAACAGATTTGACAGAGAATGTATCTATGAAAATTATAACATTTCTTATCATCTAAAAGGGCACAGTTATATATCAGTACCTATGGGTGACATCCAAGAAAATAATGTCCTGCTTGTTGGCCCACATTAAACTCTACAGAAGAACAACAAAAAGAGACTAATGAATATTGAAAGTTAACTCATTTGTCAGATCAGATCAAGATAGATTTGGGTTCACTTTGCCAGGTAGGTACCAAGCCAAGATCCCTCACGATTGCAAAACGAAGACAGAAAAGACCTGAGGTAGGACTTTAATACATGACCATATATACAAGGCAGAAACACATAAAATACATATATATATATATATATATATATATATATATATATATATATATATATATATATTATATATATATATATATATATATAAAAAAATTCCCTTCTCACCCACCGCGGGTGGTTCTTATCCTCTGAGCTCGGGTCCTCTACCAGAGGCCTGGGAGCTTGAGGGTTCTGCGCAGTATCTTGGCTGTGCCAAGGACTGCACATTTCTGGACTGAGATGTCTGATGTTGTTCCTGGGATCTGTTGTAGCCACTGCTCCAGTTTGGGGGTTACTGCCCCGAGGGCCCCGATGACCACAGGCACCACTGTGGTCTTCACCTTGCAGGCCCTCTCCAGTTCTTCCCTGAGGCCCTGGTATTTCTCCAGTTTCTCATGCTCCTTTTTCCTGATGTTGCAATCACTTGGTATTGCTACATCTACCACAACGGCTTTCCTCTGATGTTTATCCACTACGACAATGTCTGGTTGGTTCGCCATTACCATTTTGTCTGTCTGGATCTGAAAGTCCCAGGATCTTAGCTCTGGCGTTCTCCACCACCTTTGGGGGGTTTCCCACTTTGATCTCGGGGTTTCCAGTCCATATTCTGCACAGATGTTTCTGTACACTATGCCTGCCACTTGGTTATGTCGCTCCATGTACGCTTTCCCTGCCAGTATCTTGCACCTGCTGTGATGTGCTGGACTGTCTCAGGGGCCTCCTTGCACAACCTACACCTTGGGTCTTTCTGGTGTGGTAGATCTGGGCCTCTTGCTCTGGTGTATATATATATATATATATATATATATATATATATATATATATATATATATATATATATATATATATATATATATATATAAGTAGATATGCATATTCCATCTTGATCTGAAAACTTCATATTAACTAACCCAATGACTTTTTCTAAAATTTCCAAACAGCTTCGTGAGAAAGTGAGAGCTCTGACATTGCCAGGTTTGCTGAACGACTTCCTACACCTTTGGGGTATTTTAAAGGGAAACTAAGCAAAACACAACCCTTCCAGCAGAAAGGAAAATTTCTTTTGAAGAATGACAGAACATCTCTGAGGAAATATATGCAGCACTGATTTCCTCCATGCTGAGGAACACTCAGTCAGTAATAAAACATGAGGATGAAACTATGAAGAATGAGCATTTGAATCTTAATAATGGAAGATACGGTGACATTTTGAGTTCATATTATGCAAAGTGTCATTTTGATGTATTCATCAAAACATATCACTTGATTGTTGGAGGGAAAAAAGGGAAGCAATTACAAGGAAGTGCAGGAGCTGTGAGTTTTTTAAGACTTCAGTGTAAACACCAGTGAATTGTCGTAGTTAGAAGCAAAATATTTTTATTTATTACCGTCTGACATACATTATGAAATTCACTGTTGACCAAAACAATACAACTTTTAGCTTGATCTGGGATTTGGAAACTAAAAATCAGATTTAATTTCAGTCAGTAAATGCCCCTTATGCAATCTGTACTCCCCGATTCATTAGCTGGTTGACTTTTATACTTTGTAGTTGTTCAGTGTTTTGTCATTATCACTACTATTAATATATAATATTTATTTGAATATTTTTCTAATTTAAGTATTTGTGTCATTCCTGTGAATTTCAAAATGTAGCTAACAGAAATAATTGACGGCCGTTCCCAGCTGACATACCTAAGGTCTTGGCCACCTCCAAGTCCTGCTGCATGTATCCGAGGCTCTTCTCTGTGTTGCCCAGGGACCAGTGGGCGCTGCTGAGGGCGGAGAAGACGGAGCCGCGAAGCTTGAGGCTGCACGTTCCTATCTTCAAAGCGGCTTCCAGCACCACCACGGAGGCCGTGTGGTGCCCCGCCGTCAGTAGCTCCTGGCCGATCACAGACACCACCACAAAGGGACTTTTGTCCAGCTTCATCTTTTGCAGCTGCTGATAGGTGGGCTCCAGAGAATCTGTGCAGAGCAAAAACGTGTTAGACACAGACTATGAAGGGTTACAAAGCAAAAAAAAAAAAACATCCTGCTGCCATGCTGAGTAACAATAACACCAGGTAGAAATGAGTTGGAGATTTGTAAAATCTGTGTAAAGGTGGGATTTATCTCCACTCTGACTTTATTTTCTTTAAATCACAGCTTTTTGCAGCTTCCATAATTATAGCCTGTTGCTCGGCTAAGAGATGGCTGTCCTTGACAATTTAACAATAACTAAATGCACTGCATGATCCAGGTTTTAATTCTCATGCTTTGACTTGGTTAATCTAAGGCAATTTTCACTGCATACAATGACAGATGTTTAGACAATTGCTGGCGATCATTCTCACAAACCACATAAGATTGTGCCAATATTTCTGCCCTTTTTCCCAGGTAAAGTGACAGGATGACGGGAAAACAAAAGCAGCTCATGCCAGTATGCAGCGGAGATGTAATGGAGGAGCAAAGACCAGAGGAGATGTACAAGGTGACCTCTGAAGAGGCTGAAAACTCACACAATGACATAAATCAATGGTGGACCACATGGGATTGGGGATCTAGAGCCTTTTCAGATTATAAAGCCCTGTGGCAGACAGCAACATCGAACGTCCTGACCTGACCAACTGTATGTAGGTCTTTGTGTCTAATGATGCATATGTGCTCCTTTGAGTGTGTGTTTCTAGATACATATCAAAAATATTAACACCCCCTAAACCCTTCAACATTTTGTTACAAACAGCGTGGAACACAATATAACACGTTTTATTTTAAAATGGAATAAAACTAGACATTGTTTTATAAATGCGTCACAAATGAAATTAAAGTGTTTTATACGTTGTACTCGGTCCCCTTTACTCTGATACCCGAAAACACATTCAGTGAGAACAATAGATTTTCAAAGTATTTGAGAGTAATTTATTGTCAGTATTAATCCAACTGTTTGTGAAGGCATTATAGGTTTGTTAGAAAACATTAGTGAATAAACAGCATCACAGAGGAACACAGCAGACAGAAGGGTGAGAAAGTTGTGGAGAAGGATAAGGCGAGATTTGATTTTAAAACCAAAACCCAGAGTCTAAAGACACACAGAGAGAGCTACGATGAAAGGTGGTAAAATGTGCTAGAATGGACCAGGAAAAGCCCAAACATAAAACAAATTGTGGATCTGTGGAAAAGACTAGATAACTGATAAGTACAAATGCTTTCACTCCGATCTGGCAGAGACTCAGTACTTTTTCAGTGAGCAGTGGAGAAACGTCACCAAATGTGCAAACCTGGTAGAAGTACTCGCAGTAGTGACAGTGGGAAATGGTGGTTGTGCAAGTAATTTCTCAGTAAAGGTGAAATACACACCACATTTGAAAAATGAGTAAAAATATATGATTGAGTTGCTTTCAATTAGATCAAAGCATTGCACACTTCAGATAATCTCTCTCCATGCAACATCTGATTTACTTTTTATCAACAGATCAAAGTTTAAGGAATTGCTAAGAATTTACTTACAAACATTTAAACACAGCAACATTTGAACAAATGGAGTATATCTTAGACACACACACACGCGCGTGCGCGCACACACACACACGCACACACACACCCACACATGCATTCTCAATATGAGCTGCAGGCCCGTAAAAGCACACAAAAGCATAACTGATGATGCTTTTTCAAAAACACTTGAAAGAGCATCTCTTCTGTTCCGGCACTTGGCAGAACGTCATGGTTATGGAAACAGTGCATGCATATTATATCCATTCACACCTTGTAATTGCCTGCAGAGTGACATTGAGAGCTGAGTCATAAATCAAACGATGAAAAAAAAAAGACGCCTTTTTAAAAAGGTGTCACGGCTGTTATATTCATAAACAGGTCGTTGTGACAACGCTGGAGAGCACTGTTCCCTGCACACAACACTGACACATATCAGATGGAGGATCTGGATCTAACCAAGCCACAAGACACACAAGATCCGCGATGTCATCGGGATGCACACAGCCATCAACGAGGTAATTCTGAAAAAAGCATTTTCACATTTTCTGATGTGCTTTTCAAAATACCCTTTCAATCTTATGCTTCTAACTAGTGATTCATCTTTATGGTGTGACGGTTCATGGTCATTAGTTTATTTCCTTATTTCTTACAGCCTGTCCCAGCTGCTGGCAGGTCAGATGTTGGACATACCTATTTTTTGGCATAATTATAATGTGATCGCAAAGGTTCTTACTTCTTAAAAAGAAGAAAATGCTTAAAAAAATAATGTATTAACAGCAAATATAATATGCAGTAGTTAATTAGCTGGTCAGTACAGAGGAACTCTGATAATTTAGACAGCAAGCAGTAAAGTCTGTTTCAAATTTAAAATTAAAGTTGTCAAGCTGATATTTCGTTATGTCTGATTTTGTCTGGTTAACTCTTTCTTTTTGTGTTTCCGTTATTGTGGAAAAAAGTAACGGAAATATGAGGTGAATGGTATGATATCGGCATATGATACTGACACAAAAGAGATAACAAAGTTTAGCATTAATAACATGGCAGCAAAGGAGAAAGGCAGATGAGGTTTGTGCTGCCCTCCTTTTGATGGGTGCAAAGAAGAAAATTCACATCAGATGTCTCCATGAGATGCTGTACCTTTCACTGCAACGTTTTCAATGAAACTCGTTACCATGCCATAAGAAGACTGTATTAAGAATGCATTAAAGTATTTCTCATTCCTTTTCTCTGGGCATATTCGGCCGTCAGGCTCTGACTGTTGAGTTCCTCCTTCACATTTAGAAGTTGTCCTGCTTGATATCGAATATTTAAATTAAACGCATTGCTTTTCCTGTCTCATTAACTTATTGACCATTTCGACAACATGATCTTAAGTTCAACTCTTTTCCAATCAAATACATCTTCATATATGTCTATATATTCAATCATTAGAAAATACCAAATGAAAAAATGCGTCGTTTCGATTCAATGCTCTTTATTTAGCAAAAGGAAACCACATCTGCAAATATGAAGTCACTTCTATGACTCTCTTCAGTTAGATAATCGATTATATTGCTGAAGAGTAAGTGACTGTGTGTTGTCTGCTGCATCTGGTATTTAAGATTCTCAGATCAGCATTTTGTTTTTTCCTTAGATTTAAATGTGAATGTTTCCTCCAATGATTTGTGTTTAATGTCAAAGTAATGCTTCACATTGTCAGGTTTGACATCTGTTTCAGATTTTTTTAAAATTAAAAAACTGTTTGATGGACTTTTAAGATTCATTCTTCTTTTTTTAAGGGTTGGCTGATCTCAGGAAACCAATAGGAAGCCTGTGGACTCCTTCAGTACTACTGCAAACAGCAATGCTAACAAAAAAGCCCGGCAATATAAACTGGGTTATCTTCATTGCAAGAAAATATAACAGCTCTAAACAAACAAAAAACATTTCTGATCAAAGTAGGACTTCATCTGAGTACAGATTTGGATCATAGTCCACTTGGGAACCTTGAAATAGGAATCAAGAATAAAACAAAATATCCATAACATTAAATACTTAAAAACTATATTTCCCTGTTACTAAATAGACTACTGACTGTGTCCTCAAGACACAGTAAAATGTTCAGCGTTTGTTGTTCTCCATTGTAGTTTTTCAGTTGTTTGTTTTGGTCGATGTAATCAAATTAAAACTGGTTTCACTAAAGATGCACTGAACTATCTATCTCATTGATTTGTCTGATATGAAGATGCACTGCAGTCATATTTAATCTGACAACATGGCAATATAATGCAGCTATACACAAAGGAAAATATTACTGTACAGAGATTACATAGTAATATGAAGGCCTTGCACATAAGATGCTACCTGAAAAAATATTAAATTTTAGTTTTTATTAAGTTAACTTTTTATCACATATTAGTGTAACAAGTGAAAAAACTGCATGTAAAAAATTATCACCTGATTCAAACATCCCATTCTTTACTTTTGCTGTTGCCCAACATTTTCTGATATGCTGTTTACTACCAGATGAACGACTGAATCTGGGTATGAATTTCCTCCCTTAAAGGAGAGAAAGCAGTACACGCCCACCTTTCACTTCTACAGGGACTTTGGCTGTGTAACACAGATTATCCTCCCTGTTTGCCGGCGTAATATTGATTATCGCCGCCATGTGCCAACAGTCCCTCTGAGAGGATCATTGTTTTTAATCCTTTGACCTAGCTACCTCTCCTTAACACACCTTGGATTAGGTCTTCCCATGACTGCCTGACACTCAGGGAAGTGGGGTAAACAATTCGGGGATTAAGTGGCTTGGCCTAAATATTGCCCTTCCCCTACAGAGAACACCCATTCTAGTCCACAATGGACAGGACTGGGCTCAGACCCAAATTTGGCTTGTTTTTGATTTGGTTCCAATTGAAGCCTGAAAAGCTC
This sequence comes from Poeciliopsis prolifica, assembly GCF_027474105.1. Classification (NCBI taxonomy): domain Eukaryota; kingdom Metazoa; phylum Chordata; class Actinopteri; order Cyprinodontiformes; family Poeciliidae; genus Poeciliopsis; species Poeciliopsis prolifica. The sequence goes on along the minus strand of NW_026562406.1, from coordinate 6,479,813 downwards.
TTTTTAGCCATTTTTTTCTCTTTGAATCTGCACCCAAATTTTCAAAGGACTTTTGCATTCAATTTCTCATTGATCAAATTTTAAATTACACATAAAATAAATGTTTTTAGTTTACACAAAACCAGCTCACATTTATTCAAGGACCAATTTCATGATAGTTTGGCAAAAAGATAAGAGTGATAAAAAATGAACACATGAAGTAAACAAGTAAAACAGGTACGTAGAATATAATTAAAATGTTAACTTATAGTAGGAACTTTGTTAAAAAAGCAAAGCTTTACAGAGACCATATAACCAGTTTTTTTTTTTTTATTTGAATAACTGAACAGTGATATTATCGCACTCAGTGACAAACAACAGGTAACGAGGCCCAGCAACATCATCAGTCCTATAGTCGCAACCTCGGTTTTGCCGTAGTGCTAAAGATCTACTCAGCTTTAGGAAAAAGAGCTTACATAAAGCCACGCGAAAACAATGGCATTAATGTTGGATGCTCATTTAGATAACAGGCTATCTGTGTGTGCGATCAGGTTGAGTGACAATAAGACATGCTGAAGCGGCAGGCATCATGCCTCTGAGCCCGAAGGTAAGTACTCGACACAAACAGTCGGTAACAAAGAAAAAAAGATGGATAGACGGAAAGACTGCCTGCTTGCTGTAAAGCTGAAAGAAAAGACAGATAAAGTCACCCCAAAATACGTATTGACTGACAGAACAAGGATTATCTGTGAGGAAAGTCAGTCAGAAGGCAGTAGGACAAAATACGTGAAGCAACGAAGAGAGTGAAATATACATGAATATCTACTGAAACAGGCATGCTGAAGAGGAGTGGGTTGAGCTTCAACAGATCTCACCTCGTAGCGGTGACTTCATGGCGGCTTCCACCATCCCCACAAGCAGCTGAAGGCTCTTGGGGTCCTGGGCCAGCCCAGAGGCGAAGGCTGCCAGTGCGTCCGCATGGCGACCAAGGTACTGAAGGGCAACACCCTGTCGGAAGTATGCCTGAAAAACAAATGACAGAGGGGAGCGGAAAGAGTTATCAGGGATCCGGTCGTTTACCACAGCATGGGGCTTTAGTCAAACACATTACCAGACACACTCATTTCACGCCATTTGCATTTCTTCCACCCGAGCGGTTTCCCCAAACATGGCACCTCTTTGCTTTGTACCCCCATTATAGAATAATCAGCGGGGGTTTTTGTGCTTGTTAATTGGATTATAAGTTTTACATAAATGCACGTGTTACACTCTGGATGGCTGCCTCCTCAGGAGCAACTTGTTTGGCTTTTTTCCTATTTTTCTGTTTGCTGCTGCACAGTAGAGAGCTGGGAATTCTGTTTGGGTGTGTTTTTGATAAGTACAAAGAACATAAGCAAAAGTATTCATACAGTTTCAATTTGGAAAAACACTTTTTTTTAAATTTAAAACTACAAAATGTTTTATTTGGAATTTATGCAACAAGCTAATGAAATAAGATGTGACAATTCATGCTTTTCTTTCTTCTCTTCTTTTTTTTTTTAAAACTTCACATGTGTGGTTGCATGTAGTAATCCAATACTTTGTAGAACTTTAGCTGGGATTCCAGCTATAGGCTGCAGGTGTTTTTGGATGTGTCTCGACCAAATCTGGACTTTGACTAGGCCCTTCTAACACCTAAAACTGGTTGAAATCATTTCATCGTAGCACTGCCAGTAGGTTTAGAATTTTCTTCCACCCACCTTGCTATCAGCTCTTGCTACCTTTCCTGTTGCTACTGAAGAAAAGCATCCCCACCGCATGCTGCTGCCACCAACATGGTGTGCACATTCAGGGAGCTGTGAAGTCTTATTTTCCGCCACATGTCGTTGCAAAACTATCCAAAACTATCCAAACTGCCAAACTATCCAGGTTTTTTTCCTCATTAGATGACAGCAACCTTTTCCACATGTTTACTGAATCCCCCCAGATGGCCCGAGGCAAACAACAAATTAGACTTCTGAAGTATTTCTTCCAACAATAAATTTGTTTGTGCCACTATTCCATATAAGCCAGATTTATTGAAAAACTAATAAATGCCCCACTGGCAGAGCAGCAGTGAACTTCGGCGGATCCTATTTAAAAATTAGGTGACTTCTAAAAGCTGTATTTTGCAGTGAATTTTATTTTGAGTATCATAGTAAAGAAAACGAAACAAAAATGCATGCCACAATTCAGATTTTTCTTGTAAGTAAATGAAAACCATGCCACATATATGGACTACCTTGTATTTATCCACATATAATTCAAAATAAAATGCAATGCAAAGACTTTCTATAGCTCCAGAGACAACATCCATTTGTACACAATTGAGAGGATGTAGTTGCAAAAGTCAAACAACTGGAGGCCGATACAGAATGGTCCTTCAAAAAGGCAAAAATTAGACAGATTTGTCATTCAATCATTTATTTATAAAGCTGAGAAACACACAAACTGTCACAAACTGCATGCAGCTTGTGTCAGATTATTTCTTTCCATAAAAGAATAAAGTGTTTTGGAACATTTAGCAGAGTGAAACCTAAAACAGATGCCGTCTCTAAGATCTAAAGCCTCCATCAATAAGTCTGCTTTTTATGTCTGTTTGGACTCCCGAGAGAAAAATAATTAGGTTCCGTGCAGACTTGTAATTCAAAATATTTGTATATTTGAGTCTTGATCATACAATAATCCAAGTAAGTTGTTAAATCTGACTCTGGTCCAGCTTAGCACCAACCACAAAGACTTAAAGAACTTGACTCAACTCAGTATTCATGATCCAAACCACAAAATCCTCCAAGGAAAAAGGCAAACTGAGCACTTCTGAGATAAAAGCCATAGATGCGACTGTTCTGAGAGACAACTGCGTCTGCAGAGCATGGGAAAAAGGAAGAAGTAAAGACTATGTAGGGAAGCTGTCATCTTTAGAAGCCTCTTGGTGTTTTTACGTGTGTGTTTATGCAAGAGGAGCTGCAGCCCCGGCTGCCACTTGACCATATCCTGAGTGAGTAGGCAGTCATTCCACTCACAGATCCAAAAGTGACACCAAGGCTAATTTGCCATTAGCATCTAAGAGGCCTTTTCATTAGTCTTTCCGAGCCTCTCTACTAGAACCACTACGAACTGAGAAATGAGGGGGGGATTAAACAAAATGAGACATGACATTGAATTTATAGAGACCAGTAATTAATTTCGCTTCCGTCTGAGCCGCACGCAGACTACAAATCACTCTCCGGACCCCTCTGCCCACGTCCCCTCACTTGCAACGCAACTTCACTAAAAATGACGAGGACAGAGATTAAATTCAAAGCATTAACCTTTGTTCTAACATTGTTATTATATGACGGGGACCGCAGGCCCGGGTACCTGCTCAATATTAATTGCATTTTGAAACGGTGGAGTTTGGGCATGATACGCCGGTGAGAACTGAGCACTCCCGCAAAACATTTTGCCCAAGGGAAAAGAAGACATTTAAAAGCACTTCTCCCGTTGATTAGATTTACCCTACAATATGCCTTGCCCTCCTGTCATTCCCTTAAGGGCCCCAATGGAAGCGACGAGGAAAAGAAGTAGAGAAAAAAGATGGATAAAACAAGGCTTTCCTTCAATCAAAAAAGTAGCATCAGCTACTAGCATCATACTTAATCTGGAAGATTAAGTATTCAAATAAAGTAAAACCAAGCACAAATAAATAAAAAATAAACAAACATGGTCTGAAATGTTAATGTTCCTGGGAGCCTTATAAGGGATTTTTGTCATTAATCTCCTGCTTCCTGTAAATGACATCATGAATAATAAGCACACTATAGCCCTAGCCTTATAATCCAATAAGTCAATTTAATAGAGATTTCATCTAAAAAAAATTTACATCACAGAGGCTTAATGCTAATGAAATGCACTCATACCACAGAGAGAAGCTCAAGTGAAACTGATAAATTTAAGTTCAAGCCTCAAAGGGACAGTTCAGAATTTATTAGGCGAGGTTCTGTTAAAAACATTACAGAGGGTCAATATCTTATCCGCAACGCATAACTCTCATAGCACCTTCATTTAATGTAAATCCAGATTACGGCAGAGTGCGATACCACAGACGAGTTCGCTGCTTTTGGCCGTGAGGCCTTACAAGTGAAGTGAGAACGAGATTTTACTCCTACACGTGTTTTTTTTTTTTTCAGTTCATGCTTAACAGGATCTTTTCTAAAAACACAGCAGCGTCCGCTCAGAGCCACTGCTTGAGTAATTACTGCAGCGTCTAGCTCTAAGCTGTACACAGAGACAAACTGGGTGAAGGGGATTGATAAAGAGGAGGCAAAAAAGAGCGAGTACGGAACGGATCAACTTTGCCTCGTCAACATACGGCAGAGATGAAACTTAAATCACACAAATGGCTGCTTAATCTTTCAGCCACAAACAGGAAGCCCAACTACAATCCCCGATTGGTTCTTCTCACACAACACACGCGTGCCTTCGTATCGGCTGAAACATGACATCCACAAACCAAGACTTTTCATCATGTATTTTGCCTAAATTTCAATATGGACTAAAACCTTCCGCTTTCTTTCCTTTTCTTCTAATTTAATGCAGCAAAGTGCTGATGTCACAGAAGAGTGGATCCAGCAGGAAGACTTGTCATTCTTACCTATGGGTAAATTCGCAGAGGACTAACACGCATGTCCATTTGCACATGTGTGTTAATGAGTGTGTGTATAGAAGAAGCCACCAAATACTTAAGAATGAGCGAGGATAAAAGCTTTTCTTCTGACTTGAACATTTTAATATTTCATGAATGCTTGTTTGATGTAGTTTTAAATATTCATGTTTTTATGCTTTGGAGGAAGAGGGGCAATGATGCAAAAAAAAATTCCCTAATATACTGCGATGCACACTGCAGGGAACCAACGCTCACGCACACACACACACGCATTCACACAAGAACAGCTCACAACGCACTTCTGCATGTGCTCTGTTTCGCACTAACAAGACACTTACAATGAAGCACGGACAAATTTCTTCCAGTGACAGCTCTGTTGTTCACAATAAGGCTCACAGTTGGCGCAGCTGAACAGAAAGTTGACAAGATTAAGATTGCGAGTTTGGCACAACACCAGCTGTTTCAGGCTCTTTCTTTGTATTAGCAGATTAATGTGTCGGCATATGTCCTTGCCCCTTCCTTAGGCTCCTCTTCAGCACACCGTAACCCCAGGGGTGTCCTTGGCCCCAGGGAACATGTCTGTGTTTGCACTTGTCTGTCCCTGTTCAAGCTTTGGGCCTAACAGGCTTAAAAGAAGGAATTCAATATCCAGACCAGTGATGTTGTTACTTTAAATGGCTGCAAAAAACACGAGCAGGAGAGGAGTATGGCTTAGTTTAATGTGAGTGAGATTTACTGTTGTGGGAAGTTATTCTACTCTCTTAAAAAAGGATGACTTTTGTTTATCCCACTGAAAACAAAAAATAATTTATTGAGTAATAAATATTATGGCATTTAGGGATTTTCAAAGTTTAGTTGAACCATTTTGCTTCTGAGGTGGATTGATAGAAATCAAGATTAATGTCTGAGAGGACGCCAACCAGAAAAGACTCACCTGATCCAAAATGAACATTTTTATGCACGACTAACATTTTCAGTGCTTCACATCAACAAGCTGAGTGTTTCTAAAGAAAAGCTTAATGATCATATATAGTATGATCATTACTATATATGGCCACATATATATGTGGCCATATATAGTACTGATATATACTACTATATATGGCCACAACTACAAGAAAATATGTATAGAGAATCAAAGCTAAGGCTTACACAGTTAAGAAAAACCGTCAAGCACAGTGGTGGTTGCATCATGATGTGGGGCTATTCATTGCTGGTGGTGCTGGGGAAGGGGTCAAAAATTAATACAAAGGACTACCTAAAAATTTATCAACATGCTTGCTGGAAAGTTGGACATAGATGTGAATCATAGCAGAAACCTATTGTTTGCTGTGAAAAATGTGCTTGTAAATTGCCAAAGGGCATGTAACAGAGCATAAAAGTAAATAAAAATAAACAAAGTAAAAGCCCAAAAAGTACAACCTGGAGAAGTAAAGTTAGATTTTAGCTATTGGACAGGTGTCTTACAAATCTGAAGGAGAGGAAATGCTCCGCCCTGCTGATGATGACTGTCATTTAAATGCTTCAAAGATAAAATCCTGTCAGATCTAGTTGCTCAGCCTGTCTCCCTTTGATCTCTTACTCTTTTTTTTGGCAAAGAACGAACTCTCAAACCAGTTTATGAATACTGATTATCACAGACAAGGTTTCTAAATGCACAAGTCTATAAATTCAGGCTCGTAAATGCTCATTCATGCTTCTCTAAAAAGAAAATCCCTAATACCTTTCACACAAAGGCGGCTGTTCCTTTGTAGCCTACAGCTTTGTGCCACTTGCTGTGCCCTGATCGGTGATCAGGAATAAAGACACACTTGAATGTAGAAATCAATGTAAGCCTTGTAACCTTGTCCGAGAGCGCACCACAACCTTCACTGCTGTGGTGTTCAGGATACACCAGCTGCAGAAGGTTTCTGATCACCAACAGGGCAAATGGTTCTCAAACACTCCTTTTGAGCCGAGCCCCTACCGCCAACACAAAATAACCCAAATCAGCGGATCAAACAGGGACAGCAGGCTGCAAATACAATGTACACACAGAAAAATAAAAACTGAAGATGGGTATGTCAATATCCCCCCCAGAAAACCACCTAACAACAAACAAGTACTTGAAATCAGCTTTGGACTCAGGGTGGGATGCCAAGATAATTTTAGAATCAACAGCACCAAGGGATGGATTGTTGCATTTTCCCTTGTTTCCTTTCTCCTTTACATCTTTATCTAAAATTGTCCAGGTTTTCAGTATTAGTTTAGGACAATTGGTTCACACCTTATTTAGTTTAACCTGTTTTTGGTTTTTCTCAGAACCATCTCAATTCTTAATAGCACAGCAGCATCAGAGAGTGCAAACAGTGATGGCATTGTTACTTTGAAAAAGTAACTTTAATCAGGTTACTGATTGCTCCTTGAAAAGGTAACTTAGTTAGATTACTAATTACTTGATTTGGAAAGTAACTCTGATAAGTTACATTAAAAGCAACTTTTTTAGTTACTTTCAGCAGCTGCTAACAACAACGCTCCACCTCCTGTGGAAATTACAATGAGCTTTGCCAATACTTAATTGCAAGTTATTTTATAAAGGTAATATCAACTATGTGTCTCTACTTCTAAGGTTGAACTGAAGGAGAGATTGTTTAAGGCTTACAACAGCACAAAGAAAAGACAACTTTAATAATTTGTGTGTTCCACTATTCTCCACTGAACTCTAAGTAGGATTTTAGAGCTCCACCCCTCTCTGCCCCAGCGTCCAGGTTCTGTGTTACGGCCCTGCATTTGGCGTCACCCCGTTCGCTTTGTCCAAAATGTTCTTTTGAATCAAAACCTGGAGACTGTGGAGGCCATTAAACTGCAATGGGCTCATTATCATTTTCAGAACCCAGCTTGAGGTTATCCTGCCTCAAGTAGTGAAGTAGTGGGTATGCTGAGTAATTAACATCATGACCAACAACACTCTACATTTACTGTGTAATTTAGACCCAAAGCAGTGGTCTGAACTGTTCATACAAGGCAGCCGGCATCTTTTTTTTTGTGGTTTTATACCAATCTCTGCCCTCTATCATTTTATTGTAGCTGAAATGGTTCTGATTAGTTGTTTATTTTTGAGCTACTGTTGCCTCTAAATCATCTCAAAACGGTCTGGCAATTCCCCTCTGACCCCAGACATCAGAGGCATTTCTCTCCATAGAAACAAAGCTGATTAGATGTGGCCTCTTTTTCAGGGCCTTTTTCAGAAGCTGCTGATCTACCACAATTTCCAGTACATAGCATTCTATGTACTGGAAATTGTGGTAGATCAGCAGCTTCTGAAAAAAGATCAGCTCATCTTCATCAAGAACCAAGACAGGTTGAAAGTCCCAAAGTGCCTCTTTCTTCCCCATTCTGATGCTCAGTTTGAACTTTAACTAGTTGTCTTCACCAGGTTTAGATGTCTGACTGATGGCTTAGATATTTGTGTTATCCAGTAATTGCACAGGTGCATCTAAAGAACTGGGGAATGACTGTCCTTGCAATTATACTTTTACAGTCAAAAGCTGACTCACAGGATTTACCAAAGATCAGCTCCTTAATTTAGCAATTGCAGATAGCCATTGATCATGGTAAATTAGCTTGACAATCTGCTGTCTAAAGAGAAATGGAATGCAGACTGATCTGGACACGCAGTTATTTTATTTAATCTAAAATTTTTCAACACAACTTCTTAGGTATAGCGCTTTATTTTCCATTATGAAAGAGGTCTAAGATCTGGCCTGTAACGTGCTGACCCAAGGCACTACAATTGCTGCCTTGGGTCAAACATAGACCTTTAACCTCTGAGGTCACACAGAGAAGCATGATACAGCTGCCTGTCTATTACCTTCTCCCCAATCTAATAAGATTGAACCCTAAACCAGTGAACAGCACTGACCTGCATCGATCAAGTGTGTCCGTCGGAGTGTGTGTGTTGCGTCTTTCAGAAAAAAAAAAACATTGACAAACCAGTTTTTCCTCCCACTGAGTGAGGCTTTTCTTTATTAATGCAGCTAGTCGATAAAAACTGCTGCTTTTCCTCAGCATTTTGTTCCTAGCCAAAATGCTGACTGCACTGGCTATGGCAGAAAAGCCTTACTTAACCTCATTATTTGTTGGTGGTATAACCCAAATCAAAGGTGCATGTTAAATACCTGTGCAAGTCAAGCTGAGGTCCCTCACAATCTGCATTCAGGTAGGGGTAGTAAAATATTTATGATCCATTGATGTATCTCTCCTAATGGGCGCTGCAGACTCTGTTGACTGCTGTTCCATCCAAAGCTCTTAATGAGGCCATTACATTAGATGGCTTTAATGAGAGCAAATTAATTATTCTTTGTGGAGCTGGCAATTGAAGGGTAAATGTTTCATTATTTAGTGAGTGGCAGCAATGAAATCTAGGTAAACTCCAGGTGGCCTGGAAGAGATTTCAGTGGGAGAGTCTCTCAAGACTGCGAGGAATCGATTAGCCGGCTCACATCAAACTGGCAGGCAGCGCAGGACTTTAGATTGGAAAAGGTCATAGTCCGGCATGTGGAATCAATGCTGACCACTCTGTATTCACCGTGTCTCACATTATCTGACTGTAGGATGGTTTAATGTTTACTAAAAACAATTACCAAAAGACAAAGAGAACCTTCAACAAAAGGAAAAAAAGGTCAGGGCTTGCAACGCGCGTCTATTGTGGCAGTAAAAGTGAAGCACAAGGGAAAAAGCTAATATTGTTCATTCATCAGCAGCAGATGAAACGGCACAATGGCAGCAAGCCGTGGCATCATGTGGTGACATGCTGTCACAATGCACTGTTTGGCAGAAGAAATTCAATTTTCTTTCTGCTCCATGCATGTCCGCCATAACAGACCATTTTCACAAAGGAAACAGACCAATGGAAAGTGATAAACCAGCGAATAAAATCGCAAATGCCTGCAGCTCATTCCCAGCATGTTAATCCCAATGTTGGAGAAGTCATGTCACACTGCCGCCGTGATTTATAGCTCGATTTGTCACATGGATGCGGCTTGCATACTTGCATTACTATTAACATCTTAAAGAGCCTTTAGATGAGTGGCTGAGAGGTTCAGGGTGCTAAACAGATTTCCATGCCCCTCTCGACGAGATTCTTGGCTTCACTCAGCACACGATCCCTGCAGCCACAAGGGCTGACTCTCAATTAAAGTAGGCATTAATTACTTAAAGGAGCTTTAATCAATCAAGGGCAGATGGTGAACCTGAACAAGAGAGCAACCGCCAGACTGCAGGAGGGCCTTTGAAACCACCCAGACTGAAAGGTGGCCATAAAAATCTTTCATTCAAAAACCATAGGATGTATTTTTTTTCATGCCATTGCGTCAAAATATCTTTGATTAGGCAACCTAAACTGCAACCTACAGCCACTGTTTTGATTAGGTTGCAAATTTAGACACTGCCCATTTTTCTTCGCAAACCAGCAAAATCTATTGAATGTATTCAGAGCGTCTGTGAACTAACATTATCAAGCTTGCCACAGATTCTTGGATCTATTTTCTGCACTTTGACTGGACCACTCTCGCACAGGGACTTGCTTTGGTCCAAGTCATTCTTTTGCAGCTCTGAATGAATGTTTAACTGTGAGGATATAAGTTTCTGTGCTTTTTTTGGTTAATTTAGTCCCTGTGTCTGTGTTTTGATTGCTCCCAGCTGAGTCTCGTGTTCCCTGATTACTCCCTGTGTATCTAACCTATGTTATTCCAATTGCTACCAGTCTCTGAGCTCCTAGCCTTTTGCTCACCTGCATGGACTTTGTATTCTTTATGGATCTCCATTAAATATTTATTTTTGCACTACAAACTGGGTCCCACCACGTGAGCCTCATCAACCTAATTCAAGACAGAAACCTTTTAAATCTTAAGACACAAACGTTCATAAATAAACAATACAAGGCATCTGACGGGTCGCTCAGTATCTACTCTCATTTGCTTTTTTTTTCAACTCTGACCAGCTTCCCTGTCCCTGATGAGGGAAAAAAAGCATTCCCAGGCCATGATTCTGCCACCACCATGTTCACTGCAATACTTTCATCACAGAATGTTTTGCAAAAAGTACAAAAAAGTTTCATTTTTGTCTCATCTAACCAAAACTGCAGCGACATTTGTGTATCGTTTAACCAACATGGCTTTTGGTAAACTACAAATACAGCTGGTTATTGCTTTTATTAAAAAAACAAAAGACTTCCTTTGTGCCATAAAGGCAATATTTGCAACAAAAAAAATAGCTAATAAGTTTCCCAATGACAGATGCCTTCCTAGTTGATATCTATATTTTAAGGAATACTATTGTCCAGCTCTTTCTATTTTCGATTTGTACTTTTCACATGAGGCCATCAGAGAACGATTGTATTCATATTGTGATTAAAGTACACACATATGAACTCTGTTCACTAATTGTGTAGCTTCTGAAGGCAATGAGTTGCATTTGATTTTATCCAAGGACCGTCAGAGTGAAGTGTCAGTGATAGAAATACCAGCTGCAACTTAATGATTCTAATATGTAGGAAAAGATTGAAAACCATGTATATTTTTATTTCACTTCACAGTTATGCAATACACATAAAATACAATGAAGTTTGTGTCTGTTACATGACCAAATCCGAAGTTCCAGTTTAGCTTTACAGGGACAGACAGGGAGACTACCTGGACCAGGTTCTGCACTCAGTTGGCCCAAGGACCATGTCATCCATCTCCATTTGTATTCCCTTAATTGGCTCTGACGGTGAACTCAAGCATGACTGAAAGAAAATGTTCCTCTGTTAAAAACTGGCTAAAAAACAAATGCTCAATCTAAGATCCAATCGCCATGACAGCTCCAACTGACTCTGTCCTACCAACTCTTCAAAGTGTCACACTCATGTATTCACTTTGCAGTAGGAGACGAAAGTTTTACATCAAATTGCAATATCCACAATATTTTTGCTCTGGAAAGTAAATAAAGATCTTCAGATTTCTGTGGCTGCAGCTTTTGTTGTTTGTCACTGAAGATGCCAAAGCGAGAAACAAAGTCCACCGAGTCTTTACGCTCTCTGAGTGTGACACACAGTAGGCAAGGCACTTTGCCAGAGTCAGCACTTCATTAGAGCCCTCTGGCTTGAGTGGAAAGTTGCCTCTCCAAACAAGAGTCAGCAGCAGGCTGCCCGACAGCATGACTTCTCCAGAGGAGCCCTGCAATACTTCAAACGAGTCGCAGTCAGTCGTCGAGGTCTAATGAAAGCGTAGCATGGGCTCCGCCTGCTTTTGATTCCACTATATTCATGATAGAATAAAGGCAGGCTTAATCATTGATAAGGCACTGAGAGGCTGGGAAGAGAGCAGGGCAAGGAAAGACTATGGTAATATGGTCCAGAGGGTGAGACAAAAACATCAAGTAGGTGGACAGAAGGCAAGGAGAGAGCACAAGGGGGAGAAAAAGGTTAGCACATGAAGGAGGCACAGGGAGGCCTCTTGTTATTCCTTCCTCGTCAACTGTACACATCTTCCTCCATCCCAGCTATCAGAGCTCTTTATTGTGAATGACCTATTTCTCCTTCCCTTTCCAGAACAGCATCTGTATACTGGTGCTGTTGTGGCTGCAGCTCCCACAGCTCTGCCATCATGCTTGTGCACACAGAGATCTCCCCAGTGATTATCAGATAAATGCACTTTAATTCACAACACATGCAGCGGAGGTTTATATATAGACTCGCTAATTCCCCTCTGGCCACAATGCAATATGAACTCCATGCTGTACCAATTTAAGTGTGTGATGAGTCCCGCGCGGACAGGCTCCACTACTTATCATATATATGACAAAGCTGGGCCAGAGAAAAAACACCAGAAGCTGACAAATGTAGGATTATGATAGGAGCAGTTTGGCTTTATCAATGATTAATGAGGAGCTTCCTGTGGAGAGTTATTGGTCAATCTCAGATGCAGTTGAGCTGAACAGTGTTTCCAAGAGATGCACAGAGAAATGACAGGCCCTGAAAAAGACCAGAAATAAGATTTTCCCAATCACTTAATGCACCACAATGAAACTCCATCAGGTCAGACAACAAGGCTTCTCTGCAGTGTGGATGTTGTTACTGGCGGAATCAAGAATCACAGATATGGATTTTCAGTATCAGCATAAGTTGCTGATACATTCTTGGCAGAGCAATGCCAATTAGTATGCAAGGATGGGGAGAGGCACAACCAGTGTAAAAACGTATTTAAGGGAGTCATCTTTTTACCGAGTCACGTTAACTGTTCATTCAGGCTTCTATGGAAAAGGTTATTTTATATTTGTACAGGTTTGATACATTTACACCCAACCTTTTCAGGAACAAAAAGGTTCTTTCGACCACATGTTTTCAGATCTTACCTCCCAGATTCACCTGTTCTCTGATTTCTCTGTGGACCAAACTCCTGTTGCTTGAAGAAATCTACCTGATTGCAATGTTTTTAGAGCATTTATATCAGGTATTCAAAAGAAAATGCAGCTTGGTAAACTGATGACTGCAAGTTCATACACTATTAGCTTGCGTTTGCACAGCTCTACCATATTTTTTCTTTGGCAGCTATTGGCTCCACCACCTAAAGCAGTTGCAACAAGACTGCTTCTGTTGTGCTCATCAATGCACATCAGGGTATATTTGGTTTTTGAACTCAAAGTAGTCAGTTATATGCATTTGGTCAAGTGTTTGTCAAATTTAGCTATTCATGGGTAGCAGTGGTCCCACACCGTTGGGGCCCACTGTATAATAGAAACCTTCACAGAAATGATTAGCATGTTCCAGGGGAAACACACAGAGATTTCTGCTTCGGTGGTACCACCGAGAAAATCTGCAACAAAGTTTGGATTTTTGCATCTTTAGTCATCTCACAGCAGACACGCACAGAAAGAAAAAGGAAAATGTTCAGTTCTCTACATCGCAGCTAATGCACATTTTTATCAACAAGCACTCTTTTATTTGGACTGAAATCCTGACAGCCAGCTCCCATAGGACGACTAATTGGACTAGCGCTACGGAAAAGGAGGTATCTGCCTCTGATAACGCTGCACTGCCCTGCAACACATCTGCACAGTCTTTGTGTTTGCTCATTAAAACGGCAAGTTCTCTCAGCGTACATTGGCCATCACTGTGCATCATTAATTGTGCCCACCTGCTTATAATGATCACTACATTTTTTCCCCCTGGCTTTGATGTCTGTCTCCATGGATACTCAATGGCGTGTCCAGAGATAAGATCAACTAAGCAGGTCGCCTTCCCTACCTGTAGACAGTTTATATATGATGAAAGCATCCGTCTAAAACTCCTCTGGCAAATGCTCTCGACATAAGAGTAATCACACACACGCGCACACACACACACACACACACACACACAACACACACACACACACACGCACGCATGCATGCACACACACACACATGCACACACACACGCACACACAGTAAGCCAAAATAAAAACACTTGCTCGAAGCTATGAGTCATAGTGTGGATGCCAACAATCAATGGGGCTCGCCGCACCCAGCTGGCTGTAGCAGCGGAATGTATTAATTTTCTCATTTGGAAACAAATATAAACTGCAAATAGATTAATGGTGTTTGATCAACTTGGCGGAGCAATGCCAATTAGTATGCATGGATGGGGAGAGGCAGGATGTTTCATTTTATGTGCTGTTCTAAAAGCTTTCAGCAGCTACTATAAATGGTTAGGTTAAAATGAGATGACATGACTACCCGCCTTAACGCTTTTTCTCTCTCTCTCTTTTTTTTTTTCCTCCAAAGGCATAGTTCCAGAGGCGGAGAAGAGGAAGGGGTTTATGAAGGGGTAACAGTGGGAAAAAAAGACAGAAGGGGGGAAAAACTAACTGAGACTATAGTTTGCTTGGGACCATGAAGAGAGCTGGGGCGGGAGAGTTGCCCTCCTTTTCATACAACACTGAGTTTGGGCAATTACTAGTGACAGCAGTTTGCACCACGACAGGGAAAAGATTGATCCGGACAAGCAAGACTCTGTTTGCTTTGTTAAAAGTAATTAATCACTGCGGCCACAGAGGACTGCTGCCTTGAGTGCTACAACAATTCTACCAAGTGAGTCAGCATGACCATGTGTGCACACGCATGCCCCAGCATACATTTCTGGACACAGGTCAGGAGAAGTCAGAGATGAAGAATGGGGCAGGATGGTGGAGAAAACTTAAGGAAAGGGAACACTGGCAGATGGAGGGAGGAAAGAGATGAACATTAACATGGCGACCATTCATCCTTATGCACGCACTCATGAGAACCAGTAATGCAATCCATCATAAGAGCCCTATATACACTTACTGAGCACAGAAAGGGGAATCGTGGCTTAGGGAGGTAAAGTCAGGAGAAAATACAGATGGGTCCTTATCATCATGTTATCTAGTTCTGGCTTTAGAAGGAAAATTACACATTTTTATCTGTGTGCAGATGAAAAAAACTGAGAATTTTTACACTGTATATCAAAATCTGCAAACTATTCCTGTTTTATATCAGTTTGGATCACTGAAGTTATTTCTATATGCTAAATGGCAACTTCAGAGAGAGATGATAATCTGAGATTTTTATCATTTTTTCTACATTTCTCTTGAACAATTCAGAAAGGGCCCAAATGTTGATATCATGGCAGAACGTTATTTATTATTCTGAAGACTTCAACCTGGAGGGAAAATGGTTCTTCCAAATGAACAGTGACTTTAATTACACCACAGAATTAGTGACAAAGTGGCTTAAGGACAAAGTTCATGTTTGGGTGTGTCCATCACAAACCCTCAATCTCAGTCCCACTGAAAATTTATAAGCAGAGAAGAACAGGTATTTGCGAGCAAAGTGACCTATAAACATGCCCCATATATTGGTTCTGTCAAGAGAAATGGGCCAAACTATTGTGAGAAGCTTCTGGAAGAACATCCAAGCATTTGATCTGAGACATGTAGGGATCATGTACTACAGCATCAATCAGAAAATATGAAAAGATCCTTTGTATCAGACGTCAGCTTATAAATATTGAATCTACAGATAAATCTGGCTGTTTCTATATCTGCTGACATCTTCCTGCTACATATGATTACAATGACAGATTTGTTACAGATAAGATATGTTGCATTATACTTCCTGGACTGCTGCCAGAACAAACAGAACATAATTTATCTTCTTTTAACTGTGTACATCACTGAAGCATGTCGTAAAAAACAACAGCAACACAAAAGAAGACGAAGTTAAAGTCTTGTAAGTCCCTATAGGTAACATGAACTGCCCTGAGGCTGTCGGTGCTGTGAACCACAGTCCCACCTCCCCACCCTCCACACTGCAGTGATAACAGCAGCAGGAGCCCAGAGTCACAAAGACACAACTCTGATCAATAACACGGCAAACACACAACACTCAGGACCACAGAGGGGGGCCAGAGATCTTGCTGCGTCTCAGGGGTCTTGAGGGAATGGGTGTCACCGGGCGACGGGAAAATTAGATGAGAAAACGTGAGGGTAGCTGAGGAGAAAAGATGAAGGGGTGGGGCAGGAGAAAACAGGGGGTGTTCTTTAGAGTCATATTTCTATAAATAAGAAAGAGGGAGAGGGGCTGAGTTAGAAAGGCAGCAGCTGCAGCGCTGAATGGCCATGCGTAGAGAAAGCTCTCATTGAAGTGTTGGCTGTGCAGCCGCGGGCTTGGGCTCTAATAGAAACAGAAACCAGGGACCCTTCAGTGTCAGTGCCACGGCTGAGCTGAATACTAAATCCCTCCTCTCTTGTGCTAATGATCGGCCCTAGCATGGAGCCGGAGTGCAACACTCGTTTGCAAATGTACATCAGGAAACCTGCAATGTCAAATTAGCACATTGTCCGAGCCCGCTGATCTACACTCGCAGCCTTGCCATGCGAAACCTGGAGGACACCAATTTGGTCAGTGAAGACACAAACTCAGCATTTCCTCACAATAACAATTAGCCTAAGCAGCAGTGGTAGTGATATTTGAAATGAGAGTGGCGCGATATATCAAAAAAAACCAAAAAGAGAGAGAGAGAGAGAAAGCCCAGCAACCCCGTCATCCTACTTCGTTCTTCCATATGGCTGAGGTGAGGGAATTAGCAGGTTTGCCCTGAAGCCATGACCCCAGTTGATGTAGCCACTGCTACCATCATCATTTAGAGCCAGAAGCCCCCTGTGAGAAAACCCGGACCATAACTTACGCTCGAGTGCACCCTCTGGGCTTCCAACTAATATTCAGGACACCATTTCACAATTTACCATCACATGGCTCCGTGTGAATTTTATTTAACAATAATGTTCATTTAAGAGCATGGTACTCACTGGTTGGTTTCATTCAGCCCATAACCAGATGGCACTTCACTTTTCTGTAAAATATGTTTCTCCACATCCTTGCGTAAAAGAAAAAAAAATGTTGCCACAGCACATATTTTCTAAACTGTTTTCTAACACCCATTCCCTTGAATCATTTATCAAGTTGTGGCATTAAGATAACATCCTGCTCTTACTCATCTCCTGGTGCTCCTCTATGAATAAACTTCCTAATATCAGCCAGAGATGGCTCATTATGTTGACCTATCACGTTAGGCTTCTTTTAAAGTGTTTTTTCTCTTGGGTAAAAAGGAGGGGGGAGAAAAAAAAGTGCACTGCTCCTGCTTTCAATGCTACTAGATTAAGCATCCTGTTTTAACCCTCTTTCAGCTGCTTTTTTTTCCCCAGAGCTTGCAGAGATGAAGAGAGCTTTGGAGTGTTCAGAGAGAATTTCATTCAACCTGTCGTGCTTCATGTTGCCCCAAGGGTATTCCCCCCTCCCCATCAGGGGTCTGAAAGCTAAACAACCTCGAGAAGAGGGCCAGGGAGCCCACTCATCTACTGTACAAACATGGTAAGCACAGACAGGATGGAGCAGCTGGCTGTTTACAAGGCTAAGCAAACACATAGATCACTCCTGATAATGACTCACCAAATCTCACGGACTAAAAATGACTTATTTTTAGAATCGGAGCTAAAATTGTGACACTGTGCGACTCGCAGTCCCTGCTTTAAGGTTGTTTCTTCAGGATTCCCACATGTATTTCAACTTGAGATTCCAGATTAATGCAGAGTCCTCGGTCTTCGCTGGGAATTTATTTGTGCAAGTTTCTAAACTAGTGAAGCTGTGCATTTTAAAACTGGATAAAAAATAAATAAAAAAACCAACAGCACAGGAAGAAAAATGGATGGCCACACAGATGAATAGTGAAAGGAATGGTTGAACAAGCAGATGGAGGGCCAGATATAATTTTTTTTAATGTTGTATTAGGGAATAAAACCTGGACACAAATATATTTTCCATACTCCAGACTTTTCCACATTTGCTATAAACCCTACAAGTTCAGTTTAATCTTAGATTATTCATGCTTCTGGCAGATATGGATATGAAATTAGTTTTATTCAACTAAGACCTTTGTTTCTGATGGAAAATCACAAGAAACAGTTAGTTTTTGTAACTGTTTTATAAAAGATAGAAATAAAGAACTTGCAAATTATACATTTCACTCATCAAACATTTCTCAAATTTTTTTCCCGAAATTTTTACTGGAAAAAAATATGTTAGCTTTACAGCAATGAAACTCTTCTTGAGTAGTCGCTTGAATCTTTCTACTAATATTCTGATGATCTGTGATGATGAGTTCCTACTCTTTTAGGTTGAAAAGCCTCTCTGCCATCACCCTAATCTCCTGCTCTCTCTGCAAATCCTCTGTCAGATTCAAGTTAAGACAGCCAGGGGTATGAATATCTTTGAGTTTGTAAGACATGGCTATAATTACTTCAACATCAAATATAACCCTGAAGCAAAGTTAAAAAGCAATAGCCATTCTAATGCAAACAACTCAAAAAAGATGTGATATCATAACTGTGTAACTGGTGTGATTCTTTGTGCTTTTTTTTATCTTTCTGCCCCACACACGCTTTGATACGAACCCGTTTTTCTGTCCAATTATGTGATGCGCCTCAATCACCAAGCCGTCTTATTAAACCGGTTGCTGGGAGAAACCAGAGTAATTACTCAGTCTCTCACAACACCTTTTAGACTTTGGACCAAATCTGATGTGCTGCTCCAAATGTCACACATCTCACCTGACAATTAAACATTTTTCCCTTTGTAGTTGGTTTAATGGGATCGCCGTAGTAAAAAATAAAAGCTGCAAGGCACGGACAGTTCAAATTGAACGAAAACTGAGACTATAAACCTAATTTATGTTTTCATCTACAGGTATTTACCAGCTGTTCAGGTCAGATAGACCATGAATGTCATGCCTGATGAATTGTATAAGTATAATGAAAACAAGCGGCAGACTCATGCTACTTCCACTTACACAGCAGGCTACTCTCTGACTTACATAAGCTACACCACTTTTGTTGCGGTGCGAAAGGATTTTGTATTGTTCTAAATGCCTTTAATCATAGGCTTCAGCCAATTGGTGGCTCAGAGAAAAAAAAGAGTACAGAAACACCAGAGACGAGAATATGCCAGAAAACAAAACAGTAACACACTGACAGGAAAATATGACATCATATAACAAAGCAGTTTTCTCAAGTGAGCAATGTTTTCCATATCACACACACAAAATTAACAAAGGCATCTTGTGAAGAAAGCAGTTTAAAGCCAGTTTTTAGTGTTTGCTTGTCAGTTGATGCCATAGTTTAGAAAACAGTTTCAGTTTAAACTTTGTCCTTTCAAGAGACAAAAGCTGAATATTGTACGAAAATAATGTAAATGCTGTGCTGATGTTATGTTGGGAAACTGTGTTGTGGTTCCAAGTTATTCATATGGAAAGGCTATATTGGGAAGTCAGAGATCCAGAGCTAAACTCAAGCTCTGATTCAATATGACTGCTGGACATAAGATACACTGAAACTTGGATTCAGTAACTGCTCATTATTTTACATTGTACATTGTACTTTTCAATCTTTTTTGGTGAACATTTTTCATTTGTTTTTGCATTCATGGGATTGAGAGAAAAAATGGCATTTTGGTTTGCATTGCCAAACAGAATCCTTTTTTTATAGTTACGCAAGAAAAATTATCTAATTATTACCTCTATAAATTGAGTGGCCTGTAATGTCAAAAAGTCAATATATATCTTCCTTTCATGTTTCCACAAATACAGTAAATGTTTGACAATTCTAAAACAGATTTTAAAGAAACTTTGCTCAATGAAGAAATATTAAGTTAGTCCGTGGAAAAGTAAGTATTTCGGTCTACGAAAAGCTGTGAAATATCCCTTTAGTATTCTTATTTAAAAAACTGATATTTTACATCTTGACTTCCAATTTATATAAAGTTAATTGATTATTGCAAATATCTTGTCTGCCACCTTTAGCATAACTGGTGGCTAAAAGTTAGCCAGTCAGGGTAGCCTAACAGCACAAAGAAAATATATCTCGTCTGTCACTGTTCCTGTTTTCCACTAGGGCACCCAGATGCTTCACTTGAGGTTTTACTTCAGTTTGATAAATAAAACTTTGGTCGACAAGTATTTCCTGTGTTACTTCATCATAGGATTCTCCAACACAGAGTGTCAAATTTAAACTCATGCCTCTATGGCTGGGGAACACAATGATACCTTACCCTCAACTCACCAAACAAAGTTGAACGCTGATGTCAGCTGGATATTACTTCACGAGTCAGACTTTAATTTGTGATGGATTTTGTCACCATGAGATCTCGTGGCACAAGGCCATGTAGTTAGGAGCACAGTAAATTATCCACTGGGTTTCCAACTTTTAACTAAAATGCACTCAAGGACTTGACTACATCATTATTCCCAGATGCAAAGTTCTGGTTCTAAGACAAATTGAATGCAGGATTAAACTTCACGTTGTTTGTTTGCACCTGTTGTTCAGCAACACAACAGAAACACAAACTTCCAACAACAAATCAAAAAAATAAGGCCAGAGACCAACCATGAAATATGACACCTCTTTTCTGTCAATTGGCTCATCCAGTGACATCAAGTCATATCCAGTCTCTATCAGCTCACCCTCATGTCACTTTGCAATGCATGAAGTCCAATTAATAGAGCACTTTCTATGCAAACATGTCACAGTGGCAGCTGCCTTACTCTCTCCTTCTTCCTGAGAACAGCTACAACGAGTGTTCAGTGTTTATGTCACTTCTTAATTGCATTTTCCCCCTGGTAGAGGTATGGCTTTGTGCAGAGGCCCTGAGGAAGAAAAAGAAGGTCAGGCTGCCAATTTGGAGCTGGCAGGTCGAAAGAAGCGGTGGCACTTAGCTTCACATGAGAAGAGGGTGGGGGGGAGAGGGGTACTCATCTATGGAAACCAGGACAAACAAAAGAGGTAAGTCAAGGGGAAAGGAAGATGAATGCCCCCAAAGCTGTCTAGAGTTCCTGGGAGGGTGAAGGCTTACAGACACAACCCTTGAAGCACTGCTACCTGTGATTGAACAGGAACAAAGTTAACCAGGTGGGGGGGGGGATGTACAGGAACTACAAGTCCTTACACCAGTTACACTCAAAAACACCAAAAGAAATGGTTGTCAAAATAATCATTTAGCAGTTAGCCAACTTTTTTCTGGGCTTTAACAAGTTAATACCCAAAGCTTTTATTGCACTGTGCATCATTTAAAAAAAACTTTTTAAAGTATGTATAGAATCAATAAATACATTTTATTGATCATCCCTGACTGGGACGATCAATAAATTCCTTTCAGATTACTGAATGCACCATTCTAACCGTTAGTGGGACACACTGGGAGCAACACTCTTCAGAGGGGGAGTTGTTATTGAGGGACAAAGACAAAGATTTCAGGATCAGTAAGGTGTTGGAAATTAGGTCAGAAAAAGCACAATGACGTAGGATGTTTGTTTAAAGGAAACCGCATGTATTTTCTAATGACATGTCGACACAGATTTATACTTCATGAAGCCTGTAAGAGAGTAAGACTTATAAAAACTGCAGAAAGGCTAAACGGAGTACAGCAAAGCTGCTCTGTTTTATCCTTTCAGCTTTTAACCTTTGTTAGTCATAAAACATGCAGGATCTGGATCTGGTCAATGTGAAGGTACAGATCCAAATTTCCTGGAAAAGATGCAGTGTTATTCAGAAAGAGGAGTGTTCACCACACAAGTGAAAGTTAAGCTCAAGCATTAAGCTTCTGAGTCGAAATGCAAGACAAACTGAGGAAGAAATGTTTTAGTTATAGTATAAACCTCAATTTAGTTGCCATAGCAAGTAGTGCTAGCATTGCAATGGAGTTCAAACAGTAAAGATGAACTTATTTATCCATCCATCTTTAAAACGTTAAATTGGAAATTATTTGCAGAGGAAAAATAAGATATATTAAAATGATCCCAAAAAGCTTAATTCATAGGTGAACATCAAATGGTCTTGATGCACCATCTGCTTTAGTATCTGAGGAAAACATTCAGAGAACCTTGGATTTCTAATTTGCCTCCGTTTCTGAATATTATTATGTGTGTTCATTTTTAAAGTATGAGGGAGAATGAAAGGATAAACCACAAAGCTAGTTCAGAGGGAGCCGGCTCAGAACGACACACAGAATAAGATTAGCACCGGCAGTCTATCACTCTGCACTCTCTCTGAGCCAAACTAAAATCAATACCTGAAAAATATTTTTATTTATTTACATTCTACACAAAAAGAAAATTATTTGCTTGTGACATCAAATCCGTTCCAGTGGCAGCTCGGTCTGAAATATGAAAAGAGAACCGGCACGTATCTCTTTGACCAGACTTCTCTGACAGGCAGCATAAGCTCTGCGGATCCCCCTGCTTTGCATTCCAGTCTGTCTGGGTCATACTGTCGGTTTGTCTCTGACATTTGTTGTCTGTCCGTCCCAATCCGGGGTGTCACTGAACCAAGTCAGGAGGATGTGGCAGTTCTGGTCAGGAGTTCATCATGGGTCAACAGCTGGGTTCCTCCCATGGGGACACTGGCTTTGTTTATAGAGAGGGATCTTTTTTCTCTTTTTTTATTGCATGCAATCACCCATGAAGGTCTGGTCATATTAATGCAAGATATGTCGAATACACAGGAAGAGTTAGTTGAGTAATTGCAATGGTTGTAAAGCTGCTATATTGTGCTTAATGAAATATGCAAGAGTAAAAAACCTCATGCATCAGAGACACATCCTGTGCACAAGTGTTGACCTCTCTGACCTGGACACCATAACCCTTCACCAAAAGCACACACACCTATACATGCACACACACAGGCTCAATTTTACAACAGCAGATGCTGGAACCCAGTTTCTGCAGCTGCTTCTGCCCGTCAGTCATAAAGAAACATGTAGTGAAACCAGACAAACAGCAGTAAGTGCTTTGCAACACACTAGTCTATTACTGAGGTGCATCCATCACCGCCTGCGGCAAAACCACACACAGAAGGAATCATTGCAAGTGCTACGATATAACCATAATCTTCTTGAAGAACTGAATACAGCCATTGATGGAGAGTTATCCTCAAAAACAGTGGAGTCCCATATTCTCCCGTTTGCTGACGACTCAAGCTGCCTTCATAACCCAGCAGACAGCCATTCCTGGGAATCAGCCTAAACACTTGGCTTTCCATGGGACTCATAACTGGAGGGTCCTTTGAACATCACACCACATGCTGCAAACAGAGCATCAGGGCGGCCCCAAGGGTCCCCCAAGCCTGCCCTCATGCTCATGTTTTTCAATGCAGAACCATTGATATAAATGAGAATTCGAATAGGAAACAGCTGAAGCAGTAAATGGAGTTTTTTTACCCTAGATGACCCACAAAGACATCTAGCCAATTTCTCCACATATTTGTTTAATACAAATGAATACGTATCTTTTCCCACCTCTCTCTTCTCCCATGCAGCATCTCATTCCCTATTATAGGAAAGAATCCCTTTCAAACATGCTCAATTTGATGACACTGACTCTTTTTGGTCTCCAGGGAGCAATTACGGCTGCCCTGTCAAACACTTCAATGTTCTGAAGGACCAGTTCACTGCTTCAGGGACCCTCTCATGTCTCCTGAAACCGAGTTTCAACCTCTTGAAAGATTGTTCACACTAGCCCCTTGAACTTGCACAAGCAGTCGAAAACCAGACTGGGATGTGAATGAAAATAGTTTCCAGGTAAACAATGGGTTCCACATCTATGCCTCAGCCTATTAACCCCTTCCTCAACCTAAAACCCTGCAACTCCCTTTAAAGGCAGCAACCATAGTGAACTCCCTGGTGCCTGGATCCCTATTTGTGGAGGGGATTCTCTCTCAACAGTGACCTCTTGGTCTTGAAGGGTCTTCCACACAAAGCTCAGAGTCCTTCAAAGCAACCCCCCTCATAATGAGTCTGGCATCATCTGGTTGGTTTCCAACATTAAAGGCTTCCTCTAGATTTATGAATGGGTTGTGTTAAAAGGCCATAAGCAGTTGTTATTTCAAAATGCAGCCCATAATTCTTATTGGACCATTATTTTGTCTGAATCCAAAACCGACTCAATGTCTCGACTCAAACTAGACTTTAAGGAGAGATGTTTGCAACTGTCCCCACTCGACTAAATGCATGTTTGTTCATTTAATATCTTTGTTCCAGGTGGACAATTCCCCATGCAAAAAGATGTTTTTATCAACTCTGATAAATTCCTAAATAAAGAAAAAAAAAACTACCCACAACATCAACCAATTGTTATGACTTGTTTTATACTATTTTATAATATTAAGTTTTATTCTGTCTGATGCAGCAATACATGCTGATAACAAAGCATTTTCCCTTGTTTTGAACAAAATAGGAACATCTTCACTATATTTAACAGCATTTTATGTGCCACTAGTTGAACCAGGAAGTGCTAAAAGATCAGCAAACTGGAAACTCTGACTGCATCCAGACAGCCATGTTGGATACCAAACCTGGGGCTCGTTGGTCAGCTCCACGGCTGTGATCCTGGCTTCACGGAGAGTTCTTGTTGCTTTCCAATTTGGAACTCGTAAAATCACAGTCTCATGAGATGAAGAGAGTTACCTACTTCAAGTAAACAATTAACTGTTTACAGTCACTTAGCAGAACTTCAGTTCAAAAACCCCAAACTAAGACTTTTAATTAATCACCTTGTAAAGTCCAACTGGCACAGCAACAGAGGGTTCACACTTTGCTCAGCCCACACACCAGGTCCCAGAAGAAGGTGAGAGGTGAGGACTCTAAAACGTCCCGGTACCATGCTAATGATAATGTAAGCACTTGGCATGCTTCAAGACCTCCACCACCGGCCAATTAGATACACCCCAGATGGAATTGCGATCTCACACTCAATGCATGAATGTCACAACAACACTGCTTATCAGCTGCATGTCGTTATGTTTCACCTGCCTTGCATAGGCGCCAAGAGTGACAGCATACCTGATAGCACATAGCTCCTGTTACCCCATCTTTGCAGCGGTGTGTTTTCCTACCCGCTTTACAGCACTGCAGCAATGGTGCTAATTATAAAGGCTGAGGAAAGACCACGGCGGATAAAGTAAATGTCAGATGCTTGAAGGAGAAACTGGGCTCTCCTCTGGATTGCTTTGAATCTTGCATCAGTGATCAAAAGCACGCACAGAAAGACGAGCATATAACCAGGCCCCAGTTATAATAACCTAAATAATTCAGGATTATTTCATGTAGAGAGCAAGAACATTAAAGATCACTGCCACGTACAATAATTACATTTAGTTCCTTTTCAGTAGCTTTTAAGGCTTCAAACCCTTAATTTTGAGCCCTTGTATCCATACGTCAAGCTTCAAGCAGAAAATAAAGTCGGGCAAAGATCTGCTGACAAAATTTGCTTGGCATTTAGAACAAGCGGAAGAAAATAAGATAACTCTCTTGGGTTATTAATCTCTCCTTCTTTTGCTTTATGAATTAATAAACCTGCCTTATTAATGTGTCACAACAAGCCAAATTCAGTTTCTCTAATGGCCTAATCATCTTTTAATTGCACACCTACCTGAAATGCATCTTGGCTCGACAGAGCGGCTCTGCGCCTCAACACAAAACTATCCACCACACGCTGATGACAGACCCTGGCCTCACCGTGATGGAGAACCTAAGTCTGTCTTCTAGTTCTATTTTCAGGGATTATCTAGCAGAATATACAGGCCATGAGTAGATTTATAAAGTGTCCATGTGGGGGGTGAGTAAATGTATCGTCTTGTGCTGTGTATTTCAATCAGATTGAGCTGGTGCAAGCGCAGCACATTATTCTCCCCCTGCTCTGCATAGCGCTGCGCTAGGCTATGTCCTCCTGCTGTATTAGTGTGATGTATGACCCAAACGCAGTGCTGCACCACACTGCACACACTCCTAACGTACAGCTCCAAACGCCCTCTGCGGCTTTTTTTATTCCACCTGTCAAGTTGTTATTCATCCCTGCCTCTCTCGTCTCTCTCACTTCCTCCCTGCTTTCACGTTTTGGTTATATTTTCATCCAGCATTACATCTCCGTTCTTTACTGTATCCATCACTTTGCTTTGTCTTCGTGAGCCCCTTTGTAGCTTTGTTTACCTCAAAAAGAAGGAAAATATCGTCACGACAGTGTGGGTGTTACAGATGCAATACCATGCACAGTTCAGTGTACGGTGCTTGTTCATCTTAAACATCTTTATATTTTGTTAAGTTACAGCCACAAGCTAAATATTGTTTATTTTGCCAACTTCAAAGCAAGAAACTCGTGTATATATATTTCCAACAGAGTCTATGAGCGTTGCTATACTAAACCTTTTACAGTTTCAAACTTTTGGCCAATTCAGGTCACAGTAATGTTTTAGTTTGACCGACGGGTAACACTTAAGAGCGACCTCGTCAGAATAACAACCTAAACTGATGGAGAATCTACGCAAGGAGCAAAAATTAGGATGTTGGCAAAGAGGCTTTCCAACCTCAAAGACATGGAGAACATCACCAAAACAACAGTGGAAGTATGAACTCATGCAAACATTTTGGTCAGCAATTATATGAATCGTTTGATTGACGTTTTTATTGATTGGAGTATTTGAGGTTTTTGGCACTTCATTTTTGACACAATTAAGTAAAAATGTTTAATATCTGTGACTGTCTTTTCAGAGACAAAAATCTTGTTTTCTTGCAGGACCAGAAAAAAATATTGATATTGATATGAAAAAAAAATTATGGATAATTCTGGACTCAAAAGCAGGAGAGTTTTAAAGAAAGCTGGAATTTCATATAGGAGCATCAGAGGGGGAAAAAATGGCCTTTGTTTTTATATATATATATATATATATATATATATATAATGTGTCACAACACATTATAGGCTCTGCCTGGCTCTATGTTCCTATATATATATATATATATATATATATATATATATATATATATATATATATATATATATATATACATATATATATATATATATATATATATATATATATATATATATATATATATATATATATACATATATATATATATATATATATATATATATATATATATATATATATATATAAACATGAAGTCCTAGTGAGACAAATCAAAGTTTGTGGTTTAAAAGTGACAAAATGCCAGCCAATATCTTGAAGATGTAGAATATTAGACTGTTACACGTGGAGCAGAAACATGCAGTTCATAGAGGAACGCACAGCACCAAAGGTGTCACTTTGGGCCACTTTGCAGTTGTTCTCTGACAGAGAATGATGACTGCTTCTATCAAGGGGAGTTGGTGAAATGACAACCATTCGATGGCAAAATAGAGAGATTGCTTAAGTTCAATAAAGAAAAAGTGCATTTGAATAACACAACTTGTCAGCTGACTGCAGCTGCGGCGAGGAGAGCCGACGTTTTCAGGGAGGAGGAGGAAAGAAGGTGCACAAGTTAGAAATGTAATCTGAAAAAGGCAATTACCGTCATTTACTTACCACATTTATCTCAGTGGTATTTAGACCAAGAGGATTCCAGTGTTAACGGGAGAAAACACTGTCAATCCCACCAACCACTGCTTCCTTCATTATCCACGGCTTCTGGATACAGAAATACCTAATTAGGTGCCTGGTTGTGTGCTATTGCTGTCTGCCTCCATTGTTCTTCATGTCTATCGCTGCTTTATCATTAAAACACAAAAAGATGAGAGGCGATGGCTGGTTTTAATTCTGGCTTATAATTACATCTGTGTGAAAAATTCATGTTCCAATTACAGAAAAATCTGTAATTACCTCACCATTTGAACAGCAGAGCCTCCAGTTCACATTTTCCTCTTTAATAGAGCAGAAAAAAAAAATAAATCACTTTCATATACCTCAATATTTAACAATATAAGTCTCTCCCTGGGAACCTTTGATCATTCAAGATGATTGTTTCCAGCGTAAAGCGCAGATGGACAAACATCTCCAACGTTTCAGTCTAAGTGAAAAAGCGGAGGCTCTATTCGGACACTGTGGCTCTATGTTCCTAATAATAACAGTGTGAAACTGATTTAATTCAATTAGCATGGGAGCAGATATGAAGCCATTACTTTCTTATTAACTGAGAGCAGCTGCGTATAGACACCTGAGTGCTTGGGAAATAGGCAGAGCGCTCAGCTGATTCCTCTGCAGGAGGGACACCAAGGCGCATCGGGTGGAGGGAGGATGCGGAGCACCATTTAAGGACGGGGAGGCTAAATTTGATTAATCCATAAACTGATTTACTATGTCTGATAATCTGCTGGTAACACATCCACACAGGGGCTGCTATGATTATATCAGTTATGGTTCATGGCTATCTGAGATAAGGTTAAGCTGAGGGCTCGGAGGAGGGAAGGGCTGTAATTGAGTACGCATTAAGGTAATGCTATTCCTATGGAGGCATACAAAGTGTGACACTGAACTGTCCACCCGTGACCTGACCTCTGACCTTTACACACTCTGAATTCTGTAAAGTTGAGGAAAATCGAATTCATCAAGACCGATATTGTTGTCGAACACTATATGGTTAACATTTTAAATTTAACTATACAGGTGAATTTAACACCACTAAGCCCTTTAAACAAACAGTTCTATGAATGTAAGGTATGGAGGCCCAAAACTCACATAATTTAAAAAAAAAAGAAATATATAATGGCCTAATAAATAAATCCATACATTGCAAACCATAGAAAAAAAGAGAACTTTACCTCATGTTTTATTTATTTGATATTAATTTTTATTTTTACAGCTTACTTCCAACAAATTATATTATTAAGCACATAATTAAAATTTTACTGAAACATATGTTTTTCATTTTACTTGTGGATGCGTTTGTGTTTAATTATTTATTTCTTCCCCAACAACTCTTTTTATTTCCAATTGTTCCCCAAAAATTGTACTCAGCTAATAATTGTGATACTTCAACATATGTTTAACCAAGTAAAGATAAAAAGTAGCAAATTTTTTGTAAAAACTGTTTATTCCTTCTTTTGACAATATGTGAAAGCTGGAAGAAATGTTTGAGCTCCAGCATTTTTAAATCATCACAGTATGATGAATCTGCGCATTTTAGTTAAAATCATCGACATTGCTCAAGGGTTTCTGTATTTTATGTTTTCTCCTACATATTATGTTGTTTCTGACTTAAGCATGCCAAGTGCTATATATATATATATGTATGAACACACAGAGTAGGAAGAGTTTTGCAATGCCTGAAAACAGGAAGCAGGGAGCCACTTGTTGCCATGGATGGATTGGAAAGATGGTATTTCGGGAATGTTTCTCCAAAGCCTTGTAAAGCTTGTGGGATACTGAAAATATTTGCCCTCGCTCACAGGCTGTGAATGTGTGGGATCTGTTACTCCCTGCTCCAAAGAATGCAGTTTATGCATGTGTTTACTAACACGGGTGCTTTGTTCTGAAACCCGGGAGGGTCACGTTCCTTTATCAAGTCAGTTTCAATTCCCCGTCAAGATAGGTACACTGTGTGAAAGTCACACACACACTGGCGCAGAATGACAGGAGCTGGTTTGAGTTCTCCAGGCAGATCAAAGAGAGCTGAGAGAGGAGTTTTCTTCTGCTCCTACACTCACATGATAGGCTTCACGGTTCACAGAGAGCCACAGGTTGACATCTGAGGGACTTTGCCCATGCAGGAAGAGGGGGCGGGAGGGACCACAACACTGCATTACATCAACCGTTAAAGGCCTGACACATGCTTTGTGGCACACGTGTTTATGTGGCCCTGTGCTGTGATGGCATAAAACCTGAGGGAGGATAATGTGGCCTAAAAGAAACCCTGTCAACTTTCAGATAAAAGGAACAGAGATGAGTGAGTTCAGAATATTTCACAAAGATTAAGAATTTCAGCCGGCCCAGTGCCACAAGGGGACTATAAGGGCCTTCATCTTCTCAAATTGACTCTGCCAGCTTCTCAAGGCTTAGTTTTTCTTAATTCCACTGAGATATTTATATTTATTCACCATATTTACAACTATTTATAAAAAAAAACAATGCAAATTTGCACACATCTCATCCACTGATTAGTTGGCTGAGCCTCTTGCTAGATTCTAGTATTTCATTTCACATTATGTCCATGTATCTACATTATATCTTAAAAAGCTAACTTTCTTGCTTACAAAAAAGGTTAAAAACTATATTAAGTAAATTACAAATGTCAAGCCTTGCTCAACCAGCTGTGTGAATGCAGACGTCTTGGTGGATCACTTATTAACCAACGTCCTTCGAGATGCATCCTATAATCACTCTATGATCACTTCACAGTCACTGATTTTTTAAATTGTGCAGATAAAACAAGATTTCACCAATATGTTATAAAATAAGGACAAAATGAATGCAGAGATGACCTTTTAAATTGACTGATTGGCAAAACTGGCATCTGTAAATGGATTTGGATAATTTAAAAAAAATATGTCAACATTTCCATATTGCAAGTTCCTCATCGAGGCAAGTCTGGACTTTCCAGAATGTTCAACTTCTTCCTATTAGTTGACATCTTCCTGCAACCCACCATCAAAGCCACCTACCAACCTGTCAGTCACGTGGCACCAACCCATCTTTGCCCCAGGTTTGATTGATGTTCCATCTCCTGACACAGCCATGCGTCGCTAATCATTTCATATGAGGACTGCACGCAAAAGTGGAAAAATTGACTAACCATTAAAAAACCATTTATTGCCAGGGGACGACATTAACGAGCCGACATTGACCGGCGCTTTCATTTAAAGTTCACCCTCATCAATGACCAACGAGGAGGAGCTGCACTGACGTGCGCCCTGCTCATCAAGGAGAGGAATAATTAAATATTTTCAATCCATTTTCCTCAGATGTTTATTGCAGTGCTGTGGAGGTTTTTAAGATAGCCGATCCATACAGCATTAGCAGTTTCCCTCCACGCTGTCAACTGGCAGGCGTTACACGGATTCTCCAGCACGAAGACATTGGCTGTGCTCACCGCTGTTGCTGCTGAATGTGTGCGAGAATGATAAGCCCAGACTGAGGGAATCCTGGGAATGCTAGGAGGCATTTTGCGAGTAATCTGACCCAGAGGCCAGGCTCAGGCCGAGCAATGTGGTGAAGGACAATGAGCCCGAGCAGCGGAGAAACTCATACACAGAGACTTTTTCCCCCAAATGACTTTAGACACACTTCCATCCATAAAAACAGATTATTGCTGTTTATCCTCTTTTCATTCGCAGTTTTTACATTTGTGCACTCGGCTCTCCGGCCTGATAACGGCACTTCTCCACACCTCCTGTTCTCAGCAACCATTGCTCCGCCGGCTTCACTGTGTACTTATAAAAAAAAAAATCAATTGCTACAGCTGTGAGAGGAGGATGTAATAGTGAATACATTTTGTGTCCCCCCCTTCCCCCCCTACATAATCTTCTGCCTCAACATGTCAGACAAATTGTGCTGCCTCTTTTAAATCTAATAAAGCCGGCCCGCTTCTTACAACAAACCGTGCATATAAACGCACACAGACATCCACAACAGACACTTCCACTGCAACACGGGCTGAAAGTGGAGAGAGATGGTGGTAATCACAACCGAGAGGGGATCAAATATGTATGAAACTACCGTGTTATAGGGTAAAAGCGTGTTTTTTCTCTCACCCCTGGAGGATAGTCCAGATATGCAATCTCTGTGATGTCTATCCCCAGGGCCCGTATGTTTAAAGTCATTCATGCAGACGTGACTTATTTGTGTTCGTTCCCTGAAAGATAACAACCAAACACAATGATTGGAGGACTCCTCCCCTCGCAGCCCCGCTCCTGCTATATCATGGTTAAATCATTTCTACTTCATCCTGTCACATTTCAGTTGCTTATCACTCCTGCCCTTAAAATAAGTGGGCTGCGCCTCCTGGTTTAACCAAAAGGCCTTCCCACCACCTTAAGTAATTCCTGCAGTGATTTATCCCACCACATCTTGTGACCACCTGTCATGAGGAGATAGCATTCTTGGTACTATTAAACCAATGTAATTACCAGAGAGGGGCTCCCCCAGTTCAGTAAGCATCTTAGCGCTGCAGCCTCTCACCATGTGACTGTGAAAGTCGATATAAGAAGGTTTGTTGGCGCCCTGCTCTCTGAGAACAGAGCTTTGCATCTGGTTAACACCTCAAAGCTCAACACAGTTTATTGGATTTTTTTTAACACATTGTTTTAGAAAATCTGAGTAGAGTGGTGCGCTTTTATGTTCAGAAATCCCCCTCCCAATGGTCGATATTTTGCACCTTTTCTGAAACTATTACAATCAAAGCCCTTAAAAAGTTTCTCACATTCAGAGAGTGTTATTTCCAAATAACTAAAGCATTTCCTCCAGCATCTTGGAGGAAATGCAACTATGGGAGAAACACAAAGACTACCAGCTCTTAATACCAGTAACTGGCCCAAGCTTAGTATAAATAGTTTGGCTAGGCACTTTGGGTGAGTAACTTTAGGTAGGATCAGGAAAAAAAAAAAACAAGGAGCAAGAGAGATGTACCATAGCTGTCTTTCTAATGACAGACAATTTAATTGAAAAATCCACTTTTTTGTTGGAGAGCAAATAATTTGGTGTCGAGAAGCAGAGGGCCCCGTTCCCTGGCTGAGTGGTTAACAGCAAAACAAGAGATAAAAAAACTAAAGGAGGCAAGAAAAGCGAGATGGGGCAAAAAGAATGAAAAAAAAAGAAAGTAAAGAGGAGCAGAGTGTTAGAGGCAGGCGCAGATATGGATGGAGTGAGAGGGAATTACAGATCTCACTGAGATAAAGAGGGGAAACGATGGGAGGGAGGAAGAATGAAACAGAGAGGACTGAAGAAAAGGGGGAGGGGGAGAGAAACGGAGTTAAAGCCAAGCTCAGCAGTCTTTCTCAGACTCCATTTCTACGACATGATTAGTTTGGGGTGATGACATGTAATGGGGGCACGAAAAGAAAAAAAAAGAGAAAAAATATGCCTCCTTGACTCTCCATCTTTTAACTTATGTTTTCTCTCAGAGGAGTTCTTGTTATAATAGTGTCCTGCTTCAAAGACTGAAAAACAGTAGAGACTAGTCGCTTCAATGACCACTACCATTTTTTTTTATTTTAAAAGACATACAAAGTCAAATAAGACCATGTAGTTGAAGAACTAAAACATGTAGGAAAATGAGCATTCACTTTGAACATCAAGAAATGGATCCTCTCACACAACAACTGATCGACATTTACTTATTTAGCATATGCAGAGCTGGAGCTGCACACTGGTCTGAGGTGTTGAGGGTTTGACCAACCTGTTCACACCCTGTAAGCAAAGAACCAGCATGTTCCAGATACTAACTGGAGAAGCACTAGGATTGGCTAATTGTTGCGTTGCTAACGACTAGTAGCAATACAGAGAGTTTTGCTCCATTTTTGTGTTTAAATACTACAAAAACATGCTCAGAGAGGCTGTTATAAGTGAAAACTAAAAACATTTTGTTATGTTTCGTCTGTGTTGCATCGATGTTGCAGGGCTGTTTGGAGAAATCTGACTTTCTGAGTGAGAATTTTGACTTCAGGAGGCCTCGTTGCTGCGCTTCTAACAGAGCTATAAAAATACAACTTCCCAGTACAAATCCAAAAGACCACAAGAGAATGGATAATGCAGATGGGATTTGGACTCATAAAAAAAGAAAAAAAGACAGATAAAAGAATCATTGTAGTATAATAACTTTAGTTCAATTGCTACTGGTTCTAAATATTCCCTTTGATGTTCCAATTTTCAAAGGAGGAGTACAGAAGTAAAAAAAATCTCCACAAAACATCTAAGAAAAAAAAAAGACAAGAAATTGAGCAGTCTATTTCAGCAGGTAATCTGATGATTGGCTGACAAACACATTATCAAGGAAACCCCTGCAGCCAGCCCCCCTGCAGAGAGCTCGGGGCTGTGATAACCAAGCAAAAAGGCAGAGAACAAAGAGAAAAAGAAAAAACACGTCTACATCAGGAGCGCTAATTGAATCCAAAACACTCAAAAGCAATTTTTGATTAGTAAGCTCACTCAGTACACCCTCTCTCTTCTCACTCCACTTCTGCCTCCTCCAACACTTTTTATGTTTTAGTCATATCCTCTTTCCCAACATCAGCAGAAGAGAACGCTGCAGTTTGTCATCCAATTTCAGCCGCATTTCACCCCAACCCAACATCTGACACAGGAGTAGGGCAAAAGCCAGTAACTGGACACCGGATTTTTGATATTCCCACCTGTGCTTTATGTCTCGTCAGCCTTCAGCAGAGCGGCCCCATTCAGACCCCCTGCTGCTGCAGAGGCCCAGACAGTGTGTCCTGGTCTGGCTCTACCCCAGTGAGCAACAACCTGGTCTCAGCCCTGCACAACAGATTGACTGCGTCTGTGCTAGCACCCTGTTGGCTAATGCAAGTTCAGTCCATCTGCTAATTCTAATCCACCCAGCATCAAGCACAAGCATGTATAGAGTTGCTCTCTAAAGATTTCACATCCTTGCTAAAATACCATGCGTTTCTTTTTTTTAAAGAAAGGAAATCAGAGTAAATCCTTCTAATCGTTTTTCCACATTTATTATTACACATAACTCTACAGGTGTTTGGTTTGTGCAATAACATGGTTGCATTAGTGCACAAACCATGAAGCTAATACCTTTGGAGCCTATAAAGTCTTACATTCACACCAATCATAGATTATATTGAAAGAGATTATCCTGACAGAAAACATCATCTTTGGATTATCCTGACTTCTCCACATTTGCAAAGAGGTCACAATGGATCAGAGGGATCTGATCATACAAAGGCATCAAAGTAAAAGTACTAAGACTGTAATAAGGTTACGACATTGAAGGTCATTAAAAGAATGCTACATCTATATCCCTCATGGTAGAGGCAGCATCTTGCCATAGGGTTGCTATTCATATGATAGAATATGGATTTTTATCAAAGAAGATTGATGAAATGATGGACAACCTCAAAACTAGTCAATTTTGACCCAAAACCTTTAGGCGTTTTCCTAAAAAAATGAAAATGAAGAAGGATTTCAATTTCTACCTCCACTTCGGGTCCAGGCATGTGTCTAAATCCACATAAGAATGACTTAATGAAAAGGAAATTAATGTTATTGAATGGCCTGGTCACAGTCAAGATCTACATCTGACAAAGAAAATCTGTGGGATTGCCTGAATGGAGCAGTGGACAAACGATGTGTTCACACGATGTGAAAGATTTCAAACATCTTTGAAAAATAGAAAGGGCAAATTTTGCAAAGGCAAGATGCTCTTGGCCTTGTCGACTCCTGCTAAAGACTTCAGTAAAACTGAATCGAAGTGAACACATTATTACCATAGTTTAAGGGTCAAGACATTATGTAAAGAAGTTATTCCACCGTCTTCCCAGTCTAACTGATTTGTTTGTCGTAATATGTCACAGGATGTAGAAAAAGATTTGAAATGATTTATCACTTTTTTTACACCACAAACATCCCCAAGGAGGGTGTACATTTTAGAGAGCCAGTGTACATATGGGTATTTGAGGCAAGCTCTGTATGTTGAGACCACATCCCGAAAAATATGATTAATCGATCCCATCAGCATTGTCATGAAACCTTTTTGCATCCTATCACCTGATGATCAATGAAGATAAATGGCAGGCTGCGGCTGCTGCTCCTCGTCTTGTCATGCCGGTTCCACACATGCGCAGCAATGTCCTGAGTGAAAACATCACGGGGGATGAGAACACACTCCCGCACATAAACTCATGTACAGTCATTAGCCACATTAGCCACCTGTAACCCATAAATATAACACTCCAAAACATGGGGATGTGCAGAAACACCCACGCATGCAGCCTGAGGAACAAGATGAAACAAAGATGATGCAGTTTAGGAGTGAGCATTAAGAGAACTGGGCAGTCAGAAGGAGATTAGCAGTATTTAAACAGTGCAGATACGTCTTCTGAACACGCTACAGCGTGGTAAAGCCAGTCGTGCTAAAGATTAGGCTATAATATCATGTCAGAGGAACACAAGTCACACCAGACTCCAAGGTTGTGTACACATTTTAGGGCAGTAAACAGAGTCTTGGAGAGAAGATGAGCTCCTTATAAAACAAGAGGAAAATCATGATCTCTTCATGAATGAGGGCAGCATGGAGGATTGCAACAAGCCCCAATGCAGACTGGTGTATGAATGTAGGCCAAGTGTGTTCTTGTGGACATTTGCATGTATAGCCGTCATTATTTGCATATTTTTGTGTTTGCGGGTATGCAAAGCAGCTCCCACTGCGTGTGCAGGAGCGAGAAGGTGTGCACGAAAGGAGTTAGGAGCAGTCAGCGCACCGAGGCTCTGACTTTGCACATCTCACACATGCTGGAAGAGTTCTCCCTGCATAATCACATTTAAACCCCTTTCACACACCATAATTCAATTCCCCCTTGTAGACAATGACCATGTCATCTTAATCTGGCAGGTAGATTATACAGCATCCCACACAAGACTGCTAATGCTAAGCGAACGGCTCGAGCTATTGTACGCTTCCTTCAAGGTTGGATGGGCTGCTGCAGATTGCTTTAGCGGATTGCTTCTGCCACTCATGTTTTCCACCGGTGGTTCCTTGCATTTAATCGAGAGAAGCTGCTTTCTCCTTGTTTCACCATCTGGGAGTCCTGAACATGCTGGTTTTTGTGTGTGTGGT
The DNA here is from genome assembly GCF_027474105.1 of Poeciliopsis prolifica. Lineage (NCBI taxonomy): Eukaryota > Metazoa > Chordata > Actinopteri > Cyprinodontiformes > Poeciliidae > Poeciliopsis > Poeciliopsis prolifica. The sequence goes on along the minus strand of NW_026562406.1, from coordinate 6,443,038 downwards.
TTTTGGCAGAATTTCAAGCTCTGAATAGCTCTTTTGTTGATTTATATTAAACATTTATCACTGAACATGACTGTGGTCTTCTCAATACAGGCATACACCTTGTTCTACCTCTTCAACAACACATAATAAGCCCGACTGTGATGCAAACAAGCTGAAAACGTTTGCGAGTGTTAAGACATAAAGCTGGTGGACGTAAAGAGCTGGTGCGGCTCATCTCTGGTTTTCCAGCTTCGGCCCACGTTGAATAACAGAGCCAGAACAACAAAACAACATTTTGTAATCTGCATTTCTACAAATCCTGCAAGATAGTGAATCTGATATATTTAGAAATTTTAATTACTGCTGCTAATCAGCTATAACACTCTGATACAGTGGAGCAGCAGGTGTGTGCACACTGGGTGTGTGGTTGTTAGGTCTTGATGCCACCCATCAAGCCCCCACTCCCATCTTCCTCAATCGGATTATAGCTAAATCATTCAGCCATAAAAGGGTCTGTTAGAGCTTCTTCATACCTCAACCACCACTCCACCCATCAAGACTGGGAACAGGGCCCCAGTTTGCCGCAAGGGGATCCGTATGGGGAGAAATTAGTGTTGATACAAAAAATTATCTTATTGGTGTTTTTGTTTTTTTATGAGAGAAATTAAAACCCACATTTTTAGGTTTAAACTACTTTGCCACGGGAGAAATCTCCCATCTTCAGAACCAGCTGAGATACTATGGGATTATAAAGGTACAATGACCTTGAGTTAAAAAACCCAAGTGTCCTACTGCTGCTACAATAACATTTTGAATGTTACGGTCAGAGAATGCTCTGTGATACTTATGAATTGGTAATTAGATTTAGATACGCCAACACATATGGAGGGAATGAGAGCAGGGATGGCCCAAGGTTGTACAGAGCCTAAAGCAGAATTGGAATCGTGGCCCCTCCTCCCGTTGAGAAGATCACCACCACTAACAGCTTTTCGATACACATTTGGTGTATCCTGGATTTGGTGAAATCCTGGATGCAATCACAGATAATTGGTTATTTTATGCGCCAGATGTATTTGTAAACGAATCCAGCTAAAATACTCAGAGCATTAGGTTGTGATTATTAACACAACAGTCAAAGATTTTTCTCAGCACTTTTACAAAGTAAACTTTCCAATTCCTTTAAATCCTAATATCCTACCTGGGGAAGAAAACACCTATCTGGAATGACCGTGAGCTAAAAGTGTAGCATTGACCAGCAGCAACAGGTGGGGGAAGGGAACTGCACGACTGCTTCAAAAGATCAAGAAAACATTTTTCCAGCTTCTTCTTCAAAAGGAATTCTTAGAAATCTTAGAAACAAAATGATGAGACAGTTTATCAGTTTTGAAATCATTGTATGCCTTGATAACGGTGTTCTCGCTCTTCAATCGACTCCTGCTAAACAGACACATGTGCTGCTGACCTAAGCCGAAATTCTTCAGTGGATGACTAAGTATCACAGGATAGCTAATGATCTGTGATACAGAACAATATAATTAGAGAGCTGCAACAGAGCTACAGATGCCCGTGACTCCTTAAATCATGGGTCAGACTCTCTGAGGCAGTCTGGCTAATGAAAAGCAGAAACATTCCTGAGAGGACAAACACAACAAACTCACAAGTACCAGAGCAAGACCAGAACCATACAATGAAAATAGCATTACAGCCTCACCACAAACCTCTGGAATACTGTAAAGAATAGACACTGGGTGCAGACAGTTGTAAAATGTGCTTATTTTGTCACACCACAACAAGTTACTCCTTAAATCTCCAAAATTCTGTTTTTATGCAGCCAATTAAAATCACATCTGCTTTTTAGCAAACACGCAGTGGGGCCAAAGGCATGTCTGTCCATAAACTACAGCTATTTGCTGAGCAACAACTTAGTGTGGGGCCAGTAAATACAGGACCAAGCAACCACTAGTGTAGCCGTGATTGCTCAAGTGTATGCCAAACTGTGAGCCCAGCTTTCACCATGTGGCCTTTTTGAACTCATGCAGCCATCATTTTTATCAGAATCTGTTTTCATCCTCTGAAAGAAGTAGATCTGACTGTGGAGCAGGAGGTTCGTCTCTTGCCTTCAGGCTGCTAATGTGAAGGTTTTCTCCCCCTCTGATCAATCCTCTGTCTCTTTGTGGCTCTTCCAACAAGTCAGGCAAAAAGACAGACTAAGTCAGACATACTGTTCTTGAAGTTTTGTCTTTCTCTCTTGACCAGGAAGAATGTGCTCCAGTTGGATGGGATTTGCCTCCCTCTCCTTTATCTCCCCAGCTGCAGACTTTAGCTGTTTTGGGTGACATGCCATTGGATTCTCCTTGCCTTGTGGATATGTGAATGGGAGTGTAAACTGGGGAACGTGCCAGCGAGATCAGAGCATTGTAACCTCAAAAGAATGCTTCACGTCTTCTCTTTAGAGTAATTTTCAGAGTCCGTGTTTTGATGTGAGCCTCTAAGAACAATGCAGTCGCTGTGAGGCAGCATTACGAAGTGGTTTGTGGTACAATCAGGTGTCTCCTTGGCTGATCCCATGGGTCCCATGTCAAGATTGGATTCTGTTGTCCTTTACCGCTCAAGGACGTGGTTGGAGGACGTGACAAACAACTCACTGGGAAATCTGAGAGGCTCCCACAGATTTTGTCCTACAACAGAAGCTGGTTGCAGAGAGTGCAAAGTAAGCAACGTAGACAAAAGCCAAAGATCTTGTTGAGTGAGAACATACAATAGTTTGCAAAATCATTATGACATGAAAATCTTTTCAAGGCATTGTATTTGTGTGTCAAACTGAAAACAAAAATTTACAAAGAAAATATTGGTTTAATCACATCAAAACAACTTAAACATATGAAAGATCAGCTTGAGAAAAGAACACATGTATTTTCTGCATTTTTTTTTACAGAACATACTTTAAAAAGCAAACTGAATAACAAATAATTCATTTGCAGAGGGATTGGATGTGCTTGATCTTCGAAAAAGCCAAGGAACCATAACTGGGCTTTCAAAGATTCGGTCCTAACTTATTTATATAGTGAGCTCAACATTTACTGCAAGATATTATCAGCACATGGGGGAAACTCACTTCAGTTCACATTAAGAGTTTGACATAATGTCAGGTAAACGAATCAGACTTTTTAAAAAGCTCTTTGATTCTACAACATTAATCCAAAAGACCGTCTTTGTACTTCTGTCTTGCTGACTTTTCCAGATGGACAATGACATAAACTCAGTCTATTTTCTTTGGAGGACTTTCCTATAGAAACATTTTTTGACCCTCATTTTTTAATCTGTTTCATAATTCTTAAATGGGGAACATTTGTGTTTTTCCATTATGGTAAACGAACATATGCATAGTACATAGATGTCTACTGACGGCTAAATATGGCATGTAAACTTTATCCTTGTCTATTGACCCCAGCACTCAAAGAGGACAAAGAAATGTTCTCAATATGAACCAGCATACAGCTGCACAGAGAACAAATGTGGCTCACTATACATGAGGGAGGAGAGAGATAAATATAACATCCCCTCTCACCTCGAATTCTGCGTTTGCCACCAGTGTTCCTCGGAGGAAGTCCCGGTCATCACCAAATAGACAGCTGGCAGTCACTTACGACACCACATTTGGGGTCCCTTACCACCTACCAATGTGAATACTCTATTCAGACACTTCTAAATATTTAATCAGGACAAGTAGAAGGCAATCTCCTACATCCACAAGCATTAAACATTTAATACCCGGCTGGCATGATAGCTAGTCAGCCGAGACTTAGGGAGGAGACGCGCAGTAGAAAGCCGAGGACACTTGTTCTTCCCTAGTTAATTTACACAAAGACAAATCCCACTGCACGAAATACAGGTCACAGCACTCTATACTCAAGCGTAGGTCAAAATCAAGGACCCAACACGCCCACACTCTGATAGGCAAAAAAAAAAAGAGAAAAAAAACTCCTACAAACACACGGGGTAGAAAAGGTAAATCTCTCTACAAACATATATCATCTGTGAGAGGTGATGCAGGCAGGAGGCTGCCGAGTCCCATCAGTCATGGCTTTAGATTGAGGTTAAAAGCAGAACAGGGCAGCCACTGTCAGCACAGCCAAGGACATAGAGAGAGGCTGGAGCCAACATGCTGTACACTGGAAAAATTGAACACAGTCGGCACAACAGCAGATGTGCGATGAAGAAGTTAGGATACAGTTGCTGGTATAAAACCCCACTATGGCGTTTCCCTTGCTAAAGAAAAAAATTTCCTTAAAAAAATGCTTCATTTTTTCTTTTCTAAAAGTCTTCTACTGGGCAACATTTGTGCATTGGCCTCTCTCTTGCTTCAGTAAATGTATTTTTAATTCTGGTTTAAAACATTTAAACCAAAATTAGAGAAAGTACCAAGTAATAGCACAAGTATGTTTTGTGCTTGGAGAGGCAGGCTGACCTGAATTAAACGACAATGTCCCGAATGTCCATCTCTCGGAGAAGACAGTCGGTGGGATGGTTTATTTAAAGCTCAAAGCACATTTGAGGGATGTACATCTGAAAATAGTTGACTTGTTCTGTTTTTCACCACCTTCAGAGAAACCTCTCCAAATACAGACGGACTCAAAAGTTGCGGTAGCAGCTAACAATCCATCTCACACAGCATTGGATCTAATGTGAAACCGATACTTAGACGCTAAGGTGTATATATGATTTAAAAGTCCTGAGGGTCCCGTTGGAGATACCACCACCGATTCAAACTGTACAGAAAACAGGTTAACATGATGATGTAGGCCGGTGGAGAAGCGCTGATGAGGAAGATGCTTCACATTTCTTAGTAATTTCATTCCTTAAATGTGAATGGATGTAACAACTATGGCTGCCCCCCAGAAAATAGCTTCCTCCAACATCTACTTGGAGATGTTGGCAAAAGAAAAGCATATTAGTTTTATATACATGCACTGGAAGCCACTTTATTGCCTGCAAGTAACGTTTTGGCTTTTAAAACAGCCTTATCTCTTTGTAGCATAGATTCAACAAGATGTCCGAAACATCTGTAGAAGATGTCTATGTGACTCTTGACATCCGTGTCAACATGGAGCTGGACATAGACTTTTGTTTCATTTTATTTGTTTCTGTTGGGATGTCGAATTACAATCAGGGAATAGGAGGCGATTAAAAGAAAGTTTGTCACATACAGAAAAATAAACAATTTTCTGATATGTGTGTCTTGAGAAAATGTTACATTTGCATATGTAAAAAAAAGGTTAATAGCACAAATAATGGGAAACCACTCTAATGCATCTGTCTCAAGCCTGTAGTTTTATTTGGACAAAATGAAGGTAATTATGAATTATTTACATCTCTGTATGTTTTGATGCCGTTTTTTCTTTTTATTGTATACCATCAACCAAGCAATGTGAGCAATGAACCCTAATTTGTTCTGCAATTAATCAACTGTCAGAAACTTGCTGAGACTGAATTATTGGGACACTAATTTTGCGTGTCCTCAACATCAAAATAAAGGTTGTATGCATGTATGTGTGGTCCTAGTCAATACTATCCAGAGGTATCATGAGTAAACATAGTATACAATGTAAGGTATACATGCACAAGTAAACACACACACAGATACAGATGCAGATACTGGAGGTGACCCAGCACTGTGACAGGGTTGGACGTGACTTGCTTAAGAATGGCAATGTGAGAGTGATAAAGTAGCATCTAAATCCACCCACATCCTGTGACCCCTACAATAAGTCAAACACCAACTCCAGGCACATACACCATAAATAACCCTGTCTGATTTCGGAGTGGAAGACCCCTCCCTCCACACAGGTTTTGAGTCTCTGTCTGACTAAGTGCGAGACTGAAAAGAAAAGGAAGGAGGAAAAAAGTGTGGCTTATGGGAAAACAAACACGAAGCAGACATCCTTCGTTTAGCAACTAATAAGTTGCTAAAGGCAGCTAAATCTAACTTTCTGTTCTCTATTTCCATGCTCTCTTGAGTCACAAATGCAAACACAGAGGAAAGCACAAGTGGCACACAGAGAGAATGCTCTCAGTCTTGAGATAATTCATGCAATCACACCCAAACACATCATGTGGGGTTAATAGAGCAGGTGTCCACTGCAGAGATCTCACTACACCCTCTTGGCTCCCAAGCCAATATCCCAAGCTAATTTGAATTAGGAAAAAAAAAAAAAATCTGAAAACATTTGCTCGACGATTCAGGCTAATGTTCAATCTGCTGCTCTTTGACACAGTGCCACCATGCATCTCATTTCTATTCCTGAGGCCTTACTACAAATCTGCCAGCACTGCAGTGTTATGTGGTAGAAAACAGAAGGAAGAGAAATAGGAAGATGAGGTAAAAGAACGAGGGAGCAAGGTGAATGTACTTTGTTTTCCACATGTAAAAGAATTTGCCCAGAATTTTCAGCCTGACAAATACTGTGCAAGTGCAAATATTTTATGAGAACATACTCAAGGTCAATGGAGGAAATAAAAAAAAAATCGCTTTTGACAAAGAAATTGTGGCAAATGAGCATGAGGAGTTTTAAAAGAAGATGACGGGTCTGTAACAGAGAAACAGTAATCAAAATAAACCTGATATTTCAGAAAACATGAAAGATATGTGCATTCACACGCAGAAAACCAATATACATATGTAAAGGACATTTACATTTGCACAGATAGCGGAAACCTGACATTTACCTCCTCTGTATAAGAAGACATAACCTTTTTCTCTCTCTGTCAATTCAGGAAAGTATAGCTGACAGTGTTATGGGTTTGAAAGCTTATGGTATTTTAATTCACATCATTTGACAAACTGGAAGAACACCTGTAGATGCATTTTAAAATTAGCTACTGTGTGGCTTCAAAGGAAAAGCAAAAGAAATCAGTGAAACCTAAACAACTCTGGTCCAATGTCAAGATCCCTGAAGATATCATATTCATCTGTACCTCAGTTAAATCAGTGGTTCCCAAAGATTTTCTGGGCCCCCTTCTGGATTACAACAAAATCCAGCCCAAAAATGAAATCAAAAGTCAACTGGGCACACACATCATTCAACCAGGCATAAACCTATTTTGTTTTCAAACTCCACTTAAGTTTATTTCACACTTCAGGTTGCAACAAAACACAAAACAAACCGTCATTACAGTGAAACACTTTTATGTTTTTTTTTCACACTTTGAGAACCACTGAGTTAAACCATGCATCAGTCCAAAAGCAATATAGAGACCAGGACTATAGTTCAAACATAAACATTTTGAGACATGGAGACTTCTAATGCAGGCTGAAACTAATGCTGACCTTCAACTTTGAACTGTGGTGGAGGCGGCTACCACAGGAGGGAATGTGCACTTCGCAAAATAGATCGCAACATGAGGAAAATACATTATGTAGAAATATTATTGCAACATTTTAATACATCAGTCAGGAAGTCAAAGCTCCAAAAAAGCTCTTTCAAATGAACAGTGACCCTAAATCTTCCATCAAATTAGCCACAAAGAGGTTTAAGGACATTAAGAGTCAATGATTTGGAGTCACCGTAGCAATCTTGATCTTCGTCTCAAAAGATTTGAAGGCAGCGGTTTAGAGGGGAATGTGAACAAGGCATGCTACAAACCTAACTCAGTTACACCACTTCTGTGAAAAGAAATTGGCCAAAATTACAGCAAACTATTGTGGGAAGATTCTGGAAGGATACCCAAAATATCAAAGAGAGGCGGGTAAAAGTTTTAGAGGCATACCAAACACTACAGAAATTGATGGGAACTTCTGACCTTAAAAAGAGGAAATTAATTTTAACTAATAATCTTTTTTTTTTCTGTCGTTTTGGTAATCCTAACAGAAAAAGTCATTGCAGTCACATAGGTGACTATTCTATGCACATATCATGTATCGTCTATCTACCTCATCTGATGAATGCATCTACATGCACAAACCCCAGCACTTAAAATGTGAAGCAGAGAGGCAAAGTGACAACAGTGAGAATTGGGGAAAATAATAAACTGTGGAAAGAAGATAGAGCGGGAGAAAACACTTTCCCCTGATGATTTTCATGCATAGCAAAAGTTTCCACTCAATTTCCTCTTCTTATTTTGGCACCATCCTGGAGATACTATCTCTCTGTCTCTCTCATTCTCTGCTCCAAAGTCATGATGAGGGGTGCATAAAATTAGCTGCTTGAAAGGGAGACTGTGACCAGGGGCAACACGGAGGACCTTGTTTCCAAAGAGTCTCGACACACTCCGCTCAATCCCCCACATCCCCAAGTAGCAGCAAAAGATCAGATAGAAAGGGAGAGGGCTGTTTAAAATAGCACCCAAAAGACACTGCACTGAATTTTTCATCAGCAGCAAGGAAAAATAAAAAATGCATACTGTGAAATGATTAACTGAGTGTTGATATTTTCTGCCTCCCATTTCTGTCTTACAATCCTCTACCACCAAAATTAAAACTAGATGAACTTTAACAAAGTGCACTACTACTCGAGATAGTTTTAATTCACTTTTTTCAAGAGATGCACAGATAAGAGACTAGTGGCACATTTCTGATCCCTGGTTCCTGCAAACTGTTTTATTCCCCATTTTAAGCCCTACAGTGACAAGAAAAAGAAACTAAATGTTGGGTCTTCTTCGCACTTTACTGTTGCAAACTGTGACATTCTTGCTATGTTTAGCAACATTTCAGAAAAATTGTTGGGAAAAATCAGAAGTGGCAAATCATGTCTTATAGAGATCAGTAAATGGTGAGTGGCCAAAAAACTACAATTGGTACACCCTTGTAACAAACATTAATAAATATCAGTAACAATAAGAACCCAATTTAAAAAGGTTTGAGCATTTTATGACTTTTCATCTCAATAATTCATTATAAAACACCCACCTACAAAGATAAACAAATTCACAATGATTTTACTGCAGATGTACAACATCCAAAATGTAAGAGTGCATAATGCAAGTACAGTAGTTTGGGACAAAATAGCAATGTGTATGAGGATATAATGAGTAAAAATCCAAACTGACCCCCAGCCAAGACAATCAATCTAACAGCAAGAGATTCACCTAAAATAACAAGAGCTTGTTTTGTTTTCTTTTCTTTTTTTTTTACTCTGTACTCCGATTGCTTGCGACAGCACATGGCTAACATTAAACGGCCCCAGCTTCAGGGAAAAATCTTGGAAGAAGAAGAAATGTATGTTAAAAGAAAAAATAAAATAAATCCTTCTTGTGGTTTCTGCAAATCTTCATGTCATAAAATAATAATGTGGTGCCACAGTTTTTCTAGAATTCTGTCAAGGACACACAAAGACTCTTTGAAAGAATCTTCAGTTTTGGAAGAGTTTTCAAACATCTTTTTTCTTTTCTTTTTTAACCAAAAGCATCATATGCACATGGATGACAGGTGCAAACGCAGCAGAACAAGTCTGCTTTGTGAAATATGCACATTAACACGGAGACACTCTTAGACATTCATGTCCTTTATTGTGGTCAAAAGTAAGCAGTTGTTAGAAACCACAGAGGTGAACCTGTCATTTCACACACTTCAGGCCCTGCAAATAGACAAGTCAGACCCTTAAATGCTTCATCTAGCCTCTAGTCTCCCAGTCCAATTACAAGTCATCCCACCGAGCTTTCTCCTTCCATGCTCTCACGGGCTGTCAGGTTCTGATATGGAGGGCGTTGCAGTGTTGAAGGTCGGTCAGTCAGCACACTTAACCTCATTTCCCAACCCTGCGCTCTGCCTATTTCAGAATCCTTTTGATTGGTGTCCATTTGAAAAGCGGGCTTTGGACTTGGCTGCAAAGGCACAGCGAGTTTGATAGATCAGAGCAGCACAATCTGAGAGAGAAAAAAAAAAAAGAAGCTTTCTGAAGAATGAATCCTGACTGCAGTTAGCAATGATGGTTTTCAATTAAGCAGAGGAAAGAGGCTAAATTGATGGGAGCTTGTAGATGAAAACCAGTCATACAATATTCATGTACACAAATTCATGAAAGCTTATATTAGCATGGATATTAACATGGGGTCAATGCTGCATCAATTGAAGGAGACAGCTACCCATGCGGTCAGAAATAAAAAGACAAGGAAAGGGATCAAGCCAGAACGAAATCAATGGGAGGTCAGTAGGAAACAGAAGGGACCTTGAAGAAAAGCTAAAGGAGGTACAACTCCTCAGAAAGAGATTAAGGATGATCTGCATTTTGCCTTTTCATCTGCTTTTACCATAATCATCCCTCTGTAAAGGCAGAAGGCGGCCCCCACTCAAAACGACACCAATCTGAATGAGTGATCTTGACAAATTGGGCTGCCAGAAGAAGGGAGGGTGTGTTTTTTTTGGCTGAGGGGAGGGCTGCAGACAGACAGCGGGGAGTCTGCGGCAGGACAGAGATATAACTGTAATTGGCTGATGCGCTTTCCTTTTTTTGATCTTTGAGCATGGTGACTGGAGGGAAATTACGCATACTGCCAAACCAGAATATGAAATCATCATTATAATATTTAAACATGTCATCTTGGAAAGCAAAAGAATCTAATGTTGCTCTGGTCAGAGCACCATAACAACTCAATTGCCAGCAACAACCTTCAATCTAGATGCTCTTTCTACGTTAAAAATAATCAAGCTTTTAGTGTCAGTGAGGGATTTAAAACAAAGTCAAAGGAAGCACAGAGATGCAAGTCATGACTATATTTGTGAAAGAAAAAAACTACCTCACACACCTTGTCAAGACAAATCATTCAGGTTGCCTGAGAGTGACAGAAAGTCATTTTTCAAGCAGATAACAGGAAAGTAAAGAGAACGCAGAGTTGCTCTCTTTTTGCCTTTTTAGGCTTTCAAACTTGTGGGTCTTTTTGTGCATCACGCTGGATTTGGTAATGATCGAATTGACTTATTGGTAGTCAAGTCAGCCATACTTATCAGGGATATTTAACTTGTTGGTCATCTCGGTCCGTTATTGTGGAGTGTGTGGTGTCTCCACACAAGAATGTGTAGAAAATCAGAATGTGAAGTGACAGAAACACAGTGGAAAATTGTCAATACAGAAGACAAAAACTCGCCATGGTGCATCAGAAAGTATTTTTCTATGGAAAGCAGAACTACGGCAACAATCAAAATTGTTCTTATAAATACATTATGCTTACCCCCTAATTGGTAATATTAGACATAGAGGACAATCTAAAGTCGCTGTCCTGCTGTCTCGTGCCCAGACAGCAGGAAGGACAAGGACATAACTGTAAATGGCTGATAAGGGAAACATTTTCTAATCTGTGACAGTAGAAAATGGGAACTGGGGAGAAAACACCCAGACTGCCAAAGTGGCGTATCCAGTCGTGTTTCAAATGTTACGTGCATGCGTCAGAACAATATGGAAAATTCATCAGTAATCCTTAGTAGGTCACAACAGAATTAAAATACTTCAAAGCTGGATTAGAGTGAGTGGCCATACCAATTCCACACAGGCTAACTTATTACCGAGTATTAACACTGTATGTCAAACAAGGAGCTAATCGTGGCTTTAGTTTGAAAATATCATTTGACCTTTTGAGGAGGTCTCAGAATTAATTTTATGCTCCACAGATATCTAATTTTATGCTTTTACGGGCTTACACCAGTGCGGGATAATGGAAATGTCCTGATATTTTTCTTCACTTGGGAAACTGTTGAGCCTGCTGTGCTGCCGAGTGTTCAGTGTTAAATTCTTGCTTCTGTTTAATTTCACGGCCCTGTATAGAAGATGCACGAACCGACGGCTTGACAGTGTAATGCGATACAGAATGAGGAACCTTTCTGCTTTGTTTCAGCAAACCAGGAACGCTAATGAATTCCCACTTCAACCAGCATGCTTGGCTAGCACCTTCTCCCCCTCCACCTCTCACTTTTTACCTGCCGCAACTTTCGCAAATGAAAAGTGAGAAATGGGCCAATTTACAGCTGAGGGCTGTTTCTTCCTAAGAGACAGAGACGTAGAGATGGAGAACAGAAGATGTGCAAAGGCAGATGAGGGTTTGAATTTCAGCAGAGAGGAAAGAAGGGGAGAAAATAGATGACGGGGGAAGCATGATGTTGGCGCCAATATGAGTGTCATCTCTGAAGATGGAAAGAAGTGCTTGAATTGCATTTTTGGCCTTTAACTTCTCTTATACAAAGAGACTGCATCGAGGAGCAGCTCTTGATCTTTCCAATCAGCCTGCACGACAAGAGCTGCTCAGATATTCAACAAGCAGAAACAAAAGGGCACGTCAGCATGAAGAAGTTTGCTTCATTCCGGGAAGTTTGGAACAAAGATAGAAGGGATTTGGAAAGAAGCCAGAAGAATAGGGCCAGTGGAAAACCGGGCGACAGTAAAAAGTAACAGAGGGTTACCATCTGTTCATAATTATGATTCAAATCCTTTCTCTCACTAAAATGGTCTGGAGCTTGTGGTTTGTAACATGGCTCAGTTACAAGATGTAGCAACAGTTGGCTTGTCTGTCCAGGATAATTAAAGCACAGAGTAAAGGTTATTTACACACACTGAGTAAGACCGCTGTCTGCAGTCGGATGACTTTTAGCTCGATTGCTCTAATCTGTGTACAACCAGACACAAATTAAAAATACAATTTTTTTCCGATTGGTAAGCACACAGTACAGAATAATATGCAAGTGGCACAATATTGCACTAGTAACACTACTCTTCAGTGCGGAAGTCGTTACTGATGGAAGCTTTTTTTCAGCGTGATTGAAATTAAATCGGAGTAGCACAGAACTATGCGAAGCTTGGTGAAAGGAAGCCGTTCATATTGCATATTTCTTAAAGTTGCGACTTTAAGAAATAGCTTGGTCATACAGGAGGGACTCAGAGTAGAGCCACTGCGCCTCCACATCGACCAGAGCCAGAAGAAGTGTCTCGGACAGCTGATGAGAACCAGGGATACACACAATTTTATTTTTTAGAATTTTTTGGCACCGGTGACTTTTCATGAACAGGAAAGAGGGTGGACAGAGATGAGGAAGACGTGCAACAAATGTCCTGAGACTGGGAGTCAAACCCAGGAAAACTGCATCAACAACTACAGCCTCTGCACATGGTGTGTCCACTCTCCCAACTGAGCAAGCCAACACTCACTTTGTAGTTAAGCCTGCATGTGCCACCGGAAATTTTATTTTTACACCAATGTATGTCAATTCAAGATAATACGGTGTATAAATTGTGAACTCTACAATCGTTTCACCTTTGTTTATATAAAAAACCTTTTTCACAGCTACTCGTCTCTCACATACATGACACTGTCTCTGCTCCTATTATAAATAATTAATGAACGTTCACAGTTAGAAGGCAGGATAAAAATAAAGGAAGTTGGAATCAGCCATAATTTGTGAAGATGCAAGCTTTTCTTAATCCAGTTATGGAAACCGGCCATAATCAAACTCTGATTGTTGCATGCAAGCACCAAAACACCTACAGAAAGAAATCAAATGAAACACTATTTTCAGCACATTTAACAAACACTTGAGAAATTTTACGGCAGCAGATGAAATAAGCCACAAAACACAGATAAAACTCCTCGACTGCCCCTAATGTTCCATCTGTTAACTCTGGCACAGCTTTGTGACGATGATGGGACCAGGAGGAGGACGAAGGTGTGCAGGAACGCCTCATGGGAACAGTTACATTTCATTTAATAGGAACTGGAAAACCACCATCTGTAATTAGATTACGCAAAGATAGAGGGACGGAAAAAAAATCTTTGGTTAATTATCTCGAGCCATATTCTAATCAGCTTTCAAGACATTCTGTCATCTCAAGAGCCTCCGCTCAAAATCCGATCGCAAATCCCCCAGGATTCACAACCACACAAGCCGAGAAAAGAGACAGACCCTCCAACAGGACCGCTTGACCCTAATTTCCTAAACAGGGCACTCCTTAGAGATGCCGCCTGATTGCAACCACTTGGCATGAGAATGGCAGGAGGAGGTGTGGAAAAATATCCTGTGCAAGGTTGTTTTGAGAAAGTCTGGGAGGAACGGGTCCAGCACTAGTGCAACAATTTCCGACACTACAGGAAACGGGGACAGGGAACATAAAAAGAGACTGGAGCTCTTTTTATGGGAACTGGGACGAGTGGTTTGTGATAGCAGTCAAAGAGGTGTCACAGAAGGAGAATAGTCTGCCACATTCACAGCTCTATTATCTGTCAAGCAGCCAGTCCATCTGTCTGATTGCCACACATGGCTCAGAAGATTAACAAACTACATTTAAAATGAAAAATGTCTGTTGTGTGTGCAGCGCACAGCAGCAGTGTCCTCAAAATAGTGTCAACAATTTCTGCTATTGTTCAACTTTTTTTGTGTGTGGAATAACAAGAGCACCATCAAACATTGCTTAGATTTGTCTGCAACTGTGATAAAAAATACATGACAAATGCCAAGTCTGTTTTATTTTCCTCAATACAACAGGAGAAGGGATTGTCATCGATGCATTTGCTATTTGCTATTTTTGGTTTATAAAGGGATCAATGTCGATTGGGTCAGATAATAGTGAGAGACTTGTGCAGATTTATTACTAAGAAACACTTTTACTATCAATAGGATAGATTCAGGACTGTAACGTTTGGGCTGAGAACAAACCTTTGTAATTGTTTATGATTTGAGGATTTCAATGACATCATTATTATAGTTACTTAAAATTGTTTAAAATGTCTTGACATTTTAAAATGTCTTGACATTTTCCATGTAAAGTTTCTGGGAGAGAATGCTAACGTTCACAACAAAATTACTTTTCTGAACTGCGCAGATTTTAAATATGGATTCCCAAAATACCTGTAAGGCTTTTAAGACAAAAATCCTATAAAGTACCTAAAGTATAAGATTTTTTGTCAATAAATTTAGAAAAGAAAGAGCAGATGGGAAATAGGTAGGAGACAAAGATGGAATCAAGGACGGAATCAAGACAGAAAATTGGAAAACAAGTATGACAAGACAGAAGATTAAGAAGAGGCACTTAGGAAAAAAGGCACCAAGAAGAATGTAAGGAAAGTACCATAGAAGACACAGGATCAGATATAAGATATTACAGGAAGAAAAAGTAGGAAGAAAGGACACGACATAGGTAAAGTGGGAAGGCAGCGAGGTCACAAGAAAAAAGTGAAGAAAGAAGACATGGCAGAGAAGACGGTGATAAAGGAGCAAACAAGGAAAGAATAATAGGAAAAAGGAAAGTTGGACAGGAAAAAAACGATGTAATAAGTTGGAAACAAAAAGAAGTACTTGTACAAGTTAGGAAAGAATGACATGAAGGCGCACAGAATGATGACAGGAGAAAAATAATTTGAAGTACAAAAGACAGAGACAAATGGAAGGAGGGCGGAGAAAAGGAGAAAAAAGATAGGAGGGAAGGGACAACAGAAGTAGGGATTTAATGAAGGATTTAAGGACACAATGTTTAGACAATGGAAGTTGGAATAAAGTTTAAAAATATATTTTTCCATATTATTATTTTCACTTTCCTGGAAAGAAATGTCCATATTATATCCAAATAGCCTAAATTATAAAAAGTTATTTTATAAAACATCTTATTGTACTTTATGATAAACATTTGTTTGAGTTGGTGATATTCAGAGTTGTTTAACAATTACATTAATCTCTGGAATAGACTGGTAATCATCAGTCATGTCTCCAGTCATACTGCACATCTCTAATAACCTATATGACTGTAGGAACGTGTTTATATTGTTTTGAAAGCCAGTGTGACTAGAAAATAACTTGATTCAGTTATTTTTTTTTTTTGTCAGATATCTGGTCAGATCCCAATCATGGTGTCATTCCCATGTAGAATTAAATATGGCTATTTTGAAAACCTTTACAGTTTTTGTGTGGATGCTAGATTTTTATTGCCTTTTTTATAAATATATATATTTTTTCATTTAAATATGAAACAGAAACAGCAATGGGAATTCAATTCCAGTGCCTAAAAACCCACTTCAAAAGATTAAATGGCAGAAAAAGAAAAAAAGCTCCAGCGTTGTGAAGAGGCTGGAAGTCAACAAGAATTTAACAGCTTTAAATTGTTCCTTCAGGACTGCGAACACACAGAGGCATGCTTTAATTTTGAATACCTGCTTGCTCAACCACAGAATACAACCAGCACAACAGCTTTTCTTTCTCCATCAAACATCGGGCTGCCGTTTCCCCGAGAGTTGCACGCAGCCAACCCTTCTCCCAAGAGTGTCCCCATGTGCGTGTGCTGCCATCACAGCAGCCAGCACCTGCTCCGCCTGGGGCCCGGCTCTGTTAGCTCGGAGCAGCAACACGACCCATGCATGGAGTAATGAGGGAACTGGGTGGCAGAAGCTGAGGAAATAGATCTGATGCCGTTAAGTGTCAACAGCTTAGCTCGAACCAGCACCGGTTATGCTGCAGAGCACTTGAGGAGGTAATATGAATTTCATGATCACCGTTGAGCTTGTGTGCTCTGCAGTGCCATAAATATTACACCGTCCCAGTTGTCTGGGAGAAAATGAAACCCAATACTTCAAAGTAGGAAGTTGTTGTGGAAGTCCAGCTGCACTGCTTAAAGGATTGAATGAAGGCATGTATGTTTAGGGTGAGACAGCTGGTCAGGGCCTGATAGACACTCGCAGTCATGTTCATGGAGAGAACCAGGCGTGGAGAATCTCACATGTCCACATGCCAGCCAGCATAGCTGTGCTGCAATGATGTCTCCAGGGCACTGCTGGAAAACCTGTGCAGCTCAGCAGCTACAAACCAGAAACATTTTGTCTGTATAAAATACAACATGTCTAAGTTTCAGTTCACTGGTTCAGTACTCTCTGATCTGAAATGAACCAGAACTTGATCCCAAACTTCATAGGACAACTGAGTTCTATTATTATAGAGGAAACATGGCTATATTGTGTTTGGCAAACACTACTATAATAGCTGTAGCCTTTTCAGCAACTCTAAAAAATGACATAGTTCAGAGAAAGACAAAGAAGATGAAGCTAAAATCTACTGTCCAGTAGAAAAAAAAGGCGAGGATAATTTCACAACATTGCTGCAGCACAACGTTCTGTCAACTTGTTCTCAGGAGTGATTATGTACCGTCATTTCTTTATACTTCTCTTTGAAACCGAGACATCATATACTGATTTTGTTTTTACATTTTCATATTTGGTACATTTTCAGCTTTCACACTACATTGTGTCAATCGAACCAAACTTTTCATCAAACTGTTCACCTTCGCATACTCACTTCAACTGAATCAAGACCTTGGCTTTAAAGCAGACCCCAGTTCAGTTCTTTATTCTGCATTAGACTTTCATTGCACATTCACACTCCCCCAAGCGAACCAGACTTCCTCGACAAACTAAAATTTGATTAATGAGCACTACTCGGGGCTGGTGTGAATGGACCATCAGCGCCAGCACAAGGGCCACTTCTGATTATTAATAACCATTTGCTGAACTTTATCACCAATGAGATATACTTATTTAAATAATCTTATTAAAATATTAATGATTCTTGTATTTAAGATGGAAGAAAATGTCCGTTTTCCACTGTATTTTATGATGATGCTCATACATTTCAATTTAAGCATCGTCCGTCACTGTGGCTTGCAGAAAACTTCAATTAAAGGCTTTGTGTTGTACTTGTCTGGATGGCTCTTGTATCATTCTTCAACCTCAGACTGCAAAGAGAGGACGGAGCATTAAAATTTCCCAGAGCCAACCGGAAAACTCTCTACATGCTTTAATGTGACCTCTGACCCCACTCACAGGAAAATAGATCAAGATAAGAGCAGTGGAGGAGGGAAGAGGGCTGGGTGATGGACAGAAGAGGAAGCGTTTCACTATCGCTGACTGCTTCCATCAATTATGTTCCACCTGACGCTACAATAGAGATGACTTCACGGGATAAAACAGCAATTCAAGAAAAAAAAAATAGCACAATTTTAAATGTATTAGAGGATGCATTTTTAAGCACAATGAGCCAAAACGTGTTCTACACCAACATGGCTGGTTTGACCTGGGGAGGGCACAGTAATGCTTATCTCTATTATCCTAAAGCACAAATATTGGTTACATATATAAAATCTATGAGGCATGCAATCATTTGTGAATGAGAGATGTGGGGGGTGGACCACAGCGGTTTGTGGTGCAGTTCTCATTATTGAATATATCTAAGTGTGCCTGTCAGTCACCGCTTGTCTGTCTGACTTGTTAAGTATGATGAAATCATGAATCTCCCCCAGGAAACAACCCTACTGTGGATAAGAAAACACTCCTGGTGGGCACAGCTCAGCAGCTATAAACATATGGATACCATAAACATCACGGAATAAGCCTGACATAAATTCACCCCATCTCACAAGCCTGTAGTTGTACTCTGGGATGTTTGTCATTCCTTTCTGCTGGATTTTACCGCAAGCAGTTTTCTACCCACATCATGTCCAGTGTGGCAAAAAAAAAAAAAAAAAAAACTGAAGCAAAGCAGAATCAGCTGGGCCACAGCGATATTGAGAAGGACTAAAATAAAAAATGTACCAAGTTCCAGGGTCCTCAGCATTTACTACTGAGTATCACTAGACAGAGCCATGCAAACACAAATACTGGATACCAGATAAATACTCGATTTCAATCATACTTCTGAATCATACTTATTGTAGGTCTAATAAAACCAGCAATTGAGTAAACCGCAGACACTCCAAAAATACTTTTTGTGTTTGGGATTAACAAATATCGTGTGGAGCAGAAGTCTTGAAATCCAAACCTTGAGTGCTAAAATCCTGCAAACTCAGTCCTGCTTTAACACACCCAAGTCACAAAATAAGATCATTAGCTTCACTCTGGACGAACCTGACTGCATGCTGAGGAATAGCTCATTTGATTCAGGTGTATTGGACCAGAGACACATCTAAACGTTGCAGGACATCGGCTATGGGGTCTGGGTTTGTGGACCTCTGATGTAGAGTTATTGTTAAAAAAAGAATGCAATTCTTATAATGATTTAATAAAAATTCACCACAGAATTAAACATATGATTGGTCATCCCTATTGGATGGTCAGGCATGAAAATTACGCTAACCTGATCCTGTCGCATCAGAAAACTATATATTCCAAACTCTTGATCCCAACCTATGCAGAAAGAAGTGGAAAGTGACACATGTACTTCTAAGACATGACAGGACTTGATTTTCATTGCTCCATATTTAAACCTTGGTAATGTGCTTTTCTATATATTTATTGCAAGAAAGCAAAAAAGAACAACATAATCTTAATGTAAGAAGATGCCACACTTAATGTAGCTGTGCATTAATGTTTGTTTGATAACAATAAATAATTTCCTCCGGGACAAGACGCTGACCACTTGGGTGTCCCATCTGAGCATCAATTCATGGAAAGGAACAGTCAGTCCTGGCAACCGCTATCTATCGACACACTTCTGGAAAATTGATCCTTCAAAGAAGGGCTTTTGAATCCCATCTCTGACAAAAGAATAGATGGCATTAGTGGGATTTGGAAGCATCAGAATAAGGCGGGGGAATTAGTGGTGCTCTTCACGACTCCACCCAGGCTGGATCAGAGTCCGTCTTCAGAGCACACTGGAAATGAGCGTCTGTCACAAAACACTCTGGCCTTGGCTGGAGAAACAGCTGCTGGGCCAGAGCTGATACAATGTCTAGGCCACTGGAAACAGTCCAGTGTGGAGTTACACAGGAATGTAAGAACTGCGGTTTTGGCAGCTGTAAGCTGATAAATGTTGTGAAACAAGGAAAAGTATGCATGTTTCTCAGACCATGTGCAGAAGAGATGTGGCTTTATTGCTGCTGGCAATCCTCATTCCAAACATGCTATATCCATCTTCAGTCTGAGACACTGATTCTCCTTGCTGTATGGAAGACTGAGTACATGATACAGAAGCTTAACCAGAAAAAAGAACAGTGCTTAAATCTTAAAGACGACTTTTCCACCTCATGGAACAAGGAAATGTGTTCCAATTCATGTGGTCCGTCATGTCAAGTTTGCTATACTCAATCCAGAAACACCTAAGGCCGGGCACCTCCCAAGCCTCAGGAGAAGCTGACCATACCTCTGGAACAGTGACCTCAATCAACTCCAGCTCGGGTTCATTTGCTGAAAGAAAAGCACTCAGAGGAAAAGGAAATATGTAGCATATAAAAAATCTGCGCATATAGGCCTGGTGGAAAACATTACAAAGAAATGACTATGCACATAAATCAATTTTTGTATTTATCTTCTTTCCAAAAATCCATTTCAAACTGTACAGTGCCAACACCAAAAATAAGGATAAATGAGCATAGAATGGCCTAGTCACTACAGTCTCCTGCTGTATTTTGGCAGCGGGCTCCAACGAGTGTTTTGGTGGGCATATGACTGAATGTGAATTCTGCATGCTACTACATTACAGAGAGAGAGGGAAGCCTAGCTTTACGGGAAGTTCTTTTTGTCCTACATCCCTGTCCAGCTTTCCCAAAGGCAGCCAATGGTGTGGGATTAACAGTACAGCACATAATTTTTTCGCTGAATTGCTGAGTTAATGTTCCCCAAGCTACCAACCCAACCCCACCTCACTGCCCTCTTTACCTGACCCAATCCTCCACCCTCCCACCACCCTAACTTTTCACGCCCGGAGAGTGGCCCAGGGGGCCGGCTACGCGTCCGCATCCCGTTCCACTTGGCACGCTAGGCCGTAAATACTGTGCAGCATCAGGAACAGCAGGTGCTATCACTCCCCATCATTAATTATCCCGACTGCATCCCTCTAGGGTCTCTCACTCCTGAAATCCAAATCTCTATCACCTGCACCATCTTATTCCCTGAGCCTCAAACACTTCTCCATTTTCCCTTACTAGAAGTCCAACCATCTCAAATTCTATCAGTCTCTCCAGCTTTACAGAAATCCAATTTCTTCTCTGCAACATCCAACTAACTAACTCCCCATTTCCTGCAATCTTACAATCTAGCCCCCATTAATTTGTAACCCGACACATCTCACTCTTTAGACAGAACTCTCTTAGCTTCCCAGTGGTTTGTCCTGCCTCCCTCCCTCAGGGGACAGCTTTGCCAGCATTCTCCTTTCCTCAGATGTGTTTCCTCCAGCAACGCACTTCACAGTCAGCTCTCTCTTCCTGTTGTAAATGCACGCCAAAACCTGTTGTGCTGCTGCTAGCAATAAGACGTCACAGGGGCTGCTGGAGCACCGGAGGTAGTGATAACCCCCCCTTCATAGTAAAAAAAATGAAAAAAAAATGAAAGAGAAGCAGCATTAAAATAAAAAATCCTAAGGTAATATACCAATGACCGCTCTCAGAGATATAAGTATGCAACCACTGATGGTGAAACATTCCCAGAAAGTCTGGTTAGAGAAACCCGAGTTATCCACCCTGTTTCTCTCAGGTGAGAAGATGCTATGTCAACTGTGTGCAGCCCACAAAACATCTGGCATGACCACAAAAAAAGAAAACTTTCTTTTGAGTGGCTTGCATGGAACCCCAAAGTGAAGACAATTTGTAACATGAGATCGCTTCATACTTAAATGGCTTTTTAGCAATTTGCCTCATCATAGCATTGAGGTAAGGATTTGAAAACACAGAAAACCTCAATCTTAAGATTTCGAACACCAGAGAAAAAGCAGCTTGAAATGATTTCCAGTGACAAAATGAAAACACACAAAGGCAGAAATTAAACTTTAGTCAGGAGAGTTTTGGGTATACAGACGAGGTATTTTCTATTGCAACGAAATGCGGACATATGTGTCCTAATAACATATACAATTCTTTGAAAAAGGACGGTAACCCCTTCCAATAATTTCCATTTCACCAGTCCTTGAAGACTGACTTTAGTTTTTGGTTTGGGTGAAAGTATATTTAAGTCTTAGAATGTCCTAGTCAATGCACAGACCTAAATCCAATTTGACAAAGTTTGCATTACATTTGCAAGGAAAGATGATTAAAGGTCTCAGTCTGTAGATGTGAACAGCTATTGAAAAAATAATCAAAAATCTGGACTTGTAATAGTAAAAAGAAATGGTTCAACAAGACATTGAGGTAGGAGTAGAATAGAGGAGTAGATAAAAATGCAGGACACACTTGCAGATATTGATTAGTAAAAAAATGTTTAAAACTATATGTCCTTTTTGTTCCCATTAACAATTACATATTACTTTTTGCTGGTTCATCTTAAGTTCCAGTGAAATTCATGGACATTTGTAGCTGTAATGTGACACAATGTGCAGGAGACTTGAATGCTTTTGCAAAGCAATGCACACCTCTTAAACAGAACAGTTCAAGTCAGTTGTACATAGCTCAAAAACAGAAACACTGAGCATAATCTCTCCCTAACCTCAGTCTATGGCAGTAGCACACAGCCTCTCTTCTACAGTTTTACCCCAAGAAACTGCCTTTCTTGGTAATCTCAGCTGCTTAGAATTTATTGAAAAGTCGGTAAATCATACACTTTAATTCTTGTTCTACTTCCAGAAAAGACAAGGCTTCTGCCAGCAGCATTAGGAGAATTGCTCTCATCTGTTTGACGTTCAACAATTGGAATTTTGACTCATTTGTGTAATCCATTATGAGGAGGTGGACTGGACACTCAGGCTGAATCAATATGATTCTCCAACACCTCCTATCGATTCAGACCAGTCTACAAGTGCAGTGTGGAGACTTATTAAAAAGCTAATAAAGAAGAAGTAACAATGGGGAAAAAAAAAATCAAAGCTCTTTTGTGAATTGTTATTTTGTGCATTTTGTATCTGGAGCCCAGGGCTTTAAAATAATGGTTTATTTGGATTTTGAGCACAATTGGTATTTTTCTTTTTAATTCAGTAGAGGAAAATTTTTCTATTCAGCGTCCATGGCTATGAACAAGATATCAAGACTTGTTCATAGCTGTGTCAAGGTCAGATGTACACAAAAATGCATGCAAACACAATTCGCATGGCAAACTATTTCAAATATTGAATGGTGCATGGCCATGTTTTTGCATTTGGGCTTATACATTTACCAGCATTTGCCAAAGAAATCTTAATAACTCTAAATACTTTGGAGAAAACAATTTGTGAACTGACAAGACTAAAGTTTAACTTTTGGAAGGAATTTATCCTGTTGCATTTAGATGCAAACTAGCCAACGAAGAGTTTCACAAAAAAGAACATCACTAATTCAAACACAGTGATGGTAGAGTGACGATCTAGAGTAACGGGGCTTCAAGCTCTGGATAAATTGCAACAATCAGCTCACTTTACCTAAGGAAAATATCCAGCCAGCAGTTTGTTGAATTAAGCTGAGGAACCTTTGAGTTAAGCAGCAAGAGGATGATCTGAAGCAAATTAGTAGATCTGACCTCTCAACGACTCAAAATAAAAAAAGCTTTTGTAGTGGTCCAGTCAAAGTCCAGAATTAAATCTGACTGAGAAGCTGAAACGTGACCTACAACAATGACCTACAATAGTTCACTCTCGCCTGAAAACCCTTTAACTTGACTAAACTCTAACCATAGGGGCTAAGTTGGTTTGGGTTGTGTTTCTCACATAATAAATTAAATTCTTAATTGAAATCCTCATATGAATCAGCTTTTTTTTATACTTGCACTGGGTATATTTGTTTGGCGTTAAATGTGTTTGATGCGAAACGTTTACATGCAACAAATAAGCAAAAACCGAAATGAAAAAAAGCTGTGATCCATTTTCACAGGACTGTCCCAGCCTAGACAGGGACAGGACTGTCTAGGCAGGGACAGTCCTGTGCACATTCTGATAAGCTCTTTTAGTAAAGTTGATCAGAAATGCTCTGTGGATAAAACACTGTTACTTTCAAGATATTTTCACGTTGAGCACACTGCAGCGAGGCTTAAAAGAAAACCAGCTCCTGCAGCGAGGAAAGGCATTTAGCCCTCAAAGGGGGGTCTCATGGATGACTCTGGAAGAGCACAGCTGGAGAAATTATTAAGACATGCTCACACTTATACTTTCTCTGTTGATAATGTGGCATGGAAAAGCTTGGTTTCTAATAGCTGACTTTTATCTCATCTCTTAGCATCAGATTATGTGCGTTAATAACGGTTGATGTGGAACATGCAATGTAAAGAGATTATTTCAGGAAACAGCGGCGTACTGTAGTTGAAGTCACTGTTCTGTTTCTGTAAGAAGTTAATAGTGGTCTATTTTTTCTGTCCCACGATTTAAAAAAGTCAGACCATCACCATCATGCTAATGTTAAGCAGTAAAAGAGAAAAGAAAAACTGCCAGTGTTTATACTTGGTGCTTAACACAGAGCTTGGTAACAAGAGGAGTTACAATAATACATAAACGGGCTGACAAATGAACAAAAGGAGTTACTCATGCATGTATTTTTTTTCTTCTCTTGTGACCAGTTTAGTGCTTCCTCCCTATTAAGCTGAGGACTAATCCTTGTCAGGCAGGTGCCCCCTAGTGGTAGAAAGGCAGAACATAATCATTTTTGTGCTACTATTTCTCTCTCTCTCTCCTTTTACAGACCCCAGATGATTTTCAGATATTTTCCATGCTGTAATACACTTGGGCTTTAAAAGAAATTTAAAAAATCAAAAAACAGAAGGCAGCAAAAACAAGAAGACTTGAAAGGGGAACCATAGGTAACAGTGAGGCCAAGGCATTAATAATAAGCTATCTAGGAAAAAAAATAAAGAGCGGGTGTCAGCTCATTGTACAACTTTTAGGTGTGAAAAAGGTGGGACTTTTTTGCCTTATTTGCATTCGTTGCTAAAGTTATTCTTCAATATGGACATTGGTTTGCACAGTGTAGGCTGTATGCCAGCAGTGCCACAAGCTCCCTTCCAAACGCATTAATCACTGATGGCTTGATTAGCACAGATTAGACTGGCTCTCTGGTGATAAACAGAAGTGCCGGACAGACAAAACATTGATGTACAGGTCAGAGTGTAAAAGGCGAACACATTCAGTAATACAGGATCATCAATTTCAAACCACATGTTATGGGCAATGAATTTTACGCATCAAATTAGGTGAAGGGAAAAAGCATTTCACTCCTGTGGCAACATTAATTCACACTAATTAGCTTACAAAAATGTTACACTGAAACTTATTCTATGAACTGCTTTCCATACAGCAAGGAGGAGTTTAGAACAGCAGAGCTCTGGTTTCTGCTCTGATCTGTCTTTCCAACTTGTGATTAACCTGAGGAAGATTATCTACGACCAGAAGTAGAAACAGCATCACTCACCTTCTTCCGGGGCTGCCATTTCATCATATTTGTAAACCAAAATGGAACAGCATTAAGATATTAGGCTGTGTGGGAACGGAATGTAGACTCAAAGAAACCCAGAGCGCAAGTCATGCTGCCGCTCTACTTCCCTCAATTTTGCAGCAAATTTTTCCCAAGAAGTGGTGCATGCTGGTGTGCGATCGAGTCTCAGCTTTGCGGCAGTTTTCTTTCTTTTTTTCCTCCTTCTTTTATTTCAGCTTGGGCGACAGCACAGTCAACGCAAATCGCACCTCGGTTTACATCCACACTTGAGGAAATGTAAATCACAGACCCGGTTAGAGTAGACTGGTAATATTTAGGTGAAAGGTTCCTACGCGTAAATCCAAAGTGGAGCGGCGCGTTAAACCCACTCCCCTCCTCAGCCGCGCTCGGGTTCGGCGCTCCTCGCACCGTTCCAGACGGCGTGTAGAGAGAGATTATTCTTCAACTTTTCAAAACGAGACTGTTCCTTAAAACGAGGCTGCAAAGTCAGTCCTACGCCGCTCGCACAAAGTGGAATCTTCCTGCCCGATCCAAGGAAAACGACACGCGTGCGTAAAATGGAAAAATATTCATCACAGTGATCAAATTCCGTTCCCCCGCCGGCTGTAGATGCACTCTTTTGGAAGTAGAAGAGGAGGAAGAATTCAAACTGAGCCCAGTGGAGACAGGCGGTGAGATTCACGGGAAGGAGATTGTACAGCCTCACACACGAGAAGAAGAAGAAGAAAAAAATCCCTGGAATTTCTGTGAGGCTGTACTGGAAGTAAACCCTGATTCCTGTAATAGTAACAAATTGGAACTACAGCTATTTGGTGACTTCCTCTCCTGCGCTCCTCCAGCCTTGCAGTTTATAGACTTTGAGCAGAGAAGCCGAGCAGTGGAGATGGAAGGAAGCAGGGTCATAGCGCCGACGGCATCCTAAGTTGCCAAAAAGTGCGCCTTACGTTTACGCAATGTGCTGATGGAGCCGCCCAGGCTGGAGACTGGCTGTGAATTCAGGGCCGGCCCAAGACATACGAAAACTAAGCAGCTGCTTAGGGCCCCAGGGCCACTCATGGGGCCCCCTCAGTGGAGCTGATTTTTTATTCATTTTTTTAGTAACGATTTCAATGTCATTATAATAACAAAAACACACTATTTCATCATGAAGTGATTTGTTTTTACAATAACAAATATCTGATTATGTATGTAGAAATTTTTATCTTATGGACTAAAAGAAAAATAAATTGCTCCTGGGGCCCCCTTGTGGCCGCAGTAGGTCATCCAAACATGTCAAAGCTCTGGTAGAAGATAAGTCAGCAAAACAATGTCTCAAAAAAGGACTTATTCTTCAGGGAGAAAGAAAAGAGGAAGGATAGAAAAAAGCTAAGATAAAATTTGTTTCAATTTGTCTTCGTAATGTAATGTTTATAAAAAAAAGATCTGTGAAGCTGCTTTTTTTAAGATAAAATAATCTTTATAGTGACGGTTCAGTTCAACAGCCAAACATTTATGCTAGGGTCTTTGTGTGAAGCTGAGTTTTAACTTGAAATTAGTCGATTCTCCTGCTTGGCTCCGTATATTTCTGAGGTTTCTTGGTTTCAAAACGCTGTGATGTTCTAAGCTGTAGTTGGTGATATGTTGTTTGCTGCTGACCATGGCTAAAACAAACAATATTTTTACATCAGCTTCTAAGTTGATGTAAACATATCAACTTATGTGAAACTTACGTTGGAATCATTTGAAGGCTCAGAATCAACCCGGTACCGGTCCACATCCTCAGGGGAGAAAAACTCACCTGGTATAAATGAAATTTTTAGCTATTGGACTAACACTGAGGAGAAATTAATTTAATCAAAGAACGTCATGAATATGTGTGTAGGGCTGCACCGATTGCAGTTTTCTGGCCGATCTTTAACAAGCCTGACCTGCCGATTTTGATTTTAGCCGATAGCAATTTTTTTGTCTGAAATGTCACCACCAAGGATGAAGGTAATTTAATCTGGAAAATACTCAAACCCTACATGCAGCAAAGTGAGTTGAACTTTCTTTGCAAAGTGATGTTGAGTGCTGTGAAAGACACTTGTATGTAAAATGTATTATTATTGAAAATTAGGATAAACTTGTACAGTTCTGACCAAGAAAGAAACCTAAAGGTGCAGCTGAGTCATTTATAACAATCCAAAGTTCTGCACTACTTAAGATTTTCAAGTGATCCTTAAAATAAGAATTTCAAGTTAAGATGTTTGTTATATATTTATATTTATTATAAATAAATAAAAATAACCCTCAAAATGTGGCGTTCAGGTCAATGATTGGTGTATGTAAGCTACTCTTTTTTACCTCTATAGCCAACTGAAAAATCCCTAGTAATGGTTGAACATTCATTCTGCTTCAACCATAATTTTATATTAGAAATAATATTTCTGAAGAGGATCCTTTTTAGTAGCCTGCTGTTTTTTCTACAGTCCACCTTATTACAAGTACTTCATTTATTTTGCCTTCATAAGTCAATTATAGTATCTTCCTTCTATAAAAGTAAACATGATGGAGTATTGCTGCTGTTGCTAGTAGCTTTGAGTTTCTGTTTCATGTGGAGGTTCATGAGTTGAACTATCACAGTCAAAAAAAACAAAACAAGCAGACAAATATAAAAATGATATTTGCTCTATGTGCTGCAATGTCCATTTCCAGTTTGAGCAACTTAAAATATATGCACAGTGCTGCACTCCCATGCTGCACTGCAATACTGCCATCATCTCTGTCAATGGAAGATACTGTCCTTGGTTACTTTTTGTGAAAACTGATTGAATTCAAGCACAAAAAGCACAAGCAGGAAAACCTTGGATGCTGATGGCACGTATAAAAACCCACCTCAAAAAAACATGCAGTTTTTTTTTTCCGTGTCTTTCTGCTGAGGGCTGCTGTCACACTCAGTTTACAGTGCAATATTTTACCGTACACTGCCATCAGATGCAAAACGTTGCCAGGGATTTTTTATTTGACATTGTTTGGCTGGAGAGAGAAAAGCTCTGACACGCTTAAAAAGAAACTTTTTTTTTTTTTTGCGGGCTGAACAGAATTGAAAACAGAGCACAAGGTTGATCTGGAAAGAGCCTGTTGGCCAAGATCGATACCACAGTTACAGAGTGAAAATAGTTTTCATTAGTTTTTACGTCAAGTGGTCGTAACCTCAGTTACTGGAAATAAATAACTGCGTAGCATACAGCGCCCTGAAAGGTATTCATAACCCGTCACTTTGACACATTGCAACCACAAACTTAAACATATTTTCTTTTGATATTTTCAAGGGTAATGAAAATAAAGTGATGCATAACTGTAAAGTGAAATACAGAGTGAGAAAGGGTTTTCAATTTTTATTTTTACAAGTAATAATATACACTCTACCCTCAAGATCACTTTTTAAAGGCATGCATAATGTATTAAATTAAACTTTATGCTAGCATCCCTAAATCAAATTAAGTGTACCTCAAGCCTTCAGAACCTGATTCATAAAATGTCAGGGAGAATTTATGAATCACTGACATAAATTGGTAGAAGGCACCTTCACAATGGTTCTGTGATGGCCTCACTAGAGAATATTGTGAGCAAAGCATCAGGGAACGCACAGGTCTGAGAGAAAGTTGTGAAGAACAAGAACAGCTGTACGCCATCCATTCCATGGTCGTCCAGCGACACTGACAGCCCTGGCGGGGAGAAGATAAATAAAAGACAAAACCTGAAAGTGCGTGGGAATTCTGGAAAAGCTGCAAAGATCCACAGTGAGGATCTGCTGAGAGAACAACTCTTCAGCTCTAACTTTGCAAATCTGGTATCTATGAAAAAGCGGGAAAAGGAAAATTATTGTTTAAGGAAAAGTCATAGGCAGCATTCCATCATGTAAGGTGTGCTGCAGCAGGACCGCATTGTAAACATGCAAGAGAAAGGGTCAAGTTCATGGAGTACAGATGTAGAAACATGCAGAAGAATTGTTGCAAAGCGCTACGTCCGGTTTAAAACTAGCATTGGCTGCACATATCCCTAAGCACAACATCCAATGTAAAGCTTGATGATATCTGCATCATGATGCAAACTGACGTTCACAGACACTCCCTACATGATCTGATAGCGCTTGAGATATACTGTGAAGAAGAAGTGGAAAAATGTTCAATCTCTAGATGTCCGAAACTGGTTGATGTGTAATCCAAAATACCTGCAGTCTCAATTACACTGCTAGATGATTTTCAAAGCTTTGGAAGGCCTGAATACATACCCCTGCTACACTTTGCAGATTTATTTTTCTAAAAAAAGAAAGAAAACATGTATGGGTTATTTTGTGTTAGTCTATCACAAAAAAAATCATAATTTCATCTTTGCAGTGATAATATGACAAAAGGTGGGAAAGTTCCAGATATTTTCAAGAAACAGAACATTTCTGTCCGTAAGAGCTTATACTAGATATGAAAGTGAATTAGGGAAATGGTCGATAAAAAAGCTTCAACAATGGGCTTGTGATTTAAATTGGTTTAGGTAATGGACTCTATGGAGCTGTGGGCTGGTCAATAAGCTTGACTCTCTCGGGGGTCAGCGTCGTCCCACAGTGTGTCCTGGGGTCAGGCGGATGACAAAAAATGAGTGGAAGGAGGGGGCAGGATGCCATATGGCCTTATGGACAAACTCCTGCTGTGCACAGAGTGTCCACTTGGTGATCCACATGGATGAACAGGAACAAATGTTTGACAACACCTATGCACACACAGCTGACACAGCACTTAAAGCGCACAGGGGGAGAGGGCAGGATTAATGCTACAGTAGCTTCACAGCTTTTTATTCTCTTAAAATGATATTTTTTTCATCTAAAAATTAATGCAAAAAAAAATTTAAGGCTCTCACTACAATTTTCTTTTAACCACACACTGCTAACATCTAAAATAGGTTTACACAAGAAGTTGCTTCGTAGAAGACGTTTAGAGGATCAATCATGGGCCACTTCAGCGCGCCGTTAAGCAACAGCCTCTCTTCGTAGTGAAGCCTGTCATCTGGCATCTCCATAGAGCAGCGGGCTCCCTGTGCGTGCCTCTGCTTTCCCAATCACAGCCGCACAGGAAATCAGACTCCAGCCTTCAGAGGGAAACAAAAAACTGCCTCTTTCATTTTCCACAAGTTGGAGCCGTGCGAGAGTTTGTGCTTCCTTTTCTTGTTCGTGCCAATCACGCCCTCAAAAATGTCTTCTCTGAAGGTTCTGATCGGAGCCTGATGAGTGAGCTGCTCTTTGAAGCCGGCTTTGCTGTACGTCGAGCAGCTGGAATATTACAAAAGCTGGAGCCGTGTAAGGCCCATCACCACCTAATGCTTCTTCCACCTGCAGAGCTTGTCCTTGTTTGGGAGCCTGCATAAATTCAGTACAACACAGCTGACCAAAAGGATAAACGTCAAGGAAAACTGTGTCCAACACCAGAGGATGTTCATGGGGGGAAGAAAAAAAAAATACTCACTGCTTTTAAAAACCTGACTGAAGAGTAGCTCACTCTAGTTGCTCTCGTGAATGTTGGAGGTATAATTAATTACTACACAGGCCCTCGCTTTCGAAGTCATGACACTGGGGTGTCTTTGTGTGTTATCTGTCCTCAGTTAGAACAAACAATGGCCTTTTAATTACAAGCACTGGAGTTTCAAGGCAATAAATTTCACAGCAGAAACATCTACACCGGTGTCTTCGCTTAAAACTGGATAGATACATTCACACAGTAAAATGCCTGCATATGCTCCAAAGCAGAGTTAAAGGCTTGACATTCTATGAAGATTTAAATGTCGTTTTGTTTAGTAAAGATTAGGGAGTCAGGAGAAATACTGTAGCAATCAGGTATTAAGCAGATAATGAGAGCCACTGGATAGGCCTCCACGTATTTGCAGTTTGGTTTTTGTGGATTTTTCTGTGGAGTGCAGCAAAAATTGGACTATTTGTACATTTGTTATTTTACAGCATGTTTAAAATATTCAAACAGGATTGGAACTTGACACGATACTGACAGATGTTTGCAAAGCAGCCAATCCAGGAGCACCAATCATTTTCCTTGGAGCTGATCAACTTGGAGCTGAGGTAGACCGTTGATGTTAGCTCCTGCTTTATTGATTTATTGTATTAATGCATATTATGGCATGTCTGGTGTGTGAACTATTAAATTAGGCACATGGGCGTTTTTATAGTATGTCTTGGCTACACTATATTTAAATTTTTTATGGGGTTGCATTAGGAAGGGAGTAAAACACCTGCCAAGTCTGTGTGCATGCAGCTGTGAAATGTGGGTGGAGCTGCCAACAGGACAGTAAAACGTCATATTTGGTCTTTAACAGGTGTGGCAAAAACAGAACGAAAAAAAATCATCACAGAAGGCCACAAGTAATAAATTATTATGCTTTAAACTTTTTTGTCAGGTGAAATATTTATAACACAGGAATGTAATTTAGAATATTTGATAGATTGCATCCATAAAAAGACATGGCAGCTGGATGAATCTGTTTTGAAGCGCTTAACAACACTGTAACAATAAAAGTGTTAAACAGCAATGACACCCACCACTCTGTTTCTGTACATCACTGAAAACAAATAACCCTCATCAGCATTCATTCATTCACCTCTTTTAACAAAGCTGTTTTGGTGGATGATGTTGTGTCAGAATTTAGTCTGCTGTGGAATATGCGAGATGGACGACTATTTGTGTGTGTGAGTGCATGTATGGTTGTGTCTTAGCGGGAGCTTGGTGTTGATTAAGTGTCTGGAGCCTGAGGGGGGATAATGAGAGCCTCTAATTAATGAGCCTGTGCATATCTCAGAGTCACAGAGTCCTATCTGCAGAGAACAAACACACACACAAACCTCAGCGCACCGTTGGGATCGTTCCCTGCCCTCCACATTATTTTCTCTTGGGAAACCCAGCTGGGAGTGTGTCACTCTGGCTGCTGTCCCTGATGAGTGCCCTCTAATAGGGATGGATGGGGGTTATGGGGCCACACTATGAGAAGGTCACATGCGCTGGCCACCCAACGTGCCCCGAGCAAAGGTTGATGTTAGAGGCTCAGAAAACTATTCAAAATGGTATTTGTTTTCTGGGTTTTGTCCATGGGGAGCAGAATAATTCATCTTAAGAGTCGACTAATGTCAGGGCAGAGTGAAGGCAAAACACCCACTCAGACTGGACTGAGCTGTTCAGAGAAGAGTCCTGCCCGTTAAACATATTCAAACTGTGGGATGAATCTGGACTGAATGACAGAAAAGGCTTGTGTAAAGAATATATGCTTTTAACACCTTCACGGCGCTCTCCCATTGGTCAGCGGAGTGCATGCTCAGCAATATGAGCAGCAACTTCTCATTTCATGTCACATCACATTCAAGATCACAGGCTGGGAAGAAATCACATTACAGCAGGGACACAGATCGAGTAAAGCTAAACATTTGCTCACCAGAGCACAAAACCTGGCAGTGGTCCTTGAGCTCAAGCCCAAAATATATATTTTTTTTTTTTGTAAATGCAACGTGCAGCTTCCCCAAGTGGGAATTTGCTGCTCTCTCAATCTCACTAAAAGAGAAATGGCCCCCAAAAAATGTTCCCAAATAAATACAGAAAGAGAAAAATGAAAAGGTCCCTCAACAAAAAATAATAACAAAAAAAAAAAAGGAAAAACAGTATAATTTCTTCCAGTAAAATGAAAAACAGTGTGTTTACGTTAGTGTAACAAAGCCCTGCGGTAACTGCAGTAATTATGAGTTTCGCCTGTTGGGAACCAAGTAGTAGGAAGTTATGTGACGTTACAGAGCAAAAGGGCTGGATGGGTCACTGGAACGTGCACCGCTGTGGCTGTCTCGAAGCAGTCCTTATTACTGTAACCATGACAACAAAGTTGTCTTCATCCTCCCTCCTGACTGCCAACTGTGCAGCTTCCATGTAGAGAGTATCGGATAAAACACGAGGAAATACAAACAGCACCGGGGTGTTTATGCAGTTCTAACCATATGAGAGATTCTGTTTTTGAAACGGTGAAGTCACTCAACTCAGCACACACCTACACCCACAAACACGCTACCATGTGTGTCACCAACATGTCTGACACAGAAATGTCTGAGCAAGAAGCGTCAGAACAAGTGAAAACAGCAGGAGAAGAAGAGAGGAAAGGTCAGAAGGAAAGTTGATGGGTCATGTTAAAATCCAAAAGGATCAGAGAAACAGGAACAATTTGAGGAGGTTAAAGGCACTGAAGCGCCCCATTAAATGACCCTAAATCACTCTACTCTAGCGTTTCCTAAAATTCTGGTTTCCAAGCTACAAAATAACAGAGGCAGAGGGTCGTTTAACAACAAGCATTAAACAAAGGTAAAATGACGGTGCGACAAGCTTAAGCTTTGTTTAAAATCTGACATTTACAGCCTAAACATGCCGTAATCACGTTTTATCTCATTTCACTTCGAAGGATAATATTACATTGACCTCACACACAAACCACAGTGGGATTGCAAACCCAATTTTGAAAACCAATGCTCTGCAAAAACCTGTTTACACATCAGCTGTTTCAGGTTTGGCACTTAGTGAGCAGCAGACAGATGTTACTTTCAGTTCTGTTTGCTTCATCGTCTTTGTTAGGAGATATGTTATTTGTCTTTGTCCGGAACAAGTAATGTAATTACTGTAATCGTGAGAGATAGTTGATTCTGACAGCTCAGACTGGGATCAATTTGTTTTAATTTCAATTCAATATTATTATTTTTATTTATTTATTTTTTGCAAATGGAGAGGTAGTACTGACGGCTTTCATATTTGTCTTTTCTGTAGTCAACACAGATCTAAGGCTGGTTAAATTCAAGTCTTACCCTTTGATACAAACGAAGATGTTGTTGCATTTCTACTTACAAGTTATTAATCCAAAGACTCAAGATGAAAAAAAGTTGGAAAGTCAGATTTCTCATGGCTGATGATCTCAAAATCCAAGATGGATGCTACGCAGCATATAAAGTAGTTACAGAAAAAAAATGTTTGCCTTACAGCTTGTGAGAATTAACTTTCCTAAGTGTGTTAATACAGAGTTTTAGTGTGATTTGTGCATCTGTGTTGCTATTGGTAGTTGGCCAGGTGATCAGGGCATAAATAATTTCTAACAAACCATTTTCTAAAGAAAACAGGCCTTTTAAAAAAATTCAAAAAGATATTCCTTTTGCATTGTTTTGTTCATTTCCTAACTTCTTGAATAATAAATTGTAATTTACTTCTGCTATATGTATTTCCATAGGCCTGTTTACCACATGCAAACACATAGTTATATCAGCCGTGGACACGACATACTATGTGTGGCTGCTGATACTGGCCTCTAATTCAGTTAGAGGAATTGAATTTTCTCTAATTTCCCCAGTT
This sequence comes from Poeciliopsis prolifica, assembly GCF_027474105.1. Taxonomy (NCBI): domain Eukaryota; kingdom Metazoa; phylum Chordata; class Actinopteri; order Cyprinodontiformes; family Poeciliidae; genus Poeciliopsis; species Poeciliopsis prolifica. Next base: position 6,408,414 of record NW_026562406.1, on the reverse strand, counting down.
TGGAATCTTCCGAATAAAGAGAAGTGAGAATGAAACGTCTTGTGTTATAATAAATAGAAAAAATAAAAAAGGTAATAGTATTACCATTATAGAGATGCGTGGGTTAAAAAGATTCTGCAAAAAAATTTGTTCTTTTCATGTGTTTGAAGAAACATTACGAACAGTTGTGAATAGGTCACTGGCTCTGGAGAGTTTCTATTTCCACAATATCCAGGAGTATCTAAACAGCCCACTTCAGCTCCCATTTTGACATTATGAATATAAGAAGCATCTCTGAAAGTCCTTTTTCTTGCAATTTAATCAGTAACTCTTCACACCACCATGAGTGATTAAGACATATGATTAAAATCCCCTTATTCTCTTAAGTCCTCTCCTCCTAATTTTTGCCTCTTTCCTTTTCCTCCTCCAATCTCACTAATGAAGAAAGGCCTGTTTATTCCCCGGAGGCTTTACAGTAGATTTGTGTTACGACATTAGGCAAAGCAAGGGACCTTTGCTTCAGAGTTGTGTTTAATAATTCAGCGGTTTTGGACACGGATGAAACAGGCTCCAGCATGCTGTTTCAATCAGAGAGGCAGTTACATAGGCGCTGGGGTTTGACGTCTGCGGCAGGATCAATAATGATAGCGTTGCCACATACTCCGATGCATGAGGCACAGATCCTGTGTGGTCCTTCCAAGCTTTATACGCTAAACACAAAGATGGAAACAGGACAATGAATTCACATGTGTTTGTGTCTATCTGATTTCACAAATGCACACGCACACACACACGCGTGCACACACATTGCGGTCTGACCCACCCATCTCCAGTCCCTCATTTAGAAAAAACCCCAAAACCAAACGTACTCCTCTCTTTTTTCAATTACCTTTCTTCCCACCGTCATCACCACACCAAGTCTATCTAACATTCTCCCACAGTCTCTGTTTGCTTTCCCTCTCATATCAAACGTCTCCATGTGTTACGGCCCCTCACATATGCACACGCACACTCGAGTCGCACGCCACAATCTGTTAATCATAATAAGCACATTAAAGCATTAAAAGGACAATTTATGACAGATTATCTCCCGAACAGACAACAATTAACAGCAAATAACTGCAAATATTTATCTTCCTATAAAGTGTCTTATGTAAGCTTCTCTTTTCCGTTCAGTGCAGTAATTAAAGGGAAAAAAATACTGATTACGAAAAGAAAAAATAAGCAAAGCTTAACTAAGACCAGACTACAGCAGAGGCTGCCTGAATTTGCTTCATTTTTTTTTTCTCATCAGTTACCGCACTATAATACTTTAATTCTCAAGGCTTATTATGTCAGTGACAGCTTTTCCTACCCATACTAATCTAATCCTTAGAGAGCACATCAACTAAGAATTTACAACTCTTGAAGTGGCATGAAAGAAGTGATGCACAAAAGGATTTGCTAATAACTCAGTCCCTGTGCGGGCGAACAAGCAGAATGGTAAAGGAAGCAACGGGAGAACAGTTGGGTTTTCCACAAAGCAAATCAGGCACCTGTACGTTTCTGGTGGATGTTGTGAGGGGGATTAGGTCAGTCCACCCTTTAAATCACTCTGACTTCAGATCAAAGGGGTTAAAACAGGATTAGGATTAATGTGCCTTTGGTAGAACAGGTGATAATCCCTTAAATTAGCAATGTCGCACAGGCAGACCTTTCTTTCATCTCAGGTCCTGACGTATGGGGCTGAAATACGGGGAGCTGCGCTCCAGGAGAGCAGCGCTGTTGTTGCCACGCCAGGATTAATTGGTCTACCTCAACATGACCACTCAGATAACGGCCACCGCTGTAACTTGTCAGCAAGATGAGCTCATTTGAATGCAGGAGGTGATTGGAGAGTGGCCGAGTCTAGCAGCTGAACCGCTGCTCTGTGGAACAAGGGTTACCTTACAGGATGACACGGTGAACCGCAAAAGTATTCACAACCCTTTGACTTGTTTTTTCATATTAAAACCTTACGGTGTTGTATAGACTATTTTGTGATAGACCCAAACAAGTGAGTGCTTAGTTGTTGATGGAAAATGTTTTTGAACATCAAATATGTTGTCACAGATTCTGAGCTGAGTTTAGGTCTGGACTTTGACTGGGCCATTCTGACATGTACTTTAATCTGAACTAGGTCATTGCAGCTAAAACGTCTCATGTCTACTGCATCCCCTCATAGGTTTCCCATTTTATCAACTCTGACCAGCTTCAAGCTGAGGGTTAGCATCCTCACAGCATGATCCCACCACCACCATGTATTACCCTGGGAATAACTTAACAGGGATCATCGTGTTCATTTTCTACCAAACAGCGTTTAAATTGTTGGTCAAGAGTTACATTTTGGACTCGTAAGTATTGATTTTCCACATGTTTGCCATTTCCCCTACATAGCTTGTGCACTTTTCATTTTCATATAGATTGGTAATCTAATCTCCTCCAGACCTTTTTACCCAACCGGACTGGTGTTTTCATAATGCGATTTGTTACTGTAAGCGCCTCTGACAAAACTCTAAAGCATTCATAAATGAATTTATGTACACAGAATTACTTTTATTATCTGTATCGTATCCACTAACTATGTGACATCTGAAGTCAATTTGTCTCAATGTGTTTTTCAGAGGAAACTGAGCAACGCATTAATTCATGCCCAAGCACATTTTTCACTTTTTTTAAAGTTCAAATTGTCAGTTCTCCATTATGAACTAATTTGTGATGGTCTATCACATAAAAGATCAATAGAATACACTGGTGTTTGTAGATGTAACATGACAAATTGCTGAAGGGGTGAGAAGCTTTTACACACTACGGCAGACGAATGGATCGCTGGGTGAACATCCACAAGCTACGGGGAGTTCTTTAAGAAATAAATGGCGCTCCTGCTACTGATGTGCATCAAGCTGAAACTCAGCAGCAGATGTAGCAGAAGCACTAAGATGCAGGGGGGTTTTGACTCCACTCCAAGAATAGAAGCCACTCCAGTCATTTCCTATCAAACTCTTCACACATGCTGCCTCTCAACCCCACCAGCTTTCTCCCCTGCTGTCAAACCTCCTTGTCATCGGTTTGACTTTTCTACTCGAATCATCTTCACCCGTTTCCAGGGAAGCCTCCTGTCAGCTAAGATCCGCTAACAAAAGAACATCAGAAGCAATCGTCGCTCGCGACTCTAAATTTATGCCAGAACTTTAACATTAAATCCAGGACTCTTCCTTCACCTGTCTGCCAGACGATAATTAGCAGTTTTTGACCATGTTGAGGCGCAGCAGCGTTGGGGAAACCGTTCCCCGCAGAGCTCCTGTCTGCTAGCAGTTTGGCCGGTGGGCTTTGCCCCGGTCCCGGACTAGACCCAGCCATCTGGCTGGCCCGGAGAACAGCCGGCCCCTCTCCCCTACCGGCTCGCTGCAGACAGGAAGATGAACCAAAGAAGGTCAGGCCACACCAGAACGGTCCGGAAGAGAGACAGCAGTGGACGCACAGAGGAGGGAGGAGAGGGGAAGCAAAACTAATGGACAAGAAAGAAAGCAACAAATGGACTGTAAGATATAGGAAGGACACCTTTAAGCTGCCACCATCATCATGACCCAATGACGGATGAGTCTGTTTGTTGTCTTTTTCACTCCGTGTGTGTGTGTGTGTCTGTGCAACTGAGAGAGATAGGGGGGTGGTACAGAGTACTGTATGAAAGCATGTGTGCACGCGTGAATACAATCCCACATTTCTCAAACACATCGTGACAGCTCGCAGCCGGAACGAAAGCTTCATTTATTCACAATTCAGCAGTAAATCGCAGCTCCACAGCAGGGCTCCCAGTACAGATAACCATTTGGAAGGTCATTAGGAACGAAGCTGAAAAGCCACACAGCGGATGGAGGGTTCTTCTGAGGCTTAAATATGAACGGTGAAGTAATTACATTTACATTACCATAACGCTGTAGAGAATCTGATTGAGCTAAAGTCTCAAAATAAGATGGAAAATAAATAATTGCTAATCAAGCCACCTGCTGAGTTTTCTATCTCAGCGTGGTAGCAACCTCTTCATCCACCGTCTCTGACGTTCTTCTGCAGCATAGCAGAGCACAGTGCGGGCGGAAATACTTACATTTGGAGCAAGTCTGCAAGGCTTTTATACAGTATTCCCCCCCAAAAATGTATTTCTTTATAAGAGAAATGGCTCAAAGACAATTGAGCTCCTGATAGGAGCAACTTTTGTGGCATGTTTGCTTTGCCTTATGACCTCAAAAGCCATTGTTTCACCAAAAGATTTTTTTTCTTTCCATTTTTCAATACAACCAGACATGATGCATGCAAGAGCAACAGCTGTCCTATTAAAAGACAGAGTTGTGGATCTCTGTAGCTTCGCTAGCGTTACAAAAGTCCTGTTTGTCGCACCTAAACTAATGCTCCTCTTGTGAGCCACCCATGGCAAGGCTGTGTTATACTCTTATAATTTTCAGAAGACAACTTGAACATTGATCCATGAGATGTTAAAAGCTGATAAAAGAAGGGATACCTGCTTCTGCTCTGTCTCTTCTGATCCTCAATCTTCATGATGCTCTTTGTCCACTAATGCTCTCTAACCAACCTCTAAGGCAGGGGTGTCAAACTCCAGTCCTTGAGGGCCACAGTCCTGCAGTTTTTCGATGTGCCACAGGTACAAAACACAGGAATGAAATGGCTTAATTACCTCCTCCTTGTGTAGATAAGTTCTCCAGAGCCTTGATAATCACCTAATTATTCTATTCAGGTGTTGTGCAGCAGAGGCACATCTAAAAGTTGCAGGACACCAGGACTGGATGTTGACACCCCTGCTCTCAAACAGCTGAAACACACATTGGTTAAATTACACACTGGTTTACTCTTGGTATTTCTAAAGGCAACCGATTACAATGCGTTTCACATGAGGTAGACAGACTAAAGAGCTCTTAGAAAGTCACAGTTCGTGTTGCTCTTTCACATTAAAACCAGAGATTCGACTACTTTTGTCAGGTTCTGTGTTCTGTAAACTCAAACAGACTCTGAAACCAGACTGTTGTGATTTTATCAGAAGGTTGTTTTTTTTCTCCCCCCACATTCTGTCCTTCCCCGACGTGTTGGCCTTGGCAGGTCAAACAGCTGAGAAAGAAGACTCTCACCTCATATTGTCTGAGTAAATGTAAATTTAAGCGAGATATCACAGTGCGGCGCCGAGCAGCAAACATCAGCAAATTTTGAGAGCGGGTTAGTGTCTCTCTGACCCTCATTCTCTCCACATTCCCAGTCTCTCCATCTCTGTCTCACCCTCTCCTCTCCCCTCCTCGGGCTGGCCAGGACTTCTCTGTCCTTCATCCTCATTCTATTTCATGCCTCGTCCTTCTCTTGCGCGGCCCTCATCCATCACCACACTGCGCCTCCACCCTCCAGCCCCTCCAACACACCCTCCCTCTGGTATGAATTACTTCTTGGCCAGAAACAGATAGAAGGCCTCGGTGCTGACACACTCCTCTGTGACTCAACAGTTTGTCTGACTTGGCTTAGCATTCATCACATCGCAACAGCTCTATCACCAGCTGACTAAAGCACAAGATCAAGAGCCCTTCTTTTTGATCACTTCATGCAGCTTTCCTGCACTCAAAGGAATGTAATATAAAGATGCACAAAGTGATTAAAATGTGACTTTAAGTGTCACAGATCAATTGCTGCTCAGAATGCTGATGAAAACACTCAAGGCTGTCTAATGGCTAGCAAGTTCCCCAAAAGAAAAACGAATTTGTTGGTGGATGTGTCAGCCTGACACATCTAAAGACAAAAATGTTCAGAGGGAATGGTCACACTCATTACCCTGCCACCCTGATCTCCTCTCCAGGGGTCTGCGGCTGTTGGACGTCTCTGCTTTTTTGTTGTGCAGAAATGATGTAACAGCTCAAGAAAAAGATGATTAGAGCATTTACTGTCAGGCTGCTCTCAAAAGTGAAGCAGTCAAGCTGCTGCTGATGAAAGTCAGAAGGGAGAGAATCCGAGATCCTTACTGATGCCTCAGTTAGTCTAAAACTGAGCCCATCAGTTTAGGCCTGTTGCAGTCAGATTATGTCCTAAGGATCGATGCTGGAGCCAGTATCAATATCTTTCCTTCACTGCTTTAGAGTGTTTGTATCTTTGACATGCACTCAGAAATCAGCTGGTGATCAAACTAAATACTGAATGCACTAACAGGTTGAACTGAAAAGACTCAGATGCAGAGGTGATTTGCTATTTTTGTATCAGTAAGTTGTGCAAAAATGAAGATATATATATCCACCACTAGCATGGTAGCACTGAAAGAATGTGGCTTTATCTTCACTAGTTTTGGCTCAGATGCACCACAGCGTTCCACTCAAAGAAAAAAAAAAGCGTTTTCACCACAACGACAGAGGGGGAAATTTGTTTTCTAAGAATAGTAAAAGAGGACATTTCTATTCCAGAGTGAACAAAAAATCCTAAAGTTTCAGTCAATTACTCATGTCATCATCAGAATGTTCCGACATTTTAAAAAGTGGAAACACTGAACTAGATTTCTAAACAGGACAACAATAAGCTACTCATAAATAAATAACAGCACTATAGCACAATATTTGTAATTTGTCTTACAAGAATGTAGAAAATTGAGTGTCCTTAAATGCACCACACAAGTGAATCTAAAGTATTTCTCTCGGTGGCAGTGTGTGGTCACATGTCTGCTGCTATTAAGACTTTTATGGTCGGATGCTTCAGGCATCTGGATTTAGACTTGAGCCGGTTTTTCTACAGTATTGATCATGTTTACTTTCAACTTGACTTTGTTTAAGGCGACCTAAATAGGTGTTGAGATGAAGATTTTGCTTGTTGCACCTTTTTGCTCTATTATCACTGCAACATAACCAAAACTTTAATGCTTAATGTTTTCAGCTGGTAGACTTCAAGCGTCGCCTTGAGTCATCATCCTGTCATTTGTGTTGGTGTTGTTATTCAAAGTTCAGCACAAATGCTTTGCATGTGTAAAGTCTAAAGCGCTATATTTGTGTGAAGAGAAAATCTGTGATACGACTGTATGTCATTTCACATCAGTGCTACTTAAATGCATTACATGTGATGTTTCTGCAAATTTCTACAAATGTCTGGAAAAAATCTGCCACATTCTTACTGATGAAACTCAATATGTTGTTATATCTAACACTCAGCAAGCTGACCCAGGAACTTTGGCCACCTGAAGTGGGGAATTGTCATATGTCACTGAAGCACAAAGCAGGTCCACAATAGTGTGATGGAGGTTACCTTCCAGCCTATAGCAATAACTTACGGTGCATCACAGCAACATTAATATAAACCAAAGCATATAATGCAAATACAACACTCTGAATAGGCATCTGTCTGTAGGGCACAGTGTGACACCAGCAGATGAACCAGATTTCTTTGTTTGCTTGTTTGTTTGCTATGAGCCCTCAATGCTGGAATTTCTGTTCCGCCATCAAAGCTGCACCATCAAGCATTGTGCTGCAGCGCTGTTGTTTATTTGGTCTTTCTTAACCAACATTCCAGCTTCTCACTTTAAAAAACTGTGTTAAACTTTCAATCATCGCGTCTAATTTAGGTCACATGTGGAGTCCACAGGTGCCAGGAAACATCAAGGCAGGGAAACGATGATTTGGATCAACCGGAGGCCATGTGAACAACTGGCGTTTACCACACGGAAGGCCTCCCCTTTAGAACCGTTTGATGTGGTTTGAGAAAAAGGCCCAGATATGATGCAATGCCGCAGAAAGCTATGTTTGAGAATTGTCGTTTCCAAACTGTGACCCAACTGCAGCTTCCCACATCTCAGAGCTGCTGAAAGGGGTTGGGCATCCCACACACAAAAAGAGAAAAAACTCCCCCTGTGGAGTACAGCAGATGTGCGAATCCTCTGCGTGGATCAATCATCCATTGTGTTTCATCACACCGACTACACACGGTGTGCGGTCCATTTGGAGATGAGCAAATTGACGAAATGCACAAGATCAAACGATCCCATCCTTCATAAACTAAATGAAAGCTGTTCAGAACAAGACAATGATCAAAACACCATGCAAAGTAAAAGAACAACAACAAAAAAACAATCTTAACTACATTTGTGGGTTTTCAGAATGGCTGATTAGCTGAATAGTGAATAAGTCTGTAAGAAAATGTGCATAAATAGGTCTGACAATACACAGGAAACTTCTGTTTATGATGAAGCTGTTAGCTTCTGTTGCGAGTTACACTGCCAAGATAAAAGTGCCACCCTAACAATAGAGTGTAAATCACTGTCTGGGCTTCATAATACACAATGAAACACCGCCGGTTAGCTTTCTGCACTAAGGATGGATTATGTGCTCATTATCACGGACACAAAAACTTATTAACGCTCTGCGATAAAATCAAATGCTCCGATTGGCACCACAGCTTTAATTGAGAGGTGGGAATGTTCATTTTCACCTTCCACTCAGAAAGAGGGCTCCACAACAGGATCATCAGAAGTGGTGCTTGAGGCATGATTACTACAGTAAATGGCATCTTAACAAAAAGAGGATTTAGGAATAAAGAGGGAGATTTCTTCATCAATGTTATTCTTTTTAGGACTCAGGCGTTTCTGTTTAGTTGGCTTTATCAGAAAAGTTGAAAACTAAACGGCACAATTGAGCAAAAATAGCCACAAGGTAACAAAGCCAGGACGTCTCAGCACCAAGTGCAAGGCAGGTACAGATTTCAAAAAGAAAAGTACCTTTCTCTTTACAAATCTGGCAGGGGAATTACAGCTGCAAAGAGCTGCCAATACGAACTTTACAGGCTTCGTCAGTTCACACCAACGAGCTGTTAGTGAAGCGTAAGGGTCTGTTTCTGAGCATGAAATCTGGATCATGCAGTGGAAAAAGTCTAGACTGCACACACAGAGAGGTGAGAGCAAAGGGACTGCTGAGCTACTTAGAGAAAAAAAATCTTAAAATACGAGTGCATCTTAATAAAGTAGAACATCAATAAAAATGTATCAAAGTGATTTGCATTAAAAAACTGAAAGCCACATCTTAAATGGACTGATTCCAAGTCCATGTTTATTTGAATGATTATGGCTTATAGCAAATGAAAACATCAAAATGTGTTTCTCAGATAATTTGAACATTAAAAGTGAAATTAAGGATTGCCGGACGTAAAGAATCGGACACTTCTGTGTGTGGTGACTCTTGAAACTTCAGCAGTAGTCCACACCTTGTAAATCTCCCTTAAAGTCTTGAATGGGCTTCGTTTTACAGGGCTGCATTTCTCCACCTCCGGTGTGCTTCTCTCCCTGCGGAGAGCACCAAAGCCTGTCATAACATCCCTGTATCAATCTCATTAGCTCCAAGCTATATTGTAGTTGACAGAAATAAAATTTCCTGTATCGCTCTGTGTAATGAATATCAAAATTTTATGAGGTATACTTAATAAGACAACTTTAATCATAATAACATAACTTAATACATTATTCTAATTTGTTTTGATGCACCTTTATTACCAGAAGCCCTGACTGCAAGACATTTACTGTTGTTCTTATGATGTGATTGTGGCTGATAGAAGTAAACAGTGGAGTAGATGTGTACTACAGTCACGTCAGAAAGAGCAGCAGAGGTGGAGGTGCTTCTTGCTATGCAGATCCACAAAATACTCTAAAGAGGATAAATGGCTCTGTAGCGCTATCAGTCCATCCAGCTGGTGTACAGGGAAGCTTTCATGGTCTCGAACAAGCTCTCCAGCTTCTCCACCAACCCAAATCTCCCTGACCTACATCTGCTTCTTCTGAGCAGAGCGGAGGGCTCAGCAGTGGACACACACAGCTCAATTAACTTCTGCTCAGCATGAAAACATGCAGAAATTATCTTGATGTTGCAGTTTTGTTTCGTGGCCAAGCAGCAAGCCTCAGGGTGCAGTTCTCCAAGCGGCCAGACGAGGCTCGGTCCAAACAAGAGTTCTTCTATGAACGTTTTAAGAAATAATAAATGGTTTTATGCTACCTGACAGAAAGACTTTGCTTGTAACATTTTATCTTATTGTGGATAATTAGAACAGGAGGTAATTTAAAAAGGTAGGTCAAAGTTGAGCTCAACTTTACCTCACGTTGTTGCTTCACAGAAATGGAACATGTCACATTTTAACTAAGTTAGCAAATTTTATTCTCTGAATCTACAAACTCATCGAAAACTTATGTTGTTTATTAAATTTGCATGGCTTCAAAGGCTTTATCTTGCAGTTTGCCTTTGGATTGTTTTCTCTTTCAGATTTTAATTTGATCTTAACTTGGTTGTGTCGCTGAAGAAAATTGATCATGACTGAAAATCAATTTTCCTCAAGCCTGAGAAACTACAGTGACCTTTAAATAAGCCCAAAGTGTTTGTTTGGCTATAGGTCATTGCAGGTCCATGCCCAGCCTGAAATTTTTTGCAACAATCATTGAAAAAAATGGTTATTTCAGCAACAATCAAGTTTTTAGCCGCATCTCTGCAGTGACACCACATTTAGAAAGACTTCGAATAACGATATTTGGTCAAATATGATTAATTATGCTAAATTTATCACAAACCTCTAAATAATTAGGTAATCATTTTATTCACATCCCACCTCTCACTAAAACATCTCTTACCTACATTTTGTACTTGCGTCACCCAACACCAACATTTTTTGTTGCTTTATGTTCATATATTACTTATTACTTATCAGACATGAACATCTAAAGCCTGCAGGTCGCAGGAGGCCAACTTGGTAGAAACTAACCTAAATGTTTAAGCTCCTTAGTTGTGTAACAAACTCCACAAAAACCTGTGATGTGTAGAAACAAAAGCTTGTTGTTAATTTAGTTCTTTATTTATTTGGTATTAATTTTATGTTTTATATATATATCTTTGGACTTGTAATTAATGGCATACCAGTGAACTTGCTTTACAAGTTGCTGCTGGGGTTTTTATTTTAGTTTACTGTATTTTTTTAGCTGTTACATGAAAGTATCTGTTGCCAAAGAGTGAAGTTTTATGAATTTACAGTAACAAAAAAAAACCCAGAAGGTCTATGGATTCTGAAAGAAACTCAAATTTGCAATATCATTGTCAGTGATATTACATCAATATTATCAAAATATTTTTACATTTATAAAAGTCAATTTCTAAAACGTCTTTTGAAAAAAAAACCCATAATAACCCAAATGATATAGTTCTGCTGATAAGGTCTTTGACTGTGAAATTGGAATAAAAAAATTCTTAAATATGATTCATTGAATATGGCAACATTTAATTTGTACTGTGATAACCATAGATCCAAATTATAACCTGTCAACGTCTCAAAATACTACAAATGGTCCAGTGAGGAGGAGTGAGCACAGAGCGTGTCAAGATATATCAGAAACCTCCATCTTAGCAGAGCTGGCGTCTGACAAACACATGCCTGGCTTGGAGCCCGGAGGAGAAGGAAACACAACAGATGCCATCCAAAGCACATCATCCCTCCTCAATGAGCCTGCTGAGGATACATCAAAAAAAGGGACGCACCTCGAGAGCAGAAAGCCAAGCCTTCACCTGGCTCACGTGGAGCTGCACAGACAGGTTTAACCTTTTTCTGTGTTTTGGGCCTGATCAAAAACACATGTGGCAGGCATTAATATTTCCGTCACCTGCCTCCTCACAGACGGAGCCAAAGGAAGGTTTCTAAGAGCGTTATTAGGAGACACTCGAAGGAAACTTCAAAGCAGTTCTTCATCACAGCCGGCTGGTGGGTCGAGATGCTGTAAATTATACCTTATGTTGTGATTCTTGGGAAGATGCACAAAGTTGAAAAGGTGAAGTGATTCCCTTTGGCTACAGATTTTATTGTTATTGAGACATTTGTTCAGATAATCAACTAGAGACAAGCTCCGAAGACAAGATGCTCGAGTTTCTTGTGCACATCATGGAATTAATCTTTATGTTTGGTTCAACATTGATAAGTGAATGAATGTTTGTGAATGTTTGAAATTATTTTTGCAATACAAGTGATATGAGAGAAAGCCAGCTTTAGCACCTTCAACAAAAAACTTAAATTTTTCATATCCTGTTTCTGATATCACGATCGTTGTGACAAAATCTTGCGCCAAACGTCTTATGCTCATCTTATCAAACATGAGACGATCTAATAAATGTCAGCATGTAATGTTAGCTGCTATCATGAAGGGGTATGCTCTAAACTTGACACTGTCAGAATCTTGTTTTGAAATAATGAAGGAAGTAGTTATTGAGTTGTGTAGATGGACATGACTAATGAATTGCTCAGAGTTCCCAGTTGGAAACCCACCATGAACAGGCCCTGAAGTCAGAGTTGCACATTGGAAAGACCACTGACTTCCCAAAGAGAAGTGGAAGATCCAATATGGCCGCTTAGCATGAAAACTCAGGTAAAGTTGCAAGCACAAACTGTTCATTAGCACATTTGACAGTTTCTATCTTATTAAACTAGTCCAACAAACTATACAATGGAGATGTGCAAAAACACTGCTTTCAGTTTTGACTGCATAAAATGGAGACATGCATTATCACTGTTAGTGCTAATATTAGTCAACACCATGGCTAATCTCACTTTAAAACTTAAAAAAAAGTTGGCATTTGCTTCAAAAATTCCTAAAAATTGTTTAAAGAGTTTGGACTGGATTTGAAAATCTCTGGTTCATATTCACCTAAAATTTGACATGTTCCTTTGGACATTGTTTGAAATGAATAAAACCTTTATTCTAATTCTGAAAACACACAGAACAAAACATATTCTGTGCTTTTTTTGGCATTTAGACCACCCTTAAAATTAAACAAACATAAAAACCATAATACATGGACTTTTCAAACATGGGCTGAATTATCCCACACTGTTGACATATTCTTTACAATATAGACTGGATTTATTAAAACCAAATGGTGTCATGAGCTCGCTTTATTTAACGCTCAGGACCCACTTTTGTATGAATAAAAGGAAAGGAAGGAGAAAAAAAAATATTCACTAAATGGAACAATTCTGTGCAAATCAGGGCAACTGCTGATGTGGAATTACCATCTCAATAGATGGTTCAATATTCACAATCGTACAGGTCACCACTGCCACATCTTAAAACAAAGCCACTGTTGGTGGGTCACATCTGCACAGAAGGAACAGATGAAGCACAAAAGGTCATTTTTAAAGCCCTTCGGGCTGACATAAGGCGGTTAATATCCACTGAGGGATACAAAGTACCGTTGGAGAAACTCTATTGATGTGTTTGACAGTAGCATCTGGACTAATATTGATCAACTATCGATCGCAGCACCCTTCCCAAAGCTTTCTATCACACGCATTCAAAGCATGGTTTATAAATGTACACAGTGAAAAAACAAGAGAGCGTGGAAGTAAACACAGAGCACAATGGCAACATATAAGTGCCCATCTCCACAAACACACAGACCTTCCCTGCAAATGCAAGGGATTATCAAGCTTCAGCTGTCAGTCTGTGCAAATTTAGAAACAAACATGGGATACTTTATTACTTTGCCATGCAAAAGTATTCATACAACTTTTGTCATGTTGTAGATTCAAACTTAAAAATACATTATTGATTTCAAGTAGAACTCTAGGTGCGATAGAAAACTGTCACTGCGCATCATCCTAATCCGTTTTCTAACAACAAAGGTCTTAACTTTCGAGACAAGTTGTAATGATCTGCTAAAGTTCAGACCTAAATCCAAGCTTGGGAGTATTTTCCAATAATAGAACGTGCAAAATTGGATGTTTGTACATGTGCACCAGTTCAGTGTTGTACTGAACTGGGGGCTTTCAGCGCATTTACACACTTTTCCCTTTCAGATTTTTATTTCCAAAACCATTTATTATTTTGTTTCTTCTTCACTACACTGTGTTGGTCTACTCCATACATTCTCTATGAAATACATCAAAATCTGTAGCTGTTTGTGTAACAAACAAAATATAAAAAAGGTCCAAAGGGACTTAGGAAATACTCTGAAGTATTTCAAAGAGTATTCACTATAAATGTTGTAGATCATTTATAGTGGATCTTCGACACTGACTTCTGAACCAAAAACAACAAAACCTGCATCCTACACCATCTGAAACATGGTCAAAGAAGCCTTTCAAGACACAAGATAGAAAAAGCACTGTATTACGACTACAGTGGTCTCTGAGAGGAAGCTTGAAAGCACACACAGTGCCTCCTGCTGGGTAACATCTGAAACCCCTCCCTGAAAATCCAGCCTCAGAGCCCAGAGACGTGCAGAGATCTCCCGGGACAACAACGCCTTTCACAGTCCGATTCGTACTGCAACTTATCTTCTTTTTGTACCGCGAACCAGGAATAAAACTGTGATGCAGCTAGAGAGGCGCTGCCCCACATATCTCTCACTGTCCCTCGCCTAGTTTTGTTTCCTTCCTCTCCTCCAAAACCCTCACTCACACGCCGCGTGCCGCCATCGTTTTGGGGCGCGTTCGCTGCTCACTTCAACTTCACCACAAGACTCACCAAATGAAGCGTGAAATAAAACAGTGACATACGTCCCAATGAAAGCTAATAAGACATCACATTACAGAGATGAGAAACTATATTATTACCATGGCAACTGTGAGGCGCACAGCCAGAGGGCTGGCTGGGTGACAATAAAAGAGAGGGCGGAGGAGAAGAGGATGAAGAAAGGCACCCAGGAAAGAGGAAATTTGTAAAGAAGAAAGTATGAATGAATAAATTTAATAGAATCGGTTGAGACGGTATTGACAGCATGCCTCTCCCGCTGCTGAAAAGACTGCATTAGCAGTTCAACTGTCCAACACCGTGACATGCTAATGCTACAGTTCACCATGTTTCCTTGGCACTGTCATTGCTAAAGACCAATTAGAGCACAGTAAAACCCACCATAAAGTTCCTGATGAGTGGCAGGATTAATTGGTGTGCTAAGCTGACTCCCCCTCCTCAAAGGCGCTCTCTCTGGACCCAAAATAAGGACCATATGGTTGAACAAACGTCAAAGTGAGAGGATCCTTTACAACTTATATGCGTTTTTAGTGACTGAGTCGTGTTTGTGAAGCACTGAAACATTAAAAGCCCCATCTGTGCTCCTACTTTTGCTTCATTCATTATCTCATTCAAATGTGTCAAGTGCAGCCTTTAAAAGAGTGTGCTGAGCAGGAGCCTTGTGTGCTGAAACGGCAGTAATGCAGCATAATTTTGTGCAAGAAATGCCGACCGAGCGTCTGCAAAATCCCAGCCTTTCAGTGGCAGCTGCGAGCAGTCTGAACGAGCAAGGGGAGCGCGGACGGCGTGATTCGAAGCATCTGGAGAGGCAGGCAGCACTGCGCTGTCTACAAGCTACTAAAACAGAGCAGTGTTGCCAAACTGCCTCCCCCCCCCCCTGTTTATTTTTATACCAGCTGGTAAAAGAACAGGAGGATGAAGGGAAAGGTAGCCAAGACATTCAGATGAGAAACAATGGGAGGAAGATGAGAAGTGGCTTGAAATGAACAAGTGAAAGAGAGTTGAAAAGACAAAAAACAGTGTGTGAACCTGGTGGCAAACACACCTCCAGGAAGTTACAGGAAGCCAGAAACAATGGGAGTTTGTGACAGAGGGGGAAATGAAAAGAAATGAAAGGATGTGAAAGGAAAATGATGAATGAGCTGCTTAGAGCACATGTGAAGAGGAATATTCTGTCAGTGTGCAGAAGCAGAAGTTTGAATAAATTATCAGAGTAATAAAACTTAATGACTAATCAAAATGCTGCAGCACAAGACAGTCTGTAGGGCATGAAGGCCAATACGTTCCAGGACGAGCCAATCAAAATCAAAAGCTACATCAAAAAAAATCTAAAGCAAAGTTATTTAATTCGCTGATATTTTAAATAATTAAACAGACATTCTGGTTCACCGCTCTCAGCCACAGCACCATGGGGGAACCAGCACAGGACTCTTTACCCTTCATGAAAGAGATTCTAAGCGCCAGCATTTAAAGTTGTTAACATGACAGACGGATGGATACGGAGGAGCTGCAAGGCGTGAGGGTGTCTGTCTTCATGTGCATCGCATTATCCCACGTCAACGCTCTCTCAGGCTAAAACAAACACCAGGCACATGCAAATGAAGCAAAGCGCAGTGAGGACCCCGGGTAGGCAGCACGCTGCCGTTTGGTGCAAAATAGTTTAATATGTATGCAAAAAAATTGTTTATTGTGGAGATAATGAATTTCAAATGCTGTCGCTATGCATTACTCTGAAATGCATTATTGGTAGAGAAAGAAAATTCAATTACGAATATGAATACCACAAACGTAGAGAGATATTATTATAGCCCCAGAGTACACTAACGTTCCCGTTTTGGCAGTCTAAGAGATAACTTTAAATAAATTTGGTCCTAATTCCAGCAAAGTTTAATCAAGAGAAAAATACAGACGAAGAAAAATGTTTCAGTTTATTTAATTGTAAAAACGTTCTTCGAGCCAGGGGAAAACATTTACTACACAGCGTCTACGCTCTTAAAAAAGTTTTAGAAAAAATAAAATAAATTACAGAACTTAAATTGTATAATATGATAAGCTAGTTTATGCATTAATTTCATCATGAAGGATTCGTTCTAATGGTTGTTGCAACAGTGAAGATCTTTACTTCCTTAGATTATATCCATCATGCCAAGCAGTTTAACATTCTTCTTCCCACAGCCAGCAACAGAGAAGTGCAGCAGAGTCAACCATTACTGTGTCAGGCAAACATATTAGTTTAAAATAAAGTGCTTTCAAAGTTACAAAAAAGTGTAGCATCCATTTGTTATCAGTAATCTTTTAGATAAAAATGTAGTGCAACAATCTGCCTTCAAAAGAGCAGCAGACAGATCAGGAGATATAGACAAAATAAATTGTACAATTTAGAAAATAATTACATTTCAAACTGGCAGTATTAATAACTAATGACATTAATAATAATAATAAAAAAGCTTAATTCCTTAATCTTGTTGGACAATATAAATCATAAATAAATAAATAAATAATCCCACATTCTTAACTGGAAATACATCGATGTACTAAAACCCATTTGCAGTACTGCTAAGGAGTACTGCAAATATTTATACAAACATAAAATACTGAAATATTAACTTATTTACCATATGAACTTGATTAAACAAACAGTGGTGGCCCTGCATATGGCCATATCTAATAACTTGTCATTAAGTTTAATAAGACATTTTCAAAACCCTTTGAGGGCATTTCTGACTTCTTTTTGCACAAGACTATAGTGGTAGCATCAGGAAAAGGGAAGCTGATCAGTGAAGTTAAGAACTTGGCAAGCCGAGGTGAAAACCTGTAGATGTTGCAAATGACTTGAGTAATCTGTGACAAGACATACAAATGTCTGCTCACTGAACCTCTTCATGCCATCTGATGGAGCTTGAACTATTCTGAAAGGATAATTTTCCATATCCATTCACTGCTGCAGTAAATAACCCAACAGAAAACTGAGCCCATCCTGCATGCTTTTCTATATAGATGTGTTTATAAAAGACACAAAAAATGTCAAGTTTAAAAGTCATTCTACAATATAACTGGACCCTGAGACAAATTAAATGTATCTAATTTAGTCTCTGCAACTCCCCTGTTTTGTATTTTTCTTTGACTGAAGATCTCTCTAGAAACTCCTCAATATGCTTCCCTCCCTCCTTCAAGGTTCTGTTCGTGACAATTTCTAAACTACGACATTTATGTAGTTCATCACTCTCTGTTGCTGTGTTTCTTTGCTCATGTCTCAGTCATTTGCCTCGAAGCATCCCATCTTAAGCTTCCAGTGTCTTTCTACCATTTTCTACTAAATCATGTCATATTCTAATGGATAAATGCGGTAATAGCTGTTTTTCTCTGTAATATATAATGGAACAGGTCCATTGTTTCATCTTCTCAAGTGGAAGGAGCTGACAAACTGCTGAGAAGCTGGAAGTGCAGCAAAGCGACAGAGAGGTGGGGCTCACATCCCTCGAGATCACCGTGATGGTATTGGGTGTTAGGTTAGTATCCTGGCAACAATTGAGCTGATGATGTCACACAGTCTTTAGCAGAGCCTAAAGATGATATTTAAGCTGCTTCCTAAATGTCACAAGTTGGTATGAGGAGAACATGTTGAGGAAGCAGTTCAGCTACTTTAACATATCCAGTGTGAGCTTATTATAATGTTAGCCAGAAGCACAAACTGTCCTTCTTTACTCTTATTGTTCTGTTTTCAGTCTCTGTCTGGACAGGCTTTGACAAATTCAGGTCGAATAAGATTTCCGATATCCATGCAGATGAGCTTCTGCTCCACTTTTGTTCATTAGAATAACTGCAGGTTTTGTATTTATGACACCACAACGATAACGATGCACCTATCATTCTTTTGCTGGCCAATGCCGATTTTCTTTAGGCCCGACCTGCTAAATTACTAATCATTATTGCCTCATTATGCTTACAAACTCATTGGTGTGAACTTTATCTTAACTATCAATTAAATGTCACAAAAAATTACCATAAAAGAAAAACTGTCTTGCGAAGAGAATCAAACAAAAAATGAAGGAATCATGTCGTCCTCATTTATGCATCAAAGCATACGCCTCTGGTGCATACTAACGCTTCAAATCCAGACTTTCATGCACTTTTTACTGTTTTCTTTCAATACCTTGCAAATGCCCTAACCAGACTCCCAAAGTTACTGAAAACACTCACTCTTGCTCATAATCTCCTGGCTCCAGTTTCATGTGTGCTGTTATTGTGTTGCAATGCTAATGATCAGATGTGAAATGTCTGGGAGAAGCCCAGGCTTAACTCAGCAAGTTAACTTTTTGGCCTGATAATAATTTGACTTTGAATCAAAAATGAGGAATCGTCGGAACGGACCGACCCAAGACCTTTCCTACCTCAGAGAGCCAACAACTTTTAGTTGCACTAGCTGCAGTAACTCCATTCAATGAAGTCCAATTCAGTTCTGAGTGAGCAAACAACCCGATTCCAGACTGTAAGGTAAGAAGCATATTAAATTTATCTCTGGATGTTTCACATGCAAAACTGAACAAACTTCCAACTCTGAACCCTAAATTTGTCTCACACTCTACATTTGTGCCACTATCTTTTAAACCAATTTGGGTTTCTACATCACAATCCAGGACATAGAGTTTGGAAAACGTATCTGTTTCCACATGGGAGCATTTGTTCTACTTGCATGGGTCTTCACCATAAAGGAGGTAAAGAAGTGGCAGAAACACCAGCAGAAATCGAGTCCATGATAGGCTCTAAAAACCCAAACTGAATATGTATATTATATTCTAGAGTCTACAAGATGACTAATCTATAAAAACATTTTTTGTATGAATTTATCAATACAACTAAAAATAGAAAGTTATATAAACATAGGCAAACAACTTGGATCCATAGGATGTACAGTGAGCAGTCCACATGATTCTCCATGCACAGATGCTAGAGTGGAAAGATATTGCTGAAACAGTTCTGTAGTTGCATCACCGAACAGGCGAGCAAAACGGCCCGCACTGATATCAGCCTCAGAGAATTACTCAACACAATGCTGTTCTTTCATCGTCCTAAATTACAGTCAGCATTTGCATCAGCTTTTTGATCATCTTTCTCAGCATGTTGCCCTCTATTTTTGCTCAATTCTGCTTCCAGTTAAAGGGTGCATGCGCAAAAGAAGAGGCTGCAAAAAGCCTCCAAAACTTCCTGTCAAAACTGCTTTATCTGTAAATGATGCTTAGAGCCAAAAAGCCAGCATTTAACGTTGCATTCTGCAAAACTGGCAAATTATTTGCCATCAAAGCATTTGTGCACAAACACAAAGCACAAAGTGGAGCCAAAACTAAAGTTAATCTTGCAAATAGATTAACTTTAACAGTCAAAGTGAGTAAGGGTGCAAAACACACGTCAATTAAAATCTTTGTATTCTGGAAAACTGCGCTAGACGTTTTCTTAATCACAGTTAAAGAGCTGTGAAAAGTACATACCCTCAGATTTTTTGTGTTTTGCTTTGCTGTCGCAGTTTTATATTTTATATATGGCATTATCAATTGTCCCAAAATTGGGAGGAGAAAGAAAGAAAGACATGCAGCAAATGGTC
Source organism: Poeciliopsis prolifica (assembly GCF_027474105.1). Taxonomy (NCBI): domain Eukaryota; kingdom Metazoa; phylum Chordata; class Actinopteri; order Cyprinodontiformes; family Poeciliidae; genus Poeciliopsis; species Poeciliopsis prolifica. The sequence continues at coordinate 6,388,309 of NW_026562406.1, read as the reverse complement.
TGATGACGAGAATCGAGTTCAGCCCCCCATCACCAACGGCTGTGGTGTTACTCTTAAATATTTATACTAGTAATAATGATAATAACCTGACTATCCTGAATATCCCCAAGAATGTTAAATGAGTTTTATAAATTAAAGGATTAATCTATTCAAACCAAGCTAGTCCTATGTGAGAAAGTAAATTTTCTTAAACCTAACTGTTGCATGACCCTTTGGAAACAATGGCTGCCATAAAGTGTTTGAATGGTCTATTATGTTGCTGACTGTCCTATTTTAGTAACATCATAAAGGTTTGAACATGGACAGCTTGACACGTCTTTGTCAGATTTAAATTGAGAACGAGTGAGAACAAGTATGAGTATTAAATTTGCCTTTGGGATAAATAAAGTACTTATGAGCTGAAATGAATGGAATCAACTTACTGAATAACCTGCGTGACTTCAAGCTTAAGGTCACAATCACTGATTGCTGAATATTCTCCTTCAATATGTTCTAAATAAAAAAATTACAGTTTTATTATTTAGGAAAATTGTCAAGGCAACCCAAGGCCACCACTCCCCCACCAAAAGCTTGACTGATGGTGTGCTTTGCTGGTTTTATGCCATATTTAACGAGACAAACACCTTTTAATTTGCCTAAAATTAAAATTTAAGTGTAGCAACAAAGCAAGAGAAAAATAAATCTATAAGCAGGCACAATGCCTCATAGCACATTTCAGCTCAAATTATTTATACAAGTTTTATACACGGATAGAGAAATACTAGAGTTGTGGTCTGCAACCTACAGCTCCAAAGACACGTGGCTTTTACAAAAATAAAGGGGAAATGTTTTTGATTATGGATGTAAGAATAAATGGCTGTTCTAGTTTTTCTGTAAGTTCTTATACAAAGTCTGCATAAAATATCTATAGCAACCTTTTAAAATAAATAGCTTTCAACTGTGCTGCCAATCTTTTGTCATTTTCCATTTTTACAGAAAATTATTTTTTCTTCCGTGGGGATTAATTTTGTTCTAAAATTTGAAAATATTAATTATTTTTTGTTTAATTTTGTTTGCTTTCATAAGACATATTATGTTGTGTATGTTTATAAAACAGTTTTCTGTGCCTATAGGTTAGCTTCATTTTGTAGCGACAGAGCCAAAAGTGACTCTTTATATGGAAAAGTTTGCTGACCCCTGTATTACAGGTTAAAGTCTTCACATCATGGTTTCAGTTTCCGTGCACATGAAGAGCACAGAAAACGTGAAAACATCCACAAGTACTAGTACACACACTGCAAGGAAATCTGCAGCCGAGAGCCTTAAATAAAAGAATGGGAACGGGTTTCTGGGGGAGAGGGGTAGGCAGTTCATCAATAATTCATTGGCTTGGTTATTTACTTGTGCAGGGGTGCAAGTGCAGTTTTATCATTTTTGCAGAAATGGATAAGCCTGCATGTAAAGGAAGGAGAAGGGGTGAAGAGAATCAGAGGATGGATGAGTCTATGACTCTGTCCAGTTCTAAGACAAAATGCTGGATTTAATCGCTGCAGAAGGACGTTGAAGCACTGCATCTTCTGAGCAGAGCACTGCAGCTTGCCAGCCCCCAGCCTGTGGCCATGCTGAGATTAGAAATGGCATGCTGATATATGCATTATAATATTATGAGGTCCTTAGACCATAACATGGTGTATGATTTCAATCATATATCAATAGTCATATGACATGTCTTGCTCCGCATGAGCAAATGTAGAGGCGAGAGAGCAAAAGTGTATCAATAATGAAGCAGGTAACACCCTGAGCTCTGTGGTGGAGATTCATTATCCACAATAAGATAAAGTAGAAAAAGCTCATACTTAACAGCCAACTTGAGCCAAGTGTATTTTGCCATGTTTAAAAGTCATTTCAGTCAGCGCTCTGCCTCCTACTTGTGTCATTCCTCTCCATTTCACACTGCAGCACAGAGGCAAATGTTGCAAGTGGCTGATCATGTGGCACTCAAACACTGTCCAATGTAAAGACAGCGTAATGCATGAGGGGTTACTGGGCTCCAGTGCAATGCTGCTAAATGGAGGGATGATCGTCAATGTGTTGCTCGCCCGTATTTTTAAATAAAGTGCTAAATTTAATTCCAGCTAACAATACAGCAGGGATATTTTCCTATATTACCAAATCTAAAGATGGTCAAGAGTACTTATTCAGATATTTTAAACTAGAGATGTACAATCAAGTACATTATTCTGCTCTAGCTGCCATTTTAAAAGGCTTAAAGTTGGTCATTCAAATTCCAGTTGTTAGTTCAAGATCCTCTCTGTGGCGAGAACTGTTGCTTAACGGTCTACTACATGATAGTGTCCACTGAAATAAAACGAAAACTTTATGAGCGCACCCATTACCAGCATAAATTTACACACATTTGTGGTATATGTAGTAATAAAACAGGAATAATCCTCTGTTAGCATAATATCACATTTAAATGTGTGAATTAATAGGATTTAACAAGAAATCGCAACTCAACATTAAAAAACGTAATTAAATGCAAAGTCATCTCCAAGAGCTCTGAGAAATATGGCTGTATTTATGTCCATCTTGATTTGCAGCTTTGTGTAATCCTTAAAAAAAATCAATTAACTTCATGCTTTATGTGCAGTCATGCTAAACTACTTCTAAATTAAAAAGATTTCACAGTGCATTGGTCTTGTCATTGCTCATTTAAAATATTAGCACATTGTTGCTGAGGAATACCTTGGCACCACTTATGTTGGCCCTACAACAATCAGGCGCAACATTATGACCACTGGCATGATAAATTGGGCAGCACATAAGAATTTGGGCCTCGAAGTAGAAGCATTGATAAGCTGAGGAGACGTTTAGTAAGTTTATTACGGTCCATGGATATGATGGAATGATGGTTAGATGTCTGGGTCAGAGCTCCTCAAAAACTTTGAGTTTTATCTCAGTCACAATGGCCTGTATGAATCAAAATGATGCAAGTAACAGTGGAGAACCAGCAACAGATCACTATTGCATGTGATAAGTAACAACTTTCCCGTGTGGTCTTGTTCAATGGACAAGCGTCTCAAAGTGCTGCAGAGGGCAATGGTGTTTCTGGCACAAAGGTGTCAGAATACAGAGCATTGCACTCTGTAGCATATTGTGCTGCAAAGCTGAGGACCAGTCAAACGTGAAATGATATTCCCTGATGACTGTGGTCTCTTCCTGCAGAATAATGCGCCTTCCCACTAGCAAAAACTGTTCAGAATTGAGCAAGTTTAAGGAGTTTACTTGACCTCAAAATTTTCCAGCTCTCAAAACAAACGAGCACCTGGGGGATGTGCTAGAAAAACAAGCTGGATCCATAGAGGTGGACTTAAAAGAATCTCCTTGCAACGTCTTCTTCCGTTAAGTTACGATGTAACTCAGAATGCCAGAAGTACTGTTAGTTTGTTTTTTGACTAAAAAGGGTAATATTCCTCTCTTCCAGATGTACTTTCTGCCTGACAGAAGTTTTAAATGTAAAACCTCACAACTGGAGAGGAGGGGCCGAGCATGTCTGCAGCACTGCTGCAAAAATTGTATTGCAATTTACCTAACTGTTCTCATTATTTCCACACAAAGGAGTATTTAAAAAATATTTTTTATGACATATTGCCTGTGTTGGCTGCAGAGAAGGTGCCTCAAATCTAGGGACAATACTTCTCAATGCTGATTGATTCTTGACCTTGAGACCTTTGCTGCACTTTGCTGATAACTGACAACTCCAGGTAGAAAAGAATCTAAATTGACAGAGATTACATTGATTTTATTCATTTCATTGTAGCTTTAGAATAGGAATTATTACAGGCAAATGCCTAATCGGAAATGACTCAGAACACCATTAGGGACAGAAAAAAGTCTTAATCAGGATATCCCTAATTAAAAAAGTGTGCAGTTGTTCCGCTGCCACACACGGGATAAAAATCTAAATTTGTGGATAAGGTGATAAGTAACTGGCTGTTCATTAACACAGACGGATGATTAATAATACACTGGACTATTTTGTTTTTGGAGTTGAGGAGAAGTTGTCCTGAGCAAGAAAAGGGCTGTGATTGACTGGAATTACTTTAATTTCTCTAATAGAATGGACAGAAAATGGAACTTGTGTCACACAGGCCGACTGTAATCTAATAATCAACTCTGAGCTTTGGGCTCTACGAAACATCCTGCATCGACATTACATATTTCCCCTGTTGGACTTGTGCTACATTTCTGTGTGTAGAAATGTAGCACAAATCCAGAAATGTAGGAAAGGAGAAAAACTAATTAAATTTGGCTTTGCTGAGCGAATGTATATTTAATTAATACAACTGCGGATGGCTGCTAAAATCTTTTACCAACAAAAGGCTACAACAGACTCATGAGGTGAAGGACTGTGAGGAAACATTAGATGTGTTGTACTCACAGCAATTCACTGTACGTGCCAATGACCTTATGCTCCTTAAGTACCAGTCCTCCACTGTAAGGAACTTCATTATGACTGGAAACAATTAGTGGGAGCAACGTATGTAATGGGCTCTCGGCTTCCAACAGCACAGTCAATAGGCTGGAAATGGAAACTCTGCTCTAATCACTAATGAGAAAATTGTGGTGGGGCTGCAGGGGAGGGAGAGGACCACGAGGGAGTGGGGATGAGATGAAAAAGCAGCCAGACACTGCTGCACCGAACGTCAGATAAAGGTAACCTAATGTTACACTATAATACAAAAAAATAAAAAATAAATCTCGCTTTCATCACCATAATATTGAATCAGGTGTTAATCAGATATGTTGGTTATCGAAAAGGTAATCAGCCGACTTATTACTCTTCATAAATAACCAATGCATTTATAGCTTGATTTGTTATTGACCCAAGCCTGGGGGAGGGTGTCACAGAAATCACATTGGCAATCAGCGGAATAATGGATTAAGCCTATATCCATAACAGGGACTGGCTCCTGGCAGTGAAAATGAACAGCCAAAAACACAACAGGGAATGCTTCATAAAGCCCACTCAGCACCTGTGGTGGCTGCTGCAGAAGCTGCAGCTAATGTGTGCACTTCATATGAATTCCTCTGTGCCTCTGTTTTAATAATAGTCTAAACTCTATTTCTCTCACTCCCATCTCAACAGAAATCAATGTTAGGGAAACACTTAAGTTTCCACTGAGCACTAGCAATTTCTGCCCAGATGGCTACATTGCAAAGAGGTGTTTTATGGTGGTAATGCCACTGCACCACAGGCTATGATTGGAAATCTAATAAGCAGGCTTGGGAAACAGTCCGGTGCTCTTTCAGCCAGGCTGCACCTTTCTATTCCTCTCCAGACCGTGAGGTTTATAACACCAGGAGCTTCGACACCAGTAAATTAAAATCTCTTCTTGTGGGACTCAAGTAGGGAAAACAGCTTCATAGAAATCAATGTAATCATTAGACATTCTGATGGCCTCAATGCATTTGTGCTGCAGTAAAAAGGCTTTGTAACTAGATGGTAGAGCTCGAGTCTGATTCATTTGCATGATGTTGCAGAGGCTCATTTTTCGCATTGGTCTTACTTGTATACCTTCACATCCTGTTTCCCTAGCAATAGCTGTGTGAATTATTGATGTTAGCACCATGTCTCCCTTCCTCCCACAGTCCCTTACGCCAGCCTTCTGCAAGGATCTCCAAGCTTGACTGAGTCTCCTAGGAACACTCGCCGCACACAATCTCGGCGACAATATCCAATAAAGCCGAACAGGGGGAGGGGCGAGATGCACCCTGACATTAAAATCAATTGCTTTCTTTTGTGAAACAAATCTAGGATTTTTTTTATCTTTTTTTATTGCTGTGAGATTCTCACTGCAACGCCACAAGAAACACACTTTTTTTTTTCCCTTCCCACTGTAGCAACTCCTAATAGTCTCTCAGTACCTGTTGTGGAACTGAAGCTCAGATGCTATAAAACGTTGTCTAAATATCAATAAAGCTTAATGCTGTAATGCTCCTTGTGCCAAAACTGAAACAGTGAACTCAAACGCCCGGTGTCAGTTGTTTGTTAAACGCTTCATTCTCAGATCTGTATCTGCCCAATGTGTTTAACCATGTGTGCAAAAGAAAAGGCACAGATGTGTGTGAATTCCCAAGGTCTCTGAATGCATGTTTCACCACTCTGCCTTCAAGAGGTTTAGCAGGGAAAGGTGGGGGCAAAGTCTTAAAAAAAAAGGGGGAAACATCAAGATAACTAGAAAGGCTAATCCTTTTGTGTTTATTATGATTATTTACTGAATATTTGGAGTTAATTTAGAAGTGCATATTAAATAAAAAATTGTAACTATAGTTACTCGCAACTCTGGCAGGAGTCTAATTAAACAAACAGAAACCATTTGTTGACAAAACAAACCATTTTTGGTGCAAATTTTTTTTTTTAGCATAAAATGAGTTTTCATTAGCAGTATTACGTAATATTAAAATTTGCTAATAAGCTAAATCTGTGTAATGAATCATTTGGATCTTTCTGTGGTTTTCTAAATTACTGAGAAGCACCTGCATGTTGCATGCTGAAAATAATAGTTTTATTACTTTACTATCGCCATCCTGTGGACTAATATTTCTAGAAATATTCTAGAACATTTAGGTCATAAAGCAAAATACCCAATTATCAGTTCCTTTGAAATAAAGCTTGGAGTATATATCACAGCTACATAATATGGATTATTTGAGTCAGAAAGAAAAACACAAGTAAAAATGTTTGTTTATTACTGCTATAATTTATTATTTATAGGACTGTTTGTCAGATCTTAGCCGAGATGGATGGGGAATGAAAACATAGCCACCATTTACTCAGACTTATGTCTGCTATTTAACGTGAACAAACAAAAAGGTCTCTAGAGTAAAAGCCCTTAAACAACATTAGATAGTCTCTGAAACAAAAGACTGGAAATGTCCTAATGGATGTATTTTGTTAACATGAAGTGTTGGCTGATTTATACGGACATCCTCTGTGAAGAGAATATTGGCATCTATTCCCAGGTGGTCTTCAGGCTATGAGGATCCTAAGGCAACCAGACACTTAAACCACATTGCTTCAGTAAATATCCAACCATATACATTGATCAGACTTAGAAAAAAAAAGTCTAAGAAATAGAGAACTAAAAGATTCACTGGGCAAATGACCTAAAATTAGCATTTTTTTTTTCATCAAATGCTAATCTTGATGACCCTTCAGCCATCTATTCAAATATAATCTGTAAAGGGTTTAACATATTTCTCTGCGTCTGTTTATGCCTTTGATATCACGAACAAAACAGACTAGCAGGCATGAATCAGGCTTAACATAATGTTCTATCTGCTATGCTTGCTATTTACAGTATGGCGTTTGCCAACTATAAACACTCAAAATTGTCTATTTTAACAGCTCAAACACTAAATACCCTTAAATCTTCACTAATACGCACAGTGAAAAACATTTTGGCACCACCTCAGAAGCTAACTCTGTGCCTACAGTCATCCTTATCCCCGCCTTTAGAGGTCCAGCCAATCAGCAGCAAGAAAAATGTATCCCCTAATAAGGAAACACAAATAAATGGGGGTCTGTTCTATGAGAACACTTAGGACAAAATTTTTTTAAATAGACTAATATCAATCATTATGTTTGTTTTTCTTTTTTTGGAATTGTTTTAATGCAAATAATTCCTCCTGCACTTTACAGCAAATACAGTATTACTGTATGCCAGCTTAAATGGCCATCCATAAAGCGCTTTGTCTGATAAAGCCTTTGCAGCACATACATCCAAGCACTAATCTTTATAGGCTTATATTTTAAGTTGTTACAATTACACCTTCCCACCATGTTAAAAATGCTAATGCATGCAACAAAATCATTGAAATTTTATCTGTAAAGTTTTTGATGTTTGTGACATGAGCTTTTATGTTATTATCGTTTTTACATCTGTCTCCCCTAAACACTTGCTAGCTGAGCAAGACATCGTATTTGTGCAATTCATTCAAACTCCTTTACAGCTGGAACAGGTGTAAAACAATTGTATTGGTAAATAATAAAATGTCTCTATGCAAGTACTAACTAGTTGCCTTTTTGACTGAGTTATATTTTCCTTTATGACTCTTATTTGAGTTGGGACAGGAAGTAGTTCTTCAGCTGTTGCCCCATTGACAGACTAATCCTGATCTAAAATGACAGAGTGAAAATATGCAAGCAACTGCTGGTTGTTTCTTCTAACAGCAATAAAAGGCAAAGTAAAGCTCAAATGCAGAAGGAGTCCATCAAAATGAATTTGCTGGTTGGGACAGAACAATTGTAAAATGAAATGGTCCGATGACAGTGCACTGCAAATGTGAAAGACTCACTGACAGCTTCAGACCTCGGTGGCTGAAACAAAGCAAAAAAGTCGCGGTATGTTGCAGTTTCTGTCACTCAAAGACAAAGGAATTGATAAAAAAAAAAAAATCAATTTTTGTTTTGAAAAGTATATGTCAGAAAACTGTCTTTTAAAACCTCCAAGACTGAGAAAAAATAAATAAATCAAAAGCCTTTACGTGGAGAAACATCTTGACTCTAACAGAAAAACAATAGTAGTTTCAAACCAAAGGGAGCAGAGGACAAAACTACTTAAGGCAGTGTTTCCCCATCCTGGTCCTAAAGGCACACTCCCCCTGCATGTGTTCGATGTTTCTCTGTTTCAAACGCGCATAATTTTAATTTATGGCTAATTAACAGAGTCGTCTGAATTAAATGTCTGAAATTAGGGAAACATCTGAAATATACAGGGCGGTGTGCTCTGAGGACCAGGGTTGGAAAACACTGACTTTAGGTACTTGTCGTAACAATTCATAGCACAGTTAGCACTTCAGAGACAGTCCCCAAAAGTGAGACAAAGAGAGGAAGAAGCTAAGATAAAGGGGGAACAGAAAAGCACTCAACTGTCTGCAACACATTAATTGTTCATGAGAGGGAGCATGCAGCCAAACAAAGCTGTGATGAATGGTCTCATTTGTTCGACGAGAGCGAGACTCCGCCCTGCTTGTATGCGATCCAGCTCTTTACTCAGTCTCATGCAAATACAGACCCCCATTAACTCTGTTAACAGGTAACTGCTTGGAAGCGACCCCTATTGACCAGGATGCAACACTGTGGTGATGGATGGTTCAGGGGAACTGATTCAATGTTGCTTGGGGCAGAGGGAGGTGACTCTGTTGGTCGGGAAAATATGATAAATAAGATCTTAAATTGCAGGAGTACTCAAATTTATCTTGTGACCGGCATCATTGACTTTCACTGCCACACCTTCCTTCAGACAAATGCATAAACGCAGACCAGGAGGCACAGAGCTAATATCGCCGCCTAGCAAAACACGAATAAAGAAGCGAGATTAGGTTATGAAACATTAATGATTATGTCCTTCTCATGTCCCTTCTTCAAAAACAGAAATGACTCTTTAGAGAAAAATAGCACTTAATCCACCACTCGGTAGTTCTACTTCCACACACAATAACAATAATAAAAAAAAAAAAAACAAATATTGTGAAGTGTTTATTGAGGTAAACAATATGTCTTGGGACCTCCATCTGACTGAAGCAGACAGTCCTCCTCCATGCCAGAAGAAATTACGCTTAATAAATCTTCCAAATAGACCCAAAAATGATGACATTTCTCATTTGTTGGCTGATATTCATTACCAGTTAACAAAACAAGCAATTACAGAACAAATGCAGTTAATTGGGGGGGCAGCTGTGACACTCATGGCCATGTCCCTGGGCGGGAGTTCACAAAAAGATGCAACAACAGTGAAATTCACCATGAATACAACAATGCTTCACCTAATAAATACGACTGCATGCCGATGGCAATGTAACCTCGTTTGAGTAGACGGGATCCAGACAGGGGAGGTATTAGATCCAAAACAACAGCATCAACATGAGAAAGCTCCAAATCCCAGAGCATCTGTTTGCACTCCTACCTCCACGTATCTGACTACATCCAGCGGGCCATGTGATGGAGAACGCCATGTGAGCCGATGTCGCTGAAGGTCAGATCTACACCTGTGTTGTGAATAATGCATGGCAGTGTAAAACTACTTTTTCAAAATAAAGAGGCCGTCATGGGAGAGCCACTCGAACGAAAATGTCACAAAACCAGGAGAGGAATTGTAATTAGTGTAAGCCAACACACGGCCGTAGCCCGCCGAACCAGCGGCAGCCCTCGTACCACAAGGGACTGATAATATATATATTGCCAACGCTGGAGGCTGAGCTGTGCAGTTAATGCTATTAAATGCTATTAAAATGAGCCTCATATAAAGCCAATAAGGACTGTGTCTTCCAACAAACATAAAAAAAAAATACATGCATAAACGGAAAACTCATTTTAGGGCTTTGTAAGTTTAAAGCCCATCATTCTTTATTTTAACGCTTGTTGCTATATGTGTATACACAGAGAATAGTTCTGACAAAAAAACAAACTGTTTGACAATGTGTAATACGGTTGAGTGGATGTGTAGCCTTGAATCCCATTTTATATAAAAGTAATATAGAGAGCATCTTTGCAATGGAGATCAACTATTTAGAGGATGGATTTCTCCTCGTCTGCTATTAAGTCTCTCCATTGGAAGCACTTTTTGCCGAATGCTTGTAAGAATAAGAATCTTGCATTGCAGAGAAGGAGGAAACCAAATCTGTCAAATGAAGTCACACAGCTTAAGCAAGGAGGAATACGTCTGACAAGTCTCACAAACCACTGGAGTAGTTTGTGAGCATCAAATTCATCAATACTTTACTTCACAGTGGTTTGTGAGAAAAGAAAAAAAATAACAGACAGACAACATCATATCAGTAGATATTAATCAATATTTTTTACTTCCCTTCCATCCAATGCATGTGTCAGTAGTTTGAAGTTACTACTCAGGGCCAGCCCAGTGGCCAAAAAAGGCATCCTAAGAAAAAATATGTCGGCAGCAAGAGTTCAACCTTCAAATAAATTATGTTTAGAAAAAGAGATTTGCACAACCACTTTGTCCCTTCCTAAGTAAGGCAGACAAATCTGAAAGCTGAGTTGCTGGGACAAATAGGAGCTAGAGCTGATGTTTTAGAAAGAACAGGAGCTTCTTAAAGCGACAGAGGCCCAATTTCAGGGCATTAATTTTTAAAGGCAATTTTATTTTAAATCATGTTTTATATGTATACATACACAGCATTTCTATGTCAACTTAAGTGAGTGCATGATTGTGATTGCACAATCACGCAATCACCTAGTTGCATCATTGTGCAATAACTGGCACTATGTGCCTGGAAAACGTCTACTGAAATATTTCAAGGATTTTATTGTTTCCATTTGCAGTTCGTCTCACAATTGGTCATTTATTATGCTAGTAAACTACAGACATACTGGTCGCACACCACAGAGCTCTTTAAAACCCCTGGGTGGCCTCCTGGTTTCTTAAGTGTTCAAACTGTGACTCACTCCATGTGCTCACATTAGGGCTCCAGACTTTCACTGCAAACTACCACTAACTTTGTCTTAAGTGTCTTGTTATGCTATCTACTGTCAAACACAACGTCGTCACTCCGACCAACCTTTTTCAGCTACACCAAGTGTACATTAGTGGTCACGTTTAATTATACCTACCGCCCATTAAGTAGATGTGCGTGAATTTCCAAAAATGATTTTCTTTTTTTTTTTAAAAAGTGGCTTACCACACAATAGAGTAACAAAGAGAATCATTTTCTCTTCTCTTGAAAGGAAGATTAGCTCTCTCGGTCAAATGTACTGTAGCTGCAGCTGTTTTCGAAACTAAGATCTTGTCAATGCAATGATACTAATGTGATTTAATGAGAGTGGAATGATAGCCTTGAATCCCTATTAAAAAGTCGTGCGCATAATGGATGAGCAGAAAAATGCTAATGTAATTCAGACATTAAAGCTTAAAAACAATTTCAGAGCTGTTTAATATTATATTAGAATTTACCACAGAAGACAGTCAGTACATATTTAAGCAAGCTGTCAAAACAAACAGCCTCTCTTCAAATAATGCTGGTTTTGTAATATTTAACTAAAAAGCTAAGCATTTTGATGCATACTGAATTCATAAAGTGACACTTTGATTTTATTCCCAGTTCACTTGTGTCACAGCAGAGTGATGTTGCTCTGTGAAATCTTATGGTTCCCTCCATCGTTCTTATACTGTGTCATCTGTAAATGATTTTTCTTCAATGATAACAGTGCTGCGTCTTTTTCATCATCACCCTTGGTCTTCCTGTACACTCCACATCCATCTTAGACACTTCCAACACGAGATCCATTTCTTGGTGAGTGACAGGAACACAGCGCTGGGCTGCTATAATCCCAGTCCAGTTCTCCCTTCAGTCCCTTGAGGATTTGTGGAATATGAGACAGGTCCTGCATCCCTACTTGCTCACACAGACAGGCACACAAAAACAACCTCACACCTCCTCTTCTACCCCCTTATCGCTGGCTTTGACCCCTCACCTCAACTCTAAAGTCAGGCTCTTTATTAGTCTGTCACATCCAATAAAATCCTCCTTGTATAAGACAATGAAACCCACCTTCCCTTCTTCTTGTGGAAGGATCAAAGAAGAGGTTCAGACAGCTGTATCAGACATTTTTCCTTTTTACTTATTACAGCCCGTCAAGATGCACGTGCAGGGTGAATTAAGCAAGAAATAAAAGCTCTTATCACTTTAAGTATGACAAATTCTCTAATCCGAGGGAAAACTTTAAGTTAAAGTATTAGGATATAAAACTGATTGAACACTTAACCCTGTATTGAAGCTAAATCCTCGTAGCATGGTAATTACAACATACTGTTATCTAGAACATTTATTTATTTATTGTCATTTGGGTTTTGATAGTTGGTAATTCTAAATTGCGATTCTTGTTGCTCAGAAGATTACTTCCAAAAGCTGCTCTGCTATTTGGAGTAAAACAACAAGCTGACATTAGCAGGTTAATGAGCCGGGATATCTGCGTCGGCAAACAGCCAGCATTTTGCTGTCTATCAGGTTTTTAGCTCACCAACTATGGTTTTAATACAGCATCACCCTAATAAAGTTGATGAGTGGGAATACTTTTGGTGGCTAAATATATATATTTGCTAAATGTCTCCTTCTTGTAAGCTAGTAAAACATTTCGGTGCCTTCTTTTATTGATGGTGTGCGGCGAAAGGCAGACAAGTGACTGGTGTTTTCTCTCAGTTTATGGAACACACATCACTTTTTTTACACTCTGGTAGCACATTAGAAAGGATCAGAAGGAACAATATGATGTTTTCAACTTTTAAGGTCATGGCAACCCTTTTTGTGGCTCATGTTTATATAGAAAGTACACAAAGCATATACAAACTACTTATGCATGACAATTGAGATTTGGACCTGTCGTGTTCTCAGACACACACAGCAGAGATTGAACTACATACATTTTACATGACGTGATAACATTTGTGTTGATTAAAATCCCAATGAAAATGTCAGACCAGACTGAACAAAGCTCTCCGCAAAACACTGAGAAAAACATCTGAGTGGAGGAATCATGTCAGAATTGCTAAAATAAGCTAATTATGCTGCAGACTGGCACCACGATTCCTTCTGAGATAAAAAAAGAGCACTGACTGAAGATTAAAATGTTTCAGATGATAATTCACATATTCTTTACCAAAATACATCAGAATAAGAAGAAAATAAGTGTTTCTTTTATTATTATTTTCATTAGATGAAGGAGACTGAGCAGACAGATTTCTCAGTGTGCCTCAGCAATAGGGATGACTCTTCCTTGCAGAAATCATTCATGAGAGTTTGATAAATCACATGTTACAGTCACAAGTAATCCATACTATTAAGTTGCAATGGGCTTTTAAATTACAATTTCTTGGATTAGAACAAAATTTTTAGGCAGACTTAATCAGAAGAGACAGGATCACTTCGCTCCCTGTGACGATGTTTTTTTTTTGTTGTTGTTGTTTTTGTTTTGGTAAAGTCAGCAGCATAGTAGATTGCTTTTTTCTTTTTCTATTTTTCCCATGTTAAAATGACCTTCCCACAAATGCATACAGAATGTCTTATATAAATGTCAGCAAACTGCACCAATGCAGAAATGGTATGTGTGAAAAAGAGCTGCCTTTGTTTTAAGAAATGGTGGGACAAGCAAACTCAGAATATAAAATCTAAAAAAAAAAATAGAGAACATTTTTAGGAAATTTTATATGAAAACTTTACCCAGCTATAAACCATCATTGGTTCTGCTAAGATATGGGGTCCTTTATAATGGCATATTTATGGGTAATGGGCGTTTCCTCAATAAAAACGGGAGGTTGAATAAATCTGCCATCTAAGAGAGTCTTAAAACACTAAATTAAAGCAACCAGTATGACAACATGAGACCTTCATGAGATTGATCAGACTCTGAAGTCTCTCGAGTCTTGTAAATCTCTCCAGCTGTTACAGGATGGCTAGGTCATCCTTTTAGAGGTTTGATGTGGTCTATTGATTTGTGGACTTCTGTTTAGAAGCCTTGAGTTTGTAATTTAGTTGTTGTCAGTTATGGATTTTGGGAGCCAGATGTGACCATACTTGGGAAAAATATTGACACTAGAGTTATTCCCGATGCCTTATTAATTCTTGAATTATTTTGGGACTAACCACACGCGGGAACTAGCTAATGACCCCATAACGACTTAGTGGAAACATTCAGTGACTTTTTTATGGGAGGCTTTCATGAGAAGCTCGTGCTTTTTTTAAACTAGAGTCTTGTGGAAGCGGAGATGTTTCGGAGTCGGCTTGTCGTGACCATCATCTGCACGAAGCTTTTCATCTTTGGTTTTGCCTCATTTATCTGTTCCGCTACGGTTTACGGATTCTGAAACAGTCGCATAGAAATGACAGAGAGAAGAATGGGCTCAATAAACTGTCAGCCAGTTCAGCAATCATCACTACACTTCATTATAATCCATATAAAAGCAGCTGAGTCATTTCAGGCAGTAAAACAAATTAACAGGCAAACCACCAACACAGATTGATAAACATCTGCTACCCCCTCCCCAAAATGCCAGCAGCAATCACAGAGTGAAAATGTCTGCTTCAAAAAGGTGACTTCCCACAGGGTATTTGCTGTGAGGGGGAAAAAAAGGACATCTATTAAGCTCACCTTAAAGCAAACCTGTGTTGTCCACGTCTGTCTGGGGTTTTTTTTTCTCCTCAGCTTAGAGAAACAAACAAACACACAAACTCCCACACATACGGACAGACACAACGCAGATGGATTAAATTCTGCCTGTCATAATGGAATCATCTCTGAGATGGTAGTGAATGGTTCAGAGTACTGACCAGAAAAACAGCAGCAGAGATAAAGATGAGAAACGGCAGAGCAATAAAACACAGAGCTGCAATTCATCAACAATGTCCAGAGTGAAAGGAATGCAATAAAAAGCTTTTATCCTTTTTATTGCAAGGATGGACAGCAAGATGGGCATGTTTGGGTGCAGCAAGACAATAAAAGGGAATCAATTTCCTATCAAAATATCCAATAGTCCACTACAGTGCTTCGTGAGCACTGAAAGTACAACTCCACCACCGTCACCCTACCAAACAAATGCAGGTGATTCCTGATTACATACCATTATAGCCATCGGTTGTTTGAAAATAGCATTGCTAAGGCTGGACTGGTAAGTGATTATCAAGGTAGACTGCTTCATTGCAGTAAAAATGTAAAACTAAAATGTTTGGCATAAACTGCTTTTACGTAAAGCAATTATTGGGTTTATATGTATGTTACTCAAGGCAAGAAGGTAAATATATTGTTTTAAAACCAATCAGCAAACACCTGGTGGAACCGTGTATCTGCTGAGCTTATCATGCTACTTCTCAGTTCAACACTCCTGAGAACGACACGGAACGGCATAATAAGAAGCACAGCTGTGATGACATGCTGAAGGCAGAGTGTCGGACAGAACAGGAGCTTCTTAAAGGTACAGAGACCAATTTCAAGGTTTCAGATTGTTAAGTCAAATTTTTTTAAGTCATGTCATTTTTATAACAACTGGAGGTTACAGTTACTTGATTATGTCATACAATTACACTATTTTCTGGAAGATTCTCTTTTTAAGTCTTTTTAAGAGGTGTTAATAGAAGTGACAGTGTGACTGGAGTTTTCTTGGGCTGTATAAAGCCTTGAGTAAGATGCTTCTCTTATCTCTTGCTGTACCCTGCAAGTAAAATGGATGAAAGTAGGCTACTAAGCTTTCTCCAGGGATGACAAACTTGGCTATTTTAAATTTTCTTTAGCCAGAAAAAATAATTAAATTTTTTTGGGACATTCTAGTGTAGATCAGCCCACTCATTAAGCACGATTTCCTGAAATCTCTTAACTGGACAATTAGTCAGGGTATCTGCTAAGGTAGCCAGTGTGCCATATTTATAGCTTTATTGACATGTTGAATTCTTCGACTGTGAAATGGGTGATGCCCCTTTAGTTTCAACACCAAAACTATAGCGCAAACCTGAACAATTTGTATTTCTCGTAGGAAATGGAAAGGTGCAGTCACAGAAACTAGTGAGGGAGACAGGAACACCAGAGGAAACACAAACTATTCTAGCATATTCAAGGCTTTTTAACCAGGAACTGTGGAAAATATTTGCAATTTTTTTAACATAAAAACCAAAGTGAAAAGCAATGAACACATAAAATACAACTATTATTTTGGAAATGTTGAACAAGCCTAATGAAAGGCAACAAGGCCTCCAGTTCCCTGGTAGGTTCAACATTTATGCATAGATGGATGTTGAACTATGCATGTTGTTGAATTCAGTTACAAAACCAACCGTTCTTTGATAGTTCTCGTTGATTTCTACAACACAATATAATGGAATATTGCTTAAGGGCAACAAAATCTTCAAACGTAAAGGCAAATGTCTTGCTCATCTGATGTGGCTACTGCCTCAACCCAGATGAGATGCTGCTGACCTCTGCAGATCTCATCCGTTTCTAAACGTTCCTATTTATTAATCAAACATGTCACCAGAGAGACACTTTTCCCCTGAGGCTCTGCACAGTCACAAATGAATCCTCTTTAATTATGTCTCACTATAAATGTCAATTGGTTTGAAGAGTTACTGACTTTGTTGCTTCAGTAATCTGGTGGCTGAAAGTCAAACACTGCACCACAAAACACAGATGGCTCATTCAGAGAAGTGAATGGTGATAAATGATCATTAGCAATGATTGTTTTTAATCATGAATTCTGACTAAGGTGTTTTTTTAAAAAAAAAAGGAACCGTCTAAAGATTTGTTGACCTACTTTTTCCTGAAATGAAAATGTAACATTACCACAAATAGCCCCAAACAAGGTGCAACTCCTCTGACTGAGAGACTCCTGAGTCCCATGTGGCATGAGCGAATGCGCACCGCCAGGAGTGTTACTTGGGAAGAGACAGCCGTGGTGCCACTGCAGATGCAAATATGCAATTATTTGAAGCACACGGATAACATTAAAAGAAAATTGCATCATAAATAAACATGCTTGAGTCTCAATTCATTAATTTATTCTATTACCACTAAATCAAAACTGTGGAATAAATTGGGCATATTCTTATCCTCAATATGTTTTTTTATTTGTGAATATGTTTCAATAAAGCTGCGACGTAAAGTGATATGAGATAAACAGCTTTACATTCCTATAACAAGCTTAAATTTAAAAATGATTCTTGAATGACCCTCACGTTACACATTCAGTGATATTCTGTGCTTATCCTTAATCTATGATGCTCTAGGTTTACATAATCAAGAGAAAAGTAAAAACTTCCTCAAACCAATTTTATTTTTGAAGCTGTAACCGTGACCCTGGCTCACCAGGGAGGTCATTTCCGAGCTTTGTTGACAAACTTCCCAGCCACTTTCCTGTTTTCTGCTCATTGTTGGATATGAATTTCCCAAGGACTGAACACACCGTGAAGATACTGACCTTATTTTCAAACGGGTTGTTCTACAACACAGCACACAAGAGAATTCATGCTCCATTCAAATAAAAAAGGCCTATGCCCTTTATCTTATCAAAACAAATCCTGGATGAATAAGATTAAATGTTGTGCTCGCAGTAGTGAATAAAAAAAGCTTGTTTTATAGCAAGGAGCCATGCAAAATGTTACATAATTTAAGGTAAAAAAAAGGGAACTTTGTGGAAGCAACCACAGCAGAAATACATCAATTACAATTACATGCAAGATAATTCGTAAACCTTTTTTTTCACAAATTTTGAAAGTTTAAGCTTCAAACTTTAGTGTATTTAACTAAAATTTAAAAGGCTACCTTATTTTACAACATTTTCAAAAGTAAAAATTGTTTAAGACTGGTGAGTATTTGCTTTTTAAGGTTCTACAAAAAAGTTTTAGTAAATGTCTTCACACTTTGCACAATTGAAGACTGAAATTTTGACAGTCTTAATTGTAAACAGCATAAGCTCAGTCAGATTGGATGGGTAATGTACCGGAGATTTCATTTTATCCAGTTTGTCAATTGATTTTGGAACTAGGCTTTGACTGAACCATCTTACATACAAATACTTTTTAATCATATTCATTGGACAAATCATATTCAGTGGACAAAAATAATTGTCCATCATGTGACCGAGCTATCCACTATGCAATTACATTCCATTTTTGGTTTTATTTTATTTTTCCTCTTAGTAGAGCATCGCAGGTAATTAATGCCATCTTTGGCTGACTGCAGTACTGGAGAGAAAGTTAATGCGATCTGAAAATAAACTACAAACAAACAGACAAACGTGTTATTCTGAGCAGACGGATGCGCCTCAATGTCCACTCTGAATACGCCTTTTACAGATTTCATATTAGCTTTTACAAACTTGCATTATTTAACCAATATTGTTAGGTGCTAACCGCTAATTGGAAAGAATGAATCAATAATAAACTGAGGCTCCACGGCTCAGCAGTACACAATTATGGATGAAGGCATTTTCACTGCTTTGTTTCTTATATGTACTTCATGTGTCCTTCACACGAGGTCTTAGAAAGCTTTGAGTGCCTGAAATATGAAAAAAAAAAATCACAAGATAATTTTTTTTTTTATTGATGCCACAGTAAAAGAGATGCTCAATGACGAAGCAAACTATAATGAAAATTCATTGGGAGTGCAATATCAATGTATCAACAGCAATACTGCAAAGACCCTCTTTGACCAGCTTTTATATTCAACACTCTGCATCCTTCATGTCACTAATACATTCGGCCACTCAGTCAGACTCTTACTGAGTACAAGATGCAGCATGGGAGTGTTGGAACCATCTTAGTTATGAAAACTATATTGAGACATTTTACAACTTCCCTGTATAAGCAAGGTTGTATGATGTGTCATTGCTGTACAAGGGTCCAGTTCTGTCTGCCATAGAACATGTTCTGTTTTTGACAGGTTAGCAATCTTTTCAAAATCCAATAATTAGGGTCAAGGATCTACTCTGAAGTATATGCACAGAGATGGATGTTTGCAGTAATGCTACTTACACAAACGGAAAATAAGATGTCGCACCAGCAATTATTCGGTCTGATTGAAATAACAGTTAAACATAAGTTGAGGTTGTTGAGAAACCAAACACAGACAGGAAGTAAGAAGGAATTTGTCTAAATGAGTAAAAGAGACGCTGCATTTCTTTTTAACTGGGTTTTATTTGTACAGATATCCCCCTCCTTAATCTGAAAGATTTTACTGCATTAGCACATTTTCAGAGAGAGAGAACAACAGCTCTGTAAAAACGGGCTGTTTTCACAAAATCATTGTTTAATTTTATGATAAAAAGATGCATTATTAAGACAGCTCAACTTTAACTTAGGTAGTGAAAAAGATGACCTTGTTCATGTTATTGTTGGTGAGAATCTACAGTAATCTTTTGTTCAGCAGATCAGAAAGTCGAACCGAAACATCTCCAAAAATGCCCAAGATATTTAATAAAAATAACTGAGATTTTCAACTTGAAACAGTTTTTATTCATTCATCCTCACTGTTCATTGAAGGAATGAACCAAAAGTATTTTACTGCTGCCATTCAGAGGGTGTTTTGCTTTTAATTAAGTGTAGCTAACTTGGTCCCATAAACAGAGATTATTTCAATAGTTAATACATAACAATCTTTTTGCTGCAGCATGTCAGAGTCTGTGTTGGACCTAATTGCATATTATTAACGGTTGTTCTGATTGGCTGAGGCACTGCAGTCTAAGCTGGCTGTAACCAATTCCTTTATCAGATGGAGCATAATCTATTAATATTTTAACACTTTAATAGCTGGACAGAATGAGCTTGTGGGCTGGTTTTAGCCCAAGGGCCCCCAGTTGACAGTCATATACATCACAACAAGCACACAGTATGAGCACTGCAGTGCACGTCTGAAGGTGAAACAAAGTAAAACAGCTACATATATATATCACAACTCATATTCAAAATCAGTTGTGAATATGAGTACGACTGATTTAAAAGCCAAAAGAAAGTTAATACTGAAGTGTACAGATAAAACGCTGAACAGCAGTTTCAGTTTAAATTAAAAATAACTATATCCAAATTTCAGGTGGACATTTCTGTAGTTTTACAACACAGTATCCCTGGAGCTTATCAGAGCGGTGCTTTTATATTTCGGTGAACCTCAATATGCTTCTGATTAAAATATGTCTTTCTCCTCTCCAGCTAACATTTTAAAAATAACACTATTACTGTTTTCTAAGTAATATAGGTCTTCTAAGTTAAATAGCATTATCATGGCATTTGCTACTAATGTGTTGTTGGCTTTCAGCATGCTATGATTTTCGGTGCAACACAAGTTGCAGGGCTCATGTTTCTGTTTGTAAAGCCTCAATGCATGGTGCTCTTGTTTGGAAGATATCATGCAAACTTTAATCCACATGAGACCTACTGGGTCTAGTACTGCATGCTGAGGTTTATACTGCATGAAGATTGGCAGTTTTTAGTAAATAAGCCACAATCACCAATCTGATATTCTTATGATGTGATCTCCATCTCAGCCAAGCTACCACAAACACCTTTTGGACAAAAATGAAGTTGCATGAGAATCACAACGTAAAGATGTCAAATGTATCCCACATGTGCATGCCTGCTTGGAAACTCACACAGTCCTAATGCAAATGACATGCAATAATTACATAAATTTATGCTATGCCATCCTGATGCTCTGTCTAGGCTGATGAAGATTAATTTACTGGCTCTTTACATGAGGGAAGTTGGATTTCTTTTCTCGTTAATTTGGCTTATAATGACTTGACCCCTTGGGGACAGCCGTAGCCTCTGTATCGAGTACCGAACTTTCCTTTCATTTGATTATTATCTGGAAAAGGAAGGGGAAAGAAATTAAAAAGGTAATATCACAGGAAGAATTATGCATCCCACCCTGATGAAGTCACACGCTGCAAATTGTATACCCTTCAGTCCGAAACAGATCCACTATGAACCTGACAACATTTGTCTTTCCTTGCACATAAGAAAAGACAAATGTTCCACAGTCTGAAGTTCTTCAAATGTGTAGTCAAGCAAAATGCGATATTAGATGCACTGACAGACGAGCCCTTCAGATCTCAGGAAAACAGGATGAACATGGTTACCCTGTTTCTAAAACGACTTCTCCTTATACAGTCAACCTAATTATTTATATAAATTATATAAAAAATACCCATAATCTTAGAAGATTGGCAGTTCTAAAAATATAACAAAAATCTATTTAAGTATTGGAATTTGAAGTAAGTAAAACTTGTATGAGTATTTTTACATTTATCAAACAAAAATAATTTTGCTGTCTCTAGGAGACTGGAAACACTTGTTGTATCTTAATGTCAGAAAGTGTGTCTTCCTTTTTACATATCTGAAATCACATGTAAATATTTCACCTGTACATTTTCATACAAGTAACATGAAATGTTAAAAAAATGTAAAATATTATTTTGGAGGTACTAATAAGAGGCTCGGGCCTCCAGCAGAGACAGGTTGCATGGCAGGGGTTTTGAGTTTAGCAAAAATTGGTAAAACACTCTCTGCCTTTCTCTCATATTTGATGGGAATATGGATTTTTTCAGTTATTGACTTTTTCTCCATTTTGCTTTTCAAAGAAACACACTAAAGGCTGAGTAACTCTATTTTCTTAAACAAGAAAATAGTTTGTATTTTCACAAATTCAGTGAAGTGGCAGACTGCAGTTTAACTTTTGTTGCCCATGGTGACAGGCTGATTGGTGTAATAAGGCTTTGATCAATTCATAATGATTATGAAAATGTTGCCTTTTGTTAGGACTTTCTTGATGTCATCTGCCTGTAAAATAGGCATCTGGGTTTGCTGAATTTGCCTTTTATAAAGAAGAAGCATCATATTTCCCCAAATGTTCACACCCACATCTCGGTAAAAATGTCTGAATTGTTACTGGATTATGCAAATAAGAGCAAATATAAAAATATCATTTGAAGAATCCTCCTCAATTTGTGGGGTTCCTGTCAACACATACCTACAAAAATTAATGTCTGTGGAATCAGGAAAAGCAGCTATTTCAGCTTGAGTGGTGCTTAATATTTGCATATGTATCGCTACATAAAAATGTGAGTTTTGCATCTGAATAGGTTAACCAAAAAGGGGCTTAGTTCCTTCTCCTGCTGACTTTGAAGATGACATGATTGTGGAGTTTATGATTCCAGGGTTTGCACAGAGCAAAGACTGTTTGCTATTCCTCTCAAAAGCAGCAACATTACACATATACAATAAAACACATTGAGTTTGAAGTAACACTTGTCTCCATCACAACACTGTTAATTATGCTTTTACATGCTAAGTGAATATTGTGATCAGTGGAAGGAATTTGTAGCAAAACTCTTACAAAAAAATTGGTTTGAAAAATGTTCCTGATCATTATTCGATCCCACAACACTGCGCTGGACCTGGAATGCTTTTAACAATACACTTATCTTAAATGTATTTACTTATAGTTATTAGAACACTTCAAAATTTCCCAGTTTTCAAAACTGAAAACTGCATTAATTTGATTGATTTTAAAGAACTATTGGACTTGGAATTGGGATTGACAAAAGTAATAATCAAACTAATCATCACTTAAAACTATTCCGTAGTTAATTTATTTTTCTATAAAATAAAAATGGTTTAAGCATCTGAGACACTTAAGTGTGACAAGCACAAACAAAACAAATCTGAGATGGAGCAAATATCATATTGTCGTTTTTGTGTTTGGATTATTTTAAAGGACAAAAACAATCCAATGAGGCTTAACGGTCATCTTCATGCTAAAATCTGGAACAAAATCAGCACCGTTCGGTGTATTTAATAGCCCAAGCCATTAAAACAGCAATCCGTTTCAATGTGTGTGCAAGTCAATTTTATCACCTGACTGGAACAGCTAAGCCTCTAGTCAAAAACAGAGATTGTATCCAAAACCCCGCCGTCATTTGTCAGCTTTGCACACGTAAATACTCCACCTGCATTACACGTTTTGTAGCTAATTCATCTCCCCGGGCATTTCAATTTTGCTGGAGCGTCTGCTGCTGCTGTTGTTTACTTGTCTAACTCATTATGGGAAGGGAGAGTCAGAGGAAAGTATCCAGGTAAGACATGGCAATGCAAACATTCAGAAACATCTAATTGCAATAACCTGGCACAGTGAGTAATTTGCCGTCTTGAAAGCAAACCTCGAGATTCTAAAGAAACACTGCACATGAACGAGTGTCGGGCTGCTGGCAAATACCTGCCAGGAAACTCAGACAAATTAGAAAAATGATCATTTTCTTGGCGAGATTTGAATATTAAATGCTCCTGCTTACTGTCTCATGACAGAAATTGCGATTATCACCAAAGCAAATTAACATAATATTGTGCATATTGCTTTGTTTGCCCTCAACTGCCTTTCAAACATGCATTATTTATAAGCAATCATCTATCATTAGTCATATACAACATGCCAGTTAAGTTCATAATTGCAGGGGAAAAAAATGTGACCAAGTAGCATTCAAGTGCAGGGCAAACATTAGGTCATGCTTAAACTAAAGCTTGATTAGATTTCATGTTTTGGTTCCATGTGAGTAACATTAACAAACATTCCTTTGTTTCCAGTGACAGACTAGTGATTGCTTCTGAATAAGGCACTTAGGGATTTTTAAAGACATATAATTGTTATGGTAATGCACACTGACATTTTACATCTGGCGAACCCTAACGTGAAGTGTACTGTGGGCCGACTACTCGCAATAATAAAGGGACATTTCCTTTTTGCTCTCTTACTTTGTTTATAAGCATCCTGCAGAGTTTTGAGAAGTCCACCGGTGCTGAACACAAGCGCATAAACACATTTATGCTGATAATTTATTTCTTGTAAAACCCTTTCGCCTGCGGTTGTTCTGTTTAAGTAACAAAACAGATTTTTCGTCCTGCGTAAAAAGCTGAAAGTGTAGTGAGATCAGTTTAGTTAAATTAAATTTAAAAAGTCATAGATAGGGACGTTGAACTGCATCAATGCAGCAAAAAGTATCGAGGTAAGACGAAAACACAATATTGCAAGAGAAAATTAAAACTGCACCACAAGAGGTGGAAATACATATTTCCATCTGTTCATTCATTGAAAGTGAGAATTTATTTGGTGATTACTCAGACCGCAGCGTTGTTACTAAGGTCAGCCGCCCGGGAGCAAAATTAATGGCACCTACATCCTTACTGTTTCATTCCTCTGGGAGGGACAGAGCCAATGACTCATTCACAAAGGGAATTTATATCGTGAACGGGGGCCGTAAGAACCACACCACAAGCTAAGACAGGACTACTTTCCACTAAAGCGTAAATCCAGACCAAACCTCACACCTCTTCAAGGAGGTGAGAGATATACAACCCGCGATCAGAAGAAGTAGAGGACCGTATGGAAAACCCTAATAAGAATTACAGAGAAGACTGCACACACCCGTACTTTAGTTTTGGGGAAACCCAGTATATATATTTTTTGGGGGGTCTTGGTAATCTTATGAAAATATCACCAGTTAAACTCTGTCTTTTAAAGCATTTCCAACCAGTTAAAAAATTAAAGGTCACAGATTAATTTAACAAAAATAACTTAAAAACATTTATTTGAAGACCAAGCAAAAATCGCATAAGACCTAGACCAGGTCTTGTGCTTTTGTTCTGCTTTTGATATGCACATTTTGCACTAAAATACTCTCACCTCAGGGATACAGAACCATTCTCCTTAGTGACATAATCAAAGCATTTTATGAGAATCTGAAGTCCCGGACCTCGAGAGCAAGCTACGTCTCAAGTCTTTGTTTGTGAGGTTTGAATCAAAGTCCTAAACCAAAAACGCTCACTGTACAGAAAACACGAATTGGGCATGCTGTGTGTGGAATTAAATAAAAATCAAAGTCACAGCTGCTGGTACTGACACAGGCAGAGAAGGAGTGTGCTCATCACCTAGGGCTCAGAGGTGAAGACAAAAAGCCCATGGAAGGAGATCACAAAAATAAATCTCGGCTCTGCTGTTCATTTTATCATGCTTTGTGCAGTGTGTACTAATGGGCACTCCTTTCCTCGCCTCCCCTGACGGGAGTGCTATAGCTCCCTGCAGCAGAGCCAGCCTCTGCTAAATCTGGAGACATCCAGGTCTCTGGGCCTGAGACTCGCTTAGCTCCCAGGTGGAAGGGGGCAACACAATATGAGGCTGACAGCAAGATGAAGCCCTGTAAGAGAAAAAAAAAAAAAAGAGCATGTGTATAACCCAGGAGGTCATGTGCTAGGAGCAGAGTGTAATTGTTTTCCTCATTTCCTCAAGCTTGTAAAGCTGATCCACTATCAGCAGCAGACTGTTATGCCATGAGCATGGCAATGAGGCTGCTTTCTCTGGGTCTTTTGACATTTCGGCCCGTGTAATAGTCAGAAGAAAAGCTATTAGCCTGGTAATCAATTTGGCTGTTCTGGAAGAAAAAGCACTTTGTGGTTACCGACGCTCAAAAACATGATTGAAAGTTTCTTGTTTGGACCACTTTCTTCGTCTTTGGTACGCTTCATTTCTTTCAGGACAAAGAAATCGTCTCTTTCGATATGCTCAGAAGCAGGTCTGCAAAATTATCCAACAATAAAACAATATTACACAAAGCTAATGCACTGAATGAGTGCATTATATGCAAGCAAATATTACAAAATTACCCAGGCTCACATATTTTTAGGGGGTCGGGATTATCAGAAATAGTGTGTGCCGTAACGGGTAGGCATTAATGGAGTGCTGAGAAGCCTAGCAGATTATAAACAGAATGACATCAGCTCTGACTCATTCCCACCGAGCTGGAGACAGACTGCTGTGCGGTGAGAGAAAGGTCACCTAAACATCCAATCAAATTACATCATGTGAAGAATTGCAGTGAAAACTAAAAGCCAGTGTAACAACAACCCTAAAAATTCAGCAGTGAAGAAAATATATTGTACGAAGCTCATGGTATGCAACCCTAAAACGGGCTAATTTTACATTTTTTTGCCTGCGCATCTGGTGTTTCTCAAGAGCCAGTTTCATTTTACTAAACACTACAATTTACTGAGGCGCCTGGGTGGCAGAGAGGAAAACCACTTGGCCTCTGTAACAACAACCTGGGTAAGATGGATTTTAAATCAGCCTTTCAAACAGAAAAAAAAAAAAAATCAGCACAGTTCTGGACCGAAATTCTATCAAACATTAGTAACATATTGAGCCTGGACTGCAGACTAAACATTAGAGCCTATACACAGTTCCTCTCCACAGTCATCATAATCAGTTAACTTTTCCACATTTTGTCAAGCGTCAACCACAATGTGTTTTTTGGGGGGGATTTTAGGTGACAGACCGACACAAAGTAGAGATTAATAAAAGTGGAAGGGAAATAGCTCAAAGTACAAAAAAAAAAAAAAACGTGAAAAATTGAAACCAAAAAGTGTGGTGTGTATTTGTTTTCATCCTGCCTCCAAGGCAAATCTTTATAGCCTCTTAGTTCCTGTCAGTTTAGGTCGACAGTCAAGTGTTAGAGAGAACTTCTTGTATTTTCCAGAGAGTTAAAGCCTTGGGAGATTGTGTTATAATCTAACTCTGCTTTAAATTTCTCCACGTTTAAAGGCTTACCCTTACCTGTCAAAATAAGTCTCTGACTTATTTTGTTCCACACTTTACCTCCAACACCTTTACAGAATAGTTGCATTTTCAAAAATTTAATAGCACACAGTTAGTCCATTTGCAGTTTAAGTGACTTATAAAAGTAGTCTTATAAAAGTATTTTAAATGTAAAACTTTGGATTATTCATCTTCTACTGCACAACATCCCATACTTTGTGTTGGTCCATTGGCTAAAATTCACCCCCAAAAACAATTAATTAAGTGGTTTTAAAACTGTCTGCATTAATACTTGTACCACATTTACATTTAGAGTTTAAGTGAAAATGTGATTAAAAACACAGACGCTGAAATACTAAATTAAATGTACACTAATTTAACTTTCATGGAAGATTTACACAGAGGGAGTTACAAAGCTCAAATAAAAGGTTTATTATTGCTATTGCAATAGTATTTCTAAATTTTGTACAATTAAATCAGGAAAAAGAAAGGAGAAGAAGATGCACTCTGATGTGGGAGCCAAGCAGAGGAGCGCAGAAAGGCCAAGCAAACTGACAACTTCAGCTCAGGATTAGTTCCATCTCATCTGCGTAGAAACCGACAGAGCTGGAAGGAAGTGGTGTCCAAATCAAAACAGCAGACTTGTGCGTGCATGTGTGTGTGTGTGTGTGTGTGTGTGTGTGTGTGTGTGCGTGCGTGCGTGCGTGCGTGTGTGTGTGTGTGTGTGTGGTCATTTTCCCTCCATCATGGCCAGCGCACATGTGCTGCACTGCTTAGCAAGTAGTGGGCGGGGAGAAGCCAGAACTTAACTGCTCCCGCTCATTTCACAGATTTTCCAGACAAATAATATCAGGTTTGTGCCCACTAGCGCCAGCCCTTCGTCCGTGCCGGTCTCTCTGGTCTATAATTAAATGGCATTCATTTGATTTGTTCATTAGGTCAAGCCTCGGCTGGGTTGAAGCAAAACGGAACCCTCTTATTAGTGGTTCATGACTCCACTCTCTCCATGGTGAGCGCTGGAGGCTCTGGTGAAAAACAGCCCAGCAGCAGTGGGAAGCTGAAGCTGTCAGAAAGATTTTCCCTCTTTTTTTTTTTTTTTTTTTTTTAAAAAAAAGGAGAAGTAGAAAAAACTTAGAGCCCACCTCTTCACGAGGAGAGGCGGTGGGGAAAAACAGTGTATTTTCAAAATGTCAAACATGGAACCAGAAAATTATAGAATAGCATGACATTTTTTGGTCGAGGTGATTTATTTTTCCATGCACGTTGTAATCTGACTTTTTCCTTCTCTGCACTCTTAAATTCAAACATGACTTTAATCACACAATATAATATGCAGTTTCATTATCGTGCGCAGTAGGACAGGATTTAAATCTGGGACTTTATGCCAGAACTTCTAGCCTATTGAAATCTAACATATTTCTTTAAGCTATGAAATCATTATGAGTCTATTATTTTTCACTCCACCTCTGTCAAGCTCATCTCATTTCTTCCCATTTCAGTGCCTCAAAATGATTTAGACAGAGATTTTTCCTTTGTATTGTCATTTCCTAGCTTCTTTTTTAATCATGGCATTGTAATGAAGTTTATCTCGGAGTAGATTTGTGAGAATCCCTTCTGCTCGGGTTCTCGACACTCATACTCCGAGATGCACTTTGAAGTGGTTGCAAATACGTAAATAACTGCAACAGCATTGTGGCTCTGCCTTGCGAAACAGTTACAAACTGTTGCACAATAAATAGAAGTACAGAAGAAAAATTACTCAGGATTGGTTAATAGTGTATTTTTACAAAGTTGCTTCAGTTTTCAATTGCAAAGGTTTTTTGGCCAAATGTACACGACAAATTTGCATTTTCTTAAGTTTTGATGAGGAGAAACTTCAGCGATGCATTGTAAACAACTTGTGGAGGAACGGCTGAGGACACATGGAGGAACAAACTTCTATCCCTTGGCTATCAGGATGTATTATTCACTGCTTTAATGACACACGCAGCATGTACATCTAGAAGAAAGACACTGCTGTGTCTCTGTCTCCACAGACATGTGTCAATGCAGCTTGAAGTGACGTTGGCAGGTAACATCCCTCTGTCTAGACAAAGCGGTCGGTGCGCTGCAAGATTATCTTGACGCTGTAATGAGTGTCTAATTTTAAAAACAGGAGGACTTTCACCTCCAATTGACTGAAGTGGCGAATGGTTATATTGGAAACTGAAAGCAGATTGTTGGACAGCCATTAATGTCAACTGAGGGTGCAAGATCTGTAGGATAACAGGTACAGGAAGAAAATCCAGGTGCCGTTCTCCCAGGCAACACTCCAGTTCATTCTGGGAATCCAAAGAATCTCCAGGAGAAGAAAGGCGCCTGGGTGGCATTGTTTTTCCATGTCCTCTACTCTGTAGGATGAACCAAGATGGCCAATTCCTTTTGATGCAGAGAATCAAAACCTCAACTTAGAACTTTCTCAAGCATCCTCGTCTTTTCTATATATTTAAGTTCCAACAACGTACTGAGGAAATAAATTGGTGCTTGTATCCGGCACCCTGTTTTATTGTCCGTAAGACTTAAATCATGACCAGAGACGAGGACTGGACAGTAGACAGACTGCTCTTTCACTAAGCTTTTTTTACTCCCATGTCGAGGAAGCACCATAATTGAGACAATGACTTCTTTCCAGGTTGTTTTTAATATTAAGGTATGGTCCAGATTTTCACTCTTTTTGCTTTCACTTAAAATATTGCTATGCTTAGTCAGTCCCATTTTAAAGCCACAATGCAGCCTCTGCAGTAAATATGTAAACGTGTGAACGACGCAGTGTGGCTGACTTCTGCCAAACTTAAAAATTGTCTTACTTTTTTGCTGGACACCAAAGTCAATCTTTAGAAATCACGCCGCTCAAACAGGAACCTGCATGAGTACAACATCCGTATTTTCAAAATAATTCACCAAGACAGATTTCATTTTCCTGAAATACTTATATATGCCTATATTTAGGCATGTATCAGTTAAGGCTATGCATACACGCAAAACATGCAGATATAATTCTGAAACTTAAGTCAAAATTCAAAGTTACAGCACCAGTCAAGATGGACAAAGTGGGAGAGCAATTGAGTGAAAAATATTAATACCCATCCCTACATACAATGCAGTAACATAGTGACAGTTTTAAGAAATATGTAAAAAAAAAATAATAATAATAATAAATAAATAAATACATTTTACATGCATTTTGTTTTGAAAGTTACATACTGCAGCTTTAAAACATCACCTGCATTTCCTGTCAAATATTTTGGACTGCCTTGGATATGGATTGTGTTATGCAAATAAACATGGCTTGTCTTGAGTTTACAACAAATGTTTATAGCAAAGCTCTGGGGCCTTTAGGGAACAGCTGTATTTATACTGATATGAGATTACACACATTTGGACTCTTTTCTAATTACATCACTTCTGAAGGCAAAAGATTGCACTGGATATTATTCTAGTGAAATCAGCAGTAAGGTGACTGAACATAAATGTACATGTGGAAAAGATTTCTAAAATTATGCAGCGAATAAAATAAACATGAAATGTGGAGGAGTTCAGCAGATATAAATACTTTTGCAGGATGACATGCTTAAAAATGCAGAAGTGTGATCAATGACAAAAAGATGCTTTGCTATTATTTAGACATGCTGAGATGAGATGATAAATGTTTTGGAAGTCTGAGGAGCGTTAGACCTTAGAGGGTTTCTCTCACATGGAAAGAAGAACACCGGCAACAGCAGCTAAAACACAACAAGCTTGTCGAGTTAAACACATGCAGTTTGTTCCTGGTTCTTCATATCAGCAGTGTAAAGTGTGGCCTGGGGGACATTTGCAGCGCTTAACATGATTTCATGAGGCTTTTGACCCCAGTTTTTGAATTGTACAAATGTGGCTCACCCACCACTGGCAGGTGAACACTTTCTAAAAGACAAAATTTTCCAACGCCAAAATCTTTTTAAAAAGTAAAATACAACACTAAGTAAGTATTATTATTGTATTAGCCACATTTTTAACATCTTAATTTAGAAATAAGCAGAGCCCCAAAAATCAAGTAACTTTCACTAAAAAGCGGATCTGATTGAACTAATTTCTTAAACTTGGTTAAACAGATGAGTTTCCCATGTCCTGCTTTTGTTGCTGAACAAGAACTACAAATGTTTTCCATCCCAGAACCAAATGAGGTTCTACAACAATTTATAGATTGACTATTTGTTCCATTAAAACATGAAACGGTAAGTTTGTTTGTGCATTTTTAGAAAAAAATAAGTAAATAAATGTGCCCTGAAAGTGCTTGACAATTTTGGTCCTGCACATTCAGAACGACTGAATGTTTTTAGCCTACATTAAAAACAATATCCAGCAGCATCTCTTGGCAGACCAAGAAACAGAGGCTTTATGCACTATCAGGATGTCAGCACCCACTCCCTGCACAATTACTGGATATGGTGCTGCTGTAATTAAAGTCCACTTTCAACGCTCCACACACCGTGACCTTTTCCAGTGCAAACAGCCATTGTCTCCGCTAAGCCCAGGGCCCCTCTGCTGGGATGTAAATGGATATTTTATGGTGCTAAAACAGAGAAATTGATCCAGATGATGGCATTCATTGAAAAAATATGTTGGAACCTCATCTGAGAATCTGATGGTGTTTCGCTCTTATTATTAGTGGCTTTCATTTGCAACTCTGGCAGGAAGATTTAAGAAGCCAGAAAGCCCCCTGATAAGCACCATTATAGCCCATAATCAGAATCTATGAAGATGATGGTGATATTTCCCCTGGCGCCGCGCTGCCAGGTTTTTATTCCATGTCCCTTGAAACTCCCCTGTCAATGCTCAGGCCTGATAGCAGAGAGGGCTGTTTGTTTAACTTGTCACTGGAACCGCAGTGTTGAGAGGGAGGGACCAGATGGAGGAGACAAACACACTGGGATTCAGTCTGGAAAGAGCGCAGTCCTCCTGATCACTGATGTGAACCTTAAGGACACTTGAGGCAAACCAAAGAATTACAGAGCACAGCACTCAGAGCAAACTAAGGCTGAGATTTCTTCCCCCCGCCGCCACCGCCGCCATAGATAAATGGCTGATTCTTACATCAATCAAAACGCTGAAGTGCAAGAGTCTGCAACAGCAGCATTCCTTTTGTACCTCTAAATGAATCAGGCACAGGAAGAGAAGCTCGGTCATACGCCACAGATTTTCCATCCAACACGGGGCTGAATGTGAGCAGACACAGACGTGTGCGCCCCTTGTCTATGAAACAGCACTCTATTTTGTTCCATTTAAGCTTTTTATATTCAGTAAGAAGGAGAGGCACAAAAGGGGCCTAGAGCTGTCTTGGGTCATTTAACCACACATTTTCCTTCTTCTTCCAGAATGTGTTTTCTGGCAGTCAAAGCACAAAGAGGTGACAGATTAGACGGGGAGTTCCTTTACAGGCTGGCTGTGGGCTTCAGGAGGGTGGGCCTGCTCGCTCGTGCTCGGGGCGGCAGCGCCACGCCTGTCACTGTTTGATGGGCCAGCGCAGAAGTGCAGTCACAGGGAGGTATGATTGATGATATTATGCACTCGCACAGGATCCGAATGCCAGCACACTCCTGTGATTTAATCCCTGTTTCTTCATCAAACATCCAGGCACAGCAGATGGACTGCACAACATCCAGGCTCGCTTTCCCCGAGGCCGGAGCCAGACCAACATTACTAATTGATTCTCATAGAGAACTCATGCAGAATAAAGCTTAAAGCATAGAGAGGCAATATGATGCTGTTAGAAAATATTTGCCTCTCTCAATTATTTGATTTTTGTTTCTTTGTCATACGTAAATGTTTCAGAATCAAATACTTTTTCAATTAAGACAAAAAACAATCTGAGTAAACATTCAATTCTCAATTTAAAAACCATATCCAAACCAACCAAGCTCATGTGACAATATAATTACCCCTCTAAGAT
The DNA here is from genome assembly GCF_027474105.1 of Poeciliopsis prolifica. Lineage (NCBI taxonomy): Eukaryota > Metazoa > Chordata > Actinopteri > Cyprinodontiformes > Poeciliidae > Poeciliopsis > Poeciliopsis prolifica. The sequence continues at coordinate 6,355,229 of NW_026562406.1, read as the reverse complement.
AGATTATCAATTACCTGTGATTATCCACATTTTTCTGTTTCATTTGGTAACACCCGGCCTGAGTACTTCCTAACTTAAAGAATCAATAAATTACTAACTAGCTCAAGCCACAGATGCCTCTGCTAAGGTAAGTGTTCACAATTTATCAGTTATTTATCCCATAATAAAGCTTGGAGACCAAAACCAATTTAGATAAAAAAAACAAAAAAAACAAAGAGATCCATTTGTGAAAAAACAATAAGGATCCCCCATGAGTTTTGCAAAATATCACAGTATGTGGACTGACAAAGTGAAACTTCTTGTAAGGTGTGTGGGTGTGTGTAGTTTTACATTTGGGGTATAAACAACACAGCATTTCTGGAAAAGAACATCATAAGTCATCATACAGTAAAATCTGGTAGTAGTGTTAGAGTCTAGGAGATTCATGACTTTGCCCTTCAGCAAGTAAAAGCCTGGAAGCATTATGTGACTATAACCTTAGCATTCTTGCAATGCAGACGAGGGATCCAAAGCAAAACAGTAAGTCAATCACTAAATGGCTAAATAGACAAACACAAAAGTGGGCAATCTGGTGTAAAAAAGACTGGACTTCCATCAAATTCAAATGTTTTTATCATCTCATCTGCTTTTTGTTTTTATTGAGGTTATCTTTCCTTACATTAGGTTTTATTTTATCATCTAAAAAAGAAACAGAAGAACCATTTAAGGAGGCAAATAGACTGCAGAACTGCACAAATCATTCAAATAACAGCACTGACTTTAGTGATGTGGAAAAAGTCAAAATTAGAAAGTTGTAGAAATCCCTGCCTTAGTCATCAGAAGTGTTAAAAATATTTACTGCAGTAGAAATAAAACCTGTACCACACTGACATTTTAGTTTTATGTACCTTTGGAGGAAAAAAAAATCGAAAAGCAAATTAATTTGACTGCTTCTCTTGTGCAACAATGACCCCTAGTGTTAAAGCTAGAAACCTCATGCTTTGAAACGTGAGCATCGCTCTGCACAAATGCCAATACCAGAGACGTGGTAATCCTTTTGCCTCGTGTTAAAGTGTAAAACATGAGGGTCAAGGTATACATTGACAATCCAAACTTCTGAACGAGCGTTGAGGCTGTCAGACACTAAATCCAAGAAAAAGCACAGCTACACAACTCAGATTAAGCCAACCATCCCCCAGTAAGACCACAAAGGCTTCTTTGTACTTGGATGGCATATATAAAAGAGTTGAATTGTTTTGGCTGGAATTTTCAATTACAATTTGTTCTCTCTACAAAAAAAAAACGAGTGTTATAAAGTTTCTCTTAAATATTCTAGACATATTTTTATTTAAGTGCACAAGTAGAAATTCACAGCCAGAAATGAAGCAATCGGTGTTTGGATTGGTGTTTGCAACCTTTCTCAATAAACTCAAAGTGACACAGTTTCCAGACTTTTTCAGAGAACAGGAAACCCAGCGGAGCTCCTGGAGATACACAACCCCAGATTAAAGAGGAGGTGGCTCCTGATGCATCACAGGTAGCGACAAATCATCATCGATAGCACTCCACCACATTACCATCAATCTCTCTTTTGAAAGACAAAAGTATCCCTCCATGCTAAATCATGAAATCAATGCATTTCTATCACTGAGAGGGATCGGTGCTCCAGTGATCTCTGTGGGTGAGTAATGTGAAATCCATCGCAGGTTAGTGCTCGTGGCCCAGACATGATCAAAGACAAGAGCCCAGAAATGTTTGTATTGATCAGCAGTCACAAAGAGGCAGCTGAGGAGTGGAAATGTGATTGGAATTTGAAAGACTGGCAACTGAAGACAAAACGACTTGATTGTCTGAGAAAAACAGATCTATTAGCTTGTAGCATCGGACTGATTGACTGTAACAGTGGAGCAATGATTGTTGGTTACATTTTCAGATGTGACTATCTTCAGCTGTTCTTTTGAAGTGTAACTTTGTATTAAGATTATAAAATCAGGTTGTTCCACAGTCCTGGGGAAGCTCAAATTCTCAAAGATGTGGAGGTCAAAGGTCTAACTTAGCTTAACAGATTTTTTTTATTCTTGAAGCGTTTGCTCTGAGACACCACCCAGAAAATAAATGTTAATAGATAGAAGTGTAATAGTACATATAATCCTACTAAATCTTGTGGTCCATACCTGACTTATTGAGAGGTTTCACAAATGTTTTTTTTATTGGATTTTGTTAACCAACAGAAATTAGTTGATTAAGCTAACATTTAAAGCACTCCACACCAAAACGGTGCAGAAACAGATGGTAATGAAATGTAGGCTGAACTCCCATCAACCACTTTTTTTTTAGCTTTCTTTTCCTCGTCATCAGAGAACAATGACATGGTAGAAGCTGTGATATGTGGAGAGTGAATGGGGAGCCAAATAATAATATACCAACATGCTGCTTCTGTATTTATTTTAAATCCTTGAAATCTGAGGGTTTGTTTGTTTGTTTTTTTAACTTTGGAGATTGCCATGCAATATTCACAGCTCTAAATAAAGTTTAATAAGCAACATCAAATACCCTACCAGGCATTGTCAAACATTTAATAAATACTAATTAGTTTTTCACAAGTGACTCTTAGTGTTCAAACATTGTAACATCAGGTTAGTGAGTGTTAAATATTCGTAACTTTTCGTTTTGATCTTTTGTCTAAAAGGATGGGACGAAAGTTGCTCACTGGCCATATGTGTTTGGATGAAGGTTGTGCTTTAATATGCATTAAATTTTCATCTGGAATCACAAATGTTCAAGTTACAAATTGAAGTGAAAACTGGCCAAACGTGAGACATCTGAGCGACAATCTCAAATCCGATATGACTTCTGCCCATTTGGTGTAGCTTGTATTTAATGACTGCAGTTTGCCTTTGTTTTCAGCTTGTGAATCACTGACAGCAGAATTTCTCTTGAGGTAAAAGCTAGTCAGGTAACAATGGAGTTACTTATAGTACAGTGCGCACAACTACAGGACTGGTCGTTTCTCTTTCTCTTAAACTGCATGAGAGTTTCAGAAAGTTTTTATTTGAAAGAAATTACAAGCTTTTCTAATTGTACCTTCCAGTTAGGCATTATTTGATGTTTCTAATGTAGAGTTCCCTGTTAAAAGTGTGAAAGAAACCAAGTACTTGATCATTGCATTTGCTTCATTTTGCTATTGAACCAAACTAGTCCTGAACCACGACCCAATAACTTGGTTTAGTTCAGGACCGTGATGTAGGTGCATGGTCACACCTTGACTAATACCTTGTTTGTGGGAAAGTAAAGTAGGAATCCTTACCTTCAGCCACTTGGGATTGAGCCCACAGGCTTTTTCAGCATCCTCCAGAGCTGCTTGGTGCTGGCCCAACTTGAGGAGCGCCGCTGAACGATTACTGTACAGGATGCAGTTCTGTGGGTCGGCCTGCAAAGCATCGCCGTACAGACGCACGGCCTCCCGGAAGTCGCCCCTCTGACACGCCTCGTTACTCTGCCGCACTTTCTCCATGAACTCGGCCTTGCTTAGCGCACACCGCGACCCGTCGTCCACGGCAACGCACCGGACGGGCCTTCCCGCCGTCCGAGAACCAAAGACAGAAAACTGGAGAAATAGAAAGAGAGGTGAATTAACTTGACGAGAAAAGGTGCCAACTAAAAGCATAGCGTTTTGGGGTTTTTTTTTCCCCTTTCCCAGGACCAAAGGTGAAACTAATTTTGTCAACAAAGGCTGTGCTCCAACGAGCGTTCTGGTAAACCACAACAAGCAGCCAAATAAACCTGGATATTCCTGTGCTGAGCTCTGGCTGCCAAAACGCCTGCTGCCCACACACACGCAAACAGCCGCTGAAATGTGAGAGAACGTTAATAAAAGATGGCGTCAAAGAGTCGCACAAATTACGCCTTTCTTCTAGCATCAAATGCACATCTTCAGTTTTAAAAAAAGCCAAATTCTAGGCCTTAATTTCAGCGTTAACAAAACAAAACACTGGTTTCTAGATGTGTCACTTTTAACTATTCACATTCTGAAGTTGCTGATAGAAACATGAAGCGTCTGAAATGTTCCATCTCCATATTTTCTGCCTTTGTTGCCGAGAAACTGATTGTGATCAACAGTAAAAAGAAATTAGCGAAACGTCTAAAAATGAAGCTATAACAAGCATAATTATAACGTTGCGCAATCTTTCACTGAATATTTCAGAAACATCAAACCTTTCATTTTTGTTATTTGCTTTATGTTATGTCATAGCCACCACTATTATTGGCACCCTGGTCAATAATTTGAATAATCCCCTTTGCTTGATTGGATCATAAACTTGCCTGGCCCAATAATTAAAGACACTTTAGAGACCATTTTTAAGAGGAACACGTGAGACACCTCAGTCAGTCAGCAATCCCATATTCTGTTCAGTGACTATGAATTATTACCGTCAGCAAAACGGTGCATTCAGAGGACGGCAAGGAAAGCCTTTTATGGCATTCCTTCAAATCGTTTTTATTTCATATATTCATTTTTATTAGGTGTGACTGATGTCTTAAGTCATTTAAATTGCTCCAAACTGTATACTTATGATCTGTACTGTACATTTCTGTCAGTATCATTGCCATTCAAGCTACCCAGGCTTCCTGGACACCTCAGCAGAGCTACAGGTCAATCTCCTGCATGCCATGCTGTGTTGACACTGTAATTCGTGCAAAAGAAGCGCTGTGTGAGATTATAGTAGTGCAATCAAAATATCCATTTAAAAAGATTTCTTGAAACTGCAGCTCAGTCCAACGTGCATCTGCTGCTCACATCTGTTAAAACTGTATTTATCTGGACCCAGCTGTTCAAACAGGCATCAGCAGAGTAAAACTGAACCCAATAAAGACACAGAAAAAGTTCCTCCTTCCTGGCTTAACCTGAGTCCTCCTGTTTTGCTGCGCTTCGTTTATCCCTGTTGCCTCAGTCCTTCTCCGAGCAGGAGGAGCAGCTAACCTGACTCGAGGTTCTCCAGCGACTGCACCCAACCAGCAACAACCGACTGATTACACAACGTAGGTTAGAGTTGTTAACATTAAAACATTTGCTCAGGGTTACTAAATCCAGAAATCCATCGCCGGCCTCTCATTCCCGGAGCCAGCGTCCACTGCACCTCTTTTCTCACCACACCTCCTCCAGCTGAATTGTGGGATAGGGCAAGCTTGGTAATTACTTCCAGAGGCCCACAGAGAGAGAGGACCCGCTGAAATGAGAGCTCTGTGGATCAAGTAAGTTCAACATTAAGCAAAGTTACAATTCGGCATCGGTGCTGATCAAAGGGCTCGCTGGTCCCTGTGCACGGTAAGTATGTGAACGTTGGTGAGCACCTTCCCAGAGCTGCAGGTAACCTGGAAGCTCTGTGCTGTTCCAGTGGTGGACTTTGAGGCTTCGAGTAAACGCACACATGCAGCGGGCGAGTGACATCCACTCTGCAGGCGTCACCCATGCCAACATGCACCCAGTGAAGCGTCAGGAGAGGGATCTGTAATTGATCAGAGGTCCCACGCAGCTTTCTCCTTCCCAAGGAAACTGCAGCAGCACACTGGGGGCTGCCTGCTGCATGTGGGCAGCACTGGCAGGAAGGGTGGAGATGGGAGAGATAATGAGAGCCTGCACCAACACAGGACACACACACATATACACACACAAACTTCCAACGTGATCACCCGGAGATCCACTCAATTCCTCTCAGACTTAATCATGCAGACAGAGCGGTCAGATTGAGGGAACTAACTTTCAGCCACAGACTGCGAAAGCAACGCACGCTTCTAAAACAACAACAATACGTGTCTTGCACGATTGTAGCTTTTCAGCGATAACAAACCAAAGCCCCTTCATGCTGTTTAGCGTCTGCTCCAGCGGTCCCCAGACGTCCACTGCGCGGCTGAGGACGCGCGGCTGGAAAATCGATAGAATTTTTTTACGAGGTCATTTTGGAATTTTCTCCCCTGGATGCGGGGCAAAATATATATATATAGCTACACACGGAGCAATACAAAAGAAAAGGGGAAAAGAAACGCGTAAAACCATTGTTCCGGAAAGCTGTTTACCTTTTCTTTCAGAGTCGCTTGCTTCTCCATCCTGGCTGACTGGCTGTGTTTGTATAACGGCTTATCGGTCTCATCCCATCCCCAGTCTCTGCAGACTTGGTGTCGAGTGTTTGGTTTTTTTGCTTTTTTTTTCTGGTGCGTGCGTGTGCAACGAGAAGTGCTTCAAAGTTTTTTGCCTGAAGAAAGTCCTCTTTTCTTTGCGTGGCAGGAGACGGTCGATGAGCGCCGAGAGGAAGTCCGCGAAAAGCCGAGCTGCATACGCTGTTCAGGAGAAACTTTCCTCAAGGAAAGTGCGCCATGTTGTCAAATCGTTTTCCTTTTTTTTTTTTTCTTTTCCTTTTTTTCTCCTTCCTACTCTCTCCCTCTTGCAGCGGATCTGCTGCGCGCACAGAGGAAGGATGAAGTTCCTGAGTCAGGCCCATAATGCATCGGTTAGGTGTGCAGATGAACGATCGACTGCTTGAAAAACTTTTCTTGCGCATAATTTATGTTGTGATTTTTTTTTTTTTTCCCCCAATCATCCCCTGGAACAAATATTTTATTTTGGGGTTTGTTTGTTTTTTTCTTTACACGTTCATTCAACTAAACAGCTTTACTGGGAATGAAGTTTACTGGTAAAATATACGCACTTGCAACTGTTTGAAAGAAACGAATCAAACACGAGCTTTGCTGCATGTATGCTGACTCATGCTCAGTGGGGGATGTTTTATACATGAACCCTGTGCATAACACTGGATGTTGGATATTGAAAGGAACATCTTAAAGATGCTCAGTGTTGCAAGAAAAACTCTTTTGAGTTTGCAGCTGAGTTGGTTCAAAACCGTTTTGAATGAAACCTAAAATGTACAACAGAATTCGTGTCTATTAAACAGACACGAATTTAAAATGTGTGTAAGGAAATATCTCCTTTCTGCTTGTGTGAGATTCAAGAGGAAATGTAGCAGGTAGGGAGCTGCCAATAAAAGCATTTGATTAGCTGATCATCAGTACCTCTATAAAAGCAGGAGTTAGTGCCACAGAGTTGGAGATTTTGGTCTCTAGAGTCTATTTTCTGTCTTAGACATGTTGGACTTTTAACAGCTCCACTATGCCCCTTTATTTCAATCAAGCCTGCCACTTGTGCTGCTACCAGTTTCCACTTAATGGTAAAAGGAAAAAAAAAAAAAAAAAAAGCTTGACACAGCTCTCCAGAAAGTCTGGAGCACCATATGTGGTGGGCTAATAATTACTATTATCATGACACAATAGTTGGAAAACATATGAAACGCAGTGATATGGGTGGATGTCACAATAACAATATGACTTGTGACAAACAAACGATAAATTTGTCTGAATGTCTTTATGCTGACGGCCAACATCTGCAGTTTTAGGACCTTCGTTGTAGTTTCTTTATGATTTGACGGCCTTACCAACTCCTTCTTCTACGACTCGGCAAAAACCTCGGCGATAGCACTGAGACAGCAACTGGTTTTCCATTAACAATCTGAGGTCAGAAAAATGGAAAAGGTTATTCAGAAGTGGAGCCTTAAAGACACATTGCCTGTCTTGCCGAGAGTCAGAGTCTCAGCAAACGAATGGGTGTAAGCCTCATGTCGCTACCATGAGCGTACATAAACTTCCCATTTCGACACGTCACTGTCCCATGGTTAGCTTCCACACATCCAACTACACCGCCAAATATTTTCCAACAGTAATACAAGTTATTGAAAGTAGTGAATCTTCAAGTGTTCCTCCATCTTTCTGCAGTTTAAAGGGCGCACGGTTCACTGCTCAGTGTATGAACGAGATGATAACTGTGTTTTACTTGCTTCTAGCTGATATTTTATTGCTGCTGGAGGTCACTAAGATGCATATAAGCATTTTTTTTTTACTTACAGCTACTTTTATGGAAATAGAGTATACTTAAAATAATATTACCATAGTTGTGGTCTGTGGTTCAAGAATCTGGCATCAATTAATTCCATAAAGTGGCCATTTTGGTCCTGCAGGAAACACAGCCGGAAAGATTATAAAGAAGGTGCCGTTTTAGGTCTCTATATTTTTGTTGAATAAATGCACCTAATGATTTTAAGTAATCTGTTCAGTTGTTGTGCCAGTGCATAAATCAGAACGTCAACACAGGCACATTTCCACGGCCGAGCGACTCCAAATGAGTCAGGCTGCATGTCCTCTTGCTTTAAAACACTGCTGGCCATCTCGAATGTTAAATCTCTAGTAACTGCTTGCACAGTTCTGGCTCTGAAAAGACAGATTGCACTGAAGTGCAATCATATATTTCCTGCAAGTCCAGCTCCTCACCAGGAGGTGGTGTGAGAATCTTTAGCCAGGAAGCTTCCAACACGGTGACTGACAGTCATGATAGCTGTCAATTTAAAAATAGAAAAAAGCATAAACACATAAATACATATTAACTGAAAGCATTTCACAAATGTTCTCTAATGGAGAATTTTCAGGCTACATGGCTAAAACTTTGTTAAAATCACACCTTAAGGAAGAATAAGAATATTGAGTAAGCAGGACAGTTTTGATCAGACCCATTCTGAGACCCCAAACCGCCTTTTCTCTTAAATGTGTTTGACTGAACCAGGTTTCTCACTAGACAATGCTTTCAAGACCTTGATTTGTTTCTAGCTGATAGAATAATTTCCCTTTCTTTCACACAGTGATACATGTGTTGAATTAGGTCAAATAAATAATAAATAATTGCATACGTTAATCAGGTTGGTGATTACGTAACACAAGTGTTAAAACGAATTTGGTAGTATGTTTTTCTCCCTTAAAAAAAAAACAGGCCTTAGCAGATAAAAGTCCATGTCAACAAGAAAAATAAATAAATAAAAAGCACAGAACTGAAAAGCTGAGTAAATCTCAACACTGCTTGCATCATGTTTAAAACAAATTTGCTTTCAGCTGGACAGATATTTTCAGCTTGCCAAGTAGACAGATTTTACAGCCCTGTGTCCGGCTCATCAGCCTAAACTTCGGCTCATTCAGGTTTGAACCGTCCACTCACCCAGGACCGGCGCAGAGCCTGCTTTTGGCAGCTGCTAAAATTGTCTCACCTCTTTTGGCAGAGCCAGCTGTGAGCACAATTCCTTTAGAGGGGGGACAACATGCAAATGCTCAACCGTAAAACTGTCATGTATTCCTTCAAAGGTGGGGAAATTACGTTAATCATGATTCACCCAAGAGTTAAAGCGTTTTTAAATAAGATCCGCCTGCAGGAGTCCTTTTATTAGATCTTTATTTGGTCTCTTTTGGATGGTGAACAAAGCTAGGACATAATAAACTGCTTGAAAATCTAAATGAACACATCTGATGTTGACAGGTTTTGGCAGCTCAAAAGAATGGAATAAAATGCGTTGGGTGTAAACTCATTGATATTCACCACATCCCATCCTGGCAGTGACTGGGGAGGGGTCTGCTTCTCAGAATGCCTTCAGATGATTGGATGGAGGTGTGTTTCCTTCAATAATCCCACTCTTGAAACAGGTATATATTCATTTTACATACAAAAAGCCCACATATAAGAGCATTAAGTATAAGTCACATCCAAACCCTTGCTTGATTTCTTGTCCTGCTCTGGTAAGTTGAAGCACTTTCAAAGCCGAGAGCAATGATGGGGGAAAGACTCAAAATGATCCAAGTTTCCATCTTTGTCCCAATGAAACATTTCCCTTCCTTTCTGTAATCAGTGAGATGAAGACCCAGCAGCCTTTTCACGTGACCACTCCAGTGAGGCAGAGCATGGCTCTCACTAAGGCGGCTGGTACCTCTGTTTACCTCAAGCTGGACTCGTCCCAACCTGCAGGCTCCTTTAAGATCAGAGGCATTAGACATCTCTGTAAAACAGTAAGTAATCTTCTGTTGTTTTATATTTATATCTATAAATATATATTTAAAGGAACCAGTGCAAAGGTAACCATGTGGACCATTTCATGCAGCACAAACATAGACTTGTTGAGAACTTGTGTTGGTTTTTTGTTGTTGTTGTTTTTAGTGGGCAGAGTGAGGTTGTGAGAGGTTTGTCTGCTGTTCAGGTCAGTACATTGCGAAAACACAAAATCTTACCAAGTACAGGAAATAAGACGAAACTAACTCACAAGTCAATTTTCAGCAAGAAATAGGAGCTTGTTCTAAGTAAATAATTAGATGAAAATATAAGTTCCACCAGCAAATTATTTCACCTGCATCATGGGAAAATGTCTTGAGTAAAAAGTACATTTTTTATTAATATGAAGAAATTATTTACATAGTTCAACCTCATATGTCTTGCTGAGAAATAGGACTTGAAGTTTGTTTGTTTTTTTTCTTACTTCAAGTGCACTAAGATGTCTGCACTAGAAGCAGGACAAACAAGCATTTGAGGATTTGGGTCTCAACAGGAGGCAACGCTGGAATGGCAGCTGCTTATTCTGCCCGCCAGCTCAGGGTTCCTGCAACCATCGTGGTTCCAAGTGTCACCCCCAACCAGACGGTGGAGAGGCTGAAGGACGAGGGGGCAAATGTCGTCATTCATGGAAAGGTTGGTTAACTCAGCTGTGATCAGTTTGTTTGTGTTTTTTAAACGGTGTGTGAAAATCAAATGCAGTTTCAATTGAATCTTTATTTTATTCACAACAATGTTTAGGAAACTGGTTCGTATCAGAAGAAGATGAAAAGTATTGCTCAAAAATCATGTCTGGAGAGATTCTTACACCCAACCGAAGCAGGGGATAAAACAAGTTGAAATTATGAAAATTAATAAAGATTTATTTATTTATTTATTTCCTGAAAGGCTTTTCATTTTAACAGTGTAAGCAAAGTTGTGTCTCGTCCTTTTCAGGCTCTGAATGAAAGCATTAGTTACGGTCAGCAGCTTGTGGCAAACAACCCAGGCTGGATATTCGTCTCTCCCTTTGACGACCTGCTCATATGGTGAGACAGAGTCAGCTCTTTGAACACAGCAACAGTATTTATACCTTGAGGACTAAAACTAAAGCTAAAATTTGCAATGCATTTATTGGGATTTGATGCAAGATGCCAGCACAAAGCAGGGAATGTGTTTAAAGTGAAAGGGGAAGAAAAAGACAGTTTTTTTGTTATTTTATTTTCACAAATTAAATTAAAAATTTTAAAAAAGAAAAGAAAAAGAAAGAAGGTTACTCATATGTCCAAGTTGTCCTGAAAACATAAAGCTCACAGTGAAGCATGGAGGTGGTGCAATCATGCTTAATCCAAATGAGAGTTTATGGCAAGATCTGAAAGACGCTAGTCTGTAACTCCATTCAAACTGATTGAACCTGTGCTACATGGCAAAAAAAAAGAATAGGTAAATACCCATTAATGTGCAAAACCGTTAGAGACATTCCCTAAAAGACTTGTGGGATTTCTACTTGCCCAGTGAGTCTGAACACAAATACAAGCCATACTTTTAGATACTTTTTTGTAAAAGAGCTTTGAGACCATGCATCATTTCTCTCTGACTTACTTTGTGTTTCTCTGCCTCGAAACGTCCCAATAAAATGCAGTTTGAGGTTCCAGTGTTTCAAAATGTGACAAAGAACTCGAGGGGCTTGCAGGGCACAAACTCTGCAAACACAAACTCATCATGCTCATCACTGACAGCAGTGCTTGTCTCATCACGTACTCTCATCCGGAACATGAACAGCTGCAAAAACAGCTGCAGAGGATGATGGAGGGCACATTTCACGTATCACACAGTTAATTAACATTGACCGCTTGTGGACAGGAGTTAGAATGGTGACGTCAGAGCTGCTGCATTGCGCAAATCCGTCTGCACTGTCCACAGATTGTCCGCATTAGTGTCAATCGCAGCTTCGCTTTGTGAAGGGAAGGACACACATCTTTGGGGAAGGAGCTGGAGCGCGATCTGAAGGAGAAGCCCGGAGCCATCGCGCTGTCGGTGGGAGGCAGAGGCCTGCTGAACGGAGTGGCGCAAGGACTGCGCCGCGCCGACTGGGCTGACGTGCCAAACGTAGCCATGGAAACCGTGGGAGCGCACAGCCTGAATGCAGCAATGAATGCTGGAGAGCTTGTCACTTTACCTGCCATCACAAGGTACTGCACTTGGTTCACCGGTCCCCCCTCCTGACGCAACTGATGGAATGTTTTGGCGCACACAGTGTTGCGACCACACTGGGCCTGGAGAGGGTGTCAGCTCAGACAATGAAACTGGTGGAGAAACACACGGTTTTTTCAGAAGTGGTCACTGACCAGGAGGCTGTGAGAGCTGTGGAAAACTTTCTGGGTGAGTGAAACCTGCATCTGGGCAGAAGAGATGAGGGAACATTCAGCTGATGCCACAAACACCACACACACAGACATTTAAGGTTTTCTTCTGTCCACTCATTGGATTGTTCAGAAAAGGGTCTGGCAGACCTGTTCTGGTTTTGTCTCCCAGAAAATGAAGGTGTTTTGGAGCAATATGTGCGAATCAAAGGCAAAAGTAAATAAAGCTGGTGAAAATGCTAAAAGGCCACTCAGGAGGGAAGAAGCCATCACTCCAAAAGCATAAAAAGCCAGATAAACGTTTGCAAACGCATTTAGAGACATTTAGAGACAAAACTTTTTTTTTTTTTTGAAAGCAGGTCTTGTGGTGTAATGAATCTAAAGTGTTTTGTCATTTTCTCCATCATTATATTTGGATGGGATGTGTATGAGGGGCTGTTTCTGTTATTATCAGTCTCTCCTTAAAGACATTTCCCACTTCTGTGTGCTCAAAAACTTATAACGCTTTTGAGCACAAGCGTTATACGTTTTGAGAAGAAAGACATAAAATCCCACTCTCAGACCGAAATTGGATTATGGGATAAAAATTCCCCCATAGAAATTTGTAAGCCTGAGAACAACATCCCAACAGCGAACTACAGGAGTATCATGTTGTGGGATTGCTTTGCTAGGCTGGGGGACTGATGTGTTTTCCAAAACAGATGACTCAGACAGGAAAGGACATTATGATGAAATATTGAATCAACAACATGGAGGAAGTTAAAACCTGGAATACCGAGGAGTCGTCCGAATTGTCAGTGACTACAAAACATCTGACCCAAATCATGCAGTTCCTATGCACACTTCTGAATTTAAGCCATTCTTGATACAGCTAGTAGGGGCAGGCAGGGACATAAAACAGTTCAGTGTCTTTTTGTACAGTGCATGTAAAATACTGGCTTTATCTACAGAAATCAGTCATGAAACTGAACTATTTGTTCTTTCTTTGCAGATGATGAGAAGATCTTGGTGGATCCTGCCTGCGGTGCCGCTCTGGCAGCTGTGTACAGTGACATTATCAAAAGGCTGCAAGTCGAGGGCAAGCTGGCGCAGCACCTGGGCCCAGTGGTGGTGGTTGTGTGCGGCGGCAACAACATCAGCAATGGAGCAGCTTCAGAGGCTGAAGAAGCAGCTCGGCATGATCTAGTGTCACTGACTGCCCTGGGTTTTCCTGACATTTCTGGTTCAGTCTCTCTCTCTCTCTGTCTCTCCATTCGCCAGTTCAGTCCCTAAACATTCATGTACCCCATAGATCAAATCATTCCAGACTGAAACTCTCAGGAGCACTGACACTGACTAGTGAGAATATATACATAAAACAGACAAACATCAGTTTTAATAGACATAAATATAAGATAAAGAAAACTGACACATTGAGTTTGAATTACTGCTTGCAGTAATGCTTGCGTGTTATTCTGCTTTTTTATTTGTACTCGCATTAATAAATTATATTCCTTTGTCTTATCATTTCTCTGCCCTCTTGTTCTTGAATGTGAAGGACTTGTGAAACACGGCCCAGTTTGCTGCCTCATACCGTAAGTTTCAAGTCGTACTCATGCAACATAAACACAGACTTCCATGACTGTGTGTGCGTCCTATTTGTTTATTTAGCCTGCAATGCAATAGCAGGAAAATTGTGGTCAATTTGACAGATTAATTCAAAAACGTTGAAAAAATAAAATAAAAATGAACTCCCCCGGTGCCTTTTTCATTTCTGAACATATATATAGGTGTCAATTTCAAATATTCTGGGATTCAAATTGTTTTCATTAACAATTCATGTTGATGAAAATACTTAATTTAATGGAAAATGCACTTTCACAGAATATAGTTTTTGGTGAGGATTAAACTTGGACACAAACCTAAAATAGCTAAAAATCACTCTGATGGGTGTACAACCATTAGAAACCATCACTGCCTCAGTCTTGTGAAGTGAGTGTAAACACGACTAAGATCAAAAAAGTCGTCCGGGACCTTCAGGAAGAAGATTGCAGCAGTTTATGAGTCACTCTGCTGCCTGGAAAAAAGTATTCAAGTGAACTGATAGTTACAAAAATATGTGCCACTGCTGTTACTTCAATCAAAAGGAAGTCCTAAGTTTTTCTCCAGCTAGAGAAACAAATTTTTTGTCGAAACCCTATTTTAAATGAAGAAAATAAGGTTATTTTTGTTGAAATATGAATAATTCAGTTTTCCAGAAATTTAAAAAAATTAAAATCAAACCTCAATATACGAACATTTATCAATAAGGAAATACATTTTTGATCACATACACACAAAACTGCGACAGAATGGTTTGGATGAAAGCATATTTATGTGTGGGAATGACCTCGTCAAAGTCGAGACATTGAACGAACTAAATATTTGAGGCAAGACTTGAAAATTGATTTTCAGAGTCAATTTCAGTTGAATCGGAACGAGTCTGAGCTATTTTGCAAGAAATTGTTCAGACATACGTCAAAAAAGTTGCAGCTGTAAGTCCAGTGGAAGGTGGTACTGCAGCACATCAGCTCCCGGGGTCCGAATACAAACACACCCACAACTCTGTAAAATTCACACTTGGCCTTTCTTCCACTTCAGATTTATGTTCTACTTTGTGCTGACCTGTTGGATGAAATCCCAATAAAATACACTGAACTTTGCAATTGTAACGTGACAGAAGGTGAAACTAGGCCAGGCTGGCCCTGCAGTCACTGGTCTGTAAAAGTGGGTGGTTTACAGTCTGCAGTGATGCAACCAGAGTGTGTCATTGGGTCAGATGTAACAGACATAAAATTAACCCCACTACTGATCACCCACGATGAACAATAACTGCCCAATATGTGTCTGTCTGGGATTAATTATACAAAAACAAAACATCAGAAACACTGTTTGTACATGAAGACATTTCTTTATTATGACACAGAAATCTCAAATGCCATTTGATTCTTTACATCTGTATAATCCATTTTAGATATGTTACGTTTCTCATGTGCAGAGGTAAGACAGTAAAAGTTAAGTTAATGCAACCATAAATAATTGTAATAAATATCAAGTAAATGTACAGCACACATTTCATCGAAACAATTCTTTGTACGGATATGTCCTTTTTGTAACCTATTGTTACCCCTCCAGAGGAGAAGTCAGAGAGAAAGAGAGAGAGAGCAACCCTGTTAGCAGTGGTACGTCACCCTTTAGAAGAGCCCAACCAAAACCCAAAATCCTGCAAAAATGAAAAATAAAGCAGTTTCACTGCACCAGCAGTCAATCCTGTGGTTTTCTCCACGTAAAATGGCGAATTCACTCACACAAGAGAACGTGTTTCACCATGTGTAGAAGAAATTCAAACCATCCGAGTACAAGACAAAGGTGATAAAGATTACTGGTAATCCCAAAATTCATAGAAAGCAGCAACACGACAAACTGGAAACCCAGGCAGACGTCGTCTGGTTTGCTCGTTTTTCAGATTCTTTTCTCGGAAGAGTAGTGCAAACTCAAAATGAAATCAGAAGGTGAACAGAAGAAGCAAGTAAAAACTGCCAGCAAACATTACCTCAGTCTATTTACATTTTTCTAGATTATTATTAAATTTTTCTTTTTTTTATTAAACACAGCAAAACATTTGGATATGGGTGAAATAAAAAGAAATCCCTCATTGCCCCAATCATGAAAAATAAATAATTAAAGGGCAAAACTGAAGATTACTTACTGCCAACCCCTCCAGTGTGTAGTCGTGTGTAGGTTGGATATGACTACTAGATTAACATGACTTTTTACATGAAAAACTCTTTCAGACTCTTTAATAAAGGTTCTCCATTACATAGGCATAAATGAGTTTGTCCATTAGCAGGTCGTAATGTTAAAACAGGCAGTAAAACTGTGTACAGCACTTGGTTCACACCTGCTCCTACAGCAGATGACGTTGTGAAAATTCAGCAGATTCCAATTGATAGTAATCATATCACTGAAAACCCTTTTGGTTCTCGTCACACAACAGAGGCCCCTACAGCAAAAGGTGAGGGTCAGAGCATCACCCCCACAAAGGGGAGGTAGCATTGAGCTGTCGCTGGAGACTTTTCACTGTAGCCTTTATCGACTCCCATAGGAACCACTTTCTGAACGCTCAGCTATAGGATTTGCAACTGTAAAGTGCTGTTCTGAAGGTAGCCGAGAGAGTTTTATTAAAGTTACATTGCTGGCTCAAAAAAAAAAAAAAAAAAAAAAAAAAAAAGGGAAATGAACACAGGAACAAAACTCCTTCACAGCTGTTTCACTTCAATGCCCTCCCCAATCTCAGTGCAACAAAAATAAATCAAGATTTATTTGGAGCTATCAGTGCTGATTAAAATCATCAAACAAAACGCAGAATTTAGGCAAATGGCAATAAAAACAATATGTCAGTCTCCTTTCGAGATAAAAGTGTTTCGCTTTGCTGCTCGTTGGTGAAGCAGTTACTATCGGCCTGCGGTCGGTCACAGGGGAAGATCCAGGAGGGGCAGAAGGTGGTGGTGAGATGTTAGGTACTACTGCTCGGGAATGTCGACTTCTCGGGTCTCCTCAGCCACTCAGAGGATCTTCGCGGTAGTGGATGGCGTAGCGCAGCTTCTCCAGCATCACATCCAAAGAAGTGTACTGTGGCAGTTTTACCATGAACATGCATGTTTCCACTCGAATGTAGCGCAAGTCTGGCTGACCTGGAGAGGAAACAGAAATATGGGTTTTTGTTTATATATAGTGAACATGCAAGAAGTTTTTGTGTAACAGGAGTTACTTTACACCGCCTTGAAAAAAAAATAAATAAATAAAATAAAATTATATATATATACATATGTATGTGTGTGTAAACTACACACACTTTTTTTTTTAACCCACACAAAGTGGAACATCTTGAAAAGACATAGAAGTGGACCTCCTTTCACAATATGTGTAACAGGTCCACTGATCAGATAAGACCAAATTTTATTTTACTTTTGGTCGACAAGGTGGAAAATGAATACTAGAGAATCCTGAACACAATCCTCATGGCTAAACACGATAGTAGCAGCGTTATGCTTGGAATAGAGAAGCCTGTCTGAGTTAATGGATATTTATGTTTTGAAAGAGCTCAAAGTCCGTTTAAAGATATTTTTAAAAGACAAAATGAGTAAGACAAAACTGGTGATCACATAAAATACGTAAAAGTTTAAGGTTGTAAAGTGAAGAAACGTGGAAAATTCATGGAATATAAGTGCTGTTTGCAGGGCACTGTAATGAAACTGTCACAGTGATAAAAGCACAAAAGATGAAGCAATCTTATGTATCAGGAATCATAAAAATGATTTGATGAACTCAAACCCGAATCCCTTTAAGTGAAATGCAAGGCGAAAAAGAGATGCTCAATGTTCCTTCATTATATAAATCAAGGTTCAAAGTTTATCTGAAGTGACAAGATGAACAGTTTTCTCAACATTATCAGCAGTTTCTGCAGCAACAGAAATGTGAGAAATTAATGGGGAAGCTTTTTTTTTTGTTTTGTTTGTTTTTAAATTCCAGCATGAAGAGATTTGTCCTGGTTCACTCCAAAATGGCAGATTCTGGATTTATAAGGTTTTTGAAACAGGATTGATGCAGTGCAAGAGCTGCAGAGGTAGGAGCGCCTGAGCCCAGTCAGGGCCCTGCGGGGCGCATGTTGTCCGTTACCTGCAGCTCCATCAGGAGGGGCGATTTTCATGGGGTACGGGGGAACATGGGCTGTGTCGGGTCCGCCGTCTTTGCACGGGCAAGTAAACGGGATACGCTCCTGGTTGCAGGCAAACTTGATGAACTTGCAGAGCTCTTCCTGAGTGAACATCTCCAGGGCGGTCCAGAAGAACTCGATGTGCTGGTCGGTCTCCATCAGACCGACTTGGTACATGGTGTGAGCCTAAACAAAAAAGAATGGGATGATTTACTAAGGAAACACAATACAGCAAGGATAGAAGGAAATCATTAAATCACTACTTTCATAGACTTTAAAGTTGGAAAATGCTCATACACACACACACACACACACACACACACACACACACACTTTGTAATATGGTTGAAAAGATTTCAGTGTTTTCTATCATATATATATATATTTATATTTATGCACTACCTTGAGGAACTCCAGGTTAATGTAAGGCAAGCCACATGTGCGCAGTTCAATCTCCAGAGGGCTGAGCATGGTAAGCAGCTGCATAGGAATAATGGATCCCAGTCCTGCCCGCACCGCTGTCATACACTCTACATTCTCCAGCTCCCGCAGGCGGAGGCTCCTGACCGCCCGTGCATACACATCCTTGTTCTCCCAGCTTAACGGGGCAAACAGAACAGCAAGTCAACTCAAATGTGCTGTGGCTGTGACTTTAAACTACGGTAGAACCTTCGGGAGCTTCTCTGTACCTGACAGTGAGGCTGCGTCCTCCCTGACAAAGCTCCACCTCTTCACCCGTCATGGTGAAGTAAGTAAAAGTGCAGCAGGGCCGGCTGGGCGACTCTGGGCTTTCTCCTGAATGATGCTGCGAGGAGATCTCAGCACACAGGGCCTCCAGCTCGCTCTCATCAGTCACCTGAAGAGAGGAAAAAAAACGACAATCAAAATCCCTGCAAGCATGAGCTGGATATCAAATTGGGTGTGATTGAAATCGGTCCGACTGCACTCCTCACATTTGCAAATTTCTTAACATAGTTGTAGGTGAGCACATCAGCTTCCTGCAAGTCCTGCTCTGGATCGAGAGGTTCACCAACGAGGCCTTTCCAGAACGATCCCAGCAGGTCCAAAGGAAGGGGGAGGTCTGCTCGGATGGCTATGCCAAGGAGCTGACCAAAAAAGTGCAACAACTGCTCTTCTGCATAGCTGATAGGGCAGGGAGTCAGGATGTACTTCCCCTGGGATAAAAACAAAACAAAGAGAGATTGGGAATATTTACACAATGCCATCCTCTTTCTTATGATATTCTTTACATAAAACTGAGACAATGTTGATACTAGATCAACAGATGTGGTGCCTTGTGTTCATGCCCTTTAACTTTCACACATTTTGTCCCATTACAAGCTGCAAATTTAGGTTCATTTTATTGGCAATTTATGTGACTAACACAAAGTGGCCTCAAAAGACTCAACCTCATGAGTCAACAGAACCACTTTCCAAAACACTTTCTTTTAATTTGCCTCAACCAGTTCCCACATCTGGAAAAACACACTTTTACCCATTTTGATTCCTCCTCAGAATTACACACTACACTGCATTTCTCTATAGTGCAAGATCTAAATAAAACACAAATTGTGATTGTAACGGGTCAAAAGTGGGATGAAAACATTCTCAAAGCACTGTAAATCCTGACTGAATAGAGCTACAGTATCCCTTAATGGGAAGATGAATGTAATGTGGAATGAAATGATACCTTGTTCCGGTTAGCTGCAGCACTGGGACAGGGAAGCAGCAGGGAAAGTGCTGAGCTCTGCAACTCCTTACACACTTGCCACAGAAAATGTCTGAAGGAGCCACCTGGATAGACACAGTCATCACAATAGGTATTTTACAAAAACATAACAGCGATAAATAAAATAGATGAAAGCAAAGCGGAGCATGAAATTTAAAAAAAAAGAGCACGACGAGGGAAGCACTAACTTGTGCCATGAACTTCCTCTCCAGTGAAGCGGATGTTGAAGGCGTATGTTGGATCTCCTCCGCTGGCCAGCTTCACACAGAGCTGAGACGAGGGCACACAGGAGAGCTGGCGTGCTGCCTGGCAGAAGTAGGTGTTTTCTGATGATCTAATTTCACCTGTAGGGGTCGGAGGAGAGACGTGTTACAATATCCAGAAAGTTGAAAAAAATGTCCTGTGACGAAAAGTGAAGAAAAATAAGAGGGAGGAAAGTCTACCTCCAACAATCTCTAGAGGGTCCAGTGTAATCTCTGGAGCAGCATGGTCAGCTGTACGTTGCACTGTAGCATTTAATACTCGGTTCATAACAGTGACCTTGGTGTCGTAGAAGACTAGGCCTATCAGAAGCAGATAGAGGTACAAAGATTACATTTTTCAAGCACTGAAACCAGAAAATTAAAGTTTCAGCTTAGAACAATTTCTGACATCAGACAGCCTCAACTTGAAGCACTTTATTTGCATGGAGCCTGTATATCACTATTTTCTCAGCAAGCTTCAAATATTAAACAAATCTAGCCAAAATGAAAGCATTTGTACGAGAAGCTGTGGTTTGAGTCGATGCTCACCTTTTGCTTCACACAACAGCGCCGCAATGCTGTTCTGATATGTGTGCGTCTGTCTCAGCTCCACTAGTGGCAGAAAGAAACTCTCCAGGGTGTTGTTGAGGGACTGCAGCAAAGCAAAGCGCAGGCGCAAGCTCTCCACAGGCACATCTGTAAACACCAAATCATAAAGATAAAGCTGAGTGACAAAACACAAACGTGAAGCAGATAGGAATGAAATTATTCTTAGAGATGAACTGGTTAGTCAATCAGATGTTAGTCTGAGAAAATTGGCGCTAATTTTGCATCAAGTGCTTCAAGACTAGAAACTCCAATGATTTTTTTAAATCTAAGAGTACATTAACAAAAACACCATTAACTTCCATGCCTTTTTAAGTAACAAAAGCATGAACGTTCCAGTTAAAAAGACACAAAAGTTTAAAAAAGGACGGAGACAGATAATTTAATACATGAAGGTCAATCTTGTAATCTCAATTTTCCGTGGGATTTATCTCTGACAAAGAACCTGCAGCATCTGCAGAAGCTCAGACAAAAAAAAAAAGGCAAGCAAGCGACTTACTGAGCAGAGAGGCCACACGGGGATCTGCAGCATCACTGGGATCCAGGTAGACCTCATGGGGGTGAAGTCTGGCTGGAGTGATAGCCAGGTGACGACACAACCGGTTGATATATTGCACCAGCGCCACATCCATTTCCAAGCTCCACTTTCTACAGGCCTTCTGGGCGTGGCGAGTGTCTATACATGTGCACCTTCAATATAAAGAAAGGTTTAGTATTACATAAAAAACAGACACATTTTTACAATAGGAGACTTTAAGACAATTATAATTGTGTGAATCTGCTAATTCTTATTCTGGGCAGTGCGTCTTTAACCGGGAGAGATGTACTACTATCATGGAATCTGATGAAATGTGGAGCTTAAGAAGTCTGCTGAAAACAAGCAACAGCTTTTTAACCCATGGAAAGTTAGCTTGCATAGATAAAATGTTGTTGAAGACCAAATAATAAAACTGAAGCTACTTTATGAAGAACATCTTTCCTTCTGTGATAGATACTACAGCATTCGAGTAGACGATATGATTCTTTAAGTCTCACCTTTCAAAATGAAGGTCGTAGCCACAAGCCAAAATGGCTCTCCACACACTGCGGATGTCTTGCTTTGCCCGATCGATTGTAAATTTATGGAAGCCTTCCAGTGTCAAGTACTTTTCCTCCGGCACTAAACAAAACAATAGAAGAGCTCATAAACTATTGTGTCGAACCAGACTTACTCTTACTTTAAAATAATTTAAGCCTGTTCCACATTCTTATAACCTAATTAAAACAGAAGACATATTCAGCTGTGTTAAATATAATGGTTTTGGAAGTTGTAAATAACATTTGGAAGATTGATTTAGATTGAAATCTACTCTTTCTACTGAAAAGCTTTTTAGACCATTTGAATTACAACATCCAAATAAAAAAATTATCTCAAACTTGATATTTATGGAAGTAAGAGTATTTTTTCTAATGTTCTGAATATATTCTGTGTGGTCACAACAGACATGATTTTTGCCAACCTTCAGTTTTTTTAGAAGGGGATTTTTCTACGTCTTTCTCATCTGGCCTCGACTTCTCAGGAGATTTTGGCTTTAGGACAGTTTTCTTCTCACTCAGCGCAGTTCTGGAAATAAGTAAAAAATATTTAGTTTTGATGTCAATGTTGCTGTTTTTTTTTACACGTGTGTCATATGAAGTTTTGTAAGAAAATTACTCACCTAACACTGTTGAGGACTGATTTTTCCTTGGTGAGAGGCTTTGTGATGGGTCTCTTGGTGCTCACAACTTTACCCTGATGTTGTTCCTTTCCAGCTTTGTTGTACTTGTTCTTATTCGGCTTGGGGGTTCCATACTTTCGTAAAATCTGAATCAATAAAAAGATATATAATATTATTTTTGATGTTTGACAGTACTCTACATGTGAAGAAAAGAAGCAATTTAAAGATTTGAAGTATTATTACAATCAAAAAGAAAGTTGGATGGTTGAAGGTATGACAGAAAACCATAACGTTTCTCCTTGAGTACCTGGGTGAGCTGGTCTTCAAGCACTTTCTTAGGAGGTCGAACATTGGTAAAGAAAGTGTGCAGCAGGTTTCCCGGAGTCTGAGAGTTAATCTGCTCTTTACTGAGGAAAATATCAGACACCTTAACAGGCTTGGCCGGTGTGAGGCTAAGCATCTGCTCGGAGTGCACGCAGCTTTTAAAAATATCAGTCAGGATGTCTCTTGCTCCAGGTACCAGTTTTTCACCTGGAAATAGGGAAGTAGGTTAGATTTGACAGAAACAATGTTGATCTATAAAAGAGGTAAAACTTTAACGTTTAACACTAACCTTTGATCGACTTATCCAGAAAGTAGTCTTCTAGAGCAGAGCTTCCTTGTGTGTCAAACAGGCTTTGGTTAACACTGGAAACAGTCAGGATCTCCTCGTTGGTCAACTCCATCAGCTCCTCTTCACCTTCTAGGCTGGACAAACCAATCAGGTCACCGCTGTTGAACAGACTAGCACGGATTTTTTCCACCTTCGCTCGAGAGCGCACCTGTATTCAACCGATGACAAATGTAATTTTATTCCATTTCAGAAACAAAATTTGAAAATGTTTAAGGCAGCACACTAAAACTCCAATCGTAAAGGGCCGGTGTAATCCAACTTGTAGATGTCTCTACCTCAGCACACCCTGCTCCAATATTACAGTATAATATTGCCTCTGTAGCAGTAATACTGTTACAGAGGCAGTTTTGTCATTTAATCCAAGTGTGTAGGACAAAGAACACATCTAAAAGTTGCAGGTCTCTGGCCCTCAAGGAATGAAGTTTTAGATCACTGGTTCAAATGGTGTGAATGCTTTTGCAACAGAACCACCTCACCTCAATGACAGCATAGCCCTTGATAGACCTGGCTGTAGCTGTTGTGCTCTCAAAGGAAGTGACTGTCTGCATAGAGGCGCCATCCGAGGCAGACGGTGTTTCTGTGTTGTCCAGAGGCTCCCCCAAGCTGCCGAGACTCCCCAGGCTTCCCGTGCTGCACAGCGACGTGTCTAGACTTTCCTGACTGGAGACAGTCTGAGAATCCTGAGGAGTCTGTTGGGGGTACGTTACTGCCGAAGCAGCGGCTGCGGGTGTGAGTGGGGGAACAGCTAAAAGTTCCTGATCCACAGAAAGTTCGCTGACTGTGCGAGAAACCCCCTGAGAGGAGCTGCAAATGGAGGTCTGGCTGGTAGAAGCCGAAGCACTCACACTTAAAGCTGGAGTGACACTGCTGGAGCTGTCAGGACTCTCAGGACCTCCATTGGTGGAAAAAGGTCGGTCAGGTTCTGGAGCAGCTTTGCTGTCGTGTGGATTGGAGACCCCCGCTCCTGATCTCTTCTTGGGATCCTCTTCCTGCACAGGAATGAAGACCTCATCTTTGAACAGACCTCCGTGTGCGTTGCACGCCCTGCGGATAGCGTTTCGAACAACTGCCTCCTCGAGGTGTGTGGGGATACCTGAGAGTACCAGCAGGCGGCTATGAGACGTGGGACCCACTAGAGCTTGGCAAGCATCCGTCACTGCATCGCTGGTTACGCTTAAACCCTGCGGGTCCTTATTGGCCAGATGTCTCAGAATCATCAGGAGGGTGAGGCAGCGGTGGAACCACAGCATGTCCTCGGGTTTGCTACCCGCCATGTTCAGAAGGGCGCTGTCGCTTTCTGACAGCCTCGCGCCTCCGCTTGTTCTCTTTCCAGAGGCGGCTGCTGCCACAGCAGCTGCTGCCCTCTCACGCTTCATCTTCACCTTCTTACGCTTTGAAAGCAAACTGGGGCTTTGTGGTGTTTGGCCCGGGGACGATGAAGACGACGACGAGGAGTCACTGAGGTTCGGTGCGCTGGTAGAGGAGAGGGGTCCCACCGAAGAGGTGCCGACATTGAGAGGAAGTGTCACCTCCGCCACAGCCAAACACACCTCCATTAGGGCATGGAAGTAGGTGGAGAACCGGCTCTGCTCTGCCACCAGCGCCAACGCTATGCCTCCAGACGACGATCCTCCTCCGGCGCATCCAGCAGCCCATCCCTGAGTTTCCCTGTCGTAAAGTTTTCGGAGCTCTGTCTGCAGGGCCATTAGGACTGCCAAGCAGGGGTTCAGCAGCAGAGCAATGGAGCTGGAAAGGCCAGCGGGGCTCTTGCGCTGCTCCAAGTGGTGGATCTTCCGCAAAAGTTCAGCCAACAGGTGAAAGATGAGCTCCTTGATGGAGGGAGCCAGATCAGTAGTCCAAAGCAATCCACCTATAAACAAGACAGAAATGTTAGAAACTGTGATTGATTGCTGCTGGCTAGTCTGAAGGAGCTGAGTGGGGTAGGCGGAGGAGAGGGCTACTCCATGACACAGAAGCTTGGCTTAGAGACTGCTGGCCGAAGGAGGAGCTCCATGGAAAATGCAGCGCTTGGTGAGAGCAAGCGTTTAGATACCCTGAATAGTTGCCAAGGGGAGGCTAAAGGATTTCTCAAACATACATAAGAGAATCAAAACAACACTTCAGGTATGTTTTAGATACAAGAATAACATCAGAACATGATGTAAATCTCAAAAAAGCAGTTTTTACATAATACTGCCCCTTTAACAAGAAAAAGGGAAAAAAAGCTGTTTACATAATTAATACTTTTAATATATAAAGTATATAAGGTCACCAAAGACAGTAGAAAGCATGTAGTACCTTGGTCAACGTGTAGCTTTTATTTTGGTGAAATAAAAGGGAAACTTACCGAGCAGTTCTACCACCTGCAGCAGCACCGATGAGGGCACAGTGTCCAACTCATCCTCAGATCGCTCGCTGCTCTCCCCCAGCTTCCACGTCAACAGCTGCTCTGCAAACGCCATCGCCAGAGGAAACTCTAGCGGTAAGGAGTGGAGCACCAACACAGCACCAGGAGGGGGTGACACTCCTACAATCAAAACAAGAATGAACTCACTTAGAAGTGCTTCTTTGTATTCTTTGAGAATTTCTTCCTCATAATGAAAACACTCACCCAGCTTGATGTGCACTTTATCAGTGGGAATGATAACAGAGGGGTACTGGTTTGTGGTGGGAGGGGGCGTAAGGCCTGTGTTGGTAGGAGAGGCATCTAGAGGATAACACACTGCCTCCATCAGATTCAGCTGACCATTTCTTCGCACTTTGTGACCCAGACCGTAAACCATGACTCGAGCCCAGGGAGCTTTGTATAAACTTGAGCTAAAAGATTTTGACAAGATAAAAAAGAAGTTCAAAAACTTAAAAAGTGAAGCTAAGAAAGCTCAATTTTAAGTGTCTGCTGATGTGTATTTGATGGAGCTCACTCTTTGCGGCAGCCCAGTTGACTTTCTTTGCAGGAGACGATCACAAACGCAGCTCCAGGAAAACTAACATCCATACTAACTTTTGACTCCAGGACAGGAAACTCCTCAGATGTAAACTGCTCAGGTGCATTCTGAAAAATATATAATGAGACAATTTGTGTTCAGTAATGAGTAGGTAACCAGAAGCATACAGTTCACTATAAAAACATTCATTATCCTTGGTCTTTTTCTATAGCCACTAATTTGCCACAACCCTTTAGGGCACAGAAACATGTGGATCAAAAAGGTCAAACTGGACTATGAGTCTTCAAGCTAAACGTAAATTATCCATAACATACCATAACTGTAACGTAAAGCTATGTTTTATTAGCATCATGTTGTAGAGATGCTTTAAAGGTACTTTTAATGTCCAATCCTACTGCAGTAAGAGTTCCTCAAAGACTTGCAGGCGTAAAGGCAGCAAAATACTGAAGAGAATGGCAAAAAAATACACAATTTCTGATTTTGATTTGTAAAGAAATTTAAACCTTGTTCCTTTTCTTTTCATAATTACGCACTACTTTGTATAGATCTACTGCATGAAATTACCCCCAAATACATGTAGGTTTGTGGTTATAATGTGAGAAAACATGGAAGGTTGAAGATGAATGAATAATTTTGAAAGGCACTGTATTCACCGGCTGTAGAGCTAACCTGTAGGAAACAGCAAATCTGTTTTGTGAGTTCCAGTAAACTTTCTTCTCCTTGATGCAAGGCACGAGTGATGGCCACTGTCAACCACTCCCGGATGGGCTGAGCATTGCCCTGATAAAACAGGTCTGTGGGAGAGCAACTTTGACCTTCGAGGTTGTGAAGCACCGACTGAGCCAAGAGAATGGAGCTGGAACTGATGGTGCCATCTGCAGAAAGAGGGAATTTAGCATAGCTCAGAAAATTCCCATGACGAAAAAGAAATGTAGTTCTTTAAAACGTATTCTTCCACTCACCAGGGAGAGGTGGAGCCAGCAGTTGATTAGACAGAAGCTGCAAGTGTTCCAGAGTTATGTCACGAATCGCAGGGATGTGGAAGAGACGAGTGAAAGTGTGGGGATTCTTGGGGGCGAAGATGTTGAGCAGAGCCATACGACAGTATAAGCGAGCAAGTGCGCTTTCACATCGAAGGAGTTCCCTGAAGAAAAGCGGTGGCACCGATATTAAACTCAGATCTTTAATTCATTTGCATCACATTCGTTCCCTTTGCATTTATATTACCTATGAATCTGAATGTTACTGCTGTCCAAAGACACCAGGCCGTTAGCCGCAGTGCGTCGAGAACCTGCTGGCGGACGCTCGAGCATCTCAATGGGGTACCAGTATCTGACGAGCACCCCTTCACTGCGGAGGTACGTCTCCACCTGGACCAGTTCATTCACCTGAACAAACGCATGAAACACTTTAGTTTACAAATAAATCTGTTGTGAGGCTAAAACAAAAAATCCACCACAAATGATTAGACTTACAGAGTCCACATCCAGCACAACCCCGTGCAAACCAAACGTCTTCAACATTCCACGGATAGCAAACTTGGGCAGCGCTGTTCCTCCAGTTGTGCTGTTGGTGTTATTGCTGTCAGGACAGCGGATGACGACAGTCAACCCTTTGTGGAAAAAGTATGTTATGATCCATGTTAGTTACATAACATTACACTCATTTACCAAATGTGAGTGACAGTAAGTGCTTCAATACATCTCAAAACAAGCGATGAAGTACTACGAGGATGTTCAGTGCAAATGTACAATGCTCAAAACCTTTAATATGTCATGTACCTTTTCGGACTTTGTCAATAGTGAACTTGTTGGCCTCATCTTTGATATCCTCAATAGTAGGGAGGTAGAGGTCACGAGGAATACCACCATTCTCCTCATACAGAAACTCCACTGTCTGTCTTGCGATGTCAACCATGCCTGTTTCCAGAGAAACGCACAAAGATATTGTCAATTACACAAACAATGTCTAAGGTAGGAGAGATTAGATATTTAACAAAAATTGCTCTCATTTTGTGTGTATTTCCTGTCTGCCCTCCTTTTCTCAGGTGGAAAGAGTGGTGTTGTGTTTTTGTGCATTTGTTATTGAAACAGAAAAAAATACTTTCATTAAACATTATGTAATTGTATATGTAAAATTAGTTAAACACAATATTGTTTACATTTTAGTTTGACTTGAAAGAATCTGCTCCATTTAATGTACCTAAAACTAATAACCTTATGGGATTTAAGACAGTGATTTACCTTCAAATTCAATTTCTCCATTTCTGTTCAGTGAAATATACATGTGCATTTAAAATATTGCATTGAGTGGTCACGATTTAAGTCATAAGTGCCAATTAAGTTAAACCTCTTTATAATTGTGGGAAATACACATTCAATAGTGTTATCAATGGACTGTTACTCATATACAAGACGTTACATTTTGTAGTAAAAATCATTTTGATCTTTACCCAGCTGAAGAGCTCCCTTGATTTGATCCAAACCCGATTTCCTCTCAGCCTCGTTACGGAACCGCCTACGAATAGTAGGGAATACTTTTGTCTCCCAAGCCTTCACCAGAAGAGCATAGTGATCCTCCTAAAGTCAAACCCAAATCAAATTTAATACAAGTAGAAGAAATAATAAGGGAGAAAAAGGCAGTATAAAGATACTGAGGACTAATCTCACTCTGGGAACATCGTCATCATCCTCATCATCACTCTCATCATCAGCAATAGGTGGGGGATGTGAGTCAGGTCCAGAGGTGAACAGGTTTTCATAGCTCAGCTCCACCTTGTAATGGCACGACAGATCACTGTTGTACTCTGTAAAAATAGAAAGAGAAAGAGAAAACTTGATCATCAGCTGGAGCAACATGTAAACAAAAATGAAAGTCTGTGCGTTTTAGATAAAAAATAAACTGAAATGATCGCAAGAGACATACGCTGCTGAGGAACTGCGACAGCTGCAATCCGACAAGGGGGGCCATGAGAGCCAGAGTCGGATGTGACACTTGCACCTGCATCATTATCACTGTCTGAGGCCATGGCAAAGGGAAGTACTTCAAAATTTGCACTTATTTCATCTGCTAGGTCTACACATAGGTCAGCTGCATTCCGGTGTGCTTGGCCTTCTGCGTATGCAAAAGGCCGGCTTCCAAAGTTGGCACGGATCTTTGCATTCTACAAAAAATGGAGAGAAAGAAAAATGTATACTCCATATGACCAAACTAGACAAACAGCTTTTAATTTAATCTTAGCACAGATTTACCTTCTTCTGAATATGGACCAGAGGCCACATACCACCTGCGACATCTTCAAGACTAGGATTTAGGCGCTGACCACAGTAAGTAAAGTAGACTCTTCCTTTTGGGGCCTGGCCAGGAGGGGGCGGTGTGCCCTCAGAACGCTCCCAGCCAATTCCTGCCACATCACCTGTATTTACCCAAATTAAATACAGGTGATGATAAAGATTATCATCTACATTACAGTTAAATCAAAACCACACATAGGGAATGTTTTAACATTTTGCTTGTGAAAAAAATACTTTTGGAAAAGCAATGTTTGCCACTTTATGTCAACTAAACAGGTATTTTAATTCAAACATCATGGGAAACACTTATTCTCCTATCTTACCAGGAAGTAGGACCACATCAAGTCTGACACTTTTCCACTGTAGAAGACTGGAGCCATTGTAATGCACCGCCCTACCATTACTGATGCATCGCACACAGACAGGAGACAAACACACAGACAAAAACGTTAGTCAGCAATCAAGTCCTACAGAACAACATGTGATTAAAAAACATTAATATATAGCTGCACTTACTTGTGAAACAGACATGTGCCAACAGGGTTGGTCCAAGCTCCGTCTCTCTTCTCTGCCTCTGTGGCAAAACCAAAGGACACTATTGGCCCACTGTCCTCTTCAGAGTCTCCATAGGAGACAACTTCTATCTCCCAGTAAAAGGATGGTGCCTACAGCAACAGAAAGAGGAAAAAAACAATATTGTTGACATTCTTAACTTGAATTGTAATAAGTAATTTTATCAATACTTCTGTCGTGGCAAAAATAATTGCAAGACAATTTAACTTCATTAAAACATTTGTACCTGAACCGGTACAGGAGAGGTGGCATAGATGAAAGTTCCTCGTGGCAGACCACCTCCGGCACTCGGATCAGCCAGGAAGGTGACGGAGGTTAGGCGGGAGGAGAACAAGCATGCACGGACTGGAGGAAACGCTCTGGACGGACACCAAGTGATCTCCTTGGGCTAGCATGGCAAGCATATTAAAGAAGAAAGGAGCAAAATCGTTTAGGCAGAAAAAAACAGAGCCACTAAATCAAATATAATCCAAACATATGTAATACATGAACAGCAGTATATCATTCACTGTGCTCCTTTTTTGTCTCTCAACGGAAAGGAAAATATAAAATGAATTCAAGTTATAATCAAACTTTCTTTGACAATAATATGAGATTTTTCCTCCTGCAGTGATATATACAGTCAACTGTCCAAAAATAACAACAGAGACATGTTGCGTGAGAGGTGACATCTTTTACGTGTGCTCTTACTTGTGGAAAAAAGGTGAAGTAGAAAGTTACTACCACCTACCTGCCGTCTGTCTGTCTGCAGTGGTGGAGGTGGTGGCCGAGCACAGTCCCGGTACAACATTCTGACTCTCTCACACTGAGCCTCAACCATACCAAGACGCTCTCCTGCACGAGATGAAAAGAGGCCATCTGTCAGACCAATACAGAGCAGTGCTGAGAAGCGTTCTTAACATGCTCCTCATATGCTCACCAGGACTGCACTCCTGGGCAACCAGGTTTAGAACCTCAACAGCAGCTGGACACTGCTGAATGAACTCCTCACAGAAGGAGCTATCCTCCAAGAGCTGTGCCATCACCAGACATGCCCTGGAAAAGAAATAAACTTGTTTAACAGTCATATTTTAATGAATTTTATATGAAAATTTACATCCACAAGGAGATATATTTTCCTCCATTTAGAAAGCTCAGGAGAGGAATCTGGCTGCAGATACTGTCTCCATCATTCTGCTGTAAATTGGAAATGCTTAGGCCAAATTCCATCAAGTAAGTTTGTATTTTTTTTCTCATGAACTTTGTTCAAAACTGGAGGTGAGAGGGGAGGTAATAGGAAATAGGGTTTCTCTTAATTCAAGGCAAAGA
Organism: Poeciliopsis prolifica; assembly: GCF_027474105.1. Classification (NCBI taxonomy): domain Eukaryota; kingdom Metazoa; phylum Chordata; class Actinopteri; order Cyprinodontiformes; family Poeciliidae; genus Poeciliopsis; species Poeciliopsis prolifica. The sequence continues at coordinate 6,324,144 of NW_026562406.1, read as the reverse complement.
CAAAAAAAAAAAAACAACAACAAAAAAACAGGATAAGTACAAAATTAAATCCACTTAGATTTATATAAATATTTGTAATTCAGATGTTTAAAAAGGTAGACATTTTTTTTTTACAAAATTTCTTTGTGTAAATAGTTGGGTTGGTATTACTCTTTAAAAAACATAATTTAATTGTTAGATCAATAATAGCTTTTATTAATTTTTTTACTGCACAAACAGCTATAAAAAAAGAGTTCTTAAATGAAGTCAGAGGCATTAAGACCTCAATTACTCAAAAGCCATTAAATGTTAAGACTTCAATCTAAACAAAATAGGGTTTTCAAATTTCCTCATGATAGTAGGAGCCCTTACTTTATTTCAAATGAAATTAATGTGGTAAATTCCACAAAATAGATGTTGAGTACATTTTATTGCATTCGCAAATTAGATATTTACACAAAAAATACAAAATATTAATATGTAAATATTTCAAAACACCAGGCCCTCGAGAACCAATCACACATTGCAAACTTTGACGGTGAAATGCATAAAATTCAATCAAGTTAAAAAAACAACTTTCTGTCCAATATTTATTTTTGTATGTCTATGATAAACTTTGCAGATTTTTAAAAGAGCTCATATGTTTCCAAATTCTTACAGAGGTCTTTCTGCCTGTTAGCAGAGCTCCAGCAGACACAAAACAAATCAAATATATCCATCATAACTCTGCCTTACCTAGTTCTAATTTCAGCCAGCATGCGCACTGCAGCCATTACTGGGCTGGAGCCATCTCCAGTAGCCGGTAGGGATGTATGAATGGAGAGACTGCCCTCCTGTGGCAGAAGCATAGACTGCACAGCTTGAACCACCTTTTCTGTAATTGAGAGCTTATAGATGGGAAGAGCCTAGTGGAGATCAGAAAAGGGAGAAAACAGGATAAAAGATAATCAGGTTATTATTTTCCATTGTGATAAGAGCTGTAATGTGACTGGAATTCTCACCTCAGATCTGGGAGTGCAGAGGCGTGATATTGGTACTGTAAGGACGTCTGAGGCTTTGCAAGCTCTTCTGTACTCGCAGGATGGAAATTTGACAGTAGCAATGCCCTCCTGCTCATTTATGGACATCACTATGCCCACACTACCCAGTACTCCTTTACCTACCACCTGTGAACCAAATGAATGACTGTAACAATGCTGACAATCATATTTGACTATTAATGGTGATATATAATAAGAAGCTGAACAACACAAGGTATGTATAAGGAAGAAAAATACTTGTCTTATTTTACTGACCTGGACTTCAGAACCAATCTTAATTGTCTCCTTGAAGCCCCCAAGTGCACAAAGAGCAGCAACAGCTTGTCTGCCGATGGCCTGCAGTTTGGCTAGTTTTCTGCCACTGCTGCTACCATTTTCCAAGATGCTCTCAGCATACTTTCCCAGCTGAGGAATAAACATCAGAGCTCGGGAAAGAACCTAAATAAAAGAGGGAAAACAGCCAAAGCTTTTAACTGACAATTAAATTATAAATAAAAAGCTTTAAACTGCAATAATCTGTAAAGATCTAGCATTGTGTTAGCAGTTGCTGCAAAGAACTGTGTTCAGCACTGCTATGAAGCATAGAAACTGTGAAATAGAAAAGTAAGATTATGTCTTACTTTTTCGACGGTGCTTGTCCAGATCTGTGCAGTGTTGGATTCTGGAGCGGTGAGCAGACTGTGCAGCAGCGCAATAACCTCAGCAGCCATACTGTTTGCAACATGGCCACTAATGAATGGCCGGACTGGGTCAGACCTATTGTGTGGCAATTGTAAAAGAAAATGTTAAACCACAGTCGAAATTTCCAATTGTCACAAATTTAATATGAATAATAATTCCTGCTTTTGTACATCATCATATCAAACAAGTAGCACCTGGCCAATTCAGCGTTCCTGTCCCTACAAACAGCAGTCTGTGCCGTTTTCTTCTTGTCACCAGCCGTAATACCCCCTGCTGCCTCCTGAGCCATCGTCTCCACAGGTGGACCAACGCTCACTATCAGTCCAGACTGAGCCCACTTGTTGGCCTTCCTCAGGGCAGCCGATGCCTCTTCAGTGATCACCTCACAGCTTCCACTCTACGGCAATAAAAATTGTACAAATACAAGTTTAGATAGCAACTAGAAAACGTGTTTGATAGCAGAAATGGACATGTTTTAGGTCAACACCAGGGGTCCCCAAAGTCGTTCTTCGAGGGCCGGCATCCTGCATGTTTTAGTGGTAGTGCTGGTAGTACCAGCAATCTTTTCAGCATGTCAATGTTCTTCTGAATGATTTTTTAATTCTTACAGCAACTAATTTTATTTTACACACACAAAAACGCTTACCTTTGTCATGTCTCTGTCCATCTTTACCACCTTTTCCATGTTTGCTCCAGTGCCCAGTCGAAAAGGTCGCCCCTCAGAGCTGCTGCATTTTGGAGCAAGTGGAAAAATATTTAAGTCAGAAAAACTGATATTAATTTTGCCAACAAAAATTTAAATTGGTAGATGACAAGAAATAGTACCTAAGAAGTGGCTGTAAAACCTCATGGGATGACTGATCCTCTCTTTTGTGGATAAAAATTGACAGCTTGCCATCAACTGCTTCTGCTTCCTCTCCAATATCCTCCGTCTTGAGAGCTCCTTTGGAGCTGGCCCGGGATAGACTGGTGTCTGGCTCGGAGGAGCTGGGAGAAAGGAGGGTCTGACACCCTTAAATGTGAAAGAAAAAAGTAACATCATGATTATCTTTAAATTGTTTTAAAAAAAAGGGAGGAGCACAAATAGTGCTTAAATGTTTGCTTAAATGTTTCAGTTCTTCTTAGCTGGAGACACAAACCTGGCACTACATAGTCTGCCAGCTTAGCCAGAAGCAAAGCAGCAATACGTGATGCTGGGTCACTGGCATCCTGCTGCTCTGCATCTAGAGTGTTGATTGAGTAACTCCATGAGGGCAATGCCACGTTACCACAGTCCTCAACACTCATGAGAGGCAGTGCAGCTCGGCATAACTGCAATATGATAAGAACTAGCTTTGGAGAGGGTCTCTGGTCAAGCAGCAAGGACAAGAGCTTAGAAACACAGGCAGGTTGGCTCAGGATGGCTTTCCCTATGTGGCTCCTAGGATGAAAAACAAAGGAACTCATTAGTATACAGAAGGAATATGTAATAACATAGATATGCATGGAGTGCTTTAGCTCTACCTGGAAAGATCATTGAGCAGACTGAGTACATCCTGTAGAGCATCATTGCCAGCTGCCTGATTTCCACAGCACTCTGTTGCTCTGGCTAGGTGATTGGTCAGCAGGCTGGAAACCTGCCTTGCCAGGCCAGAATGAACAGCATCTGTTGAACCACCTTTCAAAAGACAAAACCAAGTATGTGACCTATAACACATAACATACCACAATATCAAAATATATTTTACTTGAGAGCAGACCACTAACCTTCCACTTTCTCCCACTCAATGCATCGGTTGGCCAGTACCTGAAATGCAGCCCAAGCCATTGTGGCCACCTTCTGCTTTTTGGTCTGCTTCTCATTTGAACTGCATTCTCTCTGACCACTTAGACTGCAAAGTCTATCCATGAGCTGGACAAGTCCACTTCGGACAAGGCACTGCTCCTCACTCCTACAGCGACAGATCAGATAAGTTAACCTGACTTGTTGTACCAAGTGACGTTTTCCCAGATTCATCCTTCAAAGTTGATTGACTTGCCTGGTGTAGGGGATTGTGCAAAGCAAGCCAATACTGTTGGCACAAGCAATAGGGTAGCGAGCACATAGTGACACTACAGAGGTCATGGTCTCTCCGAAAGCTTCCTGAACCTGCTCAACCATTCCACCGCAGGTCAGCTCCTCAATCCTGAACAAATGATAGACAAACAGATATGTAGAGAAAAACATGTTTTTGTGCACACTCTTAGAAAGCAATATTAAGCTTGGCTTCTTACCTAGGTCCACCTTGAAGTACCATAGTCACAGGTCCCACCAGATGTGTTACTCCACCCACTCTGACTGCAGCAGTTAGCAGTTCTCTCATATGAACAAGTGCCTGCTTTCGCGTGCTGCCTCGTCTCCAGCGTGTCTGCGCAGCCGACAGAAAGCTGCTGCTTGACACCTACACAACCGGACAGAAGAAACCAGAATTCACTATATAAATTTCTAACTTAGAGAGGGAGTAACAAAGAGGCAGGCAATAATAATGTCTCCAAAACTTACAGCCTGATCAGGTGTGGTTCCAATGAAAGCAAATAGCTGTCCCAGCAGCACACTGTATGTTGGCTTATCTCTGCCATCCTCAATGGCCAGAGACTGAAGCAGGGTGAATGAACTGCTGCGATGACTGGTTGGGTGATGTCGCCTTCTGAAAATAAGTAGAGTAAAGCATTCAACTTGAAATCCTAGTGGTACTTTATGTCTATTCTAATTAGTAATAACTAAATACCTTTGTGGAGCATGTGTAAACTCTAAATCTTGGTTGGCAATCATCTCCAGGTCAGATGGTGCAGACATGCTGCGTAAGAAGACTGGCTGCTTGTCCAAGGGGATCACTGTCTTGGCATCTGACACCGACTTGGAGGCTGTCACACACAAAATGTAAACAAAAAAACAAACAGTTTGAGAAATATGTTGCTTGATTGAAGAAAAGAAAGTATTTGCTTTTCCGTTAATATATAATTTTTTTAATTAAATGGGTGAATACCTGGACCTGGTGTCCCAGCTGGTGTGGTGGTTAGGCTTCTGCAGTGTGGAGCGATGGTAACGTGGAGAAGAAGCTCAGAGCGGTTCATCAAACTTTTTACAAGCATTTTGGTTTTAGCCAGTGGGATGATGCCTCTGATGAGTGTGGTGTTTACTTCCTGGAAGAACTTCTCCCTGTTTGAGAATACATGAAAAGTTAGCGACGACTGACACAACTGCCATTATAAAATGGCCATTGTTTTTTAATATATCCAATAAATATGGATTAAAAATTAAATGTGAAACTCACTAGGATTTTTTTCTCATTGTGTGTTGAAATCAGATGCAAAAGTTTCAGAATTTGTCAAGATATATAAAGGTTCATTTACTTAAATACACCATAACAATATATTATATTCTTAACAGATGCAATATAATGTAGTACAACATTATATTATTAACAGCTATTTTGGTGTTTAGTTAGATAAATTAAACCCAATATGATGTCTGTCGAGCATACCACACAAAAAGCCCATTTCAGAGCAATCATGACTAGAACACTGTTAACCCTGCCAATGAATGTAAATACTTTTTACAAGCACATTTCAGTAAGTTGTTTTTTTTTTGCACATAAGTGTCAAATTAAAGCAGTGAGAAAAACTGTTTTAAAAAAAATAAAAGGTAAAACAGAACAAATTATACAATATCAAAAATACATTTCGACATTCTAGGAATCTTCTGTGATAAAATAAATTTATTCTAAAGATAGAGCCAGGTTGGCACAACTGTTTTGACCCATATTATCATGTAGAAGGAGTTTGCATGAAAAGGTTAAAGCATTTTAAAAGAACAAGTTCCAGTTACCTACCTCAGTGCTAGAACAACATTCTCTAAATCACTGAAATCGAATGGAACCTCCTTCAGGGAACAGAGTAATTCCAGTTCCTTCGTTTTGTTCTGGCAAGAAAAAATATATATATTTCAATGGCAATAAAACATCTATGGTATTTTCTATTTTCTAATCTCTTAAACAATAATGCAGACAGGACAGATGAATGATACCTCAAAGAAATGATAGTCATGAAAAAAAGGAGTGTTGTTCTCCAGTTTTCCTTGCTGAGCCTCTTCTACCTCATTTTGCCACTTCTGTTCCAATTCTGCAACACTCTGAAAGCAATGCAGGATATAAGAAAATATTCAAATATTTGAGGATTTTCTCAAAAGTATAGTGAGTAATTTCAATTTATAGACTCACTTGCAGCTGACGCTCCATAGCATTGATCTTTTTAAATGTCTCAGCCATAATCTTGCAGACTAGGTCATATTCCTCTGTGTGATCTTCTCTGTACTGATAGTTCACAAGTGACTGAAGAGCATCCACCAGACTCAGATGCTTAATGACACAGGATACAATAACCTCTTCTAAGACGTCTGGACGGATCACCTCCCTGATGTAAAACAACATGGATAAAAAAAAACTGTTTAGAAAAAAATGCTGCGATAATAATATTGCTGCTCATTACTAATCTAAGGCAATTTATTCTTTCCATGTGATGGAATGATTCCCTTACTTGATGCTGGGGCGGAACTGTGGTCGAGCCCTTCCAGACACTTCCCTCAGCCTGCTCATGATGCCTGGAGGAAGGCGGATGCGAGGCAGATCAAAGTAGGACCCGGGCATGAGGCCTGGAGGCGGGATGAGAACATCAGAGGGGTAGGTAAACTCCCTGTCCTCCTCAATAGTGAGTGGTAGTGGTGAGGGGCTGGGCGTGAGAGCTGGAGAAATGGCACCATTTGCTTCCACCTGCCATTGGCATCTAAAACAAAACAAGAAATGTCTGTCAGTATCGCATATCTCCACCAAACATTCTTTGGCATTTTTAGAAATATTTCTATGTTATTCATCACCTTTGCAAAAGCTTTGAGCACAACAAATCTTGGCAGGCTTCTTCTTCTCTCGTCACTTCTGGCCCGTTGTAAAGAATGCGGAGCATTGAACAGGCCAGCACTGACAGACCCAGTGCAAGGTCTGCAAGAAAGGGGAGGCCTCCAGAGACATCCTCAGAGGACTCCTGTTGAGCAAAAACAAACGGTGTGCTCAGGGGCGACATTCGCACTGCCAGTGTGAATAATCAGCTGGGAATATGGAAGAGTAATAAGTACTTCCACTTGTTACCTGAGCTCTGACTGTACAAGCGAACCCCCACATGGCTTTATCAGGAGTGTTGTGTTCACGGCCACTTCTCATTTCAAAGGAAAATGTGACAGTATCGCCTTCAACCTGAATAGGATAAACAGAAATAAATACAAACTATTAAAACATTATGGCTAATACAAGCTCACTGTGTAGCTGTGATTCAAATTCCAGATTACCTTTACAAGATCTTTAGGCCAACCTGTTCCTAAGACACTGCGACTTCCATACCCCAGAGTGTTTCCTCCATACTCTGTTACTTTACGACTGTTGGTGTTGGGACCAGCATAGATAACCAGCTAAAATACACAACATACTAAATGTGTAAACAGAGTACTGTTACAATTAACTGCACAAAATATGCGCAGAAGTCTTAAAGGATGAGTATTACTTGTACTTACAGTTGTCAGAGTTATTACCTTGTCATAGTCATACTGCGAGGAGCAGCGGGCATCGAAGCGAAGGTACAGGCAGCGAGCTCCCGGGATGTGTACCGTCTCCTTGAACTTGTAATTATCCCTCACAGGGTGCATCGTCTCGACCGTTTTCCCAGCAGCCCAAGGAGCAGGGATCTTCAGTCCAGTCAAGAACCCGGCCTCTTCTCGTTCATCAAGAATTCTTATTTAAATGACACAAATAATCGAGAGTGTTCAGAAAGCTTTTTGATATAAACTGATTGTATCAGTTAGTTAAGAGTGGATGGCATTCATCCTTCTAGAATGTTTTGCCATGTTGAAAGATTACAACCACAATCCTACATGTATTTTTGAGGGCGCTTATGTGGCAGCCCACATAATGATTACTTATGAAGTGGAGAAAAAAATAAATCAAACATGGCTTTCAAATTCAAAAATTTCACAATTAAAAAAGTCTACACTGCACAAAGTCTTTGTATTCATCCATTTTGAGTTTGTAGTCACCTTTTGCTTCCGTTACATTTGTTTGAAGTATGTTTCTACCAGCTTTCTGCTGAAGTTTTACAACAATCTTGTATTCAGATGATCATTTTATAATAATTCAAATGATCCAAAATTTGTGAAAGTCCTTTTTTTCTTTTCACCACAGCTCAGAACAAAGTAGGACTTTCTTTCAACAATTTATTTTTTTCTTGAAACACCAGATTTTTGGAGTATTTGGCTATCTTGTCAACACATTTATGAATTAGGTAACTTCTAAAGATAACTGCTTATTCTGGAGAAAATATACAAATCCATACTTTACTGAAAATCAGGTTTTATTTTCTTTCGACTTCATGATTATGCACCACTTTGTGTATCAACCCAAAATACTATTAAAATATTCTGACATTTATGCCTGTAATAAAATACAATAAAAAGAGGTTGAAGGGTTATGAATACGTTTTATGTAATATTTACAGAAAAACAACGCAATGTTAGTAAAATAATTAATGGCTACGCTTTGATAAACTCACTTGTCATCAGCAGTGCATGCCTTAGCTCCCTGCCCAAAAGAGCCACCAACAGGTAGAGGATCCTCAGTGAAAAGGAGAGACTGAGTCTTAAGCAACAAGGCAGTCTAAATAAATTGAAACAAATGAATTAGCATTTATCTTGCCTTTCATCATACATAATAACATATTTCTAGAAAACTGGCCATACTGACCTGGCTGGTATAAAGCACTAACTGCACCAACTGGGGCATGAGGGCATCAGCAAGGGTGAGCGTCTGCAAGGTGGGATGCATCAGAGAGGTGAGTAACACTGGTAAAAGGTGCCCAAGCATGGTTGCTTTGGTCACCTGCTCCAATCCCTTCAACCTGAACAAGGAAGAAAAAGAAGGGAAAATGTAATCACATAAAAAAGTTACAAAATATATATTTTATAAAAAAATCTCCCAAAGGTATTTTAATAACTTGCTATGACAGATAATTTATCAAGTATGGCTTGTTTAGAAAATAAATAACACTTTGACTCATGTTTTACTAAACTGCGTTTTATGATAAAATGGATACACAAAAAGGTGGAGAGATAAAGTGTGTTAATCTTTACACTCTAAAACAAATAAGGTTCACTGAAAAACGGATTTTTGACCAGTTATATGTATGTCAAAAACTGAAACATCCGATCATTTTCCACTGAAAACAACACTCTTCTGTGTGGAAGCTGTTACTGAACCTTGTTTAATAATGATTGACATTTCTCCCACATATCTAAGTGTTAACTATGCTCATAATATAAACAATTAATGACTACATACAACAGAAAGGCTACTTTGAACACTGTTCTTATCATAATATTCCTACAAGAGAAATAAGTACAAATCTGTACTGGCCAAAACATTCTGATAGGTACATCTCTATACAATTGAAAAAGATGCAGATAAAAGCTCACCTGGTCTCTCTGTCAGAGATGTCACTGTTGATCAGAGCAGTGGTCACCTGCTGCAGCGTCTCCAATACTTCATCACAACCCACCAGGATTTTGGTTGCTAGAGACAAGATGCTGCTCTGAAGCTCCTAAGGACAACACAGAATAGGCCCAGACTTACGTAACACTGCTTCAACAATTTGCAATAAACCACAAAATCCTATTTCATTCATTTTTGTTTATTGTAATCTCTCCATATTGGGATTTTTTCCCCAATATTACACCTCTATCAACACCTTTGAACCCCTGAATTTTGCTTTTAAAGTAGAAGGCGTGCTCAGCATGCCTTCTACACAGCACAGCATTATTTCTATAAAAAGATTATTTGGGTCAAAATGTAGCTTACATTGAATACCATAAAATCTACATTAAACATATGCACTGCACAACTTTTTAAGTAGCATCCATACCAAGTTTAATCTTCCACTGCATTATGTCGTTGCCTGATTTCTCAAAGACACACACAAAGATTGAACAGTGGTAGGGGTATTTAAAGGGGATGTTTACCTGTACCTTCATTGTTTCCCCTTGCAGGGAGCTATCACTGTCATCACTTTCATCTGGACGGATAAGAATGGTGTTACTGAGGAGGTGATTTTGAACAGCCATGAGGTAGCGCAAACAAGGTGACACCACCTTAAAACAAAAAAAACAAAAAAAGAGAAGAGTGAAAACTATTGGTAGGTTGTGAAATGGTAAACTTGAGCAGAATGTGATTTGTCTACATAGTTGATATTTAAGAGCTGCTGAACAGATTTTTCATACTGGTACAGTGGAGAGCAGCTTCTGGAAGTCATCTCTGGCAACAGTCTGACATTTAGTGATGACGAGGCAGGATTCGCGGACAACTGTCTTGAGGACATAATGTAGAAGCTCATCGTTTAGTCTGAAAAAGTAATTGAAACATTTTGAATGAGAAGATTTGTATGAGAACACAGAAGTGTAACTTGTAACTAAAAGTGCATTTTGATGAGTAGGAGCCATCATTTACCTGTAGTGGTCATCATCTTCACTCCCAAACCTATTCTTCTGTAGTTGTTCAGCCAAGTTGGTAAGAATTACATCACGAAGTTGAGACAAGCCACTGTTTCTTTCACCTGAGTATTCCCCATAAAAAATTAGACTCGATGCCATCATACGCCATTAAAACACTATTTAATTATTTATTTTTTCCAAAAAACAGTCACCTTCAGTTAAAATGAGTTTCAGTAGTTTATTCAGTTCCAACTCTCCTTGATACAAAGTGTTTAGGCCTGAGCTACACATGCAGAAAACAAGCAGAAGGGTTAGAGAAAAAGATGAATATAATCATTTAAATGAGGTACATCTGACATACCTGATAGCCAAACACACTTCTCTCTGTATCTCAGTTCCTATCTGATCCACTGGAGCCATGAGCAACTGCCACAGGAGCAGGCCAGATCGACGCACACTCTCTCTATCCTGCTCCGACTGGGGATTGAAGAACCTGAAAACCACCTGGAGGAGACAAGCAAACACATAAATGGCTCAAAAACAAAGAATTGGTAGTCCTCTTATGTTTTATGTATTGAAAATGTAGAGTCATTTTCCGTGGTGTACCTGGAACACTACCAAAATACAGCGGATAATGCAGGTATCTCCATTGACCATTGCCTTCTCCATAATGTCACAGATGCTGCCAAAGTGACGGGCTTCGATGGGATGCTGTTTACCCAACAGCGCTTCCAGGGGCAGACTGTTGCTGCTGGCTGCCAGCAGGTTCAGCTGGTGGATACACATAGCACCTACATGATGAAGTAGCTGGTTGATCACTTCCCCAGTGGCCACCGTTTCCTCTGTCAAAAAACAAATTTCGCAATTGAACAGAATTTCTAAACTAGTTTCGTAAAGATGATGTGGTGTTGGTTCTCGCTGTATCTACCTTTGGGTTCCTTGATGACATGGCTAACACCGAGCCTATGGCACACATGATGAAAGGCTTGGTTCCCAGGATTGCACCACTGATCTATGTAGTCACTGGAGCATGTCCAGATCAAATTGTTCAATGCATCATAGCATGTGCCTTTAAAACAAACATCAGAGAAACAGATGTAATGACACACGAATGTAACAACTTAACTTATGAATGGGATCATTTGAACCCACCTAGCCCTGCTACCTGGGCTCCCCTGCCAAGAGAACTGCCAGGAGCATCAATGAGATCAGCGCGGCTGCTGAATTGGCCATCAGCCAAGTTGAAGACCAGGCTGGAGGCTAAAACTAAAATAAAAAACAGAACATGTCATGCTAATTAACAACAATTTAAACAAGCTAGTTTTTACAGTAACATGTATAAACAGCAGCAAAGCTTAAAAGTACTCCAAAAGCCAAACATTACGAAAACCCGCCTAGGAGTGTGTTGGTCCCCTTTTGCCATCAAAAAACTTGAAATACAGTCTACACTAGAACACTGAATGTGTGCTCTGCTGTCTGGAACAAAGATATCAACAAGTTTTTGGTATTGGCTTACTGTTAACTTACAGGAATTGAAAAACCCTCTCCTAGTAAAAAAGCATTTCTGAATATTTTTTGTCTTCCTGCAGGCCCTATCATTCTGCTACCAGGCTACAAAGGATACCACTAACATGAAAAGGTGTACATGACCTGCAGCTGTAGTCAGGTAGGGAGTGAATTTCAAAGTAACATGGATAGCAGGACCTACGTTTCCCCAAAATAACTTTCTCCAAAGAATCACACTGTCTTGTTCCCATGGTGTATTGTCAAGTCATGAGTACTTCAGGTAAGCAATAACATTTTGTGTAATGTGTGTGTCATGTGTCCCACCCAAAGATCTATTATCCACTTTGTCTAACAGTGGTCATAACATTATGCCTGATTAGTATCTGTGTGAATGTTTGAATTTAATAATATATTTTGAATTTTTTTTAAAAAAACATCTCTGCATTTCTGAAGAAAAAAAAAACACTCAAATTGAAGTTTCGTGCTTACTTTTTAGAGAAGACAGGCTGCTGGTGCCTCCGAATAGGGAACGAGTGGCAGAACTCCCAGACACACCGGGAGGCGAAACAAGCATTACTAGGTAGGTGCCACACACATACATTGGGGTCTTTCTCAGCGTCTTCAGAGGGAGGCCACAGCTAGTGTTTACAGCTGCAGAAGAATTAGATGCAGGGAATGATCACATTAGATGCAGTTTATGATCACAGGGAAAAAAATTATTGAAACTAAATGTTACATCATTTGTTATGTATTAGACAACTGTGGTAGATTATCTGTCATTACCAGACTGTTCCTCTTTGACAGTGTTGGTGATTGCAGAGCCTGTGAGAGCAGCCAATGTGGCAGAATGGGAGGCCCGGAACCGTGACATTCGACTCAAGAGAAGTTCATTCAAGCACTTGGAAGACTCGCCCTCTTTGCGAGTTAGAATAACTCTCTCTTGCAGGATGTCTGCAACACACAACCCTGTCTGTGTCTGTGCCATGGAGAGGATAAAGAACACCAACATGAATTAAGGAATTTTAAAAAAAATGAAACAGCTCAGATTATACTGCAGGGTACATAGACCTCACCGACAGATGAAAAACATCCATGAAGACAGAGTGGCCTTTCTGTGTCTTTTCGTTGAGACTTGCTGGGGACCAGACCCAGTACAGATAAGTTCCATCTGAGCAGAGATGCAGCGTGGTCATGCTGCTGCCCACAGGGAAGTGATGGGCTGGCATGGGCACAATCTGGCACACCTGAACATATAATAAAAAATAAATAAATAAAAAAACAGAATGGTATCAGATACATCTAGGATTTTCTATTTTTATGCTGCTCTCCATCTTTTATTTCAGTGTGGTCATTCACAAAATACATTCATGGCAAACAGATACTGTAAATTATATTAATGTTTTTACTACTGCAAAACAAAACATTGAAATTACAGCATCTGTTCAAGACATTTAGAAATTTGCTTTGCAATAGACTGAAAATAGGCAGTACCTGTAGAGTGAAGGGATCAACAACCTGGCACAGCTGATGAGGCTTGGCATCAAAGGAAGAAGGACGGTGGAGGAGACGACTGCTGCTGAACACAACCCAGCCAGGCTCCAACTCTTCATTTCGACAATACACAAAACCCCTGCGCAAACATGTTACTATTTCTACTACTGTTTCACCATATTGATACAATATTTGAGTAAGTTGAAAAATCTTGATACACGTGATAACAAAACTAAAGATTTTTTGCAGGGGGGTTGGAACTATAGGGGCCTTTAGTGACAGCAACCAGAAAGGAAATGGGCAGCAAGAGAACAGGGGGAACACATACAACAATGGTGTAAGGGTCAGAAATCAAACCCAGGACGGATACTTAGAAGACCACAGCCTTTTTATGTGGGACACCCGCTCTACCGTCACACTATGAAGCAAATCCTGAACATTCATTACTGCACATTTAGTGATTTTTATTGTTTTTAGTATGTTTTTGCTTTGTAAGAACCCATCTAGAAAAACAGAAACATAGGATGGCTTTACAGTTTTAAAATCAAACTATCTTGCTTTTTGTTTGTTTTTCATTTTTGCCACAAATAAAATGAGTTTATGTTCATCGCTACCACATCTTTGCGCTCACATCCTTCAAATGTGAGAGTATTTTTGTCACAATGGAAAGTGCCATTTAAGTCTTCTGCATCAGTCTATTTTCTGTTATTACTTTCAGAGAACTAATAATTGACACTTTTAATTTAGTTTATCCTCTGTGGTTCGGTGTAAGTGACAACTCAGAAATGAAAACTGAAAATATTGGGGTCTCAGCAATGACTGGCAACTTGTGATCCTACTTTTAACTTGCTAATAGCTGTGATAGCAAAAGCTCTCAGCAAAATTAAATTTTGTGACTTCTTAGTGAACAAAGAAGTCACTAAAATTCAGTCTAAAGATTTACTTCACATTTATTTATGTGTACAGTCAATGTGACTAATTTGACAGACAACCACTTTATTTAGTAAGAACCAATTGTGGCGAGGTATCTTGAGGAAAGTGCCAGTGAGCTCTCTGTCATGCTGTACTATGCTGGTGACAGCTACAGTAGACAAGTGAACAGCATGAGTTGCTAATTGTCAGCTCTGCTGCAAGACTGTGACAATGAAGTTTATTGCAATTATTCCCTACTGTGAGGTTTAAAAGGAACAATGTGGCCTGGTCTCTTTGCATCTCAAGTTAGTTTTCTCAGACTGAATCAATCAACAACTTGATTCTGTAATCTAGTACTATTTTCAGAATAGTACTGGATTACTTGCTTGTTTTGTGCTTCCTCAATATTTTGGCTGGAAGTTTGCTGATGGCTCTTCGAGTTCCAAACACATACCAGAGAAAAGAAGTCGTAACTTGCTACAAAAGCAAGCTCATTAAAATTATTTAACTTTTGACTGTGCACATTACATAGGGGTCTATAAAACATCCAGGACATAAATTGGCCCCATCACTGCCTTCAGTGATGCATAAGTGAATATGTTGCTGTAGACGAAAATATGCAGTGCAATGAGTGTCACATTACCTCAATGTTCCATGTAAACCAGAGCCAAGCTTGCTTAGTCCTCTCCCAGAAGAATTAGTGGTATACAGATATAGACCATCTGTGGCTAGACAGCGCCCTAGGTCTGTGTCTGCAAGACAAGAGGAAAACAACAGGAATGAAAAGGGGCGTTATTGATCAATCCGTGCATATATCACAAATATACAATTCAGACTGCATTTTAAAATGTCATGTCTTTTTTTTTAAATAATACTAAAAACCTGAAAACTGAAAAACTATGCGATTAGCAGCTCTTTTTCACACATATTAGGTAATGTCACCTCTGGTTCTAATGCAAAAAAATCATTATCAATCACAAAATGGCTTCTTAAGGCCCTTACAGGGATTTCACCATATTTCCAGTAATGCAGAGAGTCACAAATCTTATAACAACCATGTTGAAAAAACAGTTCAACTTTTTTTTTATCCAGACAGAAAGAAAAAAAAACATACAGAATATAAAAGAAGAAATTGGAATTGGCTACCATCTGTATCGGCAGACCAAAAATTCAAAAGTACAAGGGCCCAGAAAATGGCCACACAATTAGATTTACCTTTACTTTCTGCTCCTCCAGTGGAATTGTCAGGAGTGGGCAGCATGTCCTCAAAGCCCCAAGACACACTGTGCTTACCCCCTAAGAGGCAGGATGGGGATCCTGGGCCTCCTTCAAGGAGCAGAAGTCTTTGTGCAGGACAGGTTATGCAGTGGTTACATTTTGACAAATTATTTTTTTTTCTAAAATCTAAATGGCTTCCCCCTACCTGTAAAGGACATCTGAGACAGGAAGATGCCCCAGGTCAGTTTGTTTTTGCAGCAGATGAACTGTGTGAATGAAGGTCTTCAAAGAGCCCCTACAAGATAGTTTGATATAAATATCAGGACCCAATATGAAACACAAGGGAATGAGCAATGCAGAACATTTTTCAATCCTTTGTATGTCTTGTTTTATTCAGTAATTTTTCCAATAGGAAAAAAAGATATTATAGTCCTCTATGAATCTCATTAGTATTGAATGTGTAAACCTGCTTCATGCCTTGTGATAAACAATAACTAAACAAATCTAACTGAACACACGCATGTAGTTCATCAAACTATTAGAATATTTATGCAAAGGTAGCAACTTTGCAACTGCAACATTACATTAATATAAACAAAAGTATATCTTATGATAACATGTCTTTACAATTATCTTTACTATTATCGTTTATCTTTACTATGACGTGTGCATAGCAGCGGGGGACAAAACTACATTTGATTTGTATGTACAACACAGCATTTGGCCAAACACCTACAAAACCGGGTTCTTAAAAAAAGGTTGACTCTGGCATATGGTTATGATTCCGAGTTTAGCTATGTCACAGCTCACATACAAACATGCTTCTTCCGAATTAAAATGTCCACATCTTGCAATGCAAAAAGCTCATTAACCACATAGCAGTGAAGCCCACATGGTTACCTAACCCTCATTTATTAGTGACTTCCTAACCAGGAAGAGAAAAGCTGCTTGTGCTTTGATTAGCCCCAACTCAGGATAAATAAAGGGAGCATGGCTCGATGGTTCCACACAACAAAAAACAGACACTAAATAACTCTCAACCTCAGCTGAGGCTAAACAAAAAGTGGACCATTCTGGTTTTGACAGGCTTGTATAGGTTGTCGCCAACAGTTGCAAAGAGTTTAGACACAAATGTAAACAGCACAATCTGTTCTTTGGTGTAAAAAGAAAACAAACAAAAAAGCCATACATGAATTACATTTACTGTTGGGTTTTTTACACAATACTAATCGAAACTACAGAAAAGAGAAAAACATTTTAGGAGTTAATCAGTGTTAGAGGTCAGCCGACAGAGCATTTTGCATCATACAAAGAGCTTTCATTCTGAACACTGGTCTGTATTTGCAGGGAGCAGAAAAGTGTGCTTAAACCAAAAATACCTTACTGGAAACTAGGTCATGTTTAAGCTTAATTTAACTTTTCCTCCTACTTTCAAAAGCAAGGAAAAATGTATGAATTGTTTAGTTTTTAAAACCTTAATTAAGTGTTATTGTTCATACGGCATTTGCAATGGAAAGGACCTGATCAGATTAAGTTTCATGATAATTTTAGAAAATGTTGCTAATAATAACCAACTTTTTTCAGAGTGAAGTTAATGATAGGCTTCTACAAGTAAGGAAGTTTAATATTAAATTGTGCTCATGAAGAAGCAGCTTTCAGTTTTAATGCTCCTCTAACCTGGAACAAACTTCGAGAAAACTATAAAACAGTCAAAACATAAAACAGTCAAAACATTGAGTTCCTTTAAATCAAGGCTAAAAACAATCTTGCTTAGACATGCCTTTGATTCATAATAACTGGAACATCAACCAATATATTTGACGATTTTGATGATGGAATTTGACAAAATGTAATGATTATGAAAGTTTCAAAAATTGTCGAAATGTTGTTTTTATGTTGAACTGCCTTGAAATACAATGCTAAAATGTGCTACACAAATAGATTCAAATAAACCTTCAGATTATGTTGTTCTATATATGTTGACAAGTCATCAGAAAGATGGAAAGAAATGCGGCCTCAAGACCACAAGGACAGATGTTATTGACTCACCTGGCACATGCAAGAGCCACAAGTGCAGCAGCCGCATTTTCCCGCTGTCTCTGTGTGTGAAGAACCTGTGAGCGAGCCTTAGACTGAGCCTGGCCAGACTCCTGGGGCTCATCTTCCAGCCAGGAGCACAGCAAGCCCTCTAGGCCATTTAGACAGTCTGAAGGTTCTTTGCTGAGGCTGAGCGGCTGGCAGTCCCGGAGGCAGGCTAGCAGTACTTCTGCCGTCACACCGCAGAGTGCTGGGTCGCTGCGAGTCTGGGACTGCAGCAGGGGGAAGACCAGCAGTAGGGCAACACGCGAAGTGAAAGGAGCTTGCTCAGGTTGCTGGAGGAGACCTTGCCTTTTGAGTAAGGCCAGGGTCTCCTCATCAGCCCCTCCTGTTCCCTCACGGTCCTGCTGCTCCTCCAGCGCCAGCTGCCTCTGCGCCGCCCACAGGCCACGCAGAGCGTTGAGACGGTATTCCAGCAGACGAGCGTATGCATTGCTCTGATTCCCGCAGACGGCACGGAGACGCTCTGCGAGCTCAACGGGGTTCTTTGTCTCAAAAGTAAGAATCTGAAGAAGAGAATTAGACTTTAAGTACAATAAGAATGAGAAGATGTAAAGACCTTATGAACCTACAGCAAAATAGTAAAAAATACATATAAATATAGTAATTATTTGTAAATAAATGTGTGTCAAATTTACAAATTTTTGAGTTGTAAAGTGTGCCTCGTCTTCTTTCTTCAAAACCATTTTTTATTTATCAAAAATCTTTCACGTAGTTGTAAATGAAATTAAAGTAACACTGTAGAATTAAGGCAATTAAATTGCTAGATGCTTTTTTTTCCCCTGTACAGACTAAAGTGTTGAATCATATCCAGGAAATAAAAGTCTTGTAACTACAGTGCCTTGGTCTAATGGTCAGCGAAAGCAAAGATCATTAGGTATAACATATCAAAAGTGAAACAATGTGCCTCATGTGCACTTAGGCAGCATTTCACATATTGATTACATTCTGCAGCACACGAATCATAGGCCACAAAAAAAAAATCCATTTATACCATTTAGCAGGCACAATTTGTATTGATTCAATTTCAGCACTGCTTCTTATGTTACAGTAATACTCTTTCACTGGATGTTGGCCCTTCTCCACCCTGGTCTGGAAAACAGTGCTGCCACTCGTTCTCGGCGTCAGATAAAAATAGCCAGAATTGCAACACCTACGGAATGGAACTAAATTACTAAGCCAGCCTTAGAAATGGACACTGGACCAAGATATGCAGTGAATTTCATAATAATAACATGAAACGGATAAACCACCTCTATTGTTTTTTTTATTTTTCTACATGAGGTCACATCATACTGAACAGCCTGGGAAAATATGCTGTCTAATCTCTTAACGACAAAGAACCAGAAATGTAGCTTACATGTGAACAGTTTTGAACTGCTGTATCTATGAGCTGATCAGATATCATACAAATGCATTGTAATTGGCACTGATGTAAACATAATGCTGCACCGCTCCTCTAACAATGTTCTGTCTCCAATACATCCACCTCAGATGGATAAACCATGCTGTATGCTACATGGATATTGAATAATTTAATAGAAGAGATGTCATAAATATATCTGCAAAGTGTTGTAAGCCCATAATTTTTAAAAAAGGGTGGTGCAAGTACCACCTGCTCTGCTTTGAGCTGGCTTTAGTCGAACTCAGATGAGAAATTATTCCCAAGTAAATGAACTGTAATGGAAAGCTAACAAACTCAAACAGCTATTAAAATACGAATCCACCTTAGGCCAAGCTTCTGATTCAATTCAATGTGGTAAAAAAATTTTAATGGCAGTTTTCACCGTCATTTTAAACTCGCAGCAGCCGTAGTGAATTTTGAGGTCCAGGTTGGTGAGAAAACGTCTGTTTCATGAACTCTGACTTGTGATGTTTTCTTGTTCATCTTTCCTACTTGTAATTTCTATTTGACACTAATGTGGTATTTAGTGAGGTGGTACTTCTACTTAACACTTTGAGGGCCACTGTTCAAGGACGATGCAACGGGTCAAGGCCACAATGCCTATAAATATATATCTGCACAAAAGCTTCAAACAGGTACACAGCTCATCTATGGTTCTGGCATTCATGTAACTTGAACAAAAACCACAGCATGTTATCCGTTGTGTGTGCTCAGTCTGACACTAGTATTACATTGAAATTAAGGAAAACAAATGACAAACAGATTAATTATATCACAAGTTAAATGACCAATTCCAGGGGTGTGGGGGAATAAAATAATATGTTGTGATTACATGACAGACTAAATATATAAAGGGATGAACAAGTTGATAAGATTTGTTGATTGCACAATGAACAAATGCTAAAATATCTTCTTTTTTTAATGAATTTCAAGCTATTATCCAGCTTGAAATCCTGTGGCAGCATACAAAGACCAGACATCAGGCTCATAAACATGTGACATCATGCCCTTTACAATAAGAGAGGCAGCACAAGCACACGATTATATATTAAGAAGCTTACACACTGAAGCATCGAGGCTGTAAATATACATTGTTACTGCAGCTGGAAGTTTCAATAGTCATCATTCCAAAGTTGGACGAATTTAACCCTAAGACAATATCCGGGTTTGATTCAAAAGAAAATCAGGTCGGCATTTTACCAGACATAATAAACAACTCCATTTATCCATCTACTCTCAACTAAGTAACTAACTCGAGTAGGTATTAGGAGTAAAGGTGTGGAAGACAAGCGAAATGAAATTAAAACAAAACATGTTTTGTATATATATATTACACTCTTATAGAAGGCAATAGTCACCATTTAATATTTTACTTTACGTGGATCCTTTGAAGAGTTTAAGAAGGACAAAATAACTTGATCTTCCTAAAAATGTACTGAAATGTAAGATGCTTGGTAAGTTTAAGACTAATGTTACACAACCACATTCGCGATTGCGGTAAAGCTTTTACTTTGAAAGCAGGAGGGAAACAGTTGGGCTCTGACAGTGAGTCGATAACAAGCAAAGCAGAAAACTTGCAAACGTCGGTGCTGCTGTGATCCCTGAGACTAAATCACTGTACAAGCTAATAAACGAAAAGATCTCTCCCCAGACCCTCTGCGTGGGAACGGCTCTATTTATAATCGTGTGGTACATGCTATGAGAGAGAGACGGCTTTCACCCACCTCCTGCTCAGTGTCTCCCTGTTCCGACACTCCGATCTCACTGGGCAGCTCGGCCAGATCCGTGACCCGTATGAGTCCGTCATGGAGAAATATCGTCTCCTCCTTCACCGAAAGCCACTGGGACGAGTCCACAGCCCCGGAGCCCATCACTCTCTCCTCCGACAGTGATGCCGAAAGAGGCAAACATTAAACATTCAGTGGCAGAAAGTCAGAAACGCCCCAGACAGCCTGCTAACCACCTACAACAACATAACTGCCTTAACTGTCGCAGTCTTATCTGACGGCGGAGTCTGGCGGAGCAGACTGGGAGGAACCCCAACACACGACAACCCGACAGCGAGCAACCAGCGCCGGCAGCCCCGCTCCACACTACATCCCTGCCGCGCTAGCCGCTGCTTTTTGCCTGGGTTGCCTTGGGTAGCCGGAGCTGAGCTAGCTTACCGTACGGTACCGTTTTAACGTTACCGACCACGGTGGGCGTGACACTCGCGCTAAAGCCAGCTACCGCGTCGCTTTTTGCACAACAGTCCATTCAGGGCCCAAACTGCATCTCTGGCGATCTCATTTCACGTTCAAAACGTGCTCGCAGACAGCTCCGGTCCCGGCCAAGCCGCTGTGTCAGAGCCTGGAGGAGATAACGGGAGTCACCAGGCCATGTTTCCAAGGCCAACTGACGGCTCCCAGCATGCATCGCGCCAGAAGAATAGCTGTCAAAAATTCATGAGCTCATTCATACACATGACTCAGTATGAGGTTTTCATTATTTGTCTATTTATTTATTTTTTCCGAATTAAGAAAATACTTTCTGATCAAATCGGAAAATTGATGGATTTCCACAGATGTGAGTTGTGAAAAATGCTGACAGAAGAAGCTTAATAATTCCTATTTGACCAACAAATAATTGTAAAGAATACACACGTGTGAAATTTTCCCCCTTCCTGATTTTCTTTTTGTAGGTTAGTAGGTTTAGTGGGCAATCACTTTCCACCATGTCAGTTTGATTTTTTTTTTCTTCCTTATAAATGTACAACTTGTTCAACTTCTATTGTCTTTGGCTAATATATAAATTGGTTTAATGTTCTGAGACATTAAAGTGACAGACATCCAGAATAACAAACAAGGACAGTTTGCCTATGTCCAGTGAGGTCAATTTTTTTTTCTTACTTTTTCAATTTCTGTCATGTGTAAAATATGTGTTGTTTGCAAATCATTGGCCTGTTGCCCATTCAAATCATTCGGCCACTCTGGCATTCCATACGCATCAGAGGTGCTAATCAAAGATAGTATGCCCTTCATATTTTGTACTAACAAATTCACACTGGACGTATCTGCTCAGCAGCCAGTTCTCCAAGGTACAGAGACCAGGAATTGTCTTTGAAGCTGCTCTATTTCTGATGGATTGACATATAAAACTTCACACAATTGGACAGTAATATGCAGAAGATTTCAAGTGACAAGATGCACCACACCACAAACTGTGGTTAAGAAGTAAGAAGTTTTCCAACCCTCCATGTTATCAACCTTTACAGCAGGCACACTCTCAGACTTGTGCAAAAAATACTGGGTCATTTATTTTTTTCTGATAAACCAAAGAAGGCATTTCTGTGAGCAGGGAAAAATAAGGGAATTGCATGAAGCACATTCATGTCAAAACTTGTTTCTTTTGGTAGCGAAAGATGAATTCATCTTCAAAAAATAGTTCTCCATGAAAGATGATGAAGCTCTTAAGCAGCCTAGTTACTGCACAGAGCTCAGTCTATATTTATTTGAGCTGCGCCATGATATCCGCTCTCAACTGCAGCCTTAGGCAATACTTATGAAGACATAGAGGAATCCTTTTTTTCCTGCCACTAGTTGAAAATCTCATCGCGACAGAGTCTTTTTCTTCTTCTCTCTTCTTAAGTGCTTGATGTAGTTCAGAGGCTTTAGTGAAACCTCCAGAACATCTAGAAGGGAAACATAAAAAAATATCAACTAGTGAAATCAGTCTTATAACTAGTTCTACAGACAATCTGTGTGTAGGCTTCAGACAAGATACGTAGCTCAGACAAGCACTTTAAAGTTTGGTACCTCTTTGTGCGATTACATTTATTCTCCTTTGGCAGAGTAAAGCAGTCTCGAGAAACAAAATCCCTCAAGAGAGAGTGAAGAGGACTTGGTTTCTTTACATTTCTGATTTGAACTGCCAAACTGCGGAATCAGGAAAACCCAAGCAAGATTGTTTGTCTTGTATGAGATTTGACAAATTCACAAGCATCAATAAATTCACACATCACCATTTGGGAATGTGAATAAAAACATGGAATATAACTGAGAGTGAAAGAAACATTATTACCGGCTTGTGCAGTCACAATGATAGGCTGTCTTGGACTCCATGTTTGTCAGATTATATTTCTTCTCCAAAGGTGGAATTTTAAATTTACAATCATCCAGATGTTTGAGGCTTCGGCACAGGAGTTCATTATCTGATGACGCCAAAACGAACAAGTATCTTTAAACGAAGTTTCAACCGTCTGATCCAAACTTTCACTCAACTACAAAAGGAAATTTCCTAGGAGGTTCAGGAACAATGTAGAAACCACAAATTCTTAAGACTATAAAAAAATGGAAGATGGAACATAGAAAAGCTAGTTAGCATTAGCATGTACAAAGGGGTTGTTGTTGTCCAAGAAAGAAGCGCCTGCTCCAAATGTGACATCCTAAAGCATGAAACATATTTGCAACTCTCCACATGGCGCCAAAGATTTTTTTAAATAAAAGATTTGTTCAGAAAAGATACAAACTATGTATTTGATCACAATGAGAAGAGTGTTTAGCAGAACCAAGAAGACTTGTCAAATATCTGTCCAGAATTCTGCAGCTTGCTGACGGCTACAAAAACTCAAGAGGTTCTTGCTCAAAGAAATTTAATCAAATATTACTGGGGGTATATATGTACATGTACATGTACATGTAAATTAGAATATGCATTCCAACAAGGCTTGTTTGTCAGAATGAAAGTAATCTTTGAAAGTAAAACATTTCAAACGAATATTAGTTGTAGTTTTCATTCGGCCAAACAGCCAGACATTAGTATTTTCCAGTAAAAAGCTAAAACTGTCATGTCATCTTTCACTGAGGATTCCTTATAAGCCATATGCCTACCAAACAGACAAGAAAATATCAAAACAAAAGTTATACATAGTAATGTCACAACCAAATCCGACATAAAATATTCGCAGCTGAACTAGTTAATTTGAATTTCCGAGAGACTATTAAAAGCCGAACCACCAAATGGCATTTCAATTTGGGGATTTAGTAAGAAAATTGTGCAAAAAGCTCCCGAAAAGAAATAAGAATTGAACAATATTTATATTCACCACAAAGAGAAGCAGAAATTGATATTGGTCTAATTGCTGCGTGTGAGCAGGCCATCCTTTTGCTTCAAAACTTCTGGGAGTGTAACCACATTCACTCACCTGTCACATTACGTTTCCCATCATTTTGTACCAGGATGTTCTCTGCACGGACCCTTTGGGTGGTAGTATGACCCAAGGGCTGCTGACCTGCCTGCTTCCACAATAGATGCTTTTGTGGTTTGTCCTTTTTATGAAGAGAGGCCATCATCTTTTGTTCTCTTGTAATGGGTGTTGCAACCGTAGCTGCACTCCAAATAGTTGCTAGAGTTTCCTGGCCGGGTGTTCCTGCTTTATATTTCAAACGTGTTCTCTTATGATTGACTGGTCGTCCCCCTGCATATGTATTTGTCGGCTTAACGGTTGTTGTGGGAGTTGCTGTTTGTTTTACACAGATTTTACAGTGCAAGCGAGGAATATCACTGCTCACAGACATACTGGATCCACAGCATTTACTGTGCTTTGGGGCTTTCTTTTTACTTTTTGCTTGTTTGGTTACTCCTTTGACTTTTTTCAAGTCTTCCGGAAAATTCAGGCTCTTCGTTAACGCTGAAAAATGTGAAGGTATTGCTTTGGGTGATATTTGTGTCGAGGCAGTTGTAGGGATGGCTGGTGGAATGCTACTTTTCTGTAAAAGACCAGAAAAGTCCTTTCTTCTTTTCTTAATTTTTTCGCCTATATGTACCTTTTTGACTGTTTTGGGCTTTTGTGAAGGTCCTTCTCTAGAGAGATTTTTTTGCCTTTTGCATCCATTGCCCTTTGTCCTTCTGCGGTGAAACGTATCTCCTCTAGGTGGGTCTCTGAGGCCACATCTACGTTTAGATTGCTGTGCCTTCCTCTGAGGTTTAGACGCAGGCTTCTCAGATAAATGCTGCTCTTTACTGCTTGTCAAATTCTTGCTGTCTGTGTGAACATGTTTGCCTGTAACATCAGAGCTGTTGTAAGGTTGGGGGCTTTTGAAGATGGCATAAGGAGCCTCACTGGCCTTTTTGCACCTATTGAGAGAAAACATGCACAGAGTTAGGCCATGAAATAAAAATATTATATTTTAGCTGCTTCACTTCAATTAGACAGATTAAAAAAACTAAAGAAGCAACAGCACTAATTTAGAAATGGAAACACTTAGGTGGATAAATCCACTTTGTCATCCTAATAATGCCAAATGTACTTGTTTTTCAAAGATATTTTTGTATGTCTAGTCAAATCAGATTTAATTTCAGTAATATACACAGCATACAGAGGTGCAAAATAATGGTCTCCAGAGCCACGGGGCAACATGAACTAAAAATAAGCTAAAAACTTAACTAAGGTTAAAGTACAATCTCACAGCAGCAATAATGCAGCTTAACATTAAAATCGCAACAAATTATACAGCTTACAATCATTGGTCAGGAATGTAAAAAAGGATACTGTGCAATTTCTGAAAGCAGGCACAGCCGATTGCTGTGCAAATTTCTGATCTAGTGGTCTTTATTTGCCCTTTTTAGACAGGATATATTCAAGAGAGAAGGGAGGAAGACATTCAGCAAGAGGAAAAGTAGGGAGTAAACCTGCTTCGAGGACTAATAACCTCTGGATATGGAGTAAAACCCACCATACTGCAACATTTTTGACACCCGTGTTTATTTCGCCCTCTGGTGGAGGAGCTTCTGTTGTTTCACATATTAGTAAAAGAAGAGGTAAAAATCAACCCAACATTATACAATATACACCCACACATACGACAAGTCTCTACTGTTCCTCTTGATATGGGAAAGAAAGGTAGTACCATAAGAGGAATATGGAATAATGCACCCACAACTCAGGCAGTAATGACTCAAATGTCTACAGCACAAACTGGAAGGAGGCTCACTGTCTAAACTACAATGCTGTGGCTCTTTGGGTCATCCGCAGTGCCTCCTAATACTTGTGACAGATAATATTACAGAACCCCACAGTGTTTTGATATTAAAGGGTAATAAGGAAGACTTTCACCCCAAGAGTTTCTTCAACCAAATAACAGTAATGCTACAAGATGTATCTCAAAATGGCTCAGTGTGTTCTTTTTTCTGATATCAGTGTACTTTTTGAAATGACTTGCTTGATATTTTGTTCCACAGTATAGAACATTGCTTCCAAGAAATTGCAACCATCCCCTCATTGTAAAGATTTGATCTTTGTCCTATTTTTATTACTTAAAAAAAAGAAGACAGAAATTAAATTCTGGTTATTTATTGTAGTGAGTTTGGGGAAAATACTATACAGTGCTGTGTCACAGTGTGAGTAAAACATAAAGTCATTATTAATACATGACGCCTAAAAGCCAAAACCTGATGTACCAATTACGATGCAAACTTATTTTAAAAATCCGTGTAATTTTAATGTTTGTTTTATATTCTAAAAAGATTCCTTCTGACCATTACTTCTTTGACTTTTAAACATTTCAAATTTTTTGACTCTTCTTGAGACCAAGATATGCCTGCAGAGTAAAAACTTGGTTAAAATTTGGAGTTTAATTAGTAAGAAGTTCTACATATCCATGAAGAAAATTCCTGTTTTTCTTGAAAGCAAATGTTCTGCCTATAAATATGAAGTCAAAGCAAAAGCGTCAGTGCGTCTGCCTCCCTTACATTCCCCACCAGTACATCTGTGTGCAGTGCTTCAGCTGCTTCAGCTCAAAGCAGGGAACCTTCAGGATGTTGAAGAAGCTGTAGCCCACCATACTTGAAATGCTGTCATTCATGCCCAGAAGGCACTGTCGAAACCTGACAAATGGAGAGCAGGCAAAGGTTAACAAAATATTCGGTCGCTCAAATAAGAGCTCCTTACTGCTGCCTTGTTTTATTCTGTTTCTGAGATCATTCTTGCTTGAGCGAAATAATAACCTGCTATCTGAAAAACTGACATGAGAAAAGTAGAAGAATGATGTGATGCAGATGTCAACATTAGATGTGATGTCAGAATAAAATAGCCATCTCCATCACTGCAAAAAAAAAAATACATAAATAAGGGAATGGATGGAAAGAAAGGAATGCCCATTGAATGACTGACATTATAGAAAACATGTTCACTCTTGAAAGAAAATTTTTGCCTTCAGACTGGTTGCCATGAAGCTAATTTGATAATAGAAAAACATCTCCAGATTTTTAGCAGTGTGTTTGAAGTGTGTTTCAATTTTTTTGACATCAAGAGAAATCATATAGCACATTCCAGAATTGAAATATGAGGATGTAAAGCCATAAAACTTGCAAAAGTGTTGCCTCAAAGCATCTCTGTGTTCTGCCAGAGCAGTATAAGGGATATAATTTACTGCTTGCAGGAGTTTTCCTGGAAGGCACACATGTATGAAATCCAGACTCACTTTAAATGGTGCATGCCGAGGCTCACCTTTGGTCACACTCGCAGTGTGAGACTGTGAAGAAATTGGGGTTGAAGACTCCATAATTCACTGTGAAAGCCGGAATGATGTCTGAGCAGTGGTCGTGTTCACGGCAACACTTATCTGCTCTCTCGAACATGCCTGCGAACGAGAGCGCGACCTTGATGTCAAAGGCTGCTTGCATGAAGAAAGTTCAAGATCTGAGCTCAGTTTTTTAATTCAAATTGATTTTGAGGTGGGAGGCAGCAGTTTTCAAATAAACCCAACATGTCTAAGGTGGGGGGGAAAAATCACTGAGGTAACTGGATCAACAATGCTTTACCAGGATATTTGATTTCTCTTTTAAAACATGAGAATATCCACTATGATTTTCAAATACTCCCTTTTCAAATTTTGTCACGTTGGGAAATGAAAAGGATAGATATTATCTGGGACATATTTTTCCCGTCCTTTTCATTTAAGGATTGATAACTTTTATTAAAAGAATGAATGAATGAATGGACAGACGGACGGATGGACAGATGGGTTGGTGTCCATTTGCACTCAGACCCTCTGAATCAGAACTTATTATCGCCACCTTGTGGCCTTATTACAGCTGCGACTCTAGAAAATGCGTATTTTTATTTTTTTGTTTTTGTAAATCAGCTCATGCTCAGTAAGAATGCACATGGAGAGAAAGTGGACATTCATTTTCAAGTGTTGCCACAGTCAAATTCCCCATTTTGCATGTATCTGGACTTTGACTGGGCCATATGCCGTAAGGTGAACCTCCACCCCAGAATAAAGTCTTTTGCCACTTTTCATTGGCTTGGTGCTGGGAGTGCCCTAAATTTAGCTCAATTTACCTTCGGAATGTGACAAAATTGGAAGAAAACAATTAAAATAAAATAACATTTGTAGGGAGAGAATAGCTGTGCTGTTTGTTGCCTTGCACTCTTTTCCCTTACCAACATTACATTTTTGCATTACACATCAGATTATTGATTAATGTTTTATGGTTATGTTTCAAAAGCAACTCTGAACAGCCGGGTTTTCGGGGCAGATTTTAAAGGAACTCAAAACTGATAAGCAGTTTTGCAGTTTTCTGGAAGTTTGTTCCAGATTTGCTGAACGCCGCTTCTCAAAACTTTGGTTCTGGTTCTGGAGATGCGGAGCAGGACCAGAGGCAGAAGACAAAAGCTGCAATGTCTCAAACAATGTAAAACAAACAAACTTAATGTGGACTATCTGAGAAATAAAAACAGAAAAAAACTAATATATATATATATATATATATATATATATATATATATATATATATATATATATATATATATATATATATATATATATATATATATAAAAAAAAAACATCAACCCCGTGTTTAAATGCATCAATCAATTCAACATCCTCACCCAGTTGCTCGTATCCGGCCGCTTTGCTTCCAGTGCCACACCATAACGTGCCTGGAAATATCCAGGACCGTTTCCTCCGGGTTTTTGTCTCTGTCTCGTCAGCCCTTCTCCGCCCGGTGAGCTCCGGTGTGGGACCTACGGAAGGTCCGAGTGCGCACGGAGAGTCTGCGAACAGCAACCCACTGATGTTAAACTTCTTAACAAGTTCTTCATCCCAGGTCACATTTCTGTTGCAAAAGGCCCGGTATCCTCCGGTGCTATCTGGATTTGAATAGATTTCGCAGCGTGCCAGCCGCAGGTCGTCAGACCACTTGGTGAAATACAAGAAGCGCGCGCCGTGGGCACCGTGGCGCAGAAAGGTGAGGAGCGTGTGTCCGTCGGCTGGACTCGATCGGAGGCAGGACACACCTGGGGCAGGTGTGTGTTGTGTTTTGGAGAAACCGAGCCATGGTAAGACGAAAACAGCTCGAAGGAACCATCCGCTTTCCATCCCCGTGTGTGGGCGACCAAGTCCTTTAGTTAATGTCTGCATGCATGCATTTTTTTTTGCGATTACTGAGACATCTGAGGAGGGTTTTTTTTTAGCAAATGCTTATGTCTCTGGCATAATTCAGGAAATGAAAGGTGTTCTTATTGGTTCGTGGATTTTGAGAAATATGACACTCAGGTGATCACATTCCAGTGAAATAAGAAATCGTGTGCGAGGCCTGAATTAGTCCTCTAGATGGGGCCACTTTTGTATGCGTCCTGATTTGCTTTTAAGTTAAATGGGCCCTAAAATCGTATCAAGGCTCTAAATTTGGAATGAACTCAACTTGATGGAAACTCGAAATATGTAAGATGGGAAATAACGAGGTGTTGTTACAACACTCACTGAAACGTTATTGTGAATGAGCTACATTGCTGATTATGCTTCATCTAAGTTATTTGCATAATTTTGTACTTTGATTCAGATGAATGTGAGAGCCCATAACTCTGCCGTCTATTATTTTTGGAAGGTAAGCAATTGGACATTTACATGACAGAAGAGTCACTGTTTTCGTGCAGCTCTTAGAGACTCAAATACATAATGAAAATAAAAACTTTTGCTCATATTAGAGCTATCTTTGTTATTTGCTGTGCACTATTTCATCTTAGCACATTTCTACCCCAACAGCATATTAGGAAAACATTGCAACAGCAACATCATTGCAGACAATTTTAGCTAAGATGGTGTGGCCATCCAGGTAGTCTTTTTAACATGCAACCGTAATTATATTGCAGGGACTGCTGCAATGTGATACATATATTCTCTGCAGAGGCAAAGAAAAATAAAAAATAAAAAATGAAAAGAACAAATATCAATTTTCATCAGATTTTATTTGTCTGTGTAAACTTTCTGCAAAACCTTTCCATGCAAAGTTATTAGCAAACATACAGATTTCAACTTCATGCACTATCTATGTACAAAGACAGAGATTGAGGAACATTCCACAGAACAAGCAGAACCAGGGAGAAGGCAGATATAACTTCAGCTCGCAGAGAAGCCTTTTATTTAATTTATTTTTTTGTCGATTTTGTTTTTACAAGCGATTGATGATCACCTCATCATGATCACAGTTGTTGACGTAGCACAGTGTAGAACAAGGTCATTGCCACATCTGGGCATTGCTCTTTACTGAGAAAACAAGACACTGGTAAGCTTCGAATGTGCATGTACAGGATCGCTCGGTTAAACGCTAAGATTGATCTGCTACTCATAGGCATCTTATGTTGATGTGCTCAGTTGACTTTCTGTCAATCCTCTGTGAAATAGCGAACTGGTTCATCCAGATTAAACCATAGTAATCATAGTCATGCAGCGTATGGCCTCCATATCAGTAGGAATGTCATGGTGAAAACTGTAAACATTAAGGAAGGTACAATAGCATTTATTTCTAACAAAGTGTAAATATATATATGTATATATATATATGTAGACAGATAGTGATATATCTATCTAAATATCTATATATTTACATCTTTAATCACAAGACATTTCCATGCATAGGATTTTTTTTTTTTTTTTTTTTTTTTGTCTTTGTTGTCACATTGGAATAACTTGCAGACAATTTACTGTATAAATAGAGGTCATTCCACTGTGTAAGGTGTGCTTTCCTTGATTTGCTTTAATTAGTGAACAAACACTCACTTAAGCCTTGGATAATCAGGGAGTGGAAGAGAGCGAGCCAGGGGGAAAAGAGAGGAATGTTTGGGGTAAAAGCGGGCTAAGAATGCCCCAGGCACATGAGAGTCACAAGCACAGTGCATGCAGATATAGACTGCACATACTTTTGACATGACTTGCTCCGTCTTCTCTCTTCTGTAAACATGTAGCAGACTTAAACATGTGTATTCAATGTAAACAGTGCAGTAAAAAACCCTCTGAGGTGTCAGAGTGAACCGCGAGCTTTGAACGAGTAGAGGTAGCAGGACGTGATTCTATTCGTTTTCTCTTCTTTTCTTTTTTTTCTCCCAAAGAAACTAAATGAAAGATCAGAATCTTGGATCTCTTTCCGGTTTCTCTTAACACATAGTTATTACGCCCTACAAACGCAAAATAGCCCACACAGCTTGAGTAACACTACAGAAAAACTCCTGTCAAACTATATAAGTGTGCCAGAATATATATTTAAACATATAATTTTTTTTTAAAACCACAAATTAACAGCAACTCATTTCAGATTTTTCTAGCTCATGGTTCACTCACGTATGAATCATCTGTTGTATCAGATGTCTATCCTATCCTGAGCAATGTATCATTTTGTAAACATTTCTTTGTGGAAATATACAATATGTCCATACAGCCGAGTTATTTTAAGGTGCAGCTGTGGTCTGGCATGCTTATAGAGCTCTATATGTTTCACATGGCAATTAAGTCATGAATTTGAGTTGTGGGCCCAGTTTAAGGCCTTCGTGAGCTTAGGCGATGGTTCTGATGCTATAACCTATTGCTTTTTCTGATCTGTTCCAGTGCGATTCACGCTTCATTTACTTCAGTGAAGAATGTGTCACTACAAAGCATTTCTAAAGGCCTTTTTATTTTTTTGTTGCAGCATTTTCCATAGTGTAAAAGTTCGTTTGGGTCGCGTTACTGAAACCTCAGATTCATTTGCACAACATGATTTGTGCCAGAAGCAAATTGTGTATCGGTGACCGAGCTGCAACTACAAAAATAGGGGATTATACGGGAGAAGGAAGAAACAGTGCCTACGTGTTTGGTTATGTTAAAATCTATATGGAAACAAAACAATAACAACAACAACAAAAAACTACATTTGTAAAAGTGCAACAAGACATGAATGCAAACTGATTAGGTGCGAGCCCATGCTGTATGTATGGTTAATCGCTGACAGCGTGATTCTCGTTCAGTAAGGTGTGCCAGCGCTCGATCCTCTTGTCCTTGTTCTTCAAACACTCGTACCAGTGCTTCAGCCTCTCTCCTTTGGCGGTGATGCCCAGCTGACACCCACCTGTCAGAGAGGAGGGGCTCATGTGAGAAGCAGGTGGTGAAGCAAATAAAGAATTAATTTTTACTGCATCACAGCAAAGCATTGCAAAAGTGCTCATGTCCCTCAACCTCTTTCTTAACATTTTACCATGTTACAACCACAAAAGTCCATGTATTTTATATGGTTTTTACTGTATGAAGGAGACAAAGTAGCACATACTTGTGAAGTACAAGGAAAATGATATAAGAAATTTAGCCCACAAGAACCCTTTTCTAATCGAACACCCCTAAATGAAATCTAATGTAACTAACTGTACTGAGAGGTCCTCTAATAACTTAGCAGGGGTCAACTGTGCGTAATTTGATCTCAGCATAAATCCAGCTGTTTTACATAGGCAAAAAACATGGAAGACGGTGCAGTAGTCAGGTCAAAACAATACTGAACATTTGGCAGTTCCCCCCCAATTTGGCAGTTCCCCCCAATACCAGCATCAATATCATGATGCTGGTGGCAGCATCATGATATGGTGATGCTTTTCTTCAGTAGATGACTGATTCAAGTTCATGGGAAGACGGGAAGAAGCTAAATGCTGAGTATCTGTGCAGAATACTTGCTAGAGGTTGCAAAAACTGGGGTTGGGTGGACACTCACCTTCCAGAAGCACAATGACTAACCATACAACTAAAGCCACAATTGAAACTGGTGGTTGTAGCAAGGGAAAATGTACAGAAATTCAGGGAGTACGAGTACTTTTCCAGGGTCCTTCAAGGTAGATCAGATATTCACCTATGTAATCATTGGACTTCCCAATGTCATAATCCCACACAGAGACGTCTAATGTCTTCTTGGCCAGTTCACTGTGTTTGATGTCAAAGCTAAATTCCTAAAAATCCGATCCAGACATAAAAAAAAAAGTTCTTAGCATTTTACAAACAGGCATGAATTGATAAGAAATAATCAGCTGAGATCATTTAATTTTCCTGCTTTCTAACCTCGTTAAACTCTGGGTTTAAAGTCCTCTTCTTGATTTGTGTTTTGCACTTGCCCTTTTTCCCCATGTCAGGTTTCAGGCATCTGCAAATTTCACACATTGTGCACAAAGTACTTTATGTCTTTGCTGGAATCATTTAATTACAGTGCAATTTTTTTTTTCACCACCTCAACCTACATTTTGACATATGGATCAGAATATCCATTCGCATCCATGGCAGCCAAGTGAACGCAGCGTACGACCCCCACGAGGAGGCGATTCTGCTGGGTGCTGTACATGAGAGACATCAGAATGCGACCGCGCTCCTCTGCATCCGTGCCCTCCTTCCCTGTCTGAGACACAGCATGGGAGGAACATAGTTGAGCAGGACCGAATACTAACACCTGCATAAACTCCTGAGGGATTCGGTCACGTTTAGACATGCTTGGGAACAATCATTGCCTCATCTTCGTAGAGCGCAATTCCTCTTGCTCCTCCGGCTGTCGCAGTTCTCTTCGTCTGTGTTGAGAAACAAGGTCATGACAAGCCAGATAAAAAGATTCAAACAAGCAGATAAAATCATTTGCTCATTTTTTCTTTTCCTTTTAAAATTTGGCTTAACTCACAGGCACTACCCTCTCCAGGCAGACGTTGAAGTTCTTCTTCTGATTCATCTTCAGCTTCTTCAGTGCTACCCGGGTCTCGCCAATAAACTCATTGTGCCCAAACTTGTCTTCATCGCAGACAGAGAGCCTGCAAAAATCAATGAAGCGTGTAAATTAACACACGCTCAGTGGGTCGAAGTGTATCTGTGTGGGACCAGAAATCCACCTGAGGGTTTTACGTTGCATGTCTTCGTCGGTCAGGCCGTGATAGATGAGTATTTCATTCCACACAGGGTTGCGGGTGTTTCTCAGGGTCTTTGTACGCAGCTTGTTGGACTGATGGATGTAAGGTAGATTGAGAAAAGTAATTATCACTTTCTCGAAGCGACTGTTTAGATTGCAGGTTTGGTTTTGTTGCATCCAAACCACCACAAGGTGTCAGGCTTGAGCTACCATAGATAACTCCTGTCAGAGCAAAAAGGTCTAAAATCTGTTTTTAGTGTATTTAAGAAACAACAGGAAATTAAGGTTCTAAATCTCCTACATATCATTCTAGACAAAATTCTATATTTCTCTACTTAAATGACCAATTGTTTAAAACTTAAAAGCTTAATGCTTAACTGTGCTTGTACAAAAGTGGATGGATCGTAGGAGAATACAAATACTTAATAATTCAATCAGATTCCAGACTTTTTCAGACTTCCCAGGGTTTTTGAGGTCCTTGAATGTCTGGAAAAGCCTTGAGTCGATGCTTTTACCTTACTAGCCCCAGGAAGCAGATGAAGCTTCACATAAGGATCTGCGAGCCCATTGGAGTCCATGGGCTTCAGGCCCTGAAGAGAAACGAAGCATTACCCTCATCAGATCACAAATCGTAGAGAGCAATTAAGCTAAAGTGCCATTCAGGAGCTTTTCAGTATAAACTACTTGACTGAAATTGTCCCTTTGTGCACGAGAAGGAGGCCAACAGTACCTTTGCTTTGAGGATGCTACATTGGAGGCTGTTGCTTTCCTGATCGTAGAGAAGGCCAAACTCAAGAGAGCCCAGTGTTGCTGAAAGAGACCCAGACCACACATAGCATCAAACAAGAAGGAGATGGAAAGTCTGCACATAAGAGGTTAAAAGTATAACTATCAACATTCCTGTGTAAATAACAGGTTTGGCCTGGTGGATTAAAGGGGAAAAAAAACCAATAAAGACAACAATAAATCTAACCAAGTTTTAATCTTCAATTCGTGATTCCTGATAAGTCACAGGGTTTTCTTCACCCCCTATAGAAGATGATTCTCAGTAAAAAAAAAAAAAAAGATATATATATATATAGCTGTTTTAGAGATTCCTATGCCGCCCACACAGGTTTTATTTGGAGGAGTTTTTATTTCTTGTCAGAGAGCTGGAGGCTGGAGGAGGGAATCAAGCTTGTGTTATCTGGTTGCAACTCCACAGGACTTAAGGTGGCTTGTGTTAAATTTAAGTGTGGAAAAATTCTTAAATTTACATTTAGAAATTGAAATGCTTGAGCATTTAAACATACTGCATTGTTTACCATGTCCACAACACAGTGAATAAGGTGAACGTTATTGCATTTTTGAAAATGCCTTTATATTAAAAGAAAGTGTGTATTAATGAGTATTATAATTCTGATCTCTGTTTGACAAATTCTCACTTTGCCATGATATTATGTCATCATATGTAAGAATTGGATGTAGCCCAGTTTTATATTTTATAGGAAAATAACAGAAATCATCCGTGTTCTTCACAGTAATGTGTGTGCAACTTTGTTTGGATAAAACATCATAGTAATCCAACTAATATTGTTGGTACCAAGTGACTGACTTATTGAAAAAACAAACATATCAACCATAATTAACTCACTTTTTAGTGATATATTTGGTAAAACTCTGTTAGAAAAGAACAAAACTTTGAGATATGAACATATTAGATTGTTGTAATACCAGCAAATTTATCTTTTGCTACTCCACATCATATGTATTAATTTTTCTACGCTTTATTAACCAAAACATTTCTATGTCCAATATTTACGAGAACTGCAGAAACCTGCCATTACCCCAGAACCCAACTATTCAAACCATCCCATCCCCTCAGAGATAAGGTTCATAAAAATATTGCTATTTCTGCCATCTTCCCTCTTTACACCAGGGAAAGGATCCAGCTCCAGGGATTTGTAACCCGGTAGCCCTGTTGAATTCAAAATTATTTGCACAGTTCCAAAGACGTGGACCTAAATAAAAATAAATTAAACAGAACTCTCCTGAGAGAGAATGGAGTCTTTTCATGGCTTCAGGCTAAAGTCATTGATGGCTTAGCACCATTCTCTTTCCTTAAAATAGAGCTTATGGAAAATATCTGAATAATTTATGAATCACTGCTGATTTAGTTCTTGTTATTATTCTCCTTGGCTTTAGTTCTTTGACACTGTGACGACATATTGTGTTGTAATTTCCCATTTGTTCACTAGGAGTCAAAATAGATGTATTATTTACAGACAGATGTTCACAATGAACGTGGAAATAGAGCCAGAAAAAGACGATCAGCACACGATATCCTCTTTACAGCGACAGTAAAAAAAATAAAAAATAAAAAAAACATTTTCTATTCACCTGTAGCAAAGCCCACATGTCATCTGTACAGAAAATGAACCTAAACTGAACACATCTGCCACCTTGCAGTATGAAATGGGGCACAGATGGTGCACTCACTGGCTTCGTCAGAGTCGTAGTCGTTGGCCTCCTCCTCATCATCAGCAGGGGGAGGTTGCTGTCGTGGAGGGGCCGCGCTGTAGGCAGCCGGCTGCCTCCTGTCCTCTCTTACAGCAGGAGGTGCTCTCTGCTCCGAGGCGTAAGCACCCACGTCTCCTGCCACAGGACCTATTAAGGGAAGTGACACCACAGGTAAAGCAAGTTAGTGACTGGCACGTCGTCCAAAAGTATTCAAAATCCCACAGTTTGGCCGGTTACAAACACAAACTTCAGGATTGCCCTGAATTTAAGTCAAACCATCTCCACATTAGTTCTTACCGGCTTTTTTGTCACTGATGTCCCTATAGCATGACACTAGGGCTGGACGTATGCCTCTCTGCTCAACAGCAAATCACTAACAATATATATAGTGATAGACAGGTGATCAATAGCAACAGGACAACATCTGATAGAATGCCTAGTAATTTTTCTGAACTTCAATTGAGAGCTGGGCAGCTAGGGGTGGGCATTAATTGTATCATTTATTATTTATCGTGATAAATGTCTTAACACGATAAGATTTTGATTTGTCATTGTCACAATAAAATCCAATTGATGTTTTAAAACCCCTCAAGCATCAATTTTAGGGCTTTTTTTATTGTCAGGATTGTTATTTTTACCATTTTTCTCTATATTTTTCTCTTATTGTCACATTTATTGTTGTCATAATAAAACCACAATATATTGTGATTAAACTTTAATGCCATATCACCGCCCATACAGACAACACTCTTTGGGGATCTAGGCAAAGAAAAGACTTTCGCTGCTTCCACCTCTCATGGCCAACTAAAAAAGATTGGTGGTATCAACTAACTCATTCACTTTTTGGATACCAAGCAACAAACTGGCTTATAACTGCTTAAAAATAAAAGACAGCAGTATGGAAAATGTGTAGACAACTTGAAAGGAAACTGTTGATAAAACAGGAGAGATTATGTCGTCAGCTTCCAGAATTTTGTATATTAAAAATAAATAAAAAAATGAATCAACAATTATCAATATTGGCCAATACAAACCTTAATGCTGTGATACATTTTTCAGCCATATTGTCCAGCCCGATGTATATCCCAAGGATACCATGTTCAGGGTAATGTGCAGTGTTAGTTCCCTGCAACATTTGGCTTACACGTCAGAAAGACTTCGTATGACTTGCTTTCAACAATCTCTTTCGTCTTGCTGTTCTTCCATTAAGATCAGATTTATGGAGCGTACTACTAATAGTTGTCCAGTCAATAAATCTCTAACCTGAGCTCAGCAGCTGCAGCTGTATGGGTTTTTTGGCTGCTCCTCCTAATAATGCTTTTCTTGCCTCTCCCATCATTTTAGGTAGATGACCGAGTCTTGGTAGGTTCACAGTAATACTTTTAAAAGGTTTGCAAATTGTTTCGTAACCTAACCCTACTTTGAGATTCTCCTCAACTTAATTCCATGCCTAATGGAAGAGTTTTAAATCACAATTTAAAACATTATTCTTTTTGGGTATTACACAACAAAATGTTGGAAAGTTTTAAGAAATATACATTCTCTTGCATCTCTACAGAGAAATATTTTGTTCCTCACCCTGCTGGGACATTGCGGCTGAAGCAGCAGGTTGTGCCCTGGAGCTGTGCACCGGAACCATCTTCTTCATCACTACCGGACTTCCCTGACCTGCCTCTTCAGGGCCAGTACCCCCTGCAGCCATACGCATAGCTGGTTTCGGGGCCACAGGTGGGTAACCAGCACGGGCCTGCATCTGCGCACCTAAAAGTAACCGTGCACAAGTGAAAACAGAAAGACTCCCAAAATGCAAAATCACCCCACCTCATCCCTGTGCTGCAGCGCAATCTGTAAAACTGCCACGTCTTCCTGGAGATTTTAATGCCGCAGGGTTTACGTTGCAAAGGGGATGACCTACATACAAAACAAAAAGCAGCGGGGAACGAGCAGCCTGCAAGACAATCCCTCATGTTTCTGCTATGCATCACACAACACAGGTAGATCGCACTGAGACTGAAATTAAGCTGTTTGACCCATAAGGGCAGCATCACATGGAGGCTTGCTCCATATCCCAGCATGCAACTCCTGACCGGCTAATTGAAAGACTTCATTCCTGTCGACAGCAGCAGTGGGTGGCCCTGCCACCTTTGGGAATCAGAAAAAAAGTTGGACTATTGAAAACAGAGCACTGTGAGATGGGGTTAAATGGTAGAACCAACTGCATAATAGAGGTAGTCCATGAATGAAAGCAAAAAGAAACATGTGCCATATGAAACTTGATAATAACAAAAAGGCGTGACTCCTTGTGTTGGTCTCTTTTGGTTTGTAAAGCACTGAGAATGATGTTGTTCAGAAATTTGATTGGTGATTTGCTTTGGTTGAAAAGCACTTAACAGTAGAGATTACGACTGTAAACAGGTCGTGTACAATTATATTGTTTAAACAAATTTCTCTGTTTCAGACAGCACCGGAGAAATACTTTGCTTGTGCCTCTGTATATATGCGTGCGTGCGTGTGTGTGTGCGTGTGCGTGTGCGTGCGTGTTTTCTCTCAGACTGTATGAGATCTGGCAGTGACTCAGCACATCTTAAAATAAAAGTGGCAAGCTGTGCAGCCACTTTTTTTTTTTTACCTTTTTGAGTGAAACCCAGCAAGCATACTTTTATTTCAGTTTTTAACACTATACGTTGTTTAATTTAACACAATGCTGCATTTTCAGTCACCTTGAAGTTCATTATAATTGCAAAACAACACACCGGTTTGTGGAAACTGGAGATCGAGAAGTGGCGGCAGGTGGTTTTTGACGGGGGCGACGTGGCTCATCGCCCAGGGAATCAAACTTCAGAGGGCGTCAGCTGAAGGGCGGATTATGAAACTGAAGTTGGATTTTAATGGACAACTTTCCACTGAGTGCTAAATTGGAGAACTAATTCATTGTCTTTTTATCGAATCTTAACTACATTTTCTGATCTTCAGTTCAAAATATATGTGACTCTGAAAAGTCTGACCATTCTATAAAAAGTGCTGTAATACACTGTGTTCAGTAAATTCAAATATGTATAAAAGGGAGCATTAAAGTTGCCAAATTCAATAACAGCTTAGTTGTTAGATTAGAGGGCGACCTCACATCAGTTTCCTGCCCAACACCGAAAAAATAACAAATATTCTGTGCAAATGTGGCACAATCACCAAATTTTCCATCAGTTTAATATGCGCTCCAGCAGCTTAAGCATACACTGAAAAGTCTCATCTTTTAACCGGAGGACATTTGTGCAGCATTAAAAGAAGAGGAAGAAGACTTTTTTTTCTTTTCCAAAGTCAAAAGGAATAAAATTGTTGACATCCCTGTTGTGAATACATGATACAGTCCCAGTTGTCAATTTCTCATGCTCTTCTAGCAGCGTGTGAAAAGCCCTATATTTAAGGAAAATCTAAGATTTTTATAGATTTTTCTCCCCTGTAACACCCACTTACCAATGTGTGATGGCAAGATAAATATAGAACCTAATCCAACCTTGTGAAGCAGAGCATTTCAGCCAGATGATGATAAAAGGTCTTTGTGCAACAAGAGGCATAAAGAGCATGTTGCAGTTTTTTAAATGCTGTATTTTTCCCACGTTTTGAACCATGCGGCTTATAGCCCGGTGCGGCTTTTCTGCGGATTTTTCTTCAACCACCAGGAAGTGACTCATTGGAAGTCAAAGTTGGAAATCAAAGAAGAAAGTGCTGATTTTCATGTAGAACAAGCACATGCTAGCAGCAGGCACAATGGAGAAATTTCTTCAAACTCATATGATGAAGCTTTTAAGTTGAGGGCTATCGACCTGGAATGTTAACCCCTATATACATAACATTATATGCATTTATATGAGCATTACATAAGTAACACAAAGACAAATAAACACTTGCCTGAAACTTGCTCCTCAGAGGCTGAAGTCTGACTCTGATGGGAACCTAAAAGATACAAAAAAAAAAAACACATTTCTCATAAGTGATCTTTTGATAGTCAAGGCGGTGCCTGAATGGGCCTGTACCTGGTGGCTTTGGTTGAGCTGCTGCCTCCCTGGGCTCAGACACTGTCGGCCTCTGAGGCTCTGCTGCCTCCTGAGGAGCTGTCTCCTTCGGTTTAGACAACGGCATGGGCGACGGCAGGAACTGCTTCGGAAAGCCTTTGAAGAACCAGGCACCGGACCTCTTCCACACCTGAGGAGACCTTGTTGTTAAAACTCAGGG
The DNA here is from genome assembly GCF_027474105.1 of Poeciliopsis prolifica. Taxonomy (NCBI): domain Eukaryota; kingdom Metazoa; phylum Chordata; class Actinopteri; order Cyprinodontiformes; family Poeciliidae; genus Poeciliopsis; species Poeciliopsis prolifica. Next base: position 6,283,387 of record NW_026562406.1, on the reverse strand, counting down.
AAATATATCCAATGAATCATTGGATGCCCAACAGTCTGTTTCTTTTTTCTTTTTTGGTTCGTTTTCTTTCTGTCTGCCAGCTCTCACCTCTCGCTGTTCTCTGCAGATCTTGCACAGCCACACAGGGCGAGTTCGGCTGCCACACTGAGTGCCACATTTTGTGCACATGTTCTGCACATAAGAAGGTATTAGGTATTGCTGTTACAAATGCATATTTAAAGACTGCTTAGGCAATTTTTTTCATCTTTGGAACATTTCAGGACAGGAGCTGCTGGTTTGTGCTTTTGCGATTGCTACCTTTTTGCAGTCCTCACACACGACGGAGCTGACCCCAGGTGAGCCTAGCTGCTCCCCACACAGCAGGCAGCGAGAAACACCGTCCCCACACACGGTCTTCTTCATGTCATCCAGGCGGTTTATCAGGCGCCTGCAGCATCAATACAGCTAAATCTAACTCACAATGCCGCTGGTAATTATTTCGGCTCTACAATTATGCGACTCGTTCGTCTCATTTTGAGGTTTTATTCAACTTTCCACTCATGTAAAAGAGAAAACACAGGCACGCAAAAGAAAATCCCTAAATGCATGTTTTGGCAATTCTCACCCAATTCTCTCCTGCTCCATAGCCTCCATTTTCTCAGCGCGGGCAATCACATTGTTTATAATCTCCTTCTCCTCATCTGTTAGGTCTGGACCAGAACCAGAGCCTGACTGCATCGACCAATTCCCCCTGTTGACCAAACAAAAATCTTAAGTTTATTTCAGCTTCAGGTTTTTTACAGTTCAAATCACACATTTACAAAGCAACCTCCACACTCACACACACCTCTGGTAAGGGTGTATAAAAACCCTAAACACAAACTCACACTGAAATAGTTTGTAAAATCAAACCTACAATGTGATGCACTTCTTGAGTGGGGAAAATCCCAAATTGTTTGACTTAAATAACTGCTGTTAATGTCCTCTCTTAGTAATAGTACAGCATAGAGTCTTCTATAACATTTTACGATTTTGGAGCATACATACAGGAAACACTTTGACCAATTTCTCAAGACAGTTTATTGTCCCGGTATCTCTTTGATTTACTCTTCACTCCACAGGTTAAAAGAGTGAGAGGCAAACAACAATATTCATCAGCAGCGTAATGTGAGAGTCAAAAAATAAGTAATTACGATCTCTGGAACAACCCACAGCATGAATGTATCGTGGCTGAATGGAGCTACATGTCCATGAACAGGAAAGCAGCAACTGCTCGGAGTCTCTGATCGTCTTGTTAGCTTAAATTCGGGTTCCAGTTGTTTTTACTATTGCTCTGATTGCAGATATGACCAGAGCAAGGCCCTATTTTCTTGGAAACACTTCCTAGAATCTGAATATTGACACACACCTGTCTTAGTGGTGCGACATGTTCCATGGTCTTTCCCATTTTGGCAAGTGGTTAAGAGAAATGGGTCACTGATTCACCGCTCAATAATTATTTATTATTCATACCCACGAGAACATGAACAACGTAATGAAAACATTTATTTACAATAAACCTTTCAAGATAAAAAAAAAGGACAATATGCTTTATAGTAAAACAGCAAAAATGACACAAATATATAAGTCAGAATAAATTAAACTAAAAAGCTAAAATAAAATAAAAATCATAAAAAAATAAAAGAAAGATACAGTGCTACCCAAATGCCTGTCAAATCAGATGATATCTCAGCTGCTTCTTGAAGAAGTCCAGTGACCCCACAGACTGTGAAGGCAACAACAGACCAGACCCTGAGCAGGGCCACGATGGTGACATGACCTTGGAGAAAATCTGGAATATAAAATCCTGCATCATAATGCGGCACTCTATAATTCAAATTCAGAACTTGAATGCTCTGTGGAACAGAGAAGCAATCAGTAAAGGTGTGACCTAGAAGAGCAGGACAGAAGCCTAGCAGGTGCATGTTGGACAATCTCAGGATAATCCAAACATTTATTAACGCAAGTAAAAATGGAATTACCTATATATGAGATAAATGAAACAGAAACATGAAATATAATCACAATCAATTAAACCGTTTGAAAAAAAAAACTCTTCATACAGTCAAGTTTAACACAAAGGGAATTACAAAGGTCTAGGAACAAATATAAAACCCCATGTAAATTAAGAGTCAAGACAAAACAAAATGTAATAAATAAACAAATAAAATTAATCAATCTCAACTTTGGATATAAACATACCACAAAGTTTGCCACTTTGTTATAAAGTTCCAGATTCTTAAAAATACACAGAATTATTTTTAAGGAGCACCAGAAAGTGTGATTTTGCAAACAATTATCTTATTGTGGAGATTTTGCTCACTGAGTATACTTTAGCTGTTACTAAGACGCAACTTCCATAAAAGGATAATTTATTATGCAATGTAACACATCTTGACCAGGTGTTTCAGTAAGTGTGGAGGGTGCTCTATTCACAAATCAATCCCTCACAGGGAATATTGACAAATAGCTGCTTTATAAAAGCACACACAGACACACACAATGGAAACGTGCAATGCACATAGAAAAACTGGACTACTTACTGCTCTTTATCACTGTGCCACACACCACACGGCAGAAACAGATGCAGGTGAAACAAAGCATGACACAGTTAAACATGATGCGGCCACTCAGAGGCGGTACAGCGGCATAAATATTGTGAAAAGTGGGATCACCTCGGACGCATGCTCCTCTGCCGGTCGTTGGACACCCAGCGACCCGAACCACCGCTCATCACTGTGTCGGTCATGCTGCTCGACTGCAGAGAGAGGAAGGGGGAGATAAATGGAATCTGTATTCAGCAGAGGTAGCTTCAAAACCTTTCACTGATTTCATAAAGAAGATGCAAAATGACGATTTGAAATTAAAGCAATACTCTCCTCGAGACCATTTTTGGCTTTTGCTTAACTATCGTCTCAAAGCTATCTCATAAAACAGCCCTTTCTACTCAATGTCAGCGCTCCAGAGGCAACGGTGATGGAGTCATAAAAGGTAGCATATGACGGCCACAGCGGATAACTACTGAAATCAACAACAAAAAAGCTTCAAATCAAGTGTTGCTTTCAGGGAAAAAAGTCTGCTTGTTGTCTGTAAATTTGCACATCAAGAACGAAAGACATTGCAGCTTTCAGTGGGAGCACATGCCCAATTCCTCTTGCCAAATTCACTGCCTAATTAGTACCATCTCATTCTGCCAAGCTGGTTTAAACAAATTAATTCCTCAGAAATACAGAACTTGAGCCAAAACATGAGGGCGGGGAGATTTCAAACCCAGAAGCTGGTTATCTTGGGCTTGGTACTCAAAGTATGCTTACATGTATGTTTGGTTCAGGTAGTTGTGACAGAGGCAGACTGCTGTGCATACAGTGAAAAGAGCAGCGCTTTCAACGGTGCATTAGTAACCAGAGAAGGAAAAAAAATGCAGACGACAAGTCTTTCAAATTTATTTGCTTTGTGTAAGGACTGTGGAGATGAGGGTGAGCAAATTAGCATGGTATGGACAATTAATTGTGCAGCTGTAATTGAAACACCAAGAATTGCTTCCAGAATTGCAAGTCCACACTTATGACAGAAAGAGACACGATAGGACTGACTCAATTTCACTGTTATACAGTTAGCTCTGGTGCTGATAGCCACATTTATTAGCTCTTGTAATTTAATTCTTTTTTTTTTTTTTCTTTTTCAATGAGAAATATGGATCTGGGATTGAGCATTAGCACTGGAGACAGAGGATGTTTACCCCTAATGGTGTAATTGTTGGTGGAATAGTTAAGCTAAAAATTAGAAAACATGATGCTGCAGCCATTTGATTTAAGCTGCAGATTTAGGTTGGGCAGAGTGATAATGATTACAGTGGGAGACAGTGAGTGCCCTGTGCATTTGATACACCAGCACTGTAATTCGATCTCAGAGCGGTGGAGTGAGGATGATATTAAGACATCAACAGAAAATATGGCAAGTCTGCTGCATGTGCGCGAGTGGCCCTCGTGAAAAGCTGCCTGAAGTCTCTGGCAGACGATGTGCAGAGGGAGGTTGGAGCCTGACAGAGCCCTGGGGGGGAATACTGACACTGAAAGAGGACCAGCAAACTCCAACAAGATCAACATGATGAAGTCAAAACCTCTGTTGGGCCTCAGGTCCTGAAAAACTAATAATTTCTTTAGGTATGGAGACTGTTCTTAATATAGTGTTGCTTAAAAGTCCTTTTACACCAGGGCTTTTAATGCTGCATTGAAGACAACTTTTCATTGTGGTCTGAATCAATTTGACATGAGAAACTGGTTGTGAACGGCTGCTTGGCCACTTTCAAAGTGTGAAAAGGTAGATTGTACATAAAGAAGCTGTTTTCTCAGCACTGAAACATGCTTTTGAAACATGCTACACATATGACCACTATTTGACATCTGACTCACACTGACACTATTAAGTGCAGTGCAATTAGTCAGGAAATCCCTGGGATTCAAACTATTGCTAAACTGGAAGATGCAGCGTCAGTGTTCAAGGTAAGCTGGGTTAACAACAACACTGAACAAGAGGGTGACACTTTTAAGGTCTACTGAAATCTGTGGCCATCCACATGCCTTCTGAGAAAAACTTTATTCTAAGACAAAAAGAAAAATGCTCCTTAATTTGGCCCCGGTCATAAGAAGTATGTGATAAATAATAAAAAGGTTGCAAACCCAAAAAAACTAAACACTGTTAAGCATGGTGGAGGTGGCATCATGCTAAGGAAATACTCTGCTGCCATTTGTACAGGTGCATTGCACAAAATGAATGCAGTACTGAAATGACCTCAAACCAACAGGTAGATTGTCAAAATATGGACAAAACACTGGTAGCACTTTATTTGAAGGGGTATGCATAAGACTGACATGACACTATCATAAACATGACGTAACACCTGCCATGAGCATGAAGGAGTCTTCATGAATAACTTCTGTTGTCAAAAAGTGTCCTTTGCTAAATAATGACACTTTTATTGCAAAGTTGCATTAAAAGTCCAAACTTGACAATTGTCAAGTTTGCATTAAAAGTGAACATTTGTGGAGGATGATGTATGTATAGCCTCTGTGTGCCAACCAACCAATTCTAATGATTTCTACCACTTTTGAAAAAGAGGGCGGTCAAATGTACAGCTAGCATTGTAGTAGCTTGTTGAGGCCAATTAAAGGTGTGCCAGCTCTCCATGACAGAAGTTTGACCTAACATCAGTGGTGATGTATGCATATATTTGAGCCACCTGAGCACATTTTTACCCTGTAATTGGACAATTGGCAAAAAAATATATACAATTTTGTTTTTCCAATAAGACATACTGCATATTGGCAAAGACCAAAACAGCAGCCGCAGAGAATATGCAATGATGAGAAAGAGAAAAAAAAATGTCTATTGATTTCTGTTTCCCTAAGTTTTACAAGGCAATAAACTCCGAAACTGAACCCAGGAGAAAATGCAAAAGAGAAGAAAAAACAGAGGTTGTGCCAACATTGCTCTCCTAAAGCTGTCTGCATTATCTAACATAATGCAAGGCAACATACCTTTTGATTTCTAATCTGTTGTCTGTCAGCCTCTGGGGCCCACAGATAAGCAGCTAATTAGATGTGCTATCAATAGGCACTGGGTGGGGGCTTTTCCATCTGATGCAGCTACTGCTGCATAGTCAACAGTAAAACAGGAATCACCTGGATTCCATTGACTCTGAATTTTATCATTTGTTCATTGATTGAGGCACAGTAGTAAATTTTGCAAGTTCTGGTTATTTTCACATTATGGTCCTTCGTTTTTGTGGTATGCTTTATTCTTTTATGTCCAGTCTGGTATTGTTTTTCTTAGCGTTCTTTCACATTGTGTCAAGCATAATTTTGCCTCTTTTTTTTATCTGTCTACCTCTGAGCTACAGTTAGCTGTTTGTATCCACTTCTGTGCACTCTGTAACTCACTGAGTCTTTTTTAGAATTTTTTATAGCAGTGTCTTGACAAATGACACATTATTCTGACCATACTGTAGTATTAAAGACTCTAGAGTGGCTCTTCTTCTTCTGCCAAAATAAATTATCCCACTTTGGTCTAATGTGATCAAATTAAAGGAAAGACAGATGGGAGATTCACCGTAGAGTTAAGGTGAACTTAGCTTGAGCTCTCTAGTGGATCGTTGAAGTTTGTACATTAGATAAGTGGACTTTCCCTTCCCGTTGGCTTGCAGGGGACAGTTTGAAGTCTCTGAATGTCTGTAACACCCCAAAGAGGGATCATTATCAAATGTAATGCTTCAATTGAAGGAAGGTACTGCTTAGGATGCATTGGTTTAAAACCAATTATAATTGACTATGCTGTCATTTTGGGCCTCATTATTCTCCAGGTATGACATCACTGCAGCCCTCAGACTCTGTCGCCTGAGCTACCAAGATCATAAATGCAGCTGAACTGCGTCATCCGTGATCCTGACTTAGTTTAATAGTCATCTTGTACGTGTTTTCCGCCTGTAGCAGATGACTCAGTCAGTTGGTGGATTCCTCTCTGGAGAGCAGCGGATATTTTCCTGTTTTTCCTTTTTTTTTTTTTTTTTTAGAAATATGCCAGTGTTTTTTTATGATGCTTTCAGACATGTCTGTTTTGGAAAATGGTTAAGGAAACCTTGTGCAACCAACCCAAAATACACACCACGGCAGCGTGGTGCTTGATTCTTAGGATTTTTTTAAGCCACTTAAAAATCTGTGACATATTTTCAGGTACCACAAAACTGATTTAACTACTACAACATTCACAGTGCCTTTCAAAACCGATGAAAGGAAGGGAATAGATGGATTGATCTGACCTGGATCATTATGGACACAACACAAAGAGCTTAAAGGGGGATGGGACGTCATCTCTTTTCTACTGACATTTGTCTAAAACAAAGAGTTCTGCTGGGATGCATTCATGTTATCCATAAATAATAAATGGTCTTAGGAGCAGCAATTTACTTAAGAGATGTATGAGGAAAATGTGAAATGAAGGCCGTAAAAAGGCAACATTTGGAGAAATAATCTGAAACTGGAGGAGCAAACTGAAGTCCATCCGGGTTTTAAACAATGTTGTTGGCTATTTACTCCAGTACTGTGTATTGTTTGGCTATTAAAACCCATGTTTTCCCTCTCAGAACCAGTTTCTCTTTGCACAATCTTAGTGTACGAAATTGTGGCAAAGTCAAAAATAAAGTTGGACAACCTAAATCAAAACAAAACAAAAATCATGTGGTTGTTTGCATTAAAAGCTTAGGCATATACTTTTTGTGTTTTTTTTTTTTTTTTTTGTTCTTGTTACATCTCACAAGTGTCAGGTGAGCCCAGAGCAAAAAGTGCTCACCACTCAACTGTTTTGACAGTAACGCCGACAGAACAATAATTCACCATCCACCAACGATGTTTCTGGAATAGCTTAATGAAAACTGAGCAACATTCATGTCAAATGATTGGTTTCACTTTAATCTCACTTTTTCCAGAACTACACTAGTATCTTTATGCAGTGGTGTAAAACTTTATGTATAATTAAAGTCCCTTTAAAGCTCCACTGTAGCAGAAAAACCCAATTATTCATCAGCAGGACTCGTAATTGGCAAACCCAAGGTCCCTGCAGGTTCGCGTCAGCAGTTTCTTCCGACTCGTTTTCTGATGTTAAACTGATGCCAGAATTTTTATTCATGTCAATACAGCATATCTACTTGATGTGATTCAATATTCTGGGTGCAGCAACAGATTTTCAAATTGCAGTGAACGTTAAGGTTTCATTGCTTAAAAACGCTGTCTTTTCCTCAGTAGATGAGAAAACAATAACCTTTAAACACATAAACAGCTTCTTAGTTCTGCAAGAGTAAAGGCTATGTACAGTATTACTGTACTTCTTAAAGATTAGTTACTACAAGACTTGCACTGCTCTGTGTAACATTATGAAATATATTCTCTTTCTTTCAAATTAGATCATAATGCATCTTTGAGGCTCAAATTTGTTTACCTGACAAAAAGCAACGACTCTTGCAATATGTCGACAAGTCATTAAAAGACTATGTTTTGTTGTGAAATACTTTAGCTCTTTTGGTAAGAAAGCATGTGTCCCGGAAGTAGACATTTTATAGTATATTAATAAGACATGGCAAACCAATAGTAAATTGTTCACAAGATACAAAAGAAATAAATTATAGGCACTACATCACAAATGGGCTACACATCCTGATCAGCCGTAAGACAATGATTTATGACAGCTAAAATGGGGAACTCGTTTTACTTTTAATGAACGCCTACATCCTGTCAGCTGGATGTTTAAACTGACAACATCAGCTTAAACATCCAGCTAATGTTGGAGGTGAAACTTGAAAACTCTCTCAGTAATTTCTATAGACCAATGATGCACCGATCCAGGATGCACCACTCCCCACTGTAAAAAGTCAGAGGAAGATATATTATTCAAAGAAATGACAATTAGCAATTTATTTGTCCTCAATAATTTTACTGTATTGCACTGCAGGTTAGATAGGCATATGGATCAATTCAAAATGTAATTAACTGCCACAAAAAAAAGAATGTTAGTACTGAAAATTGGCACAGAATCACAAAAAATAAAGTGAAATATTATTGGTTTTTTTTTTTCCTTTTTAAATACTTTACATGCTGGAGAAATTTGGAAAAGTTTATGAGAAAAAAAGTTAGATTCAGATGTAAATCACAATTTGTCATAAAACCTGTGGGGGCATGCAGAACATAGCCACTGTAAATGTCATGGGAATGTGGCCTTCAGAGCTAACTTCACAGATTCAGCCTATGATGTCTAATGCTTACACATCAGTCACTCAGAGAGAGGAATGGAGGCGACGGGGTAGAAAGCGCCAAAAAAACACGAGGAAACCACCCACTTCCTATGAGATGGCAAAGCTCCATCCATTAAAAAAATGGTGAGATGCCAACATGGTAACGCGCTATGCCTCGGTGCTAAGCAAGACTGTAAAGTAATGCACCACATAAAGCCCTCCACTGCAAAAAGAATGCATCACTCAGCATTTTTGAATTATTTACAGCCCTCAACCACATGGCCCTTTGCTCTGAGTAAGTTCCCTCGTTAAAGCATTAGTACAAGCCTTCTGCACCGAAAAGCAGGTTCGAGTTAAAAGAGGTGTGTGTGTGTGTGTGTGTGTGTGTGTGTGTGTGGTGTGTGGTGTGTGTGTGTGTGTGTGTGTGTGTGTGTGTGTGTGTGTGTGTGTGGTGTGTGTGTGTGTGTGTGTGTGTGTGTGTGTGTGGACGCGGCAGACTGAGAAACTCCGTTTTGGGTAGCAGCATGTATGGTAGTCTGTTTGATCTTTGCGCTGACAAATTATCAATGTTTTGTGCGCACAATGCCGTTGACGGGAACCATCTGCGGGACCATATGTGAGGACTCTTCACCTTGACAATGCGAGAGAGCTGTAGCGCTTCAATACACACAGATACATCCGCTAGGCAGGCACGGCTCCAGGGACCTGCCTCGCTGGAGAACAAACAGGAAAGACTGTCCAGTGACCGACAAGCTACCGTGCTGCTACCCGGCCACAAATGTTGGCTCTGATCAACAGACCCACAACGGTCAGGTGCTGTGTTTTCCTTTCCTGCAGCAATTCAATGCACAGTGAGTCCATGTCAAACCCTGTACTCTGTAATCAAAGGGATTTGCTTTGAATTTTTCAGATGAAATGTCCCCTGATCCTAATTTTGTTTGACTATTTTTATGTCATTCACAAAGTACTTGTGTCGCAGCCTTTCTTTGGAACTCGAGCATATCTGAAAAAAAGAAAAAAAGCAGTAGGACATGGAGCAGTGAATTAACTGCACTCCAGTAAGAGCCTGCAGCCAGTCTCATCTTGCAAGGCTGATGGTGATTCACTCTTGTATGCCCCGAGGGGTAAGAGGTAGGACTCTGAGAGCTGCTTTGCTGATGCATTGGTCAGTCAAGCTCCTTTAATTCCCTCCCATGATCCCTTCTCATCTCTGGGAAACAAGCACCAGACAGAAGCTTTAAATCAGAAAGACTGCTTGTAAAGACATTCAGCGGCTGTCCCCAGTAAACTGCAACATGCTGAGCAGAGATACTCCACATAGTTTGGGAATTCTCTACTGGCACATTTTTACCTGCGGGTTATCCGACTCTCCATCCAAGCCTGCAGATGAACTACCAGGTACAAATCCCCAGAGGCATTTTTAACACATCCCAGTTGGCAACTGTTCTGGTACAGAGACAGCGGGATGCCTTTAAAAGGCTTTGGTACCGCTTTTGGGACAAAACAGGATGAGCTGCATTGCCAATAAGGACATTTGGGTTTTGGTTGATGTTTTCTTCATTGTAGATCCTTGACCAATGCTTCTTGGTCATAAATATTCTAGGTTTGAAAGCCATTTTTATTTCTTGGGGCCTGTCATCACTCCATGAGCAGGTGCACCAAATAAGAAGCCTCAATAAAGTTATTTCAGGTTCGGTTCCGAACCCTGGACCATTTAATGAATGTCTCGCCCTTTTGTCTCTGGACCTCTTCTTCTCTGGCTATTAACAGATAAATGTCAATTGTGTCATAAGATTTTAAAAAGAAACTTTATTTCCTCTTACATGGGGCCACATTTATAGGAAAAATGCATCTGTGGATTGAGCAACAGCATTGAGCATGTGGGTTGCACCCATGAAAAACAGCCCAAATCCTTTGCCAAACAGCTTTTTGTGGAGGCAGCATCTCCCTCATAGGAAAAACAAGCTATATGTCATCATTGGAAGCAATGTCAAGGCAGACAGATTTTAAGCAAACAGTCCCGCATCTCCACGCTGCGAGGGCTTTGAACTCTGTAAGACGTCGATGCGCACGGAGCAGAGTTTATCAGAGTCTACCACTAAAATTTGAGAAACTCCATTGTACAACACAACCACATTGGCTGTCTGGAAAAATGGGATAGCACCCCACAGCAGTGTGTGACCAAGCGGATGAAGAGAAGGTGTCAAACTGCTGGTCCTCTCACTGAGGCTCCAGTTCGCTAAGTGAACAAATTGCTTGCCAGATTGCCAACATGTTTTGTTTCTTCAAACATCGATCACTTATTTGTTTCATCCCATAAGTGAAACAAAATTTAAAAAAAAAGAGTTGTTCGGAGAATAAGTTGTTTGGCATAGGCAGAAAGGATTCTGGAGTGTTTTGTAGGGGAAGCCCTGAGCTCACACAGATGGGGATGCGATTGTCCCCGTCAACTCTGAGCAGCTTCCCTGTCTCTGATGAAGAAAAGCATCCCCACAGCATAATGCTGCCACTGCCATGTTTCTACACAGAGATGGTGTAATCAGAGTGATGTGCAGTGCAATACTCGTATGTACTTTCTGATGCATGTAAGTGATAAAAATTGAAAAAGTATTGTGGTCCAAAGACTGCATTGCAAAGGCTTTGTTTGGCACAGCTTTTGATTTAAAAAAGATGAGGAAGACTGACTTTGTACTTTACGTAATACTCCAGGGGTTTGAAAATAATAGAGAAATGTTAGAGGATCTTGCTGGCCTCTTTCCATGCCCCTGCTCAGCAAGAGCATGCCCGCATCATGATGCTGTCACCTTCTTACTGCACGGAACAATCAGAGTGATTTCATATATTAGTTTTCTGTCACTTGTGGCATTATGCATAAAACAAAACAAAAAAAAGAAAAGATTTCTGGTCTTGAGACTGCTAAATGCTTTTAAGAAAAGGCTTAGAGAAAAAAAAGGGTCAAAATTGACACTGAATGTAAACCGTAAGATTTTGAAATCACTGCAAAAAGCTGACAAAGGGTGCCAACATTTTTGTTTTAAAGCCCTTAACAGTTATCTCTGCTTTTACCTAAATATCACACAGCTAAGGGACGTTTAATCGTCATAAAATCTCAGTGTATAGATCCTAATCCACGTCTCTGATTACAATTTGAAAATGAAGCCACTCCCTTCTGAAGCTCTGACACAAATGGCAGAGTGTTGCGTCTCTCATCTTAACAAGTTCGCCATTAAAAACCTACAGGAATGTAAAGTGAGACACGTGATGTGGACATACATGGACTGTGAAACCACAGGAGAGCACAGTCACCCACCTTTACAAACTGTGGCCATGGTAACAGCAAAATCAAAAGACGACAGTCGGAGTGATGAAATGCTTTTGTGTGCGTGCGTGCGCGTGCGTGTGTGTGTGCATTTGTGTTCTGTGTTTTCATGGTACCTGCACCAAATTTAACATCTCCAAAGCAGAGCAGGTCACAGTTGCAGCTGGCACAGTTGAAAAGAGAGGACAGCTAGAGAGGAAGACAGTCTGAAGACATGGGATTATGGGTACGACAGCATCCAGCTTTAAATAATGCAGTTGATGTGCACTGGTGTTCTTACTCCATTCCTCCATCTTTTTTCATGTTTTATCCAAATACTCATGTGTCCAAGAAGCTCTCTGTCTCTGATTTTTACTTGTTCCACGTTTCTCTTTTGTTCTCTAGTCCTTCCTCTACCAACATAAATGACGACAGCCAAGCAGAAACACAAAGAAATACGGAGAGAGGGATGTCGGCCGTTCACCATACCATGGTTGCTCATGTGAGAGAAGGCAGCAGCAGCAGCAGATATGTCTCCGACTGTTCATTTAGTCTTTTCTCCCCTCCCCCAATTTATCCCTGTACTTCAGGTCTACACATTGGAGATGGTGGAGGAGGCAGACTTGCATTCCACCCCTCTCATCCCCCTTTAGCTTATTTTAATTATGATATCAGTGTCAATAATCCACACTAGACCTCTCTGACCCAGCTGTGCAAACATCTACAAATCTAACAGATCACAACCTGTAAATGAGTGAATCACCTGTCCAGTGACACAGCTGGAGTTTAGAGCTCAGCAGATGTTTTTTTTTTTTTTTTTGTAAGCTTCAAAGATGTTTTCTCCTTCCAGGCTGCAGTCACAGCATGCGCTTCAAAAGAAAAGAAAAAAAAAATCATGCAGCAACGCCCAGGGTCTGCAACAACTCAATCTCCAAAATATCTGACCGGTGCTGCTTTCTGATGTTAGATCTGCAACAAGGAAGCACAGTTTTGTTTGGGAGGAGGGGGGCTTAGGGGTAAGGTACCCTGTACTTGCTGTGAACAATGCTGAGGGTGGAGTTAAAACATAACCTACTACATACACCAGGAGTAATCTCCATAGCTTGTCAGCTATGAATAAACTTAGTCCAAAACCTCAGTACTTTTTCTGCAAACCGTTAAGGAGTCGAGAAGCATCACCGCCTCTACGGGAGTGAGGATGCTTTCATTTCATTTACTCTGCTGCTGCTCAGATTTAACAGGGGCTCCCAACATACATAGAGTGCAGCGCGTTCATTCACAAATCTATTACTCAAATGATCCCTCCCGCCCCCCATTAAATGAACACAAGCAATGAAATATGTTCCGTCCTAAGAGGTGATGCACAGCTCCTCTCCCTCGCTGCTCTTCTGAATGAAGTGGTGCATTAATTCAGCTTGCATGTTTAACAAATTCTGACGCCCCCCCCCCCCCACCCCCAAAAAACAAGAAGAAGAAGAAGAAGCAATTCACATGGTGAAAATACAGTGCTTCGATGAGATCGTGGAGCCTACCTGAGAATCCAGCCGTGCCTCTCTGTCTCTCCTCTCTCTCGTAGTGCTGCCAGGGAATGATGCGGACTAGATTTCTGTGCGCTGCCGGGGTCTAACAGAGTTGTTAGTCATTGCGCATGTTGCCACTCACTATCGGACCAGCGCTTCGTTTGTTTATTTGTCATATACAGCGTTCCGCTGCGTTGCTGCACACACACGCACCGTGGACCACCACCGTGCGTGGGGAGCTGGCTGCCCTACGTGGTTGATGGAAAGCCCTTGGTACCGTGGGAAGGAAACCCCTGGATCTGAAGTGATAACAGTGTGATGCTTAAGTGGGCAGGCACCACCTGATCCAGTTTTCTTTAGAACTGTCTAAATTTATCCCCTCATCCAGACAGCACTGTTGAGAAATCACTGTCGGTTTCGTTGCGCATCGGCAAAGGGCTTTACTGGGGACTGGTTCTGCTTGTATACATAATAAAAAATTAATAATAATAATAATAATAATAATAATTATTATTATTATTATTATTATTATTATTATTATTATTATTATTATTATTATTATTATTATAAAATTAACATCTGCTCTTCTGAACTTTATCTGAAGAAAATCATTCATCAGTTTTATTTTAGAAGTGTTTATCACCCTATTGAGTTTATTTTCAAATGTCCTGAAATGTTTCTGGTTGCTTTATTAGCTCGCAAGCCATATTTATGCTCACACAAGTTGGGTGTAAAGTCATTTTACTCCAACAATATAGAATCATAAAGAAACCTTAAATGCGAAGGATTCACAACCCGGTCACATTTAACAGCGGTCACACTGCGCCATCTAACGTTCCTGTTGTTTATTACACCGCAAAGTGATCAGATTTGTGATTCAAGCTGTTTCCAAACAGCACATTCAACCACGTCGCAATGCAATTTGGCGTGGCGCTGAACGAATACTTTTTCCACTTGAAACAACTTGGTCCGACAGAACAAGAGCCTTTTTTCAAAGGCTGTCGTCTGTGCCACACCCACAACAAAAGCCCAAAGACCACTGATGGAGCAAGATAACTCCGCCACCGCGCTTTCTTGTTGGAGATACTTAATAAATTCAAGTGAAGCTGCATCGGTAGTACAGCGACAGAGTTGTAAAAAAGAACGGGGTTGTTTATCGTTATCCACTGTCACACAAATATGCAGCATGAAGCTAATAAAGTTGACTTATCCTTAATTAAGCTACAGTAGAACGCCTACGAAATTTAAACTATTTAACGTTTATATTATTATTATTGTTGTTGTAATATTAATACGTACATGCGTATTTTTGTCTACTGTTTGAAATGTGCGCGAACCATCTTGTTATCGTAAAGCGTTTTGTCACGTGACTTCTCTGGTGTCACCTGACTTCATGTTGCCGTTGAAGGCAAAATGGCGGCCCATCTTTCATACGGCAGAGTTAATTTAAACATTTTGAGAGAAGCGGCACGAAAAGAGCTTCGAGAGTTTTTGGACAAGTGTGCAGGAAGTAAGGTAAGGCGCATGCATATATTTCGCCTGAATACACTCAAATTCATTACATTTTTCTGCTGTAGCTTCCGACCAAGATGCTGACAGACAGGACTAAACAGAGATCAGTTCCTCTGACAGCTTTGACACAAGCATGTGTGATCATTGTACATGCATCACATGTCATTTAAAGCAGGCTAACATTAACCTTATGGAATGGCCTTGAGTCAACCCAGTTTAAAATGAATTGACTCATAAACCTGGATCCAACCAATCTGAATTAAATCTCTGATTTCCTAAAGTCAAATGTCAAGCCAGTATGGCCCCACTTTGTAAGTTGTGTTTAACTTAGATATTTGTTGCACATGATTGGACCATATATGGTTTTTAGTGTATTGACAATAACATTTAAAAATTTGCATCTTTATTTAGACTTCAGTTTTGTCCATGAGGTTGGTTTAAATTGTATTTTCAGTTCAGTCCCGATTATGAAAAACAAAGTGATATTCATGCGTCTGACCCCCGACTGTAATATTCTGTTCTGCTGCCTTACAGGCCATAGTTTGGGATGAGTATCTGACGGGGCCTTTTGGTCTGATAGCTCAGTATTCTCTTCTGAAGGTAAGCGACTCTTCTGCAAAATAAATGAATAATTATCAACACACAAACAAAAAGAATGAAAGTCCCTTCTAACAATGTTCATTTTAATAACTAGCTGTCCTAGTTTTCATTTGTTCTATTTGTGTTTTTAGGAACATGAAGTGGAAAAGATGTTCACCCTGAAGAGCGGCAGACTCCCCTCTGCTGACGTCAAAAACATCATCTTCTTTATCCGTCCCAGGCTGGAGCTTATGGACATCATTGCTGACAATATATTTAGGTGGGTTTATGTCAGTTTGTTAAACAACATTGAAGTGTTTCCTCTTGAGTATACTGCAAACTTTACTCCATGTAACATTTACGTCCTTAATCGCTGTAGTGAAGATAAGCTCCATCCGGCACGAGACTTCCACATCCTGTTCGTGCCTCGGCGGAGCATGCTGTGTGAACAGCGGCTGAAGGAGCAGGGAGTGCTTGGCTCCTTTGTCAACATTGATGAGTATATCCTGGACCTGATTCCTTTTGATGGTGACCTGCTTTCCATGGAGTATGAAAGCGCTTTTAGGGTGAATACACAGTGCACTAATGAACCACGGCAAAAACCAAAAAACACTTTCTGAATATTTAAAACTAGATGAGTTATGTCAAGTTTATTTAAGAGCTTTTCTTCTGAATCTTTCGCCTTGTTTAGGAGTGCTATCTGGAAAATGACCAGACGAGTTTGTACCACACAGCCAAAGGCCTCATGACCTTACAGGCGCTCTATGGGACCATCCCTCAGATATTTGGGAAAGGAGACTGTGCACGTGTAAGTGAGGATCCGTGTGATGCTGAAACACCTGACTGCGTACAGACAGATGTGCATGAGAATGCTTTCTCCTGACAAACGGTGTTCTCTGCTTTTTTTTTCCCCAGCATGTTGCCAACATGATGTTGCGGATGAAGAGGGAGTTTGCTGGCACTCAGAATCAGATTCTACCGGTGTTTGATACTCTTCTTCTCCTGGACCGAAACGTTGACCTCTTGACCCCCCTCGCTACACAGCTCACCTATGAGGGACTTATTGATGAGATCTATGGAATAAATAATGGTCAGAATCTAATTTTTTTTTATGCTAACTTAGAAGAATATAAACTGATATACATTCTCAGCTTGGTTTAATTACAGATAATAGCAGTTTTCTACTGAATCTTACAGGATATGTCAAGCTCCCTCCAGAGAAGTTTGCACAGAAAAAGCAAGGTGAAGGTAGCAAAGATTTGCCTACAGAGCCCAAGAAGTTACAGCTGAACTCTGCAGAGGAACTGTACGCGGAAATCCGCGACAAAAACTTCAATGCTGTTGGCGCGGCGCTCAGCAAAAAGGCCAAAATTATATCTGCAGCCTTCGAGGTTGGCCTTTAGCTTCCGTTTTTACTATTCCTTTTTACTGGGCTCCTTTTTAATGTTTTTTTTTTGGGGGGGGTGCGGGGACTGTTTTAAAATGTTGCTAAAATAAATGTTTCTAGAAATGAAATTTGATTTAAGTATACTCTACACGTGGAAAGGTATAAAAAAATACTTGTATTTCCAAACTTCACTCTATCATATCCACAGATTTTCAGTCGTGAAATATTGTGTGTTTTAAGGTCTGTAAGTTGAAGTCTGAAGAAATATAAAATTTCAACATGAAGAAGTTGCAGTGACCACTGATGATAGCCCTTTAGTTTTCCAAAAGCTTGTAAAAACAATACCAGCTATGTCCTGAGTTATTATCAAGTAAACAGTTAAAAATAAAATCACAATATATTTAAAATATTTCACAACATTACAACTCTTAAGTATATACAGTTCCATTAAAATATTAACTTAAAAAAAAAATACAAAAACAAATTTCTTATCTAGCTTTTAAAAACATATAAACTTGAATGTTTATATATACATTTAGTTCTTATCTTTTGGTGTGCCTTCTCATTTTGATTGCCTTTTTGGAGGTAGTAGCTTAGATGATCAAAAATCATTTACCAAGTTGTTAAAAAAGTTGATCTTTTTGCTACATTTAAATTCCCTTGTGGTCTTTCTCTTCCAGGAGCGCCATAATGCTAAAACAGTGGGCGAGATAAAGCAGTTTGTGTCTCAACTGCCTCACATGCAGGCAGCTCGAAGCTCGCTGGCCAACCACACGTCTGTTGCTGAGCTGATTAAAGATATAACCAGTGTGTATAATACTGCAGAGGTTCATCAAAACATAAGCCTTCTCACTACTAGCTAAGCAACGACCTAAATATACCCAATTTCCATCAAGTACTTACATAAGCTTCACACACTATAATCTCTGTTTATCATCTTTTAGTGTATATATGCTTTATTTCCTTAAAATCATGAGAATTTCTGCGTGCACATGATAAAATCGAACACTTCCTGGTTTCAGCATCTGAGGCCTTTTTTGATAACCTAACAGTGGAGCAGGAGTTTATGACGGGCGTCGACACAGACAAGGTAAAACAGAGATTGTTTTCAAGCTAATGCTTTACATAACTGATAATTGTAATTAAGTGAAACCCTTTACCTTCCAGGTGAACACATACATAGAAGACTGCATCGCCCAGAAGGATCCACTAATCAAGATTCTGCGCCTGGTGTCCATGCAGTCAGTGTGCAACAATGGCCTCAAGCCGAAGGTGCTGGATTACTACAAGAGGGAGATACTTCAGGTGGGGTTAAGAAGAAAAAACTGGGGAGTTTTTTTTTTCTTTTAATATTTATTGTATTTTGCTAAAAGAAAATGATTCTTTGTCTTTCAGACTTATGGCTATGAACACATACTAACGCTGAACAACCTGGAGAAGGCGGGTCTTCTGAAGTCACAGACAGGCTCCAGAAATAACTACCCCACTATTAGAAAAACCCTCAAGCTGTGGATGGAGGACGCCAACGAGCAGGTCGGACACGAACAAGTGCTCAAGATTAAAATCATGCGGTTTCAAAGGGTTTTCCTTGAGCATTTTTCTGGTCACACCCACAGAACCCAAACGACATCTCGTATGTGTACAGCGGCTACGCGCCGCTCAGCATCCGGCTCACTCAGGTGCTGGCGAGGCCGGGCTGGCGCAGCATCGAAGAGGTGCTAAAGATGCTGCCGGGCCCACACTTCGAGGAGAGACAACAGCTCCCATCTGGACTTCATAAGAAACGTAAGTGCTAAACAGAGGCCGAACTTACTCTGGGTGTCTTTTTACTGTCCGCTTTGAGAATCCAGCTTTTTAGATCATTGATGGGTTGTATTGCACAAAATTTACTCTTTTAAGTTTTACATTATGTTAATATGACATTCCCTCATCAAAAATATACTTTGAGCGTTGTTGTGATTCTTTCAAGAATGTTTCAATCATTGAATCAGCTCACAAAGTACTGCCTATTAACCCAAAGCTCCTCCTTGGAGCTGCAGTCTCCAGCTGAGATCACGCCTCCCCTGTGTCTCCCCAGCTCAGCTCCTCCAGACTAGCGTCAGCAGCAATGAGCAAACACCTTGTGGAACTGTTGGTCTTATAAAATGAGCTTCTTCTCAGTACAGTGCTCTTAAGAATGGTTGTACAAGACGAAAAGCATTGTTGTGACGATGTGCTGAAGGTGATGATGGAAAGAGCAGGAGAGTCTGAAAGACACAGAGGCCAAATTCAAGGAGACAAAAGTCTTTTAAGTCATCTTTGATATATACAGTATTTTTATAACTACTAAAGGCAACATGGTTACTCGATTGTGCTATAAAATCCCACCATGTGCCTGAAAAAATACACAATAGCGCCCTTCAAGAGCTGTGCAAGAAAGATGTTCTTCTGTCTCCATGTTGTCAAGAGGCTGTGTTTGCACATTTGTTTGCCTCTTATCTTGAACGCAATCTGTGTCTTTCGGTAAAAGTAACCATGTTAATTCCCCCTCGTACGATGCAAATCGCCTTCCCGACTGAGAACCCAGAGTTGAACCTTTGAGTTATCATGTTGAGACGCTAATCTTGCTGCCGCTGCACATCCTGCCGCTCGTCACAGAGTGAAAACAGTCGTCTGTCTGCCCTGCGTAGATAAGATGCAGGCTTTGCTTTAGGGAAGGGGAACGCTGATTGATGTCTGGGACCTGACAATGCAACCGAGTTATCGTCAATGTCAGATTACAAGCTGGATTACAAAATATGCGTGTTTTCTCTGTGATTTATTTTAGGAAACAGAAAATCTTAATAATGCATTTTAATTAGACACTTTAAAATGGGGTAATTAGAGGTGTGAGTTTGAGCATTAGATGGCTGACTCGCTGCTACATGCCTGCTTTCAGTTGGTTATGGAGGTGATAATAGGAAACCTTAATTTAATTGCTGACAGTTTTTTTTTGTACTTTGGTGGGAGTTGTTTTGTTCTGATCTGACCAGAGCATCTTCTTCCATAATTTTCCATGACTCCATGTACTAACTAAATAACTGGTGGGGGCTATTTGTTGCTCTGGGTTTCAGAATAAAGCAGCTCAAAGCAAATGTATGCCACACTTTTTACTTGCAAAAAGAACATTAAAAATCTTCTATGGGTATGAACACTTTTGAAAGTAAGTTGATCGATTGACTCTTTGAGTTCATCTTCTCTTCTAATCTCCTGCAGGCCAACAGGGGGAAAACCGAACCACGCTGGTTTTCTTCCTCGGCGGGGTGACGTACGCAGAAATAGCCGCTCTGCGTTTCCTCTCTCAGATGGAAGACAGCGGCATGGAGTACATCATAGCCACTACAAAACTCATCAACGGCACCACTTGGATCAAATCCCTCATGGACAGACCAGAATCTCAGATTCCCTGAGCCTCCTACACTACCGCTGTTTTGTGGCAGGTCGCCACAAAACAGCCCCTCTCCCACACCCATGAGTAGCGGGTGTCATGTGTGAATACTTTTGGCATCAAGCGCAATTTACATCTGTCTACAATAAGTTTGCTTGCTGATGGCAACTGGACAACAGAGATAAACCTGGATTTATACTGTTACATGACTGCTTAGCTGAAGATATGCTATATATATGTTTGTATGCCTTGTAAAGAATCAAACATGTGAATAAAGACTCACTTTGATTTGCTTCGAAAACTTGGATGTTTTTTTTTTTTTTGCCATCTGTCTTTTACTGATGAACATGGGCAAATAAAACTTTAATCAACTAGAATTAGTTTTGCTGCATTAATAAGCGCTTCGCCATTTGTCCTGTTTCGTGTTTATTGTTTGTTATTTTTTTTGGTTGTTTCACAAGACAGTGAATCCATCAGGCGTGGTCCAGCTCTCTGAAGGAGCAATTAGCGCAGTAACAGGCCTGCCGATCAGCCGATAATAGCCCTGCGCTGTCTGGAGAGCTCAGCCCATGGCGGCCCGTGATTTGACAGAGCAGGACGCTGATTTAATTAGGAGGCCATTTGCTCCATGTTCCGGTAGAGGATAACTGTGCTGCAGGAGGGTGTTTGATATCTGCATCAGTCAATACCTTCTGCTTGCCTTACACTGTACACCAAGGGAGACCTGCTGAGAGATATTTTTGGGAAACTCTTGTCAAGTCAGTGTTAATTTCCTTCCTGTTGATGGGCTGGAAACCTTGGACGCTACTTTGGTCAGATTTTCCAAAGAAATCTTACACTTCTCTTTGTTTGAGGAGCAGGTGCGCAGAAGTCGTAAACTGTCACTATATCAACCCTGGGAGATTTAGATGCTTGTGATCAGTTTCTGCTTTTAGCTCCTCCTCTACCAGAAGGGCTCAAAGCACACAACATTGCACACACCTACTTTGAACTTCAGAAGAGACAGGCGCATCTGATCAGCTTTTTGTCCAGTTGCAGCAACACCGAGGTAGGAATCTTTCTGCCACACAAATTTAACCTTAGACTTTTTCTGCAGTTTCTGGGACACAAATAAAAACATTTCATGTGTAACGTTGTAATAGTGTTGATGAGTACTAGCTATTGCACAAAAAGACATTGCATTTATGTTGGTGTAAATGCTAGTTTAAGGGCTACAAATATTTTGTGACTTCTGTGTTACTGCAAATGCTCGGTATTTGGTAGTTTGCTTTTCTTCTTACCTCTATCTGAAAAGAAGACATGAATGATGCTCAAGTTGACGACTGCACACAAACATAGCAGATCAATAAGACCCACTTAGTGCAATTTCAACATAAATTATTAACCACACATTTTGCCTCAGAAAAACTTACTGTAAATCTCAGCACTGAATCCTTCAGATCAAATGAAAAAATATTGGTATTATTTTTTATTCTAATTTCTTCAGGAATTTTCTGAAGTGGGAGATATAAAAGTTCATATTTTATATCTCCCACATAACAGGTTTTCAAGAAGAAATGTGATCGGTTTAGGGAGCGTTGCCAAAGTTTAAATGTTTTTTTTCCCGGCAGTTCAGACTTTAATAGAAGCTTTTGTCTCTGTGGATCTTACTTACGTTAAGAAAGAACATAGCTTTTCTACAGTCATGACAAAATTCAGCTGAGAGGCTGTTGATGGAAAGAGAAAAGAGCTCACATTACTCAAGTTTTCACATCTCTCTGTTGTGTGACTGTCTATAAGTCTGAGAATTGGGTTTCATTGTGGTTCTGGTCATTCTCATCTTCCTTTATGAAAAGATTATTTTTTATCTGAATTGGCCAGCAGGGCAATCTATGCTGAATTTAAATGTGTATTTAAATTATTTGCATTTTAATGATTACAGCCATCAATAGTTTTTTTTTTTTGAAGACGTGCTGAGGGAATGTATCGTAAAAATATATTAATTCTCACAATAACAATAATAACACGTGATCGTATCGCACCAGGTCACTCAATGTCAGTGAGATTTTAAAAAAATCACTTATTTCAAACTAATCCAGCTTGAAGTTGTTTAAATCAGTGCATAAAGAACATTTTTTGTAAAAATAAATAAATAAATAAATATAATCAAGGTTGGTTTTGTGCAGTTCTTAATGTTACAGAAATCAAAACTATACAAAATATCTAGAGGTTTCAATAAAGTATGAAAGTTTGAAATAAGAATACGTGGGGAACCTGCAAACTGTATTTTTCTCTTTATTGTGTTTTTTTGTAAACTAATTTGGGTGTTATTGTCTCCACTATATTACAATTTGTCAGACGTTTGTGTTGTAGAATGGATCAAGATGAGAACATCAAGCGCCTGGACGTGGAGCCCCTGTTCGTGCGCTTCCTCAGGACACTCAAGGAACTCCTGAAGTTCGTTCTCCTCAGCTACACTGTGATCTTTGGTGCTTTGCTGCTGGCCAGGTGGACCACTTACTTTATCGTGGGAAAGTGAAAAAAGTGGAAGAATGAGCTTCTTCTCGGATTTAGAGCTGAGACTCAATGAACCAACCAAGCAGTCGCTGTAGTAAGAAGAAAGGATTTGTCTCATCTCCCTTCTCTCTCTGTGATTAGCACTCTGTTTTTTTCTGCTTTTTCGATCAGAATCAAAACGATGCACTTAGAGGTTCAATAAAATGTGTGACTGTTGATGCTGAGACTGACTGTGCAGTTCATGTTATGTGCATTGTAACACAACCACAAATGATGGCAATTTGCTTGTATCTATAGCTGTGAAAACATTCCTCTGCCTACTGTTAAATGCAGATTTTTTTTTTTATGTGCAGACTGTAGGGTATTGGTATTGTGTAATATTGTATGTTTGGGGTTGGGGGGTTGCTGGTTTTAGAGAGATTTTGCAAATAAACATGGTCAAATGTCGTGCCCTTTATATGCTCAGCGTTTATTATAATGTTGCTATAGAAGAAACTTAATTCCTGTTCTACAGTGACCGTCTGATGACATGGGAGGAAAAATAAAAACAAAGATAAAAATTGTGGTCACAGTTTAACATCTCGTGGCCATGACTTAATAATAACAGCTGAATTAATGTCTCTTGCTAAGAATTACTCCACGTCTAATCTTAAGTGTCTGAAGAAAGTGATTCCCAGATTGAAATAAAACGAAATTAGATCCAATTTGTCCTTTATTACCATCATCACTGCTTGTTATTAATTTGATATTAATAACAACAATTTCTATTTATTTTTCTCCAAATTCACCAGTCAGGCTCCATTACTGTTGTACTGATATTTATTTATTTATTCCCCTCCAAGTATTAAACTGTATGAGATACCACTTCCAATTTAGTTTTAAAGGTTCCTAATGTGGAATTTTTTTCTAAGCAAGCTCATTAAAGATTGAAGATTACTAAAATTGGTATTCATCTTCAGCCTGTCTGGAGCTGTATTAATAATGTCTGTACACCCAGTCAACAGAAGTGTCCACAAGACCACTATTTTGTGAAGTCACAATAAGAAAACTTCGAGGTATAATTGAGGTTATTAAATATTTGAAGGTGCTCTGACTCACTTCAATGACAAGCAAAGCACAACACCATATATTCCCAGATTGCTGTTAATTAATACCAATATAAACTGCATGAACTAAATGCAGCTCGTCGAATCTAAATCAATATCCACTGAGTTTGCTGGTTCTAGTGAGTGCAGGAGGTTGGCTCGATTTTTCTAAATGAATAGCTGACAAGGGCGGGGCTCATGCGCGATATTGTTTTATATAACAAAGTTTTCACTTTTTGGAACACGTCAGTGGAAAAAGTAAATGAAAATCTAGACACAGTTGCTTTTAGGAACTTTTATCTTAAGTCGGGCACCTTTCGCTTAAGCTTCGGCTTGAAATGAATGGAGCACCGTCTGCTCTCTAATTCCTGCCAAGCGCCGCCCGCGTAGCGCCATTTTGAAAGTGTAAAGCTTGGAGGAGGCAGATGCGAGGGAAATCTCAAAGTGCAGTACAAAGTCTGTAGACCAGTACTGAACGCTGTGTGTTAGTCTTTCAGTGTTGTAAAAAAAATAGCTTCGTGTTTTGAGCAACCGTTGGACTGACGGCATTTGGAGTTAGCAACAGCCTCATTGCTCCAGTGCTCCTCGGTCAGAACCACCCCAACCGACCCGGGTCAGCAGCACTGCTTCAGTCCAGGGCCTGAACCTGCTACAGAGAGCCCAGTCCCTCACCATGGCAGGTAAAAGAAAACTGTCAGAACGTACGTATGAGCTATTCTTACTAATCATCATGCTTAATCGCACACATGCTGCTTTAGTTTCTGTTGTGGTTAAGAGCAGGAAGCTAACTAGCAAGCTAGGATACTGCGAGATTCCCGTGTGAATTCCGTACAGCCTGAAAGTGAGCTAACCCAACACATCCCAACTTCTGGTTTAGGGGGATTTTGTCCCCGCAGTTACAATGTGCGGTTCTTATGAAATCGCGCATGGCCTTGCTGTCGCAGTGCGCTAAAGTAGCCTTTAGTTATTCAGTGTGTTGCCTTTGGCGGTGGTGTGTCAAAACTTACGGTTCGTGTCCCGTCCAGGGCCCGGTGGTGGGAGCAGCGATGTGCAGTGGTGCTTCTCTCAAGTCAAAGGAGCGATGGATGACGATGTGGCTGAAGGTAAGTACATTTGGGCATTATTAAGTCTGAATATGCTTCCTGTTTGTCCCACATTGACTTCGCATGTTTTCTTTTTGAGAGGCAACTCTGGGTTCAGTTCCCACCTTGCATTGTGATTTCATAAACAAACTTCTTACTACCAAAGTGCTTAAAACCATTTTGAGTCAGTTTATTCCACTTTGTAGGAGGACTGTATATTATATTAGTTTGCATTGATGCTCTGAAGCTTTCTGGTTAGGTGCACACACTTTTCACCTTTCCTTTGAAAGCCTATTTTTTTGTCATTTTCTGCTCAGATGGACTGTAATGTAAGTAGGATTGTAGTGGTATTACAGATAAAATATAAAGAAATGATTGCTTGGTTGGTTTAGATGAACTCTGAAACCTCCCATATGTATGTATTTTCATTCATTGTGCATGCAAACGGACATAAACGTCATCATACCTCCTAAATTGTCAATTATTTTGTAAAAACAAAAAATCATTACACTGCAGTCTGCTGGAAAATAGTATTTATTGTAGTTAAATGAAGACATTTCCTTACTTTAGGTTAGGTTTGTAGAAAATTACTTTAAATCATCAGTTGTCTGATTAGGTATGGAATGGGCCCATCAGATGCAAATCCATGTTTGGTCCAAAATCCTGTGCTCAGATGCAGCTGCAAAAGAACAAAAATGACAAAACAGAGCTCAAATAATCAGCATCCTTATATAACATTTATTTTGAGGTGTAAAATAAATGTTTGCTGCTTTATCCATTTCGTATTCTGATTTACTAAACGGAAAAGATGCATAATTGTCCCTTTTCCTCTGAAGAGCTGATAGTCTGTTTGTTACAAATATACATGATTAATTTTGTTTTTTTATCTATTTATCTAAGAGGTCCATTTTGCCAATTTTAGGGTTTTAAATGTTTCATGTTTTCAGCACTTTGCTCTTTCACTTTCTAGCCATGCAGATTGAAGCTATTTTAGGATTTCTGTTCGGTGTCTGTCATCTTCAATGCAAACAAAAAAAGAAGTGCTTGTGTGTGTGTGTGTGTGTGTGTGTGTGTGTTGTGTGTGTGTGTGTGTGTGTGTGCGTGTGTGTGTGTGCACAGTACTTAGCCGAGGATTCGGAGTTGTTTATAGTAAGCTGTAACTGAGAACAAGTACATGTGAGAGCTTCTCCTTGTGGTAATGCATGGCTGCACAGACGCTCCAGTTGTAGTTTATTTAAACCCTGCAAGGATTCCTCTGCTTCTGCCAGCCTCTCTTTATTGTACACAATGGTTTGCATGGAGCCAGGTCGTATCTGGCACTTGGTGTGCTGCAATGGAACCACCCCCATTGTCTTCATTGAGGGTTTCCCTGGCACATACCAGTGCCAGCCTGACAGTGAATATCAGTTGCTGTCGTCTGGCATGCAAGTGATCCACAACTGCAGATGGAAGCAAACAGTTTTTTTCCCCAGTTGTGTTCAGTGTACACTGATTTTCACCAGATTAAAACACTTTAGTGCGTCAGTGTCATGTTGTGACTTCACCATGCTCGATTTAGTCTTCATCATCAAATGTACTAAGCCTTTAGTGCTGTTTAGTAATTTTATATGTTTGCATATTTAGTGGGTTTTAATTATTATAACTGCCTTTACAGCTGACATTATATCGACTGTTGAATTCAATCACACTGGGGAGCTACTTGCCACTGGGGACAAAGGAGGTCGTGTTGTCATCTTCCAGCAGGAGCCAGAGGTATGCGATTCATTTACATTGACTCACTGAGGTATTCTTACCCCTTCAACTTTTTTTAGAGTTCTTTTTTCAAACAAAATCTTGGATTTGCCCCACTGAGAGTTCAAAATGTAAAAAAAAAAATAACACAAAGTCGTGTGTACTTGTGAAGTGGAAACGAAAGGATGCATGGTTATGAAAGTTATTTTTACAAATAGAAGTCAATACATTATAGAATCATCTTTTAAGTGTTTTCAGGGTTCGTCTCTACTAGTTCTGCACTTTAGACTCTGACATTCTGGCACATTTTTGCAGAAATTGTTTAGTTCAATTTAAAGCAGTTGTGACTTTACACAGATCTTTATTTAGATTGAGATATCAACTTTTTGTGGGTCATTTGAGCTCTTAGAATTAAATCTAAATTGATTCATGAAGCCCTATTGGTTAAAGTGTTGAATAGAGCAATGAAAACTAATGGAACTGGACATAAAATTGACACATTTAAACAAAACATTAAGTCAATATAAGTAGCAAAGCAATCCAAGTAATAATAAAGCAAAATAACAAAACAAGATGATCAGAAATTTAACTATCATAATGTAATAAAACATACCAAAGAGTGAGACTGAAAGTACAATACCTTTAAATCATTACATGTAAGTGGGTCTTGAAGTTTGACTTAAGCACAAGTAAGCTTGCTCTGTTAACCAGTTTGACCTTTGACATTAATTAGATGAATTTGACTTTTAGTGTTAAGAGTAAAAAAAAAACTCTAAATCAGGTTTTTACTTGCAAAAAAACACACAATAAGAAGCATTGAAGTTTGCACTTATACAACATAACATAAAAAAGTTCAAGGGTATAGATATTTTGACATGACACTGTTAACAATACATTTCTATCAGAAACATCTTTGTCTATTTAAAATTAACACTATGCTTGAAAACAAAAATAAAAATGTTCCCAACATTTTGTTCATAATTACTTTTCAACTTAAGAGATTGTTGAGAACCTTGTCTTTTCTGATGCAGAGTAAGAACCAGCCACAGTGCAGAGGAGAGTACAACGTTTATAGCACCTTCCAGAGCCACGAGCCTGAGTTCGACTACCTGAAAAGTCTTGAGATTGAAGAGAAAATCAACAAGATTCGATGGTTACCTCAGAAGAATGCAGCGCAGTTCCTTTTGTCCACTAATGGTTAGTAAATGTTTTGATTCTAAATCATTTCAATCAATTTTACAGGATAAAGTTGGTGATGTTTTCTTTTTTTCTACTCCAGACTTTTTCCTCTGCCTGAGAAATATTCAGTGTAGCATTCAAGTGGTCTTAAGTTTCTTCTGTCACTAAAATGCGACTGATATCTAATCTTTTTTTTTTCTTGGCAGATAAAACTATCAAGCTGTGGAAAATTAGTGAGCGAGACAAGAGACCAGAGGGCTACAATCTAAAGGAAGAAGACGGCCGATACAGAGATCCTAATTCTGTCACAACACTACGGGTGAGTAGTAACCGCTATCTTACATTATAAATATAAAGTACTCGTATCATGTTACGGCTAGAATTTGGGTATATCATGTTTGGGAAGTGAATGGTTTTAAACGGTTTCCATTTGAAACGCATTGCTTTCCTTTCACTAAAGTTGTGTGTCCTTCCAGGTACCGGTGTTGAGGCCCATGGACCTGATGGTGGAAGCCAGCCCCAGACGAGTGTTTGCAAACGCTCACACGTACCACATCAACTCCATATCAGTCAACAGTGACCATGAGACCTACCTGTCTGCAGACGACCTGCGCATAAACCTCTGGCATCTGGAGATCACCGATCGCAGCTTTAGTATCCTTTTGGTTTTCAAATCCTCATGTCTGTTACATAGGCGACGAGGAGTTCTCCAATCAGGACATTTGATCTCTGATTTCAAGTCTTGACACTCGGCGAGAGGCATTTGCTGATACTTTGTCCCAGTTTGATACTTAAATCTGATATAAATCTGTGGCGGGTATACATGTGAATGTGGTAAAATATCAAGCTATTAGGTTAGGGTTAGGGTAGAGAGCATCAATATACAAACTGATGTAAATATGGCGTCAAACTCATTCATGAAAGATGCTTATGACATTGAAACATATCACTTTCTCCTGATTGTTATTATGCTCCTCCTCAATTTTAAATATATATATATATTTTTTTTTCTTTTAATGACACAAGATATGCAAATTTGATGCAAATCATTTGTTTCTAAAAATATATATCTCGACTTATACAGCTGTAGTTTTGAATAAACACACCCAACGTTGCTATGTTAGCATGTCTGTTTTGATGTGAAGATTTTGTTAGTTTGGCTTGTAAAATATTTTAATCTGGTTTTTGTCTGCGTTAGTAATGAAGTACTCCATGGATTAATCTCTTGATCAATATTATAATCAGATATATACATCCTACAGCAGGCATTTCAAACTTTTAGCTCTTGCAATTCACTATTTTAATACACAGTAAGATCTATGATCTGTTTCTCAATCAGAACTGTACATGCTCAAGCATATGTGCATAACCCAGCCCAATGTCTAAAATTAGTTTTGAATGACTTATCAGTTATTATTTTGGTGTTGTCTGCAGCAGCATGTTGCAGACTTTAGTTTATCTTCACAAGGTGCTTGTAGAGAGAGATTGTCACGCCGTAATTCAACAGCATGCCAGATAATCTTTAACTTTCATCTACGCTTTTTGAAGCCATTGATTTGACACCTGATTAAATTCAAGGAAGATGAAATCCTTTTAGAAATCCTGAGATGGAAATAAAGATAGGTTTCTTTTGTAACATGACGGCATTGTTGGAATAGAACATAATTTTATCTGAGTGTTAAGAATATTGATGTAATGACACTCAGTCTTTCCTATCCAGTTTGTACGTGATAATACACAGTGGATTATGTGGGACAGGGTAGAGCATGTGTGTCATTTCAAGAACGTGATGATGGCTGCTGGTTCACTGTTGTGCAACACTGGCTCTGTTTACTGGTGGTTAGTTCACAACATCTCTCTTCCACTGCAGTCCCAAACTTGTGGTATTTCATCTTGATTTCTCAGATTTTCCTCTTAATATCTCCTGTACTCCTCTTTGATCACACTTAATGAATCAGAAGCATGTTATGTAACTGCATTCAGTGTCCCCAGTGAAACACATGTCCACTAAAGCATTATGCAGTTAAATGAAGCAATGAGTCAAATTTTGGGCTTGAATTACTATTCCTTTTTATTTTTTACAAAGTCATGCCATGCTTTATATTGCCACAAGAGGTCACTGATGAACGAGAAGATGCCGGGATAGTTGTTATTGCAGTAGACAAAAGTTTTTTGTTTTTTGGGGGGTGGGGGGCTTTATGCCATCTTGTTTCTTTTTGTCTCGTCCTTCTGTCGACCAGCTGTCGTTTTGGACCTTGACCTCTGTTTTTCAGATATTGTTGACATAAAGCCAGCTAATATGGAGGAGCTGACAGAAGTGATCACGGCTGCAGAGTTTCACCCGGACCAGTGTAACACTTTTGTTTACAGCAGCAGCAAGGGAACCATCCGCCTGTGTGACATGAGGGCATCAGCACTGTGTGACCAGCATGCCAAAAGTAAGTCGCTTACAACAAGTACATGTTTGAGAGAAGGAAAGGAATACACAATATTCTTTTCATCCCAATTTTGTTGTATTTGGATGAGAAATATCTCAGTGCTTCACAAGACCCAAAAATTTGTTCAGAGAGTAAAAGTTATGGATGAATTATTTTAGTACGTATTGCAATAAACCCCATTTGAACTAAAGTATTGACTTTTTGCTTGAGTTTCATCATGAATCTCTGTTGGATGTCCTACATTGAAGACCTTCAAAGTTTTTGATCTTCAATTTAGATTGTAGATATTTGTTTTCGTTGGTATTGTGTTTTGTTTTTTGTTTTTTACTGATGCAACATAGTGAATGAAACTAAAGCCATATATATGCCATGTAGTTGGAACAGCTTGTTTCAGCTATATAGTTTTTAAATCACTAACAATTATTTGGAAAAGACACCCACTTTAGCCCATTTTGCTCCCACAATCTTATTTTTATTAAATTGTGGCTCTTACAGACATTAAAATCAGCAGAATAACATCGTAACATGCATTCTTCTCTTTTAATCTGAAGTGTTTGAGGAGCCAGAAGATCCAAACAATCGTTCATTCTTTTCTGAAATCATCTCGTCCATCTCTGACGTCAAGTTCAGCCACAGTGGACGCTACATGATGACGCGAGACTATCTGTCCGTCAAAATTTGGGATCTGAACATGGAAACCCGACCAGTAGAGACGTATCAGGTTTGCCGCTGCAAATATTATTTTTATTTTTTATGTCTTGGGTAGATATCCGCTAATCAGATATTTGTGGCCAGTTTCAGATTTTTTGCTTTTTGTAAGAATTTGATCCAAAAATACAGATTTTTAGCCACTCAGATTTGTCCGTCAATTGTTCTCTGACCCTTCTGGGGTGAGCAGCTTATCATTCATTTATATTAGTAGCAGTAGCGATGTCACACCTAGTGTCAGAGAAATGTCTCTGTAAAATGGGGTTACTAACACCAAATGATTTGGTGTTGAGATTTAAATTTGTCTTTAGCATTTTACATTTAGCATTAGTAAATATGAACAGTATTTCCCTGAGCATTACCCAGAGAACGTAGATCCTTTTATTAATCAATAAAAAAATTGCATTTTTGAATTTCCAGTCTACTTATGGCAAGTCTAATAAAACTTAATTTATTAGGGTCTAATAAAATTTAATTCTTGTTTAATCAAACCACTAACTGATTTTTCTGTATTTCTCTACCTGTTAAGAGAACAAAAAACCCACAATGTGCCGTTTTCACTTTTGCTTCATGTGATTCACTGTTCTGTTTTATCAGGTGCATGAATATCTCAGGAGTAAGTTGTGTTCACTTTATGAGAACGACTGCATTTTCGACAAGTTTGAATGCTGCTGGAATGGCAATGACAGGTTAGTCAACCAACCTGAACCTGCAGTTCAGCTGATATTAGAAGAAAGACTTATTTTTAATTTCCTGAAATGCAAAATCATTCATAAATAATACTCCTTTTCCCCTTTTTCATGGATTATCATTGAGATCAGTACTAAAACTAGATCCTAAACAGCTCGTCGTGATTGTCTGTTTCTACAGCGTTGTGATGACTGGTTCCTACAACAACTTCTTCAGGATGTTTGACAGGGACTACCGACAGGACGTGACCTTCGAGGCGTCACGGGAAAACAGCAAGCCGCGGTCGGCCCTGAAGCCTCGCAAAATAAGCACAGGTGGGAAGCGCAAAAAGGATGAGATCAGTGTAGACAGTCTGGACTTTAACAAGAAGATCCTCCACACTGCCTGGCATCCGCTGGACAACATCATTGCTGTGGCCACAACCAACAATCTGTACATATTCCAAGATAAACTGAACTAAAAGCCCGTTAACCCACTCAGATCCCAATTTCTTCTTTAGCCCTCTTTTGCTCTCAGATTAAAACAAAATCCGTCTTAGGCCAAGCCCCTAAAACTTGATCAAATCTGTCCTTTTGATTATGTGAGAAGACTTACTTTGTAAATTGTGCCATACATCCAGCCAGGCCATAAAAAAAGTATAGTGTGCGGTTAAGTTTCTTCCATTAGAAGCACTCCATCCATCGAGCTTCCATTTGTAACTCCACTACATCCCAAACCAAAGGGAAAATCTACGTTTTATCGCTTGTTCGTGCCATATTGACATGATTCATTTGTCTGTTATTCCTACAAGTTAACTTTCTGTTCTTTTTGGTTTTGTCTTTCTGTCACCAAGCTCATTTTTGTACTGCCCTGAGTCATCAATACAAAGCTGTTGATTCTTTTATTTGCCCAACAAGTATCAAGTTGCCAAGTTCTTTCCCTGTGTACTGTATGATTACTGTTAAAGGACTAATTTAGCATTTCATTATGTTTAGCTCATTGTCTAAAAAAAACTTTGGATAAATGATATCAAAGTTAACAGAGTACGAATATTTTTGTTTTTTCTTTTTCTTTTTTTTTTTTTATTTTGACTCAGCTGCTTGTTTACATTCATCTCTTCTTTAAGAAAATCTCCTGGGTATGATTTTACATTTCTATAACACATTGCATCGAACATTTGGCCATTTGTTTCAATATAGGACACTTGGATTCATTCAAGAGCAGACTGTTAAAGCGGACTGTCGTTCGAGTTTAATGTTCACCACACACTCATTCAAGCGAACCCATATCGGTGACAGACAGAGCCATGAGATGTCCTTGATATTTTTATTCACTCAGGTTATGGGACAGCACTAGAGAAATGGGTGTAAAACCAAAATGTATGACAGGTTTTCTTACAGAAGTGTGTTTTATCACTGTAATTCTGCTGTGGTTGAGTTTGTAGTAAATGGAAGTAGGTGAAATGTTCCTTTTCTACATGTGTGAGTTTTGTCATGCTGCGCTCAAACTGTTTGATTTCCATTTCCCCAGGCCAGGCTTCATCTGCCTGTCAAAGCATCCTTTTTCATGCCGTTGCATATTGTACGGATAAAGTGTAGAAAGTTCAGCAGAGGTCCACTTATCTGGCCGATATTAGCTGAACTGCTGATACAAATTTTGGATTACTTTAGGTTTTGATTTTTTCTTTTATTTATTATTTTTTCTTTTTAGACTTTGAATAGCAGAAATGTGTTGTAGTTTTTTTTTTATTTGATAGAGATAACAGTTCTCAATTGAAAAGAAAAGGAAGTAAATCACAGTACATACTGTTGATTAATGCATTAATTAGACTGAAAATAATTGGGATTCTGAGTTTGATTTTGGGGGGAAGGTCTGTTTTTATCAGTGTTTGACCTGCTAATCGATTCGCCACCCAAACCGATCAAGAAAAACATTTTCTGATTCCATCTCCATTAATCTTAAATTTCCATCACTTCCTGTTAAGATCAGAAGGGGAAAAGTTTCAGACAGAAAAGCTTTCCATAGAAGTCTGGACACTGCTCACTTATTTGATGTGATCAAATGAATAAAAGCCTTTGCCTAACTCTTAGATCTTACCAAATAATGTTTTCAGGAAAAGTATTACAAATATCACTTTACCATAATTTTCCATGGAGGTTTTTTGTTGCATCAAGTGATGGCTGATCATGCCAAAGTATCTAGTCTTTATACACAACAAAGATGAAGCTCTCTTGCAGACAAAGTGCCCCTGATCCAGCGGGTCCAGCCTTGCAGTTGTGTGAGCAACCGTGCTTAACTCAGGACAAAAACCTGCGTTATATATAAATATATATATATATAAAAGATGATTCCCAGTGCCCCCATTTTTACTCTTGTGTGGCCTGTGGCACCAAAACGTTGTGCTGCTCCCAGCTCACCTTCTGTGTATGTTGTGTTGTTGCAGAAAAATTGCTTATCATCTGCATCTAGATTTTATTTGTAGATTTTTCTATATAAGAAGTGTTTTGTACTGTACCTGATAAAAGAAGCAGAAGAAGGATCACTATAGCTGATTTATTTTTGTATAAATTAAGGCAATATCATTACAGTCTAATCACTGTAGTTTCTTTACCTGTCTGCCTCAGGCTTACTGTACAGGGCAGGTCATTCAAAAGTCAGGTTTCCCTTTGCTTTTTTTGCTCGTTATAACAAGTCGACACATCACAAAAGTGCATCAGGTTTGAAGCGGCGTGCCCAAAGAAAAGTATTTTCAGGTGTCAGTACCTCCTGCCTGATGATGAGCACTATTACTGTACTCTTGCCAGCTACGTTTTTTTTTTTTTGTTGTTGTTTTGTTTTTTTCAATCTAACTTATTTAGAGGGTTCAACGTTTTGATCTCATGTGAATCTTAATATTTAGTTTTTGTGCCATAGTTTTGCTTGATGAACAATTCCTCTGGCTGTGTAAGACCACATTGAAACAGCATTTTCATCCTCTTTGCGGCTTAGCCAGGTCACTTGACTACGTGGAGCGATGATTGTTGATATATGTGGCACGTGCGGCTCTCCTTTTGCAGACTTATTTGAAGAAAATCTGTGAAGCACTTGGCGTCAGAGAGGAGGGTCACCAGTTTAAGCTAAAGCTCCATGCGTTGCCTGCTCCAGCTGCGGTCCATGTTGCATAGAAAACTTGATGGCACGTTTTCTATGAACAGCACCGCTGCAATGAAAATGTCACAAAGAAGTTACAGGTTATCTTTTCCAGTTCATAAATAATACATTGATGTTTTTATTTAGGCACTGAGCTTCTTCGTCCACTGGATCATATTTGTGAAAGTGAATGTGTCACTCCGTTCTCAGTATGATTATTAACTAATGTTGAGTTCCAGTCTCTCAGGGTTCTGGGTTGTGTCTTTTGATAATAAGATAAGTTTCTAGTATTTTTTATTTTGTGCAACTTTCTTTTGTTTTTGTAATGCAAACTTTGTATTTTGGCTGGGTTTTTTTCTGGATAAACGAATCTTTTCTATTTCAACTCTTTTCTTCCATTTATTGAGCGAATCTCCATCTTCTTTTAAAATAGAAAATAAGCGATATAACATTCTGGTGCATAATGATGCATCAAGAAACTGCTTACCAATAGAAACTGGCATTAATCTGAGCAATTAATAAAAACATTTTCATCATTCTCCCTACGTTGTCTTAATACAAGCTGTCCCTGGAGGCTGTAATGTAAAGAACAAAGATGTTCACAAGAACCCTGTTGCCTTTTTTTTTTTTTTTTTTTTTTTTGTCTTTTAGAGTGTTACCAATAAATAAGATAATAATCAGTTACACTTGTGAAACTTTCTGGTTCACCCAGAGTGCTCAGGGGAATCTTCTGCTGCTCTGTCCCAAACCTTACACCTTCAAGAAAATGGGATTACCAGAACTGAAACAAAAACTTCTATTTTGCTGTAAATCACCTTCTTGTTTCTTTCTCTAAACAGACGGCTTTGATACAAAACTCCAGGTTATTAAGTAGAGTTTCCCGGTGTGCATACTGACTGTGCATATCATTTGCTAGAGTAGAGTTACACAATTTTGTCCACTTGAAGGAGCATTAAAACATGTCTGATGTGTCACAAGGATGGTAAAACAAAATGCACTTTGTTTCTTTTCTGTGAACTTCATTATTTTTTGTGTGTGTGTTTTATTTCAAGGGGATGGAGAGTTTTGGTGATCTGTTTGGGAGTAACTACTTATTGTTCACTGTACAGAGTTATTTGTCAAATGAAATATGGTACAGTGTAGATAACATGTAATAAGGAATTTCAAATTTGAATAATTAAATTACTGTGCTACTTTATTATTACTGTTTGGAGTTTTTTGGGGGGAACTGAGCGTTTCATAATTTCGTCTTTATGGAAAGTAGTGGACATTACAAATACATTTTTGAAAGCACTCAAACTAAAAAAAAAAATCTTTCCATACGAACACTTTGTAATCCACACATTCAACTTGCACGATGCATTTTACGTGTGTTTGCATTCTTTAACAGATTGCATTTGTACTTTCTAGTAAACAATTTCCAAAAACATAAATGTTCACCGATCCTGAGACTGTCGTTGAAATCTCGCAGCTGCGCCTGCGCAGACCCTAGTTAAGCGTCAGAACTATAGTCAACAAACATGTCTACCGCTCCTGCTCCTCAAAACAATAACGAAGATCCCGGACTGCAAGGTAGGTCGTCATTGTACATGGTACGTTTTCCTTCATAAGAAAATCGTACATATGTTCCTGACTAATGTGTGAGGATGTAGTTACAAAGAAGTAATGGTAAAAGTTAGATTGGGGACGGGGTTTCCTTGTCATCGCGTTGGGATGGAGAACATGTTCTGTACGTCACAACAAATCAGCCAATCGCAGCGCGGCACACGGTTGATTGACACCGGAGCAGCCAATCGTTGCTCGAGGTCTGAGTGGGTTTAGCTTTAGCCCAAAAATGAAAACAAGTTTGGCACAAAAGGCGAATTTAATCGTCACGTTTGTTCCCGTTAGGATATTTTTGTTTCTTTAAAACGTGCACAGATTTATCGCAGATATTTAAACTCATTGTGTAAAACTCCCTCCTTTCAAAATGCAGTTATATTGCAGCACAACATGTAAAAAAAAAAAGTGAGGTAAGATTTTGCCCGAGGGTAAACAAATAACACGCATGCAAAAATGACACTTGGTGTTTAGCCTGGCGTGGAGGCTTTTTAACGCCTCGGGGCGTCGGGACTCGCTCTGTGTCAGGAGGCAGCTGGAGCAGCGACACGTCTCTGCAGGCTGGCTCCCACTGGCCGCCACACTTATGCAAGACCCCAAAGGAGCAGCGATGTCAAAATTGGTCACAAGATGTGACGTCGAGTCCGCGTTAATTCATCCTCATATCTTTAATGCCCAACTAGCTCAGAACAGGGAAGAGGCGCCTCATGCTACCATAAAGCATGAGACGAGCTGGTTGCATAACTCTGCTTGTGGGGCAGTGGCACAAAGACCTGGAAGGCACCGTGGTTGAAACAGTGTTTATAATGTGTGTTTTCAATAAATCAGGGAATCAACAAAAAGTTGGGTGTTTTTCCCTCATAAAGCAAAAACCCATAGAGTTCATTGCACAAAGAGTGACACATTCCAAGTGTTTGAGTTTAGGTAGCGGTAAATTAAAACTCAACAGTTCAAAAATTTTAAATACTGCACAAGACCAATTTTGAAAAAAAAAGCGTCTTTAATCAAAAAAATATTGGCTTGTTGTTGGAAAGTATTTCGGTGTGGTGTATGCACTCAATACTAAATTCTTAAGGGCTCCTCTGGTTCTGCTGATGTGCCATTTCATGTCTGCCACTTGGCAATATTTTGTAAATTATCTAGAAGGTTTGATTCAGGAAAGTTTACTGCCCTATTAAGTACAGTAATACTATGTATTAAACCATTTTTTGGTGCTTTAGGCAGTGTGGGCTGATGTCAAGTTCAAATGGAAAATGGAAATCTGCATCTCCATAAAGCTTGTCAGTAGAGGGAAGCATAAAGTGCTGCAAAACTTTATGACTTTGCTGGCCTTGTACTTGGTAATGCACGTTGGCTGCTTTTTGAGCATGCATGCACAGACGTTTTCAGGGCGAAGACTGTAAATGTTGCGTTGTGGTACTCCTAAATCAGATAAAACATCAGAAGTGTATTTACCTGTTAAGGAGAGAAAGCACTGGACTGTTGCGCAGTGATTCAAGGTTCTCTTTTCAGATAAAAGTCAGTGTTGCATTTTACTTGGAAATCAAGGTCTCAGAGTCTGGATAAAAAGTGAAGAGGCACGGAATCCAAGATCCAGAGATGAAGTTTCCACAGTCAGTGATGATTCAGGGATTTGTGGTGTTTGCAGCGGTGCTTGTGCACCTCTGTCTGTGCTTTTCTTCAGTTTTTCTTTAAAATGCTCG
Organism: Poeciliopsis prolifica; assembly: GCF_027474105.1. NCBI lineage: Eukaryota > Metazoa > Chordata > Actinopteri > Cyprinodontiformes > Poeciliidae > Poeciliopsis > Poeciliopsis prolifica. The sequence goes on along the minus strand of NW_026562406.1, from coordinate 6,245,069 downwards.
AATACAGCACTCAACACACAACCGGCTACTTTGACAATAACATTTTAGAGCTTGTCCTGCTGGAGAACTGTCAAGTCAGCAGTCTTCCTCGTGACTGTGTAAACCACATTTCTATACAAAAAAGTTTTTTTTTTTTAAACTTTTTTTATTGTTGGTCCTATGCTATATTCCAATTTTATGAGAAATTGAGTGTTAAGTTTTAACCATTGTCATTAACTTTAACAAAATGAAATATTTGAAATATAGCACACAATATGTTTTAAACTTTTAAAATCTTTATTCTTGTTATCAAATGTAACTTCTTGATGATGTTCCAATTTGTTGAGCTGCACTTATAGGTCAATGTACTGTTGATTGGGTTGCATCTACACAAATTAAACCTGTTTTCTCTTAATTTCGGTGTGTTTATCGTTGTGTTGCAAAGGCTCCTGGGTAGAACTGGAGCTGAATGGTAATACAGGGGCAGAGAGCAGGCAGACCAGCCAGCTGACACCACCTGCTGAAGACCAAATCAACGCAAACGCAGGCATGAGTCAAAGTCTCCAGCCTTTAGAAGAAGGTGAAAGTGACGAAACCCTTATTGGAGGACTGGAACATGTGCCATCGTCATCTTCTATCCACAACGGAGACATGGAAAAAATACTTCTGGATGCTCAGCATGAGTCCAGCCCAAGTAATTCATCCTGTGAGAGGTAGGCCACACATTTTCTTTACTATACTCAGTAAAACTTAAGTATTGATTTTTTTTTTGTTAAATATATATTAATGCCAACACACTCACAGTCCTCACAGGCCGCCAAGTTCCGGACAGGATGATGGCCAGATAACATTTGATGTGGAGATGTCCAGTCCAAGAGGCAGTCAGGTAGGGCTACCAAGAGTACTGACAACTGTGGAACTTTTTTTTATGAGTTTTGTGACATCAAGCCTCAAACATCCATGTGTTTTATGTAACTGACCAGCACAAAGTTGGTCTTAATTGTAAAGGTAGGGTATATGGTTGTTAATAAGCTACACATGTAGTTCAAAAAGATTTGCAGCTGTAATTCTTGCAAAAGGTAAAGTGGTTCTGCAAAGTATTGACTCAGGAGAGATAAATACAAATGCAAGCCAAACTTTTAATATTATATATTGAACAGAGACTCTGCTAAAGCTTTTTTGGGGAGGATTTCTTTCCACATCTTTTTGCCTTTATATTTCCAGTCAGAGGACGATACTGCAGACATGGACAGAGAGGATGACATCTTGATGAACAAAGAAGTTGATTGGGTGGCCAATTGGTCTAGTAGGCCTGAAAACATCCCCCCAAAGTTAGTATGGTGGCAAGCTCAGAATCAGCTGCCCATCGGCATATTCTCCTCAGTGGTCTCAGAAACAACGTTAACTGGTTGTGTGATTGTTCTTCTCAGGGAGTTCCACTTCAGACATCCCCGACGTTCAGTATCTTTGAGTATGAGGAAGAGCGGCGTCATGAAGAAAGGTGGCATCTTCTCCGCTGAATTCCTAAAAGTTTTCATTCCTTCCCTGTTCATCTCACACATGCTGGCTCTTGGCCTTGGGTAAGACGGGACGTCAGTTAGTAGTTTCAAAATATTGCGGGGATTTTCTTTGCGCTTGCTTTTCTTGTTTAGTTCATAGTTAATAGTTTCTCAAAAATCATATTTTTATGCATGGATGTAGGAATTACTAACAGGACAACAATGCAAATTCTGTGTCTGTCTTCACAAAGAGGGCGTAGAGAACGGAAATGACTTGAAATAACGTTTAAATCAAATATGGGAGGTACCTTGTACGAATAAAGTTACTTATCCTTGTTTTAATTATTTGTCCAGTATTTTTTTTAGTTTTAATAAAACTAAAAAAAAAATGTATTTCACATGTTTGATGATTTTATTTTAGGGTGTACATTGGGAAAAGAATTGCCACAGCCGCCACCAGCTCCTACTGAGCAGAAGATGAAGCAGTGCCTGGGTGTTCTCCTGTCTCCAAGCCTCCCAAACGCCTCCTGAAGTCAAGCTCTCACTCTGTGCATCTGTCCCACACCCACGTCTCTCTCTTCCAATCTGCATTAACTGGTGTCACACTGTAGATGTAGTCATGCTGATTATGTGGTTGCACTCCACCAGGTTTTGACACGGAGGGAGGGGGGCTTTATCGTGTATGCGAGTCACCGGCTTGAATCTAACTCAAAATCTTAACTTGCCACGGACCTTATGTCAGGTGGCATCAAGTTGAAGTTTCCTTTTGTGTCTTGATATTGAACATATCAATCCTGGTATTTCTGCTAAGCTACAGGTTTTCTTTTAGGTATTCTAAAAAGCAGAAAGGAAGACATATGTTATTAACGCCATAACTGCTTTGTGAACTAATTGACTTTGGGGAACAGGAGAGACTTTGATAGCTTGAAAGGTTATGACTTTGCACCAGACTAAGGCCAGCCTACAATCTCCAGGCGTTTTAGGGTCATTTGAATGTCGCTGGATTGCGGCAAAGATGGAATATGTTGGGGTGTCGTCATTGTCTACTGTGAACAGGGCCTTACTTTCAAGGTGCAGTGACCTGCTGTTCAGAGTTGAATGCTGCAGCACTGCTTTTTTTTTTTTTAATTTCGCACAATTTTGAGGATGGTATTCATAACATGTTGATCCCCAGAGGGTTTCTACGTGAACTTTGTTGACTTGTTTTATTACAGTGGCATCTAGAGTGGAAGATAATATACCAGGCCAAAAGCTACTTTTAAGTATTTTTCTTCTGACATATCCCTTTTTTTTAAACATATAGGAGCAGTAGTAAAGTGCCAAAACATTTACCTTTCACAACTGCATATTGGTGGCCTATCTTACGCTTTTTAATTTGTTCGTTTTGTTTTCTTATATGTTTATATATTTAATTATGTACATGTGAAGATTAATTTAAGCTGTGACCTTCCCTATGCTATGTACACCTCTCAACATTGTATAACTTGTTTATACATTGATTGTTAATGCATATTACAGTATATCTTATGCATTGTGGCAGTGTGAGTATTGTGTTTTTGCTCAGTTGCTAGGGCTTTAGCTGCATTAAATCACCACCACAGAGGTGGTGATTTAATGGGATTTAATTTTTGGGGGCCTATTTCAGAAATGTTATCTGACTTTAATCTTGGTTTCACTGTACAATAATTTCACCTAATATATAGTATATGTACAGTGTCTGTGGACCATCCAGTATGATGACATAGAAACCGTTTATTAAGGATAACGTATGCATTTCTGTATGTTGATGCTCATTGCATGTCTCCTCTGTTCATGAATGATAACCATATAAAAATATAAAGTACAATGTACAAAACTGTCCGTTTTGGTTTCAGTCCTTAGCTGTGATGTGTGATTTGGGTTGCCAGCCATAAACTGCAGGGTTGGTCCTAACAGATCTATGTACAGTATATCTGTGTGGAGTGAAGAGCATTTTGGAAATTAAGTATGACTCATACAGTAAACATACATTAATATTTAATGAATATTACAAATGGGAAAGCTGGAGGTCCAGCGATTGGAAAAGCCAACATTCAAAGAAAAAAATAGTGGTTAAGATAAAAAAATAAAAATAAATCCTTGAGAGTGTGGCATCTTGGAAGAAAAGTACACAGGAACATGTAAACTCTTTGCAGAAAGGTTCAGATTGGACCGTTGTTGTTGCACAGCAAGAGAGTTGTACCAGGCTGCTGATAGAGATAATGCCAGAAACACAACTTATGCTTCTCTTTTTGTTTATTAGCCGTTTGGAGCAAGACAAAGGGAGGCAGCAAGACAAGAGTAGAAGCGATGCAGACCTATGCTATTGGCCAGAAATACTTAAAATTTCCTTTGTACTGTTTGTGCTGGCATTGCATATTTTTCTGCTCCTGTCCGACAGAAAAAATAATCTTATTTCATTTTAATCCATATGAAAACAGAGACATTACATAAAAAAAAAAGAAAATTAGAAGTGTTACAATATTATGAAGATTTACAAACTTAATTCAATCCAAGACTAAATTAGTTCAAATACTGACTTGGGAAACACACTGAATTGAAATGAGATTTCCATAATTTACATGATTCATCTTTGCTGTTAAATGTTGCTAACTGGTTTTGTCCTATATTACATACTTGTCAATTAGTTTATTTGCACTAGTTGAGTTGAAGCGCATTGAAAAGTAATAATCTTGTACATGACTCCCACTGAAAGGGCTGCTTTAGCTCAAACATTCTTCTGGATAAATTGATCACAGTCAGATGTTGTAGTAGGATTGATACTGTTTGTATTTCAACCTAAATGTTGCCATAGGGACGGCAACATGGATCCCCGGATCACGGAGCAGTAAGATGTGCAGGGCGGGGCACTGCGCATGCTCCGTCCCTCTTTGTGGCCCTTGTCATTTTGGTGGCTTTATGGTCTGCAGAGACCTGGTCTAGCCGTAAATGTAGAGATTCTCCTCTGTTAGGCAAAAGCTAATCTCATTGTGCAGCATCATCCTGGCTACCCAGCGCACGTTTAGCTGGCCGTCGTTATAAATAGTCGGGGACAGACAGTGTTGAGCCGGGGCGTCGACTGGCCGAGAGGCAGAGCATCCATTCATCCTTTTGATAGGCAGCTAGCGTTAGCCTCAACTAAAACCAGGGGGGCAGCGGTGTTGGGGGTTCAATTTCAACATGTCCGGCTACCAAGGAAAGAAGAACATCCCCAAAATTACAGTGAGTGATATGCGTGTGTTTTGTTTCTCTGTCTCTGTGGGTAAGAATTAGCTGGAAGCTAGCTGTTAGCTGCTGCGGCCGTTCATTTACACTGGCGCTGTCAGCAGCAGCAGCAGCTACAGCAGCTGCTGCTCCTCATCAGCTGCAGGCCAGGGATGAACAGGAAGAACAATTCACTGGATTTGTCACTTGAAGCTACCTTCTATTGTAAATGTGTGTAAGGGAAGGTGTCTCTTATTCCCAGCTTCCTCGTCAGCCTCTGGTGTAGTTACCAGGTTAAAAAAAAACAGATTCCTTCACAGCTGTCAATTCATCTGTTATTTTTCACCTTCTTTCCATTTATGTCAGCATTTAGCCTTCTTAATGTGAGATTTACAATTTTTTTTCTTCATCCATAACATCAGGTGAATGAAGTTCCATTGTATTTAATTGTAAGATAACTAAACCCCTGTAAAGTAGGTCAGCAGAAAGCATCTCTGCAGACGCCATGTCTTCATTATGGAGCTGTCACAGTCAGAGCGCTGGGACTCCTGGAGATCGGTGGACTTTAGAAGTACTGGCCAGACTTTCCTGCAAAATCAGTCAAACTTCAGATGCCTGTGGTTGTCATCCCAAACAGCAAGAGACAGCAGATCAGAGCTCTACTGAATGTGGCAATATTTCAATTCATGTTTTGTTTTTTTTATCATACTTGCAAGATTTATTTGGGTTCATTTTTTTAAAGGTTTTGGCTTGAAACAGTTTGTGAAATACACCAGGTCAGATTTCATTTTCACTGCCTGTTTTGAACCAAGTTGTTCCAGTAAAAACAAAAACAAACAAACAAACAAAACAAAACAAAAAACTACATGGCCTGTTTAATTTAGATAATTTTTAAAATATGTAAGTTCTGGCACATTTCTACCAGTTCAAGTTCTGCAGGCGATCAGAAGGGGTTGCATTAGTTTCACCACCCACAGCAGTATTGATCATGGGTTGGTAGCTATTGGAGACAATCACAGAAGGTTGAACACCTTGCTTAAATGCCACATGAATGCCTCAGAGTCGATTTCATTATTTTAAAGGTTGCTGTCTGCCATAGTGTTTACTAATGGTAATTGATCAGCTGTTTTCTGGTACCTCTTGTGATGTCATCAACCTAAACACATCCAAAGCAGTTACTAGTTTTATTTACATTTTCAAATCTTACTATTTTGTGAAATCTCACTGTGGCAATTTATAGTTTGTTATCCAGCTGTGTTTTGCAGTAACACTAGATAGTAGCTCTAATTTGCTCAGCTCATTCAGGTAGTTTGAGGACATCTGCAGGTCAGCTGAGGGTTGTAAGCAAACAACTGGAAAATCCTGGGCTAAGTGTGAAGACAACAACTCCATGCTCTGTGTTAGAGCGTCAGGACAAAGTGAAGAACAAAACACCAAGAAGTCTAAACTTAGTCTTTATCTTTCATAGCAACTATTATTTTTTAGTTAAAATTAAAGACAATACCCAATACTCAATTTTCTGCCAAGTCATACGTTTTTTTCTAATGGTACATAAACAGATTCTTCCACAGATACAGTTTTGAAACAACAACCAAACATTTTTTACACAAATTCCCCTGATTGTGCATTGTAGTATGTTTTTTCTTTTTTCTTTGTTCATTTAAAAAATACCCAAGATGTATTGTGGGAATTATTAGTTTTGATGCATTCAGTGCACTGAGAGAAAAGCAGATTTTTCTTTGGTATTTAACCTGTCAATTAAGAGGTAATTATCCATTTCTGATCTCTGGTAGATTGACTGGTGCAGTTTTCTGATTTGATGTGCTAATAATAACACCATAGTAATGAGGCTCCCTGCATTTTAAGTCATTGATTTGTAATCATCAGGTTTTTTTTCTGTCATGTTGGGTTTCCTCAACCATCTCAACTTGATAAATTCTGGATTAAAGTAAGGTTGAAAATTTTGCCGTTTTTGCTCAAACTAAAATCACAGGCTCCTTTTATTGACCCTCAACTTTTTACTTGGTAGGTTAATGTCATCGTAACCTGCTCAGTTTATAGCTGTCAGTCTATGGAGAGTTTGAATGAACCATCTTTAACTAAGAATAGTTTTAAAGGTGAAACTTTCCTACTGCTGACCACTTAGTCTAAAACGTTAAAGTTGTATAACCCAAATCCTTTTTACGTCGGTGGTTTCTATACCTAATGCATCCGTATTCCTCATGGCTACAGCCTTGAAAAACCAAGCCCTGGAGAATACATATACTGCCTTCATTAGGTTTAAATGCCTCCCTCAGAGGGCCCAGAAAGCCTGCAGAAGAAGTAGGGCAGCATGCTGCGTTTTTCTTTCATCTCATTCAGTAGGAGCTAATTGTGGCATGTAGGAGACTCTGCTCTTACTTTATGGTTTTGATCAAAGATTTCTCCTCCTTTGTATAATGAGGAAGGACTGATATGTCCTGCAGAGCAATCTGGAATAGTTTGTTTTCAGAATTAATGGTGTAGAGGATAAATGATAGTTTACTGACTTGACAGTTTTCCAAAACTATCTTGTGTGTAGCGAACGACTTCGTTTGCTCTATGACGAGGTCGGGCTGGCTGGACAATGTGGCTGAAAAACCTATCATGACATAAGCATTTCATATCAGTCTATCTGTAATTGTTGATGGTTATTGATTTGATTTTGCTTTAAATATCTGAACTGCTTCCAGACTACTGACCTTTCTTGTTTTTAGTTTTTACTCCTCATTGTTTTTTATTTTCAACATTATGTATTGAATATTCTTTCAGACGTATTAGTTATTAAATATTCCATCATTGAAGCTAGAAGCGTTTATACTACTTATCAAAGCATATTGACAGAAAGTTTAATGGAAGGAAAAATGCTTGGTTGAAAAAGGTGATTCCTATGACTGAATGAGGTCCTTAAAATGCTGGAATTTTATTTTTAAGTATGCAAGGCCTTCAAGTGCTTGAATATGCATTTGTTCACTGGTTTATCAGGTCCAAAGTCAAATATATTATTGGACGTTTTAGCTTCTTAGATTATAAAAAATAAGAATATGTTTGATTTACAGACAAATCTTGTTTCAGAGTGACCGTCTCCTCATCAAGGGAGCAAAGATAGTGAACGATGATCAGTCCTTCTTGGCTGATATCTACATGGAAGATGGAGTCATTAAGTAAGTTGTGCTTTGTAGTTACCATTAACCCATGTGTGAGCTTATCACAGGGATTCAAGTTCCCACTGTTCTTTGTTTTGTGTTTTCCTCCAGGCAAATTGGAGACAACCTCATCGTCCCGGGTGGAGTCAAGATCATAGAAGCCCATGGCAGAATGGTGATGCCAGGGGGCATTGATGTGCATACCCGCTTCCAGATGCCCGACCGAGGCATGGTGGCGGCGGATGACTTCTACCAGGGCACCCGGGCGGCGCTGGCTGGCGGCACAACCATGATCAGTTACGTCTGGACGTCCATGCTGCCGAGCGCATGATTTCCTTCAGATGCTTGTTGTTGTTCCACAAGCAAAAAGCTAACATGTTTTTCTGTTGTTGTTTTTTTTGCGGCCCTCATTAGTCGACCATGTGGTACCGGAGCCCGGTGTCAGCCTGGTCACTGCTTTCAAACAGTGGAGAGAGTGGGCTGACAGCAAGTCCTGCTGTGACTACTCTCTGCATGTGGACATCACTGAGTGGAATAACAGCACCCAGGAGGAGATGGAGACGCTAGTGAAGGATCATGGTATGTAGGACACACTGATTGCTTTCTCTCAAACGTCTGCTGCTCCTCTGACTGTGGTCAACCCTTTAAATGATCACCCTTAACTGAATGTTGCTTGTTTCTTTTATTTTATCTAAGTTTTTTTTTCAGTTTGCTCTCCTTTGCCCTCTTTTCCACCTTTTGGCCGTTTTCTCTCATAAAGCTTTCTATCTTCAGGTGTCAACTCTTTCCTCGTCTATTTGGCTTATAAGGATGTTTTCCAGCTTTCTGACTCTCAGGTATGCTTTGATTGTGACCCACCTCAGAGGGATCTCTGCTGACCTTTCTGTGGCTGCATTTCACTTCAAAGGTTGCTTGTTGGTTTGGGTGTGGGTGACGCCTCTCGGCTAACTGATGCACATCTTGATCTTGCAGATCTATGAGGTGTTCAGTGTCATCAGAGACCTGGGAGCCATTGCTCAGGTTCACGCCGAGAATGGAGACATTGTTGCAGAGGTAAGTCGGCTACGGTGACCTGCTGCAGTGTCGGTACTCTGTGAATTGTCTCACATTTTGCCTTCTTGCAACCACAAACTTTAATATTTTTTATTAGAATTTTATGTAAAAGGAAAAGAGCAGCAACTTTTGTACAAATATTAATCTGAGAAGTTGCATATTGGAGTGAATCGTTCAATCTAGTGATTCACTGACACTTACCTGTGAAACTAATCATAACTTCCTCAACAAAGGTCTGAAAATCAGCCACTATCATCTCACTTTTCTCTGCTGTAATCAAGGGCTCACTGTTAGACCCGCCCACCAGGTCATGTCTACATGTTTGGGTGAACAATAGTCACCCCACTGCTTCCAACTTAGCAAGTTCTCAGACTGCTCTTGCATCATTCTTTAAAAAAAAAAAAAACGACCAGAGACAAATCTAGAGACTTTTTTCTATATTATTAGAGATTTTGGCAATAGTTCCAGTTATGAAATAATGTCTGTCAGCCAAAATAATAATCAGCTAGTTAGACTTTAAGACCGGTGACCAGCCAGAAAACTGCAATCGGTAGACCTCTAGTTGCATGAAGTTGTATTCAGTCTCCTGTCCTTTAATACCCCTAAATAAAATCTTGTGCAACCAGCTCAAGCATTCACCTAACTACTAAGCACAGGTCACTTAAATGTTATTCAATTCCAGCGGTTCTCTGAATACAAACATCTCCTCAGTGGCCCATGGTATTGAAAGTCTCATGATGTTGGACAGGCAAATGGGTCAAATCAGACAGGAAGATGGATGAAAGTCAATCCTGGAAGAAATCTTGTAAAAAGCTGCAAAAAAGACAAAAATAGTTGGAATGACAAAAATCCATTAAAGAATCTGTGACTTGAAAATGAATCTTCAGAGTCAGTCCAAGTGAACTTGAGCTGTTTTCACACTAGAATGGCAAAAATGTCACATTCTACATCTACAAAGCTTCTCTAAACTCTTATCCTGCAGTAAAAAGTGGCTCTACAAAGTATTTATTCGATACAAATGGTTCATTTTCTGTTTTTTTTTTATTTTTATTTTATTTATTTTTAAAGCAAACCTAAAAATATATATTGACATTTTTGCCAAAATCTAAAAAAACAAATCTGACATATAAAGTCTTGCCTCTGCTACATTAACTCGTTTCTTTTTCTAACTGCCTCATTTGGGTGTTTCAGGAGCAGAAACGCATATTAGAGCTGGGGATCGCCGGTCCTGAAGGCCACGTACTTAGCCGTCCAGAGGAGGTAAGACTGCCCATTGTACCGCTGAAGGATAAAAGCAGCAAACGCTCTAAATTCAGAACACAAGACCCATGTGTGTGACCTCTGCGTTCACCTGTCATTACCCACAGGTGGAGGCCGAGGCCGTTAACCGCTCGGTCACCATAGCCAATCAGACCAACTGCCCCCTGTACATCACCAAGGTGATGAGCAAGAGCGCGGCCGATGTTATTGCTCTCGCTCGGAAAAAGGGTAAAAAAAAAAAAAAGGAGAGAAGAAAACTTGTCTTATTTCGATCCTTTTTTCTTTGCACTGACGTCAACCTGTCGGGTTCGGCAGGTGCTGTGGTTTACGGCGAGCCCATATCTGCCAGCTTGGGCACAGATGGCACCCATTACTGGAGTAAGAACTGGGCCAAGGCAGCAGCCTTTGTCACCTCGCCACCGCTCAGCCCCGATCCCACCACCCCCGACTACCTCAACTCTCTGCTGTCATGGTAGGCACTAAGAGCCAGGACCTAAAAAAAGCTGTAGCTCAGCGGCATGACGTGCAGAACTCCACCTTGCTTTCACTCACAATTTCTTTATTTAACCAAACTGTTAACGATGCACCCTTTGGACTTGCAATTCATTAATCAGAACTATTTTTCCAACTGTGAAATGTAAAAAATGAGGCACATTTGTCTTGCAACATGAGGCAAATAGATTGTTTTTTCTGTATATGTTTCCAGTGGGGACCTGCAGGTAACTGGTAGTGCTCACTGCACTTTCCATACATCCCAGCGTGCTGTAGGCAAAGATAACTTCACCATGATCCCAGAAGGCACCAACGGCACCGAGGAGAGGATGTCTCTTGTCTGGGACAAATGTGTGGTAAGGGGGGATCTTATTTTATAGCACTGTAGAACTAGAAAATCAGTCCTTTAAAACATCTGCTGTCACCGTGTTTGTTTAAAAGGTGACTGGAAAGATGGACGAGAACCAGTTTGTGGCGGTAACCAGCACAAACGCAGCCAAGATCTTCAACCTGTACCCCCGCAAAGGTCGCATCGCCGTGGGTTCGGATGCTGACCTCGTGCTGTGGGACCCAGATCTGACAAGGATCATCTCGGCCAAGAGCCACAACCTGGTCTGACTCTTAACTAGCCTGTCGTTTTTTCTTCCTCCTGCTCTTCTGTTTCCTACGTGTTGCATTGCCTTGTGAGGCAGCTCGTCGCTAGTCATACCTCTTCATGTCACAGGCTGTAGAGTACAACATCTTCGAGGGGACAGAAGTGCGTGGGGGTCCTCTGGTCGTCATCAGCCAGGGTAAGATTGTGTTGGAGGAGGGGACGCTCCACACCACGGAGGGCTGCGGGCGCTACGTCAGCCGCAAACCTTTCTCAGATCACGTGTATAAGAGGATAAAGGCCCGCAGCAGGGTGGGTTTTTATTTGAACACACAAGCACCTCTGTACAATCACTCTGCTCATGCTGCAGAGAAAGTTATGTCAGTATTCACATACATTCTGAATGTTATTTTGAGGCTTTTGACTGATCTTTTAGTCATAGTTGCACAGAAACCACATGAATTATGTAGCAGTCAAGTTTTTGGCTTAATTCTTAATGGATATTTTTCTACTCTATCAGAATTAGTAGAGCTTGTCAAACCAAGGCTGGTTCTGATGTACGTTGTGGATCAATGGTAGAAACATCATGTTTTAAGTTCACAGTTGCAGCTTGCGATTGTTTCAGCAATTGATTATTCTACTCATTAATCAATTAATTAAGAATTTTCACATTTTTTATTTAAACACTGGCTCATTTTATGTAATATTAAAGTTGTACTGAAAATGCATACACCAATTCACCAATTGAATCCCTTTTTTAATGAGAAAATAAACATTTTATGGCCTAAAATGCAGTAACGGCATTTCTTCAGCATACGCTTAATTATTTTTGCAAAGGCTGCATATTTATAAAAATTCATGAAAGTTTTTGATCTTATACGCAATACATGTGTTTATTGTACAATTTTTGCATAATTGCTGCTCTAAATGTGTTTTTTCTTTCAGCGACTTTTTAAGTTTTTTTTTTTAGTCTGTAACAATCAATTGATTGTTAAATTAGTTACCCATCTTGTTTAGCTCACAGAGCTGCGAGGAGTCCCCAGGGGCCAGTACGACGGGCCAGTGTGTGAGGTGACGGCGACTCCGAAGGTGATGTCCACGGTTTCTTCAATGAAGACCTCCCCTGCCAAGCAGCAGCAGCAGCAGCAGCTGCAGCAGCAGCAGCAGTTCACTCATCAGCCAGTTCGTAACCTCCACCAGTCTGGCTTCAGCCTGTCCGGTCAGTCGATGCTCTTTGAATCTCATGCAAGTTAATCTGAAATCTTCCACTCAACTTCATGTTTGCTTTATTTTGAAGGCGCCCAGATAGATGACAACGTTCCACGTCGTACCACTCAACGCATTGTGGCGCCCCCTGGTGGAAAAGCAAACATCACCAGCCTCGGCTAGGCTCCTCAATCGAGCCGCAGGAGGATAATGGGACCAGATGCCACGAGTCACCAGATCTCTCTTCACTTCTGGCTCCCCTGCACTCTTTCTATCCATTTTTCCTCTAACATTAGCACCATATCACCTCATTCAAGAAAAAACAAGCACTATTTCATGTAGTTTAATATCTCCTGCCACATTCCTGCATCAAGGTAGGAGAAAGTGAATTTAGGAAAATATTTTTTTATATTCATTTGTTCATTGAAGAAGTGATTTGTTTACATTGTTTTACAATCCCTGCTCTATGTCAAAAGCTGTTCATACATCAGATCGCTAATTAAGAGGCAGTTTTGTGACATTCTAACAGCAGCGAATGTTCACTTTTGTGTTTTTATAGTTGATAGTTTTGATGGTTGTGTTACAGAACCACTTCTGACTAAACAGTACAGGTCCAAAAAGTGAAACACTTCTCAGATTGTTTTTTTTTTATTTACCAAAATAATTTGGTACATATAGAAGTATAAATGAAATGCAAAATGTATAGCAATATTATGAAGTCATGGAAATCAGTTAATTTTGTTTTTATTTTTAATTAAAATTGAAATTTAACAATAGATCTGGATTATGTGGGGAAAAACTCCCAGTTACAATCAATATCTGTGACACATGTTTTTCTTTTTTGATGCATCTAGTTAAACAAAAATGCGACATAAACCCTTATTTAACATTAGCTTTGAAGCGCACTTTCTAATTATAATTACACCCGATTAATGCATACTTATTTAGTCAGGAACAACACAAGATTGTTGTTGCCTTTTCAGATTAAAATAAAAGAATAAACTTCTTCAAAATATTACTTTAAACCCCAAATGTTATAGCTGAAAGACAAAAGTCTCGCACATTTAAAGAACTATTTAGTTTTTACACGTTAAAGGAAAAGAATGACCAAAAAAAATCCTTTTGTCATTCTGGTCTTTTTAGATTAACTGCGAATGAACAACCTGAAATTAAGTGTGATTCTACTTAGTGGAGCGGTCTGCTCCGACAGCTGACTAGCAGTCGGCCGCTTCACTGACATGCTACTCAGATCCGCTGCAGTTTTAAAACGCTGCCGGCTCAATGAAAGTGATGGATGACGCTGCGTTAGCTTCCACACCATGACTGATCCTGTTTCTCACAGACTTAAATATTTGCAAACAGCAAATTTTGTTTTTCTTGTAAGTGAAGGAAAATTGCAGTAGCGCTTCTTTCTTTTTTATTTCCAAGCAACTGAGCAGCTGGAGGCAGCAACAGATCTGACAGAAAGATTTAGCCGGTAACCGGCCCGTGCCCACTGCCAACTCTGGCGGGAAGATTTACTGACAGCGTTTCATCTTCTTTAAGTTTTCAGCAATGATGGATTTAGTTCTTGTTAGGCTTGCAGTATTTGATGTTTGTTTCTCGGTGTTGTGCTCTTCTGTTTTGCTACAGTTGCACTCTCTTCTTCCTTTTATTTATTTTTTCGATGGATGGTACATGTCGTGAAACGTTAAATGCACTGAAAGAAAAAAGGGAAAAGGTATTTCGGGGTGAAACCGCTCGCTCAATGGCGCTGTGAAACTTTGAGCCGACGAGACCGGCCTGGGACGTCTTCTGTGGGAAATATGAAACTTTTCTTTTATTTTTCTCTCCCTCCAATATTTTCTTTTCGTCCTGGAGGGTCGTCAGGGCAACAAGCCTCCGGTCAACAGACGTCTGTCGTTCAGGAAACGGATGAACCCTAAGGGAAAGCGTGATTGGAGGCTTGTGCTGACGATCTCCCTGCACCTGGTGCTTTCTGACCTTTTTGCTGTTCACCAGCAGACGATGTCCACATTCGTGCAGCGGTCCCATTAGTTCTGTATTTATAGTAGCCAGGGCAGAGTCAATCATTCGCCCAGTTTCTTTTATGTATTTGCACCTGCAACAACCCAAAAATAGTAAACGTGTATGTGAGATTGCAACTTTGTATTGGATATATTTGTACGTTTTAAGGATACATGTTGCTTGCCTATTGTATAAGATATTGATAGCACACTGTATCTATGAAGGCTCTTTAAAGAAGTGAAAAGGTGATTTTTTTTTTGGTTTGTTTGTTTGTTGGAGACCTGATCAAAAATCTTCTGTGTGTATACGAAGTCCCTCACAGTGTGCTGATGATGTGTCCTCTGTTCTCGGTGTTAGTGTTGTGAAAGAAGTTCTAAGATGCTGTATATTGTCCCTTTACCTTCCTATTTACACGTCATTAACACCAGATTCACTTAAGCTAATAACTGTACTCGGTCACAGACACACCCATGTACAGCTCCGAGGCAGAACGCCGGATTACTTCTCTTCATTGCCTTGTCAAGTGTGGGTTTTTGTATGCGACGCTATACTGTGAAGTGATTTACATTTGGGGGAGTTTCTTGGAAAGGGTTGTTGGGTTGTAGTGTTGAGCACTGTTGTTTGCCCCCCTCCACCTACTGTGACGCGCTTGCTCTTTTTTTTTTCTTTCTTGGATGTACCAGAGTTTGGAGGGAACCATCAGTCCTGTCAGCGTATGACCTTCTCTGTGTTGAAGTCAATGGATTAAAATAATAAAGTCAAACTTCGCTTTCTGACTTTATCTTTGGGGTTTTTTTTCTTTTTGAGTAACAAGCTTTGTAGACTTTAATGACATTTCCCTGTAGCTCATTAACGACGTAAAAGGAAGTTATAATTGCGTATTTAAAACAAACAGTAACCTTCAGAAACTGTCATCGTCTTAACTATATACTGCAGTCTGTCCCTTTAAAAACATACATCAGTATGAAATATGTCAGCTTTTTTCTTTGTAATCATATTTCTTATTAACATCAGATGCTCATAACAAGTTAAGTAATCCCCACATTCAAGAAAATAAGGTCAGGTGTGTTAAAGAGTGGCACAAGTAATGAGAAAAAAGTGTGCACAAAGAAAACCAAGAAACCTGTTCAAATCTGCCAGTATTTAGAAAACATTTGTTTCTATTAACTTATGGCTTTAAAAAACGGTTTTCTGATTCCTGAAGTACAGAGTAGGATGATCTGTGAAAGCAGAGAGCCTTCACAAAATGTTCTTTTTGTGAAAATAAACAAACAACAAAAACACGCTAATGAATCTTCCAGGTGAAATCTAAATCTGGAGGTGGAAAAAACATTTCGCCATAAACCGGCCGCAGCCAGACGCACCTTGCAAGATTTTGTGATTGAGAGGTCAAAAGTTTTGTCCAACATCTGAGAAAAACTCTGAACTTGAGACCTTTTAAACTTAAAGTCCCCGTTCTACCATTCAAACACCAAAGAGAGAAGTTTGATAAGCATAATCAGTATCATCTGACAGCTACTGTATGTACTGCATTTCTTCACATGAACGTTTTGATGTGCCTAAGTCAAACGTCCACACAGAAGCATTTTTTCAGTAAATTTAATGTCTCCAAACATTAAATATTACAAGTTAATACAAGTTAAAATCAAACTTGTATATATTCCTCATAAAACTGAGACATTTTTTCCAGGGCTCTTTAGGACGAAGCTCATGAGGGTTGTTTTCCGGATCATGAGTAATTATTTTAATTAATTTCACTCAGCATACCAATATTTCTCCTCATCGTATAATTAAAATATTCTCTTGGCGGGAATCCAAGGAATTAGGAATGATGAATGGGAATCACACCAGGGCCTAAAACACTGAATTTCCAGACATGGATATCGATCTTCACTTTTAAAGATAAATCACCGAAATGAGCCTCTCCTCATGCCAACAGCGAGATGCAGACCGATGAACTAGAATGGCTCAAATTAAAAGTGGAGCGCAGAATAGTGTTCACAGCTTTAGTTAATCTGCCAACAAATCTATGCATCCACATCTGGCGGACGATGCCTTAAAGGGAAGATGATTGGGTCATGTCGGTCACATGGGTTACAAAAAGGATTCTCAAAAAGGTCTATTATGTCATTCTTCTTCTTCTTATGCTTTTTTTTCTTTTTATGAAGGTTCCTCTTTTGAGCGATCAGAGGCTGCAGAGTAGCTCCCAGAGTAGAGAGAGGCTTGCTTAATTGCCTGTTGAGCTTTTATATTATTAGTTCTGATGCTGCTAATGATGCTGATTACTGCTTTTTATCTAGGTGCTTATTGACTGTCACTTTGTTGCTGGTGCACTGGGACTTTCCTGACACAGAGGCAAATAAGGGATTAATTAGAAGACATTATTCTATTCTATTCTATTCGGAGAGAACATGTAAACTTCACACAGCTGAACTCAGAAACTTCTCGTTGTGCACCATGCAGCCTCCCAACAAATCAAAATTAATTAAATAAACGCAAACATATAACATCTAGTTTTGTGTACAAGTGTAATAATACGGAAGAATGTACATTTTCCATATATAAAAAACAAAGTAAGGATTAAAAGCCTGCATAAAATAAAAATAAAAAAATGCAAAGGAAAATGAACTAATTTTTTTGCTAAAATTTATAATGAATGAAAAAAGTACACTTTTTTTTTAAAACAAAACACGTTTTTTGATATTTTGAGAATCAGCAAGTGGAAAAATGATTGTAACTTATTTTTATAAGGTGGACACTAGGTGGAGACACAGAGTAGTAAAGCTTAGTTTTGTTTTTTGTTTTTTTTTATCTTCCTGTATTAATTTGCTCGAGTCCACCGTGGGGGGGAAACAGTTTCAGTGAAGCGACCAGAAGGCTGAGAACAGCAAAGTTTTGTGATCAGATGAAGTGACGCCCCTCTTGGCTGCTGGACAGTTTTGTGTTTTTTTTTAAACAGGCCTGGAGACGACGAGCGCTTACAGATAAAACCCAAAGACGTGGGGACTCCCTATTATAATAACACCAAAATGAGATCACTTTAAAACGAGTTAGAGGGTATGAGAAAAAAACAAAAAAACAAGAAAGCAGTGAAAACTCCAGGATGCATCTTCTTTTAACCAGGCTGAAACCTCAGGGGATAAGTGTGCAAACATGAGTCACCGGCAGCACGCGCTGTGCTTTCAGCCCAGTGAAGCGCGCAGGCTGCTATTAAAAGACCACGCGCTCCCTCCCCATAATCGATCCTGCCACGACACGCAGAGTTTTCCACGCTAATAGACTGGAAGTACTAAAAATATTCCCGTTAGCATCGCCCATGAGAAGCTCCGTAGTTTTAACCCGACTGGACGAATCAAACCGTGGGAAGAATAATGCAATGCAGGTGTTGATGAAGCAAAAGGGGAAAAAAAGAACCTCTGCGGGTGAAACTGCGGTGTTCATGACCGTCTGGGAGATTATGGACATTTTAACGAGGCGCGCTGCACAAAGGACCGGGTTCATAATCACACCACTTTCCATAAGGAGCCTTAAAGAGGGTGGTGGGGTGGGGTTATTTAGGGTCACCTGTGGCGGCTGCTGTAGTTTATTGCCCCGGCCCTCCTAATGGCGTCCGCGCAGAGATGTGGCGGGGTAACTTACAGGTTCACAGCCGT
The DNA here is from genome assembly GCF_027474105.1 of Poeciliopsis prolifica. Lineage (NCBI taxonomy): Eukaryota > Metazoa > Chordata > Actinopteri > Cyprinodontiformes > Poeciliidae > Poeciliopsis > Poeciliopsis prolifica. The sequence goes on along the minus strand of NW_026562406.1, from coordinate 6,226,942 downwards.
GCCATTCAATGAGAGCGCGGGCACTCTCGCTGCTGTGTCCACTCCTTCCTCTGTGGGGGAAAAACTGTCGACTCCACTTCTGCGACTGAACTTAACACAGAGACAGAAAGAGAGAGAGAGGAAGATGGGGGGGAGAGAGACTGGCTTAACGATGCCTACTGCATCTCCTTCCGCCCTCACGCGGACAAGAAGGAGCGCGTCTCGCGGGGAGCAGCCAGGAGGACGTAAATCGATGCAGCTGGCTGTGGTTGTCCTCCTGCCCTTTAGATGCTTCTGCGTAAACAGAGGCACTTTGCAGTCCCGGAATCGCACTTAAACGCTCTCGGTTTCACACCCTCAGACTTCGCCAGGCCTTTGGGAAGGCCACTGGAGAAAAAAAAAAAAAAAAGAAAAAAAAAAGGCGGCACTTCAGTGTTTGGACGGCTTGAAATGAGGCTGACCGCCCAGTGCGGCGTTTCCGGGATGTAAAAGGATGCAAAAAATTAAATATTATTATTATTATTATTTGTATTTAATTAAGCACAAATGGAGACTAATTCTTTATCTTCTTCACTTATCTAACTTTTTTTTTTTTACATTAGGTCAAATGTGAAAACTTCAAATGATAGATCAGGTTAAACTTCTGTTTTTACACAAGTTTGGTTCACGATTACTAAATCAACCAAATGGGCAAATATGCATGGGGGGTTTTCCCACTACTTTAAATTCAGATGTTTGCGTACACTAGAATTATGTTGTCTGATTTCAGGTTTGTTTTCACACCTCATCACCCGATAGAGCTGGACTCGGTTCAGCGGGACCTGCAACATTCACAACACAGCTTCTCAAACAAACCGGAGCTCGAGAGTCACATATCCCCTCTTTCGTCTGTGGCAGAATTAGTGACGGAAATAAATAAAGAATGAAAACAAAACACTTCTAATCTACTGGAAGATGCTGAAAGCTTCCATTTTCTTCACATAATAACGAAACGTGGAATTGTAGTTTTTCTTTATTTTAATGTGATATAAATATATCTGCTTCAACAATGGGCTCGGCGTGAGCGGCGGATAAGCGACGGATCGGAGGAAGCACTGGCAACGTATGAATGTGAGCAGAGACAACATTGCTCCATTGGGCCTATCGATACAGGACATAATGGAATAAAAGACTTTCATTATCCACAGTGAAAATAGCCTCTCTAGATAACTCAGAGAGCAGGAAGCCATTACTCCAAAAGCAACCTAAAAATCCACATTACAGTTCACACATGCCCTCTAAGACAAAGACCTTAATTGTCAAGACATGTTCCGTCCTCAGGTTAAAAACAAAATTCAAGACTTTGGCCGTTGATGTCGTAGCTACATTTTGGCGGGACAACTGTGATGTCATCACCTCAGCTTTAAAGTGCAGAGGTGAGAGAGCGGGACACGGTTTGGGTGTTTCTGCTGCAGGAGTCATGCAGATACTGATAAAACACACGTTAATCTCTGGAGTTAAAGGAAGAAACAAGCATTTCTCTACAGAAATATATTATCACTCTGGCATTTCAACAAAATGAAATATTGTGGAGATCCCAGCTGAACTAAAGCAGGAAGAGTCTAAGCTATAGTGAGGAAACAAATTGTCTTTGTATGTAAATCTTTGGTTTGAACTTGATTTATAGGGAAAGAGAAAGAGGGGCCCTCCCAGGGCCAGAATCACAATCCATCGACGGTTATCAGAGCTGACAGAGCGATAGAAAAGGGGAGCGCGGCCTGAGAGAAGAATGTCTGAGACTGTGTGAGAGTTTATCCTGACATCTCTAAATCTGGCAGATTTTATTTTTTTAAGAGGCTTGAGGTTGGTCCGGATTGAGGCCAGCAAACCGCAAGGTCAGTTAAAATTCCAGAGGAGTGCATTAAGGGATCCATCTGGCCCCGCTCACAAGATTCATCACACTGTGGGAATAATGCGGTGGAAAAAGTAAAGAGACAAATTTGTGTAGTGAACGAACCCACAAGAAGAAACAAAGCGGAGACGACAACAAGCAACAGAAGCTCAGGAACGTCCTCAGAAATCCTCCTCCCTTTGGAAACATGTCGTAGGAATTTATTGTGACGCGGAAGCATGCCAGGTTCCTCGGTTTGCACTGCGGACGCAAACATTTTCACAAGATGAGCAGCTTTAGGAAAACTCTGGAAACATTGGGAGCACCAGCGACTTTTTTTTTTATATGTAATTTGAAACCATGCAGTAGATTAAACCTTCATATTTACACATTTAAACCTCTCTCCTTTAATGGAAAATAGAGCACGTACAAAAAGTCCACACACTGCTGCTAAAATGTCAGATTTCTGTTTCTGTACAGAGATCAGATGAATCATTTCTGAAATTCTTCTTATACAGCTGAATATGTGGTGCCCAATTAAACTAATACTTTGCTTGAGCGCCTTTTAATATTTGAGCATTTCTGTGTTGAATGGTGAAGTTCTTATTAATCTTCAGCTTCGCAACATAATTTTAACATACAACATTAACGAGGAGTATTACTGATGGCTTATGAATATTGTGTTCTATCAATGATGTTCCGTGATTTGTTTTTTTTGTTTGGTGTTTTTTTGCTGGAACTACAAAATAAAAGTGAGCTTAATCTGGTACCGATGCATATATCCTCATGCTTTTAGAGGACATTAAATGTATTTCTACAAAATGTAGCAAAAATGCAATGCACATTTTTTTTTGAAAGAAAATGCTCCCTTCTTGCCACATAACCCTGATATAAGAGCATGACAGTCCACAACAGCTAATACTTGCAGTAAAATGTCTTGCACCGTGTTCTGTGGAATATTTAATGCCTTCTAGTTTTCTCCTGACTGACACCTTTTTGGCAATCTGATTTTTCTGACGCTTTGGAAGCTCTTGACAGACTTTGATTTTTGCTGTGAGCTGCAACTGAAAAATCTTCTAGTACAAGTCAACTTTGTTGGGTTTGGCACTTTAAATGAGCAGCTTCTGACTCCTGGTTAGCATCAGTTTGACTGCAGGGGTCAACTTGGAAGACAAAAACATAATACAATTACTGGGTGTCCACACTTAAGATATAAATTGTTCAGATTATTTTGCCCTCTTTGAAATATTTCAGTTTGTTTTTTGGATCAGCTGTACAGGTCATAGGTCACATTAAAGGTAAAAAATGTCCTGAAATTATTCATCTTGGTCTTGTTTTCACATCAGAAAATCTGTCATTTCAACAGGGTGTGCATACATTTTATACTCAATGTGCATGCAAACATCTTGGAGTGTTTTGATTAGCTGTTCCACCTCACCAAAAGGATTTTACATCATCTCCATTGACATGTTTGACAAAAAAGAAAATAAAAACTTTCTGTTGCCTTCTCACTCTGCAGGAAATGAATTAAAGGAACAATTTTAAAGTTGAGGTAAATTTCAGCTTCGAAGCAGCAACAGTATTAAAATAAAACATAAGTCTCTCATCTTTGACTTTCCATAAGAGTCCAGAACGGTGCGTCTTTGACAGCAGGTCACACAGGCTCTCCTTTGTCCGACAGAGAAAGTTGGTGGATTTTAATCGTCGGAAGGTCTCCGACAACAACGGCTTCTTGTGGGGGAGTCTCAGGACTGAGGATGCAGCAGCAGTTGTGGCGGAGGCTCTTGTTGCACAGCTTGGCCACCTTGGCTCTGCTCGTATCGGCCGGCCCCTCCCCGCCGCCGATGGGACCCACGGAAAAGACTTTCCATTCCCTGCTGTCCCTGGAGGAAGGAGTCCTGGAAAGGGCCACCGACGAGGAAGGGCTGAGTCTGCAGGGAGCCCCCCTGCTGTCGAGGCTCAGGGTGAGGCCCTGGCCGTGACCTTGGGTTTGACTTTGACTTGTGCTCAGATGGTGGTGGTGCGGTCTGGGAGTCATCCTCAGACAGTGAACTCCGAGTAAACTCTGAAAAGCCTTTTTGAACTCCTGGTTGGAGCACGGGTAGATGATGGGGTTGATGCAGCTGTTGAAGTAGCCGAGCCAGAACGTAATCTTGAAGACCGTGTCTGAAGGCCTGTATGCGGGGAATATGGATCCTGCAGCGACAGGTGACACAGAGGAGTTCAGAAGATCGACAGACAAACAAGCAGAAGCAGAAGTGATGTGGACACTTTCGGTGCAAATTTTTTTGAAGTATAAATTTAGGAACGTACACTGCTTAGGACGGCACTTTCTCTGCAGGTTCTTTTCTGTAAAACGGAGCAACGTCCACTGTTTGAAAGAACAACTGCAGTGAATGCCGTGGGCCTCAACGGCCCACTATAAATATGAATAGAACAAGTCAACAGGATATACTCTTGACTTTAAATGCTGGCAATCTGACGGAGTTCACAGAGTTAATGTTGGGATGTATTTACTCTGCAGGGCACAGACCCACTAACTGCACCTAATGTGCTAATCACATTTAACTCCAATATAGGATGCCTTCATTTTGAGAATATTGGTGAAATCCTATTTTAACAGTGAAGCTGTGCAACGCTGACTGCTCTTTTCCCCTCTCATAGTCGCTGTAAGAGACTCAATGCTTATAAGTGGTTAATAACAAGGCAATAGCTGTTTGAAGATGTTTTGCTCTTAAAATAAATTTTAAAGAAAGTTAGTGAACTATAATTTCTCTTGTAAGTCGGTTAATAAGATGTGCTGTAGTTATCGCTGCCATGCAGAATCTTATTATATGTGGATGTATTAATTGATACCGAGAGGGAAAAATGTGTAATTGTGTTTTCATTAAAAAAAGAAAAAAAGTTTAATACAAACAAAAGATATGCCAACGAGCAGTCTCATAAATAACAACAAAAGCAAATTAAATAAAACTTTCATAAAGGACAGTTCAACAAATGACCCAAACTAGTTTGATTTATAATTTGAGAGCAGGTGCTTGTGCAGGCAAAGTGCTAAACTAACCAATATTAGCCCTGGCCATGCTGCAAGCTCACTTGAGGTGATCTGGATTTAAATTAAAACCTCCGGTTTCCATTGCCACTGCCTCTCCGGAGACAAATTTCCATAAAGCAACACGTGAACCGCAGCCACAGCGATAGTCATTTCCTCTTTAATATTAAACTTAACGACATGTTGTTTTAATTTCACAACATTTTCACTAAATATAACCTCATGACTCAGTCTCAGATGTGGTGTTTAATAGATTTGCAGTAATAGACTGTGCTTCCCTTGATTAGAGGAAGCACTCACGAATATGAGTGGGCTCCTTAATGAAGAAGCATAGGTAATGGCTTAAAGCGGGGTATTACATGCAGCTCTGCTTGTCTTTGTACATGTAAGGTGACTTGCCACGTATTCAGTGGGAGACAATGAAGCATTAAAATAATTTAAAGCCCGTCTGCTTGCACTCCACCTCTAAGGCCGATATCCGTCCTCTCAGCCGGAATGGTAAAAGCTTTGCAGTGAAATGCTTTATTGCAAGCTGTTACTGGTAGAAAAAAAAAAAAAAAAAAAAAACTGAGCTCTGTAAACGTAAGACGGTGATGTAATCATGAATGAACATCTGAAAAGAGGATAGTCTGAGAGCAAATAATTTTTCTGTCTCCATCGACGGCTTTAGTGGGGAACAATTCAATCATTGTTGTTATTCCTGATAGATTCTTTTCTCTCTTTGTGTGTGTGTGTGTGTTTTTTTTTGTTGTAAAAACAGAGGGGTGTTACGGCCGTTACATAAACGTATTGTGTCTCTGCAATTTTGTATTTTTGAAACCTTCAAACAGACAACATGCTTCGGCAGAGGCTGTTGTGTAACACCGGTTTGTTTTGCCACGGGTTGTTTGTTGTATCTATTGAGATTTTAATCATGCAGCCACCAAAACATGAACTCTTTGAAAGACACAATAACACAAAGAAGGAGGGGATTGTTGCACACCAAAACAAAACAAAAAAAAGAAAGAAAGGGTTATACAAAATGCAGAACAAACATAAAGACCTAGTCCATTATTATTATTATTATTGTTTTAAAGCATCATAAGCCATATTTTTATGAGTCGCAGACTTTACACTGCCACAGAGGTAAATAGCGAGGCTGACAGATGTGGAAAGGAAATCAGTGAAGTTGTTCTGCTTTGTGTTTTTGAGGTTACAGTAACATGCTGAATCTGGAAACAGTTTCTATTTTTTACATGTCCCGGCTAAGAAAATGATCAATATTTCTTAGAATACACTCATCGATGTTTGACTTTAGAAATGCTGTGATAGTTTTTTTTTTTTAAATAAATATGTATCATTTCCTTTACTTTTTGGACAGCTGGCCTTTCGTTGTTCTTAATATCAGGCAGAATGTTTTAGTTTCCTCCAGCTCTATCTGTTTTCCATGGAGGAATTACAACAGCCTTTCCAAAACCTGTCACCAAAAGCCCACATCGTCACTGGATTTATTTAAGCTGACACTTTTTTTTTTTTTGTGCAGTCGTTTTGGGAAATACACAGGAAAGATAATAAAAGAAAATCAGTATTTTTCTCCATTTATCCATCAGTTTGTGTACCGTAGCCACTGGTTCAGATGGGGCTTTTCTTTCTTTCTTTTTTTTTTTACGCACAAAGTAATTGTTTCATCTCACTGTGCCAGACAAATCAGTCAAGACTTTGGACTGGACAGATCTAAAGGTCGGATTTAAAGGTCTGAACCCAGGCAATCAGTTTTATTGCATGTTGGTGAATTTCATCAAGACAGAAAGATGAGCAATACTGGGGCTGGGATTTTAGTGGAGGGCCGCAGTGATTGATGCTATCCTCAGGTGGGCAGTTAGTGCAGATATCTGTATTGAGGGTATCAAGATGATGACTAGAGGGGTTTATCTGATATAGAACCTGTCACGAGTCGTGAGTCATAAAATCCGAAGCCGTCAGCAAAGAAGCAATGTGTGAATTAGCCACCTTTCCATCATTTGGCTCAGTGAAACTCAGTTTCAACCAAAAGTAATCATGAAGTTGAAGGGAAATATGTTGTGGTTTTCTGTTTTCTCATAAATTAATATGTGAAAAAAAAAATACAGCAGTCGTTGGTATTCGCATCCGTGTGTCAATACTTTACAGCGTGTCATCTTTCTCTGTCATCGTTGCTCCGTTGTGTTAGAGTTCTTCTAGCGTTATACGTCTAGAAATCCAATTTGTAGCCTATTGTTCTTTGCAAAAATGTATTGCTAAACATAAATCTTCAGCTTTTGGCTCAGATTCTAATCAGTTTGGACTTTTGAACACATGGAGGTAATTTGATCCATTGCAGCTCCGGCTGTGTGTTTAGGGCTGCGGTCCGTCTGTAAGGTGAACCTTTGTGTCAAGCTCCACGTTCCCATCAAATCGGTCACAAAACTATTTTTACATTTTTGTGTAGCACCTGCCAGGCCCAGATTTCAGCAGCCGGCATGTTGAATTGATAAAGCAGAGCACCAGTTTCCTGATTAGAAAGAATTTAAATGATATTAGTACAAAAATAAACCTCATGTAAGGTGTTCTAAAGTGTTCTGACATCTATGACAACCTTGGGGGCTTTTACTGGGATGCTACGTGAAAACATCAACGTCCTTTCATAAAGTTTAGTTGAGGATTTGTCCCTCGAGGGCTTAACATCCGCACCAACACATCATACCGACTGCCTCCTGATATGGATCTAATTCAACCCAAGTGCAGGACATGGCAGGAAGCTTACGAGGGCTCGAAGGACATTGGAAGCCAAACAACAACAACAACAATAATGATAATAATAATAGAACCAGAACTATTGAAATGTGTGCAGCTCCTCTCTCATCAAGATAAGCTGCCATGCACTTCATTCACTGTTGAAATTCACCTGTTTCTCTGCCTGTTGCATTCCTGAGTCCCTCTTTTTCTAAGGGCTTTCCTGGGAGAAATAACATCCTTCTGTACGACTCTTACCATCTGCTGGGGAACCTTTCACGACTCGAGCCTGTAGCCGTTATCTAACCGCTGTCGTACCGAGATCCGGTCCAATCCGGACCCCAAACACCCAGGCGTATTGGACAAGTCACCTGTTACCTTCTCTCATTTCTCCAAGCAACCCGGCCCTGTCGAAGGGGCGGCGGGCCGAGACGCTTCGGTGAGAAACAGAGAGCTGAAGAGACAGACTCCCATCCTGTCTGCTGACTGATAGCCTGAGATCCTGAAAGCAAGTGACGTTTCCATGGAGATGAGGATGGAGATCTCCGTGCTATTCTGCCGATCCGCAACTAGATAAGTTCAGAACTTCAGACCTGTTTGTCCGCTTCCTTTCTTAGATCAGATCAGGCTAAAAAGGAAGATCTTTTCATAAAAGGGTTTGATAATGTCTAATAAAGCGTCCATTTGAGCTTTATTTTTGGTCTTCACTGCTCGTTCTTTGATTTGAGTTGGTTTCATCCTAAGTATATTGATGCTAATATTAGCTCATTGGCAAGACGGTTACACTTTTTGCCAACCTGACTGTAGCACCTTTTTCCACATGCCCATACTGTCTTGCAGGCATGATTTCTTCCACCGTTCTTTCAACAAAGGCTCTTTTCTTGCCACTCTTTCCCAAAAGGCACATTTGTAGGATTCATGACTAATTGTTGCCTGTCAACAAATTCTCCCACATGAGTCTCTGCAGCTCTGCCAGAGCTACCGGCTAAATTTAGCAAACAGGGAAACCAGGAAGACCTTATAAAAGCAGTCGAGAAGACTGCGGGCAAACACATAGAGCAAAATGCAGGCTACTAAATTATCACATGATGTCTTCTTTTTTGGTTTTGTCAGGAAGTAAAGCTCTTATTTTATTTTTGCATTATTTTACGCCATGAAATAACACAGAAGAGGATCTTCTGAAATGTCAAGGGGCGAGAAGGACAGCCCTCAAATAAACAAGGCCTAAATAATAAGGCCCAACAACTTGTCATATTTAGGATCTCAAGCGTGATCCTAGTCCTGTCCTGATCCTGTGTCAGTACGATACAGCTGCTTGGTGACTCATTGCTGCATCTATCATTGTCGACGGACATATGTGGCATGTGGTATGAGAAGTGACACCAGTGTCAGCGTGGAGCGTTTTTCAGCACAAGCTTTCACACTCGCTTACCAGTCAGAAAGTACACAACCCAATGGTCAGCTATATTTACCACCATGAGACTATGGAACAACAACAAGAACAACAAGATTTGTCAAGGTGCGTATCGACTGGCTTCGAATTTCCATCTGACTCGCGTGAGGACGGAAAAGCAGGAGATTTATTTCCACTCCATGCATGCTAGTCATGTCATTGTGATGGTCTTATCTGTGACGGAAGGGGTGGCACTGAACGAGGTGAGTCACAAAGACAGTGCAAGCTGGAGCGGAGACATCTCAGACAAGGGTCCGCATTTCAAATGCATGTCGGTCTGAAATTCTTGGAGCTTGTTTACAGATAGTAAGGACAGGAGGACGTCAGAGATATGAAAGATTTATACGGGCTATTTATAGGTTGTCTAACCTTACATTTACAAGCGTGCTGAGCTCTGGAAGCCACAAGGCTTGTCTGGAGTCTTGGAACTCCTGCCTGAAGCCACAAAGGAGTGATTCAATTAAAATGCTCTGACCATTAAACGAGGAAGCACTTAAAAGCACCGGCAGCAGAATAAATCAATGAGTAGGATCTGTTCAATTAATTAATCCAGAAGGTAAATAGTGCTCTAAACGTGGACTCGGATGTCACTATAAGTGTGATTGGACGAGAGCCACATATAGGTTGCGCCGTGGCTACAGGCAGTGAGGAACTGTGTCACACATTTCAACCTGCCACAGTAAACTGGAAGCCCATTGAGCTAGCACTATTAGCGCTTTCCTCCAATTCAGGGAAGGCAAAGCTAATCCTCAAGTTAATGACAGCTTTTACCGCAAAGGATCAGTGGCCATCGAAAGTTGCTGAGAGTCAAGATCCCACCTTGAAAATATTTCACTGAAACCCAGATCCTCAAGGACGAAAGCAACGCTGAAATCAAGTGATGTTATCTCAAGCGGGTAAGAAAGATCCTGCTTTTCATGCATAGACTTCAAATACAGTATTGAGGTTAAAAGCTTGTAACAGGAGTAGGAGTAGGTGTTTATTTAAGCTGCAACTTCTGCGTATACCCTCTCTTTTAGTTTCAGACTAATATAAAAAAAATGATTTCTTTTACGTCCAAACAGTAAACCTAATGTACAAATTGGTCTGATTAACCAGTAGTATTTCTATTGCATCCTGTTGATATGTTTAGCCAGATGGTGGAAGTCGTCACCAACATTGCGTCCAAGGTAAAGATGAAAATACTCACCAATTGGTAGCACCAGGAAGAACGGCAGCCAGCACAACACAAAGCAGCCAACCACAATACCCAGCGTCTTCGCAGCTTTCTTCTCGCGTGAAAACTTGAGTAACCTCAAGGCGAAATGCGTGCGGCTGCGCAGGGACTCCTCCTCCAGTGCGGTTGTGTTTCCACGGTGGATCCTGAGAATCACCTGCTCCGAGTCTGACTTCTCCGTCTTGTGGCCCTCTCGGAGGCCCTGGCTCTCTCTGTGAGCGACGACATAAACTCGACAGTACATGACCAGGATGATGGTCAGGGGGAGGTAGAAGGAGCCGACGGCTGAGAAGATTGCGTATCCTGGCTCCTCGGTGATCTTGCAGATGGACTCGTCCTCCGGCGCCGGTTCCTTCCAACCAAACAACGGTCCGATGGATATGACAATGGAGAGCACCCACAGCAGCATCACTGCCAAAAGAGCCCTGCGCTTCGTCATGATGGACGGGTAGCGCAGAGGATAACTGACTCCGATGTAGCGGTCCACGGAAATCACGCAAAGGCTCATGATGGAGGCCGTGCAGCAGAGCACATCCACGGCCGCCCAAACGTTACAAAAAACCCGTCCGAACACCCAGCGGTCCAAAATCTCAAAAACGGCTGAAAAGGGGAGCACAGTGGAGCTCAGCAGCAGGTCTGCCACTGCCAGGTTAACAATAAAATAGTGTGTGACCGTCCGAAGGTGGCGGTGGCAAACCACAGAGAGTATGACCAGGATGTTTCCCACCACTCCGAACAGGATGAACACACCGAGAATCATCCCGAGAGCCACAGTCTTCACCACCCTGAGCTCTGGGAAGAAAATGTGGCTGCAGTTCGTGCAGTTCTGGGTCAGAGAAGCTGGGGTCATGTTGTCCACCACAGGACCCATCAGCTCCAAAACGCTGCTGGTCGGTGGGCACGGGTCCGTGGAAAGCACAGCACCTTCAGTTTAGTTCTCTGAAGAAAAAAGGGGCTTCACGGCATTCTCGCGAAAGCCATCAGAGTAATGATCACATCAAGGCAGTCTTGTCAAAACATAATTTGAATGATGAGGCCTCCTGCAAATGAGCCATTATGCCGGCAATGCACCGACCGGGATGCTTCAAGAATTACTGAGAGAGAAGAATAAAATATGCAAATGAAGCCTATTTTGTTGAAATCAGGTAATCCGTCTTGAAAACATTTGCGATGTTATTTCTGATATTATACAGCAAGTGCAAAGCGCCGACAGTACAGCACTGCAAAGGGGATAGATACGCGGGTGTACCTTGCATCCTCTCACCAAAGATAAAAATTTCACGCCGGACCCAAATTTTAAGTCTTTTGTATTAAAAGCTGGAACGAGGAGCCACTTTTTTGGGCTGAGTGGGAGGTGAGCAGCACTTAACAGACAGCCTCTTCCCATAGCATGCAGGGGCATATTGAGCTGCAGCATTCTCCTGCAGCCTCCTGCATCTGTGACAAGAGAGAGACAGAAGAACGGGTGTAAAGAGAGCAGGCACATTCATCACACGCACAAAAATATATACAAACATTAAAAAAAACATCCATGATTTTGCCTAGTGTTTCAGGTTTGTAGTTTCCTTTTTCTTTTCCTTATAACTGTTGCTCAGCCTTGTGTAGTCTGTGGGCGAGAAGCGGCGGCTGAACTACGGTTGGTGTGAGCGCAGACTCCTCTTGCTTACCGAGTAAACTAAAAACGTGAGGTACAGGAATTTGGAAAACCACGTTGACATTTCCAGAACACAGCGCACTATTGGAAAGAATCACCGTTGTTCCTTCTCTTCACAATTGCGCATTTCACTTTGTGTCGGTCTATCGCTTAAAATGTCAATAAAATCCTCTGATCTATGTGGAGGCAAGGCAGAAATTGGTTTGCAAGGCACTGTATAATCAAACTTCAAAGCCACATCTCTCCAGGATGTTGTCACACACTCCTGGCGTGAGAGAGCTGCTGGATGAAAAGAGTCCATTTTAATAAGAAAATATATATATTTCCAGCTACTTGGGTAAATGTTATGCTTTTTTGCACACAGACCCTCCTTTGCACCAGCTGGTGATCTCTGCTTTCAGAATCGGACTCGGCTTCATTCGACAAGTTTGCGCACACAGACAAGGAATTTGTCTTGGACTCAAATTTTCTTTCAACGAGGAGAGCATTGCCTTGCTAAAAGTAAGTAAGCATCTCCATTTTATATGCAAAAACTTCCTCATGTTGATGGACACAAAATTAATCAAGCTTGTGCAGATTAAATGAATGTAGATAAGACAAGTAAAAGTACTGTGGCATTGTTGCTAGTTTGGATTTTGCTAATCTGCTTTGTTGAAGAATGAAAAGGTATTTTGAGTTAATCTATCTATCTATCTATCTATCTATCTATCTATCTATCTATCTATCTATCTATCTATCTATCTATCTATCTATCTATCTATCTATCTATCTATCTATCTATCTATCTATCTATCTATCTATCTATCTATCTATCTATCTATCTATCTATCTATCTATCTTTCTATCTATCTATCTATCTATGTTTTTGCAGGTTAACTCTTTTTCTGGCACAATGTGCAAAAACTAAATAAATAAAACCCATTGGATGGACATCAAAACACACCACCTCAAGCTTCTCACCCACACAAGTCGAAATAGAAACCTTGTAACAATGCCCATAAGGGATTTGTGAGAGTTGCACAAATCCCAAAATGAGCATCTGTTTTGTTCAGTCAGACTAAAATCTTTAAGCAGCATTGGAAGTATTAGGACCCTTAAGTTTAAAATATGTAAGACTCTTGTGGTAAAGCACAAGGTCATTTTATTAGAAAATTACAATCTGTCAGAAAACTATTTTGTTCAAATGATTTGATATTAAAATTATTACTTCTTTGTACATTAAGCTGAAAAGTGTGGCATGTGTGTGCATCTTATCTTATCTGAGCATGCGCAGCTTTTAGAAACACTTTTTGCTTCAATTGCAGCAGCAGGCCTTTAGGGGGCGTACAGGCCTGGGCTTCCTGTTGGAAGGTGAATCCTCCAGCTTTGCCAGCTCTTAGCAACCCTGTTCTGCAGAACAGCATCTCAGCATGGTGCTTCCACCACCACGTTTCACAGACGAGACGGAGCAGTTAGAGGGATGAGGAGCATTCGTTTTCCCCATGCACATATTGTTTGCCATGCAAACCAGAAAGTTCAAAGTTGGTTTCATCTGACCGTGCAGGGGAAACATTTGCTGTTTCCCACTGTGTGGCTTCTACCTCTTCCAGGGCTGCTTATCAACTCTTTCTACATACGCTGTCCTCGTGTTCACTTTTTCCTTGAGGCTAAATGTGTGAAATATAACTCGCAACAGTTGTCGTGACTACAGATTCTTCCATCCGAGCCGTAAATCTCTGCAGCTTCTCTGCCTCTTTGCTGTTTCCTCTGATTAGTGTGTCAGTTTATGTTTAAGTTTATGTCTCATACAGATTCCCAAGGCCTTCACAGAAACAGTCAGATTCATACTGAGAACAATCCGGTCAGAAGGATGCGTCAGATTTAATTTAAGGGTCTCTGACTTGCAGGAAGGAGTACACGTGCAGAAGCGACGTGGGAAAAGTCGCATATGAGCAAGGAACCAAAAAAAAAAAAAAACAGTTACACAAATATAGGACTGGTTCTCATTTGATGCTGGTATTTCAGGAAAATGAGTTTTGGTTTCTACTAATTATTCAGAAGATTTTCACTCTTTGTCCTTTCACACATCTCTGAGTGAAAGGGCAGGCATACTGCAGGGCAGCCCCCACAAGACAAAATCCCGGGGTTGGAAGCTGTCACACAGCTTGCTCCGAAGGGAATAGTTTAAAAAAAAAAAACATGAATTTTTGATTCTCCTCCAATGCAGGAAGAGCTGCAGGTATAAAGCTCCGTGTTTGGCAGTTCTCCAGTCAGATCCACAACAACAGCTGGACTGCGCTCTCTGCATGTACTTAATCCTAGTTGGTCAGAGGTAAACTGGCCTTCGTGGCTCGGATGTAATCTCAACTCCTTCACCGCTGCGCGCCGGAAAAGCCCAGCGCTATAAGAGGAGCGCACGGCGCGCCCGACGGCACCTGACAGAAAGTTCATTTCCAGCGCAATGAAATGACAAATGGACAGAAAGACAGAGACAGAGAGAGAGAGAGAGAGAGAGAGAGAGAGAGAGAGAGAGAGAGGGAGAGAGAGTGAGAGAGAGAGAGAGAGAGAGAGCTCACACACTAAAAACCTCCACTGTTATCATTAACATCAATTCTGAAGGTTGGCTTTGGATGACCGCGCGCAACAATTTCAGATTATTTCTTCCAGTGTTTAATAGCTACAACTAAATAATATAATATTATTACGTACTTTTATGGTTTACCACATACAAGTAGGTAACCAATAGTATCCATAAATAAAATGCCAGTGCAGACAGATTTTAAAAATCGCAACATTAAGAAAAAAAAATCCAAAAAAGACAAAGGAAAGCAAGTTAGGCACACACACACTACAAAAAAAAAAAAAAAACTTCACAAACATTTGAAATGAACATATCTGGGAGACTCACCTAACTTTGAGTCCGTCCCCGCATCCTGACGGCTGCTGCGCTGAGCGCCGTTTGGACGCGGCTCCGGCTGCCGAGTCGCGCAGGCAGGCGGCGGCGGCGGCGGCGGCGGCGGCGGGCGCGGAGCCAAGTGCGCTCATGACGGAGAGCGCTCACATCTGCCGGGGATAATCTGCAGAGCCAGCTCCAGGTGCTCCGAGTCTCTTCAGATGATGATGAGCACAAAATCACTCACTGCCCTCTTGAGCTATTTTCTCTCCATAGTCCACCGCCCACCCCACCCAGCCATCCACCCCTCCCTCCATCAGTGCTGCCCCACCCTCCTCCTCCTCCTCTTCTTCCTCCTCCTCCTCCTCCTCCTCCCCACCACCAACCAACCAACCATCCTCGCATCACCTCACCACCGCTCAGCATCAGTCCCTGTGCGTCATCGCAACCAGTCACTATCGAGCCCTGCACGACTTTTCCAGCGGTCGTCACTCACCTTGACAACTGTCAAAGTGCAGAGATGAACAACCACAACAAAGTTATCTCTTCTGACATTTGAAATAATTATCGGTGGTGGCCCTGTCAGACTTTCAATTAAAGCCAACTTTCTTTTAAGTGCATTGAAGCATTTTAACGACTTATAAAGTGCTTCTATATATATATATATATATATATATAATATATATATATATATATATATATATATATATATATATATTACATATCAAATATGAGTTTGATTTGTTCATTTTTTTCACATTCTTTATCGGTTTAATTCAAGTAAATGTTATGCTGCTTGTTATATTACGTGTTTTAAGTAAAAAAATATTTTTTTTAAAGTTCCTGTTTATAAAATATTCAATGATGTGACTCAGAAACACCCAATTAAACTTTAATAACTGTATGAACTGAAGGGTCTGTGAATATTAAGCCTCTGCATCGCAGCCATGTCTTTGTAATTAAATAATCCAGACCTTTTCTCTCAAATGACTCATTGTTAATTTGTTCACTGAAGTCTGAACCAATCAGAGGGACTAATTGGTTCAGACAATGACTAAAGATTAACAACGATATTGTTGCTGTGTGCATCACTTGTGTCAAACTACAAATAACAACCTGTAGGAGACCCAGCGAATGTGTGGTAGAAATAAAATAAAAAAATAAAACATGGATCTTATTGTTACAAATGGTGGCATTCAGATGGAAGTAAAGTAGAGCAAAAATAAAGACTTTAAAAAATTAAGTTAACTTGCAAGAACAAAAGTCCAAAATCCGGAAATGTGAGAAACTAAAGCCCAAAAACCAAACCAGGAGCATCAAGCAGAGCTGAGGAGCATAAAAAACAGAACACTTATATACTGAGGGAATGGTGGAAAATGACATTAGATGCTGATATGTTAATAATCTAAGATAAATGAACCCAACTGCACCAAATTAACCAATATGATAAGACCGTGATGACAATATCAAAGGTAATGACAGCGCTAACCCAAAATATTACCAGACTTTTCCTAACAATAGAAGAAGTTAGGGACTAACACAAAAGAAAATAATAATAATAAAAAAAACTAACACCTGTGGATCATGAGAATTATTGCTTTTTAATTCCAGCTGTGCTCTATGTTGGTCTTTCACATAAAAGTCCAGCAATTATCATTCATGGTAACAGGAGACATAATAAATGCAACAGCCATATCTAGATTACTTATTTTCTGATCTCCTCACATCTGGACAATTATGCCAATTTTGTCACAATGGACGTAACTATGACAATTATTCCCCTCAGTCTAACACCCATTTCCAGGCAGAAAGAAAACCCCACCACCATAGATTGATTGCAGACACTTTTTTCTTCCTTACTTCTCCAGACAACACATCTGAATCAACCAGATAAGCAGGTCAGTACAATAAACATGAAAAATGGCAAATAAGTAAGATTGAATGCAAGTGCTTAATTAAAGTCAGGCATGTTCCCCTTGTTCAACCAACTAAAAGGCAGCAGACAGAAGAAAAACAAGCATCCATGAATAAATACTGTACATTGATTTCTTTTCTCTCTTCTTTTCTTTTTTTTTTTTTTTTTTTTTTTTTGAGGTCACTTTTTTCCCACACTGTGGTCAATTCCTCAAGTTTAGCCAGACGGAGCATTTATCGTTTCTCATGAAAATGTGGAAGCCAGCTCAGACAGATGTTAAGTCTGTCTGCGAGGTGAACAGCTGACTGAAGGGCAGCTTCGGCGCTCAATCAATGATGAGACTTTCATGTTACAGTGCTTGTCTTTTCTTTTTTCCTCCTTCCTCCCGCTGCGAGGTTCTGGGGTGAAGAAATCGACTTCTTCACGTCAAAAGCAAAAAATCACAATCACAACTTTCTGCTCTCTGAAAGCACGAGTCCAGTGGAAGGACATAATTGGACGTTTTTTGTTCCATATGCTTGAGAAATGGCTCATTTCATCAAAGCAAATGTGAGAAATAGAGCTGCTTTTGGGATTGACAAACAATTTTCACAGCAATTTGGATTAGAGCTGCCATTACCTTTGAGGAGATTATGTCTGTTATGGTGCATGTGTGCACCATTATTATTATTATTATTATTAATAATAATAATAATAATAATAATAAATCCCTTTAAAAGTCAGTATTTAACAAACATCGAGAGTTGTGACATTGTGTCATGGATGCAGAACAAGCTGATGATTCATGCTTTAAAGGATTGACTGAAACGAGGAAGCCAGGACTCTCATCTGCTTGTTAGTGGCTCGACTGTGCTTTGTAAAAGTAATTAAAGCCGTCTGACTCGCCCATTCACTGAGGTGCACCGCTGCGTTTGAGACACACTGAGATCAATATCCCCCCCGTGCAGGAATACACACTTACCATCACAGGGGCAACAACCCTGAGCCAAGCATTCGCACTAATGTTGGCATTTTCAGTGACATTCAGACTAATTGCGTATCAAGAGCGTTCCCCTCTGGCACTTCTGACTGATAAAATCTTTTTGAAAGAAATTCAGATTTCAGCAGGTAACCGAAGACAGCTAACATCATCCAGGAGTTGATACAAGAACCGTCTCCTTTTATTCAGACACATTTGTCATTGAACCCCTTGCTTCCTGTGTGTCATGCTGTCATCTTTTCCTTTCAGCATCGCAGTTATACTGTGCCTGCCCTTCTTTTTCATTTTATTTTATTTTTTTTTTTAATTCGTGAGCCTAAGGCAAAAACAGAATTGACATTTTGGCAGAAGTGGGATATTTCTGTCATTGCGCAGATGATGTTCTCCAGGCTGGGTTTCAGCAGTCAACCGTCCACCTACACACACGCACTAACTCCAGCCTCGCACCTGAAACCACTGAAGCCATCGGAGGTAATGGAGTGGATTTGAAGACTCATGACTGTACCGCGCAGCAGCGACCCCTGCATGGGCGTCAAACCCGTCGCTTTCTGGCATCAGTTTGCTGGGTTTGGAGCCAAGTGCTTGGATTCTGTGATTAAATCAAAGTTGACAAACCTTCTCCTAATTAATTTTTCCTAATCACCAACTCTGGCGTAGTTATAGAGTCTCAGCAGGAAATCTCAGGCCATGTTTCTGTTCTCTAAGGCAAAAAAGGCAGTGGTTAATATGATGTTCTTACAGGTGATTATGTCTGGGAACACGGGCTTCACATAAAACTCATCTCTTAATAAGAAATAACATTAATAAAACTGGAAATGGCACATCGTATCAATGACTTAGATTCTTAGCGTGCTATTATCTTGTCATGGTTTAGGGGTTTCAACGTATTTGACATGTTCTTTCTTTAAGGGTGACGACGCAGCAGATAACTTCAATAAAATAAAAGCAGGAATGATAAATTAAATTATAAAAAAAAAAATGAAGACACCTATTAGAAATCTCTGTAAAATATCAAGACTGGAAAACCTACATTTGGGGACCACTCAATTTCATTCCCTCTAAACTGGCTAAAATTACACATTGCTTTGTGAATCTATTCTTTAGTTTGGAAACACATTTTTGCTCATATGTTTTGATAAAAAAAATATGTTATTTTACAGACTTAGAAAAGCTGGATTAGATCTCAGTATGTCATTGTTCTTTCTAAATAAAGAACAGATTACGGCTTCAAAGTAATGCACACAAATGAACTCACTCTAATATTTGGGCAAAAGCCACAGCAAAACCACACATTATTAACAAGATTTGTGCACGAATGTGGCTGGACATTTGACCACTTCTCAGATCAGAAATGGAGGAACTCATTGAAAGTGGTTCGTTTCCTGGCATGAACCCAGCTTTGGTACATGCGGTTTCAAAGGATTCGGGCCGTGGCCTTTCCAGAAGCTTAATCGAGAACTTGCTTGATCCTTTCCAAAATCAGCTTTGACGTCTGTTTTGGATTGTTGTCGCGTGGGAATACCTAAATGGTTTTCACTCATCTGACCCAAAATGTCACCGTCTGATAAAAGAATAACGTCAGGATATTTAGGAGCAGCAAGTGATTCACCAAGACTCAAACCTGTCTGAACATCAGTGGCAATCTTTGTGTGAAATAACATTCAAATTGTGGACCCACTTGATTTGTCATATTTCATGTGATATATATATTAAAGTTGTAGCTTTATTGCTATTAGAGCACAAGTTATAACCTTTTATGTTTTCGTTTTATTTCCACTAATGTTATCTTTTTATGTCTTTCATTGTCATAAGTTTTTATTTTTCTTCATAGGTAACGTTGAGTTGAGGGCAATTGACAAGCGTCACTGTCCACAGAAAAGTGAGTTTGGCCGAGGAAATGATTGCCCCAAAATCAAACTTGAGTGACATTTACATCTTCTTAAGGACAAGCCAAAAGCCTTCTGGAGAAAACGTTTGCAGTCAGATGAGACAAAGACAGAGCTGCTTGGTCACAACAGAAAAAAAAAATAAAAATGACTGGAGAAGCTAATATGAGGTTTTCAAACAGAGAACAACGTATCTGCTGTCAAGCACAGCGTCATGGATAGGATCTGTTTTACTGGCAGATGTATAAGAAAACGGCACTTTCTTCAACTTCTCCTCTGATCAACTGCTGGATTTAAATTTTGACACAGTCGGGTGTTCAAACAAGACAATCGTCCAAATGACATGGTCAAATAAAGCAGACAGCCACTGTGCCTCTATAATCGTCTCACATTCACATAAATTAAGCAAATATCCAGCCAGGATTGTGAAAAGAGCCATTCAGGCTTACTGTGGGCATATGTTTCAACATGTGTGTATTATATTCACCCTGCGTGGATCAGAAAAAATCCAGACTTGTGAACCCAGATCTTCTTTGCAAAATTCATCGAAGCTGTTTGTTGTAGGACGATTTCACCTGAAAAAAAAAGCAGGAGTTCAGAAAGCTCAATAAAAGCCTGGAGTCAGTATTCATGCTGACGATCAGTGGAAAGTGTGAAAATCACATTTATTGCTATTTTACGTGCTGCTACGAACATCAAATTCAGATTTTAATGTCAGTCCCAAACATTACGCTGTTGCAAGCAGAGAAGTCAACCAAAGTAACGACGCATGCAACAAATCTTTGCCCAAAATGTTGCTCAGTTTTCTGCAGAGGATAAAGATCTTCTATTGCAAGGTTTTTTCCTCTAATGCTCTTTCCCACTGAGAGCGTTAGAGGGAAAAATCACAACATAAAAAGAGATTGACAGGGAGCAGTATTTCATAATGTTTTATAATTTGAATATCCTGTTGCTCTGCTGCACCTATATGCACATCAGATCACCTCTGCAACCTGTTGGATCCGAGCCTGAAGAGGCTGAGCTCCAGGCACACAGCCTGATGTTCAGACGGTGTAATATTGCTTTTGGGTTTTCACTATGGTTCAATCTGCAGATGTTTCAATGGCGAGCGACATAATTAACTCCAGAATGAACAGGTCTCTAATTGCTGCTCTTTCGCTCTTTAGCATCATGCTCAGGGTTTCCAGGAGGGCAAACGCTGCCGTCTTCTGAAAGCGCGGATGCACAGTCATGAGAGCACACACGCTCTTAACTCAGGGCTCAGAGCACTCAGCTGTTAAGCGCGGGCATCACGGCCCCGTGGCGGGGATTATCTAACATGACAGCACACTCTGGCCCCCCCTCTGAGTAGCGCCTATCATCTGATTAATTAATCAGCACTCCAGATGCCCCATTGGCAGCAGTGTGATTTGGGAATTTGAGGTGGCTGAAGCAAAGAATGCACATGACATCAGATTGAACTTGTAACGCACGCACGTTTCGGACAGCTACAGCTGCAAACGTCAGAAAACACATCCAGACGACAGATGAAGTAACGTCTTAAAACAAGCAGCAGGGGGGGCACTTACAACTAGCTCACTCCATCACTCTGACTCTGTTCTGGCCACATTCATTTTGAATTCATGACTGTAAAATAATTGCAATTTTTTTCCTGTCTGGGAGATTGTTTCAAGGCCACGGAGCAGACAAATTAAATGCCATGTTTCTAAATTTGGATAGAGGTGGGGAGTGGGGTGTGTGTGTGTGAGCAGCTCATTCATTGACCTTGAGTGTAGGTATTGAACATCAGAGCGAGAAGATTCAGAACAGATAAGAGGAGGGTTATTTAGCGTACAAAGGAGGATGCACCAGTGACACAGCCTTGATGTTCACTGGGGATCAGAGCCGATACGCAGTCACAGAGCATTAGACTGGCATGATTAATAAAGCAAAGGTCACATCTCACCTCTGTTGTCAACAGTGCAGACAGCAGTGAGCACATGCAACATCTCTGCACTATTAATTATTGAAAGAGACATTAATGAATTGTATATGACTGTATTGATTCAATGCAAAACTGAATGGCTGTCTAGTTAAAAAGACAGGGCCTTGCAAAAAGTATTAATATTCCACAAACTCGTTTGCATTTAGTCACATTGGAACTAGAAATTACATTGTATTTCAATACAGTTTACTTGTGCAAAGTCATTGCTTTGTTCACAGATAAAAATCTAAAACGGTATGTGGTGCATTCAGACCCCTTAGGAAGCACAAGGAAGATACTTTGAGTTAAACATTTTATGTTTTTGTCTGCACATCCACTTAAAGACATCATGCTCGTGATGACACATGTTGGTAACAGCATCATGCTGTGGATATGCCTTTAATCAGCAGTGACAAGGAAACGTCTCACAACTGATGAAAAAATGAATAGAGCAAAACACAGGAAAGCAAACTGTATAGATATTCACTCTAAAGAAAAAGCAAAAATGGCTCCTTCTGCAAATACACCTAAAATACTGAGCAGTCTGAGTAAGCTGTAAAGGCATCATAATAAACAACTTCTCTGTAGGAATACCAAGTGCAGATGAATTGTTTCAGGGCTTGTCTTCCTCCTGAGATCGTCAATATGCCTGTAAAACTATAACGATGCGACTCACAGCCAAGGTCAGAATCTACATGTATGGCCACTCTTGACTCATCCTGCCTCAAACAGAGGTAACGTTTATCTAAATAAGTATCTCCATTAATTATTTATTTCTGGGCCATGGTCTGCAGTTGCAGTCTTTAGCTGTTTTATTTATTTTATCTGCATGACTAATGAGCTGACGCTATTCGCCTTTGTAGATGCAAACATCCAAACAGCAACTTTTAAGAGGCCTGGGAGAATTGATTACTTTTATCTTTTTAGGATAATATTGGTAATTAACTGGTCCAATTGCAAAGATTTATAGCATAATGTGATGAATGGAAAACCATTTTAATTTAGTTTAAAAGAAAATCTGATCCTGTCATCTGCTTGATACTTCAAAAAATAAGGTTAGATCATTTTTATCAAGTGAAAAATAAATAAGCACTTATTTTTAGTTGCATTTTTTCCCTCTCAGCTTGCAATATGATTTTGCTGTTGTTGTTGCTTGTGATTTTTAAAAGCTCCGCTAAGGCTGAAAAACAGGACTCAGAGTGTGAGTTTCAGCTTCTGTTTCCACAGAAATGCGTCAAAAATCTGCCGAGAAGACAGAAACTCTATCATCTGGGAACACACAGTGATTACAAAGCTGTCCTGAGAGACAGAACAGCTCGAGTATTGAACGTCCACATAACAAAGTGAATCCTGACGCTGCAGTGTCATTCTGGACTGACCTGCTCGCTTAATTGAGAATTGACTGCGCCCTCTCGTGGGGGGACGTGGAAAATGCAAGTGGTGACTGAACCAGCCTTTGGTACCTGTGGCCAGGAAGAAAGTAAAATTAGAAAGTAAAATTTCACTCTATGTGTAATAAATTTATTTAATATATGAGTTTCACTTTCTGAATATTATTATTTTCTGGAAAGAGTGACAAAAAGTTGAGCTTATTGGTAAATTTAAACTACACAACGTAAAACAACAAACGTTTTCACTGCGTAATGATGACGTTTAGGCTGCGCATGCGCACAGCCGCAGATCTGTTAGCCGTCGACACGGAAGACTCGGTTTCTAAACAACACCTCGATAATGCTGCGGAAGGCGTTGTAGAAATTTGTAGTCACTCTGTCTTAACTTAAGTTAAATTTTACTTTGCTTTAAAACTATTACAGCTTCTGAGGTAAACATAAAAAAATGGCTGCCGCACTGTTAGCTGTATTGTAGCTTGTTTGCCTCAAGAACGCCGAGAGTAAACTGGCAAGCTGCCGGAAAGCAGACGAAAATGCCAGCTCGGAATATTGTATCCCACGATACTCCTAGCAACAAAGTTAGGTACTCCAGGTTAGCCACAGATGATGACGGCTACATTGATTTACAGGTAAGAGATGACCAAGTTAATGCTGCTGCTCAGTCCTCTTCGGTCATTAAAGCTGAATGTCTGCCTTTTAAATTGCTTTATTCAATCAACACAGTGTAATAACTTGGATCTGGAACAAAACAATACGGAGGTAAAAAAAAAAAATCACTTGCAGTCTTTCACTGCAATTGAGGTCACTGTGTTTGATTTTTTTAATGTCATTCTATTTTATTGTTGATTGTGTATTTTATATTTGTTTAATATAGATTTGGTTTGTGTGGCTACGACCTTGCTCGGGTCCCTTTTCTTAAAGAAATCTTTGATTTCATTTTTTGTTTGTCAAGGGTATAAATAACATAATAAAAAACGTGATTTCAAGCCATCATTCTCTGCCAGTGACCCTACAAGGATGAGCAAGTGCATGATGGATGGATATTTGAGATTTTCTATACTGCTCACAGTGTCAACTAACTTTTCCAAAACTTTTATTTTGGGTGGAATGATGGTGTAGCTTGTTCAGGTGCTGGAAGATTGGCAAGTTTGTTTGACACATTGACATTGATGCAGTAAATAACAACCCACAAAAAATGCATAGATAAAAAAAACACTGTATTGTCCAGGAATTTCTTTAGTTCAAATGACATGAGTTAGTTTTAACCCTCTCTGGCTCAAATTACTTGCAAAGACTAGCGAAGTAGCACTGAGCTGTTGCAAATCTGCAACATCTGCCTGGAGGGGGTTAAGATGTCTTACACTTTTTTTGATAGCCAATTTATTTTCCTCTACAGTTCAAAAGGAGCCCACCCAAGGTCCCATACAAAGCGATTGCCCTCGCCTCAGTGCTCTTTCTCATCGGCTCTACGTTAATCATCATTGGTGCTCTTCTTTTGGCTGGATACTTTGGAGTTACTGTGAGTTCCTTTTAAAAACAGACCTTTCTTTCTCTTATGTTTGTGTGCTGTGCTAAGTTGATGTTGCTTAATAAAACATTACCGCATGTTTCAGAACTCCGACCGAACGGTGCCTGTGCTGATTATCGGCATCATCGTTTTCCTGCCTGGGATTTACCACTTACGGATAGCTTACTACGCATCAAAGGGCTATCCGGGTTACTCCTATGAAGACATCCCAGACTTTGATGACTGAACCACGCCAAAACCTCAGCGGCAGTCTCACTTTGCTTGCATGCATTCATGTATCGCTTGCACTGAAATTAATGGCTAATAACAGCTTATAGCTTAATTGTTTTTTTGGAAATCAGCATTCTTTGTGTAGATTTAAATTTCTAGTTGGTTTGTGAATGTGTTTATTTCAATAAATTATGAAAATGATCTTTTAACAATTCATTCGCTTTATGCCCTTTGTATGATTCAAGTGGTTTATTCTTATAGTAAATGATAATTAACTGAAACCAACCAAAATCATTATTCTCAAAGTTTGAGTGTCAAATTTCCACCTTTCAGAAGTAGAATTGATTCATAATGTTACATCCAGTGCAATAGCTTGGCCTGTAATTTACTTATGTATACAAAAAATCAAAAAAATAGTTTCCCGCACTATGATCCTTACTGTTTATCAGCTAAAGCCTGCCTACTTTCCAGATTTGCTTCTTTTTTTTTCTTGGAGGATTTTATGTGATTAATTCCGATCCTTTGATCGCCATATGGTGCACCTGGTCCCTGTGAGTCAGCATTATCAAACAGGGCACTACTGAAGCAATTACAAGCCTTTCCCCTTTCTGATCTCGGTTATCAGCCTATAAATATCCGTGATTTTAAAGAGACCTGATGAAAGGCCCACCCCATTTTGCACAGCCGGACATCATAATCATGCAAAGATGCTGCTGGTAAAGGTTGGCCTCCTGTAATCCCGTCAGATGCGAGGCTACCTGCTGCTCTCCAGAGGGATAATTCAAGGATGCTTCTCTGCTATTAATTGCCAACCCTCGATCAGTTACCAACTGTACCTGGTATTAGTCAGATCGGATTATTCTCCGTAAATCAGCTCAGGAACTTCTTCCCAACAGAAAGGCTGTTTTCTGTTTTTTCATTGACTGTTGCGTTTTTTAGGAAAGCAATAACCGACACGTGTTGCAGATATATTACAGTAGTCTGAAAATCAGCATAAGACAAAATCAAGGTGATCCTAAATTGAGAAACAAAGATTTAACAGCAGCTGCAATATTGAACTTTATTTAATTGTAAAGTTTTTGCTTTTTGTTTTCTTTGTTTTGTTTTTAATGTATTTTACATTTTTAAAAACCAGACTATAATGAAACAGTAGGATAGTAAAGGTTTTATCGCTTCAGAATGATGCGGTTTTTCCTCATCAACACCCAGCAACAAAGAGAAAGACATGTCTGAGGTTATTGAGAAGTTTCTTATAAAATGGGTCCAAAGGTGTGCAGCAGTTTTAAGTTAGTAGTGCTGCTGCCGATCTGTTTTACTCAAATATTTATCTGGTTATCAATCAATTGATGAATCGATTCATTGTCTTTATCCTTTATCCATGCAGAGGATTATATATTTTATTTTTAATATACATTATATATTTGTGCAATTATTATTAAATCTATAATGGGTTTTTTGTTTGTTTTTTTTTTATAAAGTTTTCCATTATGGGAAATATAGAAATACTGGAAAAATGTATATCAATGTGGCAACATCTGAATCATCACAATTTGTGAATCCGTTTCTTTGGGTCGCGGAAAATATAATGCAAAATTACTATTTGCCTACCTCTATTATGCTCTCTATTTGAACTAAGTAACCATTTACTAAGATCTGTAAATGGTTACAGAGTGAAAATAAAAGCATGTATGCCCGTTGAGACAAAGTCATAATTCATGTACTTATTTTATTTACCCCACTATTGCTACATTGCCCATGTTTTGTAATGAGTTACAATGTAGAAAATCGAAGATTCTTACCTATTATTACAAGCCAAAGAAAATTTGAGGTATTTTGTTGAATATATTTATTTATAGACTGTGTTATTCTCACTTTGTCTTTTTATTGCCTATTTCAATAGTTTCTTATTAGCGGCAAGTAATAACACTAATGTTATTATGTTTGTAATTATTACATATATAATAATTAACGTTACAACGTTAATAATATTATTACTACAACAATAACACTATTATAATAACATCATGCTATGATAATAAGAAACATTATAATTATTGTTATTACTATTATTATTAATATTATCAGTGTAATGTCATTATCGTGTCGTTCGGAGGGTTTGTTTGTGGTACATTACCGCCACCTAGTGGTGCTGTTTCCCGGCTCCCGATTGGCCAATTTAAATGTAACGTAAACGACGCCCCCAATGAGCGACTAATTATATTTCAATGACCAACTTCATCATTTTGCCATGACAGAGCCGCAGAAGTGATTTTAAGGTAAGATCATGGAAAATCAAATTGAACGCATAATAGAACAAGGTTTGAAACTAAAGTGCGACATTAGCCATAGCATGTAGCTAACAGCTATGTAAAAATAGAAGGAAAGACAAGAGTCATGATGCAGCCTGTTTGCTCAAACAAGTTAAGATATTTATCAGGAATATACGTTTAATTGAAAATGTACTTACTTTAGCAACGGAGGTTTTTGAAAAGTACGCTACTGCTATGTAAAGACGATAGTAAAAAATCTGTAATATTATTATTTTTTAAAGAAAACCTTAGTTACAGGAAGCCTTGACAGTATAATTAATCGATACTTGTGGACGGTTTCATTGCTGGGTGTTTATTGGCCCTGGGGTTGGAGGGAATGTTAGCTGTAAGCTGTAGGAAACGAGTCAGATGGCTGCGTGTTTTCCTTTTGTTACAGTCACCAGTGTTTCCCACCCAAAGGCGCTTTTGTTTGAGGCGCTAAATTGCCAGGTCCGGCAAGTCACAGCAACTTAGGGATCATTAACGGAAGTAAATGTTTGTCCTTTCAAAATTAAAGCATTCTATCGCCAAAATCAATGACTGAATCTGATTAAACAAAGATTCACATTTATTTTCGCGGTAAAAACACCCTATGATTTTACCCCAGTTCACCTCTGTAAAAAGAGACCAAAAGAATAGAATTTCAATTGTAAAATTGACATTTTATGTGAACTACAATTTTTTTTAAAGTAAGGTAGTTTATGTGTTATTGTACAGTTTATGTGTACGGTAACACATAAACTGTTATGTGTTATCGTACACATTACAGTTTATGAAGCCAAAACAAAAAGGGAAACGATGGCCTGCTGTGGAAAGACAAACATGTTGTAGATTATCTCTTTTTATCTCATCTTGAATAGATAGTTAATGTTTTCATTTTTGATAGTCTAATATTGCCAGAATCTATTGCAAATTCTCAAAATGCAACACTCATTTGCATTGAATTAGTTTGAAAAAATATATATTTACCTCACTATATATATTTGATCTTCCTATCACCATCACGAAAACTAATTAATTGGTGCATCTCTTAAGGTATTGTACATCATGCTCACCTAAAATTATCAAAATGTAAATAGTTTCTTTACTTACTTTGGTTAAGTAGTTAAAAATGCCAAGCTTTGAAAATGTCAAAATAACAAAAAGCCATTATAGCCACTTAAGTTTAAAAGCTCAGCTCTAATTAGAATTTAGCTAGAAATTAGTTTTTCTGCTGGTGTGTGTGTATATATGGGCAGACCTTTATTTTGAAAGCGCGAACGGGAAGTGGCTCGCCGTGCCGGTGCGCAACTCGACGGACGTGGTGCGCAACTCGACGGACGTGGTCACGGCCACCGTAGTGGAAGGAGGGATGAGGCTAATGAGAGGAGGGACACCGCGGGGACAGAGACCACGGCAGAGCTTTAACTCACCCTGCGGCGAGGAGCCCTGCGCTGCTGGACGCTCTGCGTCGCCTGGAAGAGTCGCTCCTTTTATTTTAAACAGCGGAAAGCACTTTGAGCAAGTTTGCATCCAGGAGAGCACTGTAGTGAAAGTTAAACTTAAATGGGCTGAGGTTGGATGCTTTTCGTGTTTGTTTTCACTGAAGAGGCAAAGAAGTTTGCGGGACGTCCGGTCACCACGGAGAGGCGGGATTAACATGGTTTCTCGGATTGAAAGGTCAAAAAATGTGTCCACCTGCGCCCCGTTCCTCTTGATCTAAGCTTATTTTTGACCACAAATATCCGTGTCGGTAAAGAAATGGACACTTAGACCGGCCTGCAAGAAATCTCTGAAGAAGAGCATCCATGGATTGAGAGGCTGTACTTCCAGCTCAAGTGTAAAGTGCCTCATGAAAGGTAAGGTGCAGGTGGAGCCAAGACGTCCACTAGTGATTAAACCCTCAGACCGGAAACATCTTTTGTTTAGTCATTTAAACCAGGCGCACTTCCCTGATCTTTTGTTTGTTGCGTGTTCATTTCTACACTCAATTAATCCCGCTTTTCCACAGCTTAAATACCCCCAGTAACAGCCACGCTCACTATCCTGTGCCCTCACTGTAAAAGTGTTGTTGTTTTGGGTATCGCATGCACTACTTGTAATCTGTGAGCGGGTCTTTTTTACATGGTAAACCATTCTAAAGAGGTTTAACTGTCTGCATTGCCCTTTTAAACCAGCAGCTCACCTCCCTGGATTAAAACAAGGAAAAAACTGGGAGCAGCGCATATGTATGCACAAACTATTTGAAAAGCCCGTCTTCTCCTGTGGCATGCATCAGAGTCCCAGAGTAACACAAAAGATGCGCCTGTTTTGTTCAGCAGAAGATCTTGGTGTTTGTGTCAAGCGCATCAGTTTAGCAGCCTGCTGCCTCTGTACGGTGCAACCGTGTGGGACAAAAGCGAGTTCCAACAGTTTTACACAAAGGACTGCAGCTCTTCTTCGCACTGTAGTCCCGCTGATCACTTTATTGAGAAATATGCTTCCCTGCAGAGGTCTGCTGTCTCGTTACGGATATGTATTTTCAAACCCACCTTAGTAAGATTCACATCAATAATAAATCCGCTTGGATGCAAATGTCTTTGATTGTTTTTGACGATTTCACGGTAAGTTTCAACATGTATGTTCTTCTAAAAAGGAACCCTCTGTTGGAAAAACATCTTATCTTTGCTGTTTATAACAGTTGTACTTCACGGGTTTGGAAAAGCCCCTGAATTATTTACACAAAACAGCGAGAACCTGTTTTTCATTAGGAATCAGTGTTAAACACGGTATCATCCAAGCCCTCGAGGTGCTTAAAGCCTGTGCACGTGAGGAGCTCAGGTGTTGCTTTACACAGTGATGTTTCTTAATGCTTGTCGTCTGGAAAGCCTCTATAGTTAATCCCATATATTGCATTGTTTAAATATGAAGATTACATGACCAGAGGTTCAGCTGTGGACAGACTGACGTGTTGTTCTTACAGATGTCTCATTTATGAGTCGAATAAGGCGGGAGCCCATAGAAATAGATGAAGAAATGCATTCATGCCTGATCCAGCAAGAGAGTACCGACAGTCAATTAATTTCTCTAGCTTTAAATTACATCAGATGTCATCCTTTATTCTTTTCAAGACAAATGGATCCACTTCTAAAGGTTCAGAAATGGATCGGTTACTGGCATTGAAGTATCCTGAGGTTCTAAAAAGTTCTTGTTTTAAACGTCGGTGCTTCATATTGTCTAAGTTTTCCTTATGGGGCTGATGTGTTAAGAAATGACTAACATGGGCCAATAACGATGTTGATACCAATATATCTTGCATCTCTCATAATCCATATTCTGGCACCAGTAGAAATCACTGATGCCAGATTTCTACTGAAATCTGGCATTAGTGATTCATGCAACCAAAAGCATAAATCAAATTTTCTTTGTAAGTTTTGCATGAATACCATGACACCCAAGTTATTTTCCTAAAAGTTGTCCATTATAATCACATACTGATCCATGCTGGTATAGATCCAAATCCAGTTAATTTCAATACGATGCAATCAGATTGAAATAAATATATGGCACAATATTATTCTTGTTATGTTACGGTACAATCACAATTACTTGATTAAAAAGTTTTATCTAAGGAACTGCATCCAGTGGCTTTGCAGCATGGGTTTTGACTTGTCCATTAATGCCCCTTTCATCATGCCATTAAAAGCTGTCCATAGTGAAAGAAATGAGTCTCTTTGTGTCAGTGTTCAATAAATTTACTGCAATACGTCAGCATTCTGTGCTAAAGTTCATGACCTCAGACTTTAGGGCTTTGCTTAGTTTTATGGCTCCAACCTGCTTCTGAGAATTATAGGAGGTGAAGGACAAAAGCTCAGGACTTAAAGGGCAACGCGAGCTGCTTTGCTTTGCTGCATCTCGGCTCCCGAACATTAATGTAGATCATCTCAGGAGAGAAGAAAAAAATTCAATCAGTCTGCTCAGGCATGAAGCACATGGGTAATTTATTGGTGTAATGTGAGGAATTATTCAGTCCCTGCAGAAGGTGCACAGAAAACCCTGAATGCAAGAGAGAGACTGACTGCAAGTGAGGAATTTGAAAACACTCTGCCTGTAATTATTGCTAAACCTTGTAGTGCCATATGTTAGCGTATTGGCCATCACTGGTAATCCATATACTGTGGGTTTTCCCCGGGATGTGGGGACTCCCCTCCCGTGCTCGCTGTCTACTCAGCTTATTTCCCATTTTGTTCAAATAAACGTCAATGGATTTTCCAAACTAGGTTGTGTTGCCAGGAACAAAATCCATGCATTGACTGCTCCAGTCTGCCGACTGGTTCCAGAGTTTTGGGACCAGTCGCTGTGTTAATAACTGTGTTTTGCCGATTACAAATCTTTGGTTGGCCGGTCAGAGTTTCTGCCCGAGTAACACTTGTAGTTGCGGCACAAGTTTGTACAAAGGCCACGGCCTGTCAGGATTAAGAAGGATTACTAAGAGAGTAATACTACTGCTTATCAGGCCTGTATCTGTCACAAGCATCACTGATGGCTCTGCTTAGGCACTGAGGGATAAGACATACTCTCTCACACACATAAGGTCAAACTGACAATACAGAAACCCATATATTATGGAAATATAGAGCTCTTGTTTTTTGGGAGACTCCCAACATTTAATCTAAAACACCTGCATATCCAAGGACAGAGCATTTATCTATCTACACATCTGCAAATGTTTAGCGACGCGCTTCTAGCTGCATTTCAGCAGGGAAAGTCTGTTAAGACCAGTCAGTTCAAGCATCACGTGTCCTCCACGTCTGACCCTGAACATCATATTCGATTGTTTACCAGCCGGTAAACAATCCAGTCTCCACTAGAAGAAAGTCTGGACCCCCCCCCCCAAGGGCAGACCTTTGTGACTCGATATGACAGGGATTGATCAGTGTACCGCTACATGAAAGCATGTCCTTGATGTGTCTCAACAGTTTGATCTCTAATTCAGTTAAACTATTAACACTCGAAACAGGAGGCCAGGATTAGACTGGGTGTTACAAATGTACCGTCCAGAAGGCTAAGTCATGCCGAGATCCAAAGCAATTTGTGTCAGTGAAATCCAGAGGAACACAGCACCATTGCATATTGTCAACATGCGTGCATTGGTTTGAAATATCTGCTGCTGAGGTTTTTGTTTTGTTTTTTGATAAAGTATTCATATTTCTTGGGGGTGGCAACGTCATTACCATGGCCATTGCCTTTCTCTGCAATTCTGCTCGATTCAAATCTAGAATTTCAACCGGGCCAGTCGAGGAACAGAAGGAGAAGTTGTGAATGATGACGTAAAGTTTCTGCGCTGTTTTAAAATTGCAGTCTGCCTGTAGTTTTAGCAATGGCAGAGGTGCAAGCGAATAAAGCTGCTCTGTCCTTGTTGGCCACGCTTTCAAATATCGAATAAACTTTAACAGCTGCCTCGTTTGCATCGGCAGTGGACGGCGGTTTTAGTGCAGGCAATTTTGGCTGAGCTTCTTACCGTCAAACTGGTTTGTCACATGCATCACGGGCAAACGTTTGCAACTGTGTAAAATTTAAAACCTCAACACAGTCCACTCTTCCAGCAAGCAGTCGTTTCTCAATAAGTAAAAGTCCAGACCTGCTGTAGTGCAGAACAAGAGACTGGTTTTACCAAGTGCAACATCATGCTCTGGGAATGTGTTTCTTGAACAGGGGCTGGGAATGTAGTCAGAATTCATGGGAAGACGGTGGAGCTAAATAGAGGGAAAAACTAGGAGAAAAACCTTTTAGAAACTCCAAAAGTGGGGAGCAAATTCACCGCCCACCAGGACAACAACACTATAAGCACAACCAGAGCTGCAATGGTTCAGATCAAAACGTTTTTATGTTTTAGTATTACCCAGTCAAAGTCCAGACCTAAATTCAGTTGTGAATCTACAGTTTCCATCCAGTCCAACTGAGCCTTTGTTATTTTTGCTTGAGGAATGGCCAAAATCTCAGTATCCCTGTCATGTAAAGCTGTAATTGCTTTGAAAGGTGGATTTCTACAAAATATTTATGCGTGGAGCTCGATGCAAAACTCAGTTGTCAATTTTTTTTGTGAAATAAACCATATGTATGTTGTCTTCTTACTTTACAGTTTTGCCCTGAATACCTTTTCAAGGCATTATGTGTGTTACATTGCATCATTTTATGCATTCACTCTGAATTTAATATCTATCCTCCTTCAGAGGCCCTCAGAGTGCACATGCCAATTAAATGGCTCTGCTCTGCTGCATGAGGAAATAACCTGCTTGTCTCTGTCTAATACCGCACCTGCAGACAGAAACCCCCTCCGCCCCCATTCCAGGCTTTCCTTGTCTGTCTTCACAAGACTGTCACATAGTACATCCTGGTGCTGAAGTATATTTCGGCTTACTGGAGGAAAGGTGAAGCTGATTTGAGATTGCCAAATGATATTTGAGGTCTAGATATATACTTATACTAAATTGGAGAAACACTGTATCATGGGAATTTTCTCATTCTCTAAAAAAAAAGTCAGAAGGCAAAAGGAAGAATCATGCCATAAAAGTGCAATCACATCCATCAGTTTGTTTCCTGCTGGAGGTGACACATAAACAATTTGGACTGCACAGATTTGTTGTTTATCTTCTGAATCCATTGAGAGCGGCTTTCATTTCAACATCCCAGAGGGACAACAGAGGGCTGTTGAAATGAACCTTGCGCTTTTGCATTTCACTGTGATGCCTGACTGACTCTAAGATTCTTCTAAACAAGAAAGCCAGGAGGATATTGTGAAGTTCATATTTCTGCTTTGCTATTCTGGGCTGTTTGTTTGCTTAAGCGCTCCTAAGCGATTAAATGTCTCCAGCGGATCATGGAGTCGGTTTGCATTTGTACGGTCCATCTGCGGCTGCATCATCACCTAGCATGCGTCCCACCTCTTTTCTAAGCACAAGCCACCTTCTGAAGTTACTCAAATGAACTTTAAGCAGTGCGCTTATGGTAAGTGTACTGAATGAAGAGAATTGCGGGAAGGGTGGAAGGGCTTCCTTTATGCTGGGAGGGCAGCAACTTTAACGAGTCTCTAATCCATTTTGAAGTAGGCAGAGGAGCCACTTTCTTCAAGTGGAGTCATGTTTGTCAGACTAATTAGGAAATCAAAATCTGGAGTTTGTTTTACCCTTTTTTTTGAGAAACTCATTTGAGTCATTTGTGCATTTAGTCTTTAGATGAATCTTGCATGATTCTGCTGTTTGTTCGTCATGTGTTGTCTTAATCTTAATCTAAGTAAAGCTCTTCATCCCACAGAAATATGTTTTTGCTGCTTAAGCATTAACAATAAGGTAACATTTGGAATTGGGAGACTTACCTTTCAGTAGGAATGGGCATTTATTTATTTTTTGGTACATTTCTTAGCAGAAGAATTTTGATTCATTGTTGTCACAATAAATCCCAATTAATGTTTAACTCACAAAACTGTCACGATTTACGTGGGTTGTTAATTTTAGTATTTTCTCCACTATGCATGTGCAGTGAGAGTGTCTTAAATAAATTACAAAATATGATTATTGCAGTTTCTGCAATAATCATTGCAGAAACTGCAATGATTATTATAGAAGTGTTATAAATTACACTTCTTTATGTCCGAAAGAAGCATACATTGTATTTGTGATTGCCATCATGCAGTCACAACCATACAGTTGCCCGATAAATAAGTAATGAATAGCTCTTTTGGTCACTTTTATTACTGTCACAGAACCACCACAAAATATTGTGATAATATTTTAAATTCGTATCGCCCACCTCTAGCTTTCAATGTTGTTCCTTTCTCCTGCCTACTGCTGTTGACCCATTTAGATTCAGACAAGATCTCATGATTGTGCTGGACCAAACCCAAGCAACAGGTTAATCTGACCTTAAAGAGGTCTTCCTCATCGCTAACAAGCACGCTTAAGTCCTAAACTTCCACAGGATGCAAAGTCTAGGTGTTTTTTTTTCACTGGCTGTTTTGAGAAGCTTTTATTGGATTGGCTCAGTTTGCCTTAAATCCAACATCAAATCAGATTATGTTTTCAAAGAATACACTTATTCATCAACCAAAGCACATCTGGAATATGGTGTTTGGCTTGGATAATGTGCAGACATAAACTCCAGGGATTACATGTGTCTGAGGGGGGGATGCCTGAGGGATGTCCCCATGCAGCGGGAATTTTGTCAGTCTTTCAGTCTTCCTGATGAAGGGTAAAAAGAATGCACGGTCCTGTTTTTCAGACTGCAAGATGTGTGGAGGAGAGTGACGGACGGCCATGGGACTGG
Source organism: Poeciliopsis prolifica (assembly GCF_027474105.1). Taxonomy (NCBI): domain Eukaryota; kingdom Metazoa; phylum Chordata; class Actinopteri; order Cyprinodontiformes; family Poeciliidae; genus Poeciliopsis; species Poeciliopsis prolifica. The sequence continues at coordinate 6,191,655 of NW_026562406.1, read as the reverse complement.
AGAGACGGTGGCTTCAGGCTGTCACCACTGCTGTAGCCATCTGTCTGCTAAGTAAGTATGCTAATGCAAATATGGATCAGCTGCATTCATTATTAATGTATTTGCATTTTGAATTTTTCTCTTGATGGCATTGTCCTTTTCAAGCACATGTACATTTTCTTGGGTTAGCTGAAAAAGGTAATAATTAACCCCTAGCAGAAATCTGTATTTGTGTATATATATATATATATATATATTACAATATATATAACAATATTATTGTTTATTGCGACAACTTCTGGGATATATATATATATATATATATATATATATATATATATATATATATATATATATATATATATATATATAAAATACATTATGCCATTACCAGTAAATTAATTGAAAAAGATCTCAAAGCAACAATATTATTGTTTATTGCGACAACTTCTGGGACAATTTGTCATCCAGCAAAATTGACAGACCAAATCACAAAGTCCATGTTTGTTTAATCGTCAGCATTATTTGCCCCATTTTACAAATACTTAAACATGATAAAAAAAAACATTAGAAAATTAGCTTAAAAACTTTTTAAATATCTGTCAAGTTGGAAAAATTTCCAGTCTTTTGTAATGTAGCTCTTAGTGACTTCAGCTAAAGCTGAAGGACAGATATGTGGGGAAAAGTGAGAAAAATATGTTCCTAAAGTTAACGTCAATTGATCTTGTCACCATAGTATCCAACAGTGATATTATTCTTTTCTAAATTACGTAATATTTTTGCAGCACTAGCTTTGGCTTTACACAAGCAAGCATCCCTCGCCAACATTGTTACTTAGGATCAACAAGCATCTGGTGAAGCTCTGAGACGCAGTGAGTGGATGTTGTCGATCAGCTGGATGCAGACGCTCCGCATGTACAACATGGTTTATGTCGGGGAGAGAGTGAAGAGGAGGGGTCGGAGCTCAGACATGAGTGGACAAGAGAGAATGGGAACAAAATCCAACTTAAACAATATATCTCTGGGTGCGGATTAAGATCAATCCTGGATTTATGCTACCCCCCCTCAAACTCCAGACCCCAGGCACACGACCTTGTGTGCGTGCTTGTGTTTGTGGAAGGGGGGTGGTGGGAGGTGGGATTGATCGTGCTGGTTCCACAGACCATGTGTATACCCCAGGGGGTGGTGAGAGGTTGGCTGGACCAAACACAGAGGCCCCTGCTGCATCAGAGCCTCACCCCTCCTTTTTTTCCCCTCCCTTTGAGATTAAAGTAATCGCCAGGCCAGATGAGTAGTGGAGCAAACACTGGCACCCAGTTGAGCACACACCCATGTTAGCACATGACAGCGAAGGAGATAAAGGAGGTGGAAGGACTGCTTCTTGCTCCAGGTGTCACTAATGGGATTGCAGCTACTCAGTCTTTTTTACCAAATGCCCGCATGATGGTTGTGAATGCCCTGTAATGGCCTGGCTTTTAGCAGTCGGGGAAAGTCAAACTCAGGAGCTGATCTGTGACCGGATTCTGCCAGAATCAGTTATGATGTTATTTTTGTATAACCCGTGTGCTGATGACCTCTTATTGGCTTCTCTGTCGGCATGGGCTGGTGAGGTTATGAACCTGTGGCATTTATTCAGAAATGTTGCATAATATAATTGCTTTTATTTAAAGCAAAAAACCAGCAGTAATTCACACTTCTGGTAGAATAGTTAATAAATCATATTATTTCAGTTGCTACAACCAGGTTTCTTACTGGCCAACACGGATGTCCAGTTTTCAGTTCTGACGGTTCTGAATTTGACAGATGAAAAGAAAAAATAAAATATAATCAAAGCACATCCTGTTTGTTCATGAGTTTGTTGAAAGTTGTTCGTTTGGCCGTATTTAAAAAAATCAGATTTACAGCATTCGACTTAGAATACAGATCAGAGCCAGTCAAATGAAAAGCGGTAGTATGAAATCACCGACCCATTGACAAGTACATCTTTAACAATGTTACATCTTTTGTTAATATTTGGATTTCAATGCATGGAGAAGAATATAAAATAAATACCCACTAAATTTAATATTTGTGTTTTGCACAAGCTGAAATTTTTCCAAACGGCTGAAAGATGTGTTCTTTCAGCCAGCAGACTGGCAGTGTGCAGCAGAGGAAGGGCTGCTACTCAACCTGAGAAAACTCTGATAATTCTGTCTCTTTTCCCTTTATTGTGTTAATGAGACTGTAATCAATTAGTTGGAAAATTTAGGTGTTTTTTAATTTTTTTAAAAACATTTCTGTACTTTGTCGTTAAGTTTTCTCAGTAAAATTGATCCATTCTTCCTTAACAACTTTCACAAAAACAAAATCCCCCAAAACAATCTCCAAAATTTCAGAGCATGTGATCCGACTCTATTTGAGGCTGTAGCTTCCTTTGAAAAGGAGCGTCTATAATTTGCCCGTTCCTTGTTTATTGCCTCTTGCGTTGTCTGCACAGATCCACCCAGGCCAATTCGTTGATGATATGTCATCGTCTCTCCAGGTTTGTCTCAGGGTTTGGCATCGCTGGTCCGTGCCAGAGAGGGTGGCTCTGCAGAGCTGGACTGCAGTCTGACTCCATCGTCCAAAGAAGCCACCACCCCGAACCTCTTTCCCTTACACGTTGTGGAGTGGGTGCGCCTTGGCTACAATGTACCTGTTCTCATTAAATTTGGAGTTTACGCTCCTCGTGTTCATCCTAACTACAAAGGTAAGAGAAGCAACATGAATTTCTCTTTGAAGAACAAGCCTCTGGCTTCCGTAGCTCAAGAAACCATGATCCCCCCAGATAACAGACTTATTTGGTAACAAAACTTTCCTTCATCTTTTAAAACCATAGGAAGTTGTAAGGAGGCTACACTGGTATTAATGACGACTTGGGGAGGAGAAGTTGGGTTCAAACCCTACCCCAAACAGATAATCCATGCAAAGCACTGTAATTACAGGTGTTCAGTCTGTGTTTTCAGCATGCACTTGTACAGCAGAGCAGAGGGGAAGGGCGAGAATGAGCGACAGTTAAAGAGGGGGTGGGGTGGAGATGAGAAAGGAGGAAGGGGCATACCAGGAACGCTGCTCACTGGGGGATTAGGAGTGGAGGTGGGGGCTTGGTTGTGAACTGACAGTGTTTTATTAGTATGCTGAAGGGTGACCCAGTAAGAGGAGATTGTTGTGCTGGAAGGAGGATGGATGAAGCATTGGGAATAATGGGAGTTTTTCCTTGCTGGAAGCCCTATAATCCCATCATTGTCTGCCAGAGCCCAAAAGACAAAAGAGGGGTATCGCAACCTCCCGTTGCGCTTCCAAAGCCGACAAGACCACTGGGGCACCCCAAATCCTGTACTGTCCCAACTGGGTCACCAAAAAGTACAAAGTTCCCAAACATCCCAGCTCATTTGTTGTGTGGGTGTGCAGAGAAACATGTGAAATACCTGAGGAACCGCACTGTCACCTGGAACACGCTTCCAGCCATCAGGTCCTTTTAGGTGGTGCTTATGCAGCCTTAGACGTCATCTCTTGCATGTTGCACCCATATTAATGTCAATAACACGGCAGAGGTGAATTGTAGTGTAAAAAAACTAGGTGTTTTCTTGCTTCCTCATATTCATCCTTTGTGTGTTTTTTTTTTTTGTTGTCTGGTGTGGCTTTTGCCTCTGACTGCCTCAGATCCTCATATTTCCCCTCCCACTGGGAGCAGATGGCAGCATGTGGAGCGGGCCTAATGTATATTGCCCTCAAATTAAAATGTTTTTGGGATTGTAGATGTGATGCTGAGACCGGCTAAAGTCACAAAACGTTTCCCGATCTTTGGTTTAGCCTGTCTGAGGACACCAGAGGAAATGCGGGGGAGCGTCAAGCTGAAGATCAAGATCAACCCATAAAAGATCAGGAAAAAGATCTATGAATAATGGAGGAGCTGTGCTACTGGTCACTTCCTTTGTAAACGGAGCGGATTCTACCAGTTAAACTAAATACCTCTGTATCTATTCCTACCGCTTTTATATTTCGTCTTGTGAAACTAATTTATTTCTTGTTTTCTTCCAGCATTACCGTGTAGATAGTTCAGTCCCTTTCCAGTCCACTCTGGCCAGCCTCCATCTCCTTGTAAAGCCTCCTGATAGATAGAATGGATGTTGGACAGAAAGTTGCTCCATTAGGTTTTTATAGCTTGAGATTTTGCTTTATAACCAAATCCTTACTTTTACATTCTTCACATCTTTCTGTTTGTCTGCTGTGTTCCTGTGTTTTCATGACGCTGTTTGTTCACTAAAGTTTTTTAACAAACCTCTACTCTTCACATTACACATGGATTTATACTGAGATTTAAAAAAAAACACAGGTGAACTCAGTTTATTGTTTGTTAGCATTTCTAGATTTTTCTTAGATGTAAAAGAGAAAAGCGAGTTGGATACAAATATCCAGCACACTTTCCACATCACAATTGTGTACCTATCTTACAAAGTCCCAGAAAAATTGGACCACTATGTAACAAAATGTGAAAAGTTAAAGGAGAATCCCTATGTTTGCAGGGATTAGAGATGTTTAAAACTAAAAAGCTTTCACTGTTAAAGTAGATTATGCTCCCAGTTTTTCTGCTGTACTCATTGCATTGCAAATGATGTCAAATGCTGGGTGTCCTCAGCCTGCTGCTATGTCCCAAGGTCGGTTACGCTATTAGCAATTTTTATCAGCGGAGATGAAAAGAATCTCATTGAGTGGCATCCGTGGTGCTTGTTTCTGTCCATTAAAGCAGCTGTTTTTGATATAATATCAGGTGCGCTTGAGCTTGTGCTGTGTGTGCTCAAGGAGTGTCCCCACTCCAGCCATAGAAACCATTAAACACAAGCCTGTCCAGCTCTCAGAGAATGCTTCTTATTTCGCCGTTGCCTGTTTCCCACTCTTGGCAATGCCCTGCAGGGCTGAACATTAGTCAGCTCACAACTAAGAGGAAACAGCCAGACCAAACTGTGACTGACACTCTTGCAATAGCAGGCTTTAGTTGTATCTGTCCAGACAATGTGTTTGAGTCTGGCAGTGTCAGGATGGTTTACTGTCGCAGGGCTAGATCAAATGTCTCCTGTGTTGTGAAGAAAATCAGCAGTGACTGTGAGCGGGGGGCTCTGACCCGAGGTTAGGACGACAATGGGCAAACCCCCAGATCTCAGCGGGCCGCCCTCACACTCGCAGTGTGACTTGTGAACGCCCGGGAAAGTCAGAGCCTGTGTTTTTCACACACGTTCAGGAGTCAGTAAAACATTTAGAGTCTGTAATGTTGACAACTGGTTCAGACAAATGCTAAATTTTCACCACTCGCTTCTGGTACAGTTTTGTGAAATTTATTGTTAAACAGCCAGGCTTACGTAAATGTGGGCGTGTTTTATTTTCAAAAGCAAGGGGGAAAATTGAAACATAAACCGGAATGTCAGTTTTTCTGGACCAGGTGATTGTGCAGCTCACAACAACACATAAAAAACACAAGAGACTGAAACCGAAGTCCTTCTTTTTTGTAATCTTGGGGATGCAGAGTGATGCAGGGACCCAAGTGCCTGAGGTTCCATGTCTTGCAGGGTTCCTGCAGAGTCGGCAAAAGTATGCAAACAATTTGATTGAAGTATTTCATTGGCCTGTTCAAAAAAAACATTTGTAATCTCAGACTTTTTTTTCTATCCTGTTCAGTACATTTATAACAACCTGTCCATCCATTCATCTGTTTGGGGCGGCATTTATCACATTTATCATTTATAACAATAAGAGATTTGATTTGTCAGTGTCAATAAATTACAAATAATGACATTTAATGAAACAAAACAAGACTGTTTGTATTGTCAATTTTACTATTTTCTCAACTAAGAGTATAAATAAATATCTCAAAATGTGAAAATATAATAAAATTACTTTACATTTTATTGACACAAATCACACTTCCTTATATGAATGGAGTCTAAATACCCGTATTACATATTATATTAAAAGTTTACAACTATAGAAATATCTTACATTTTTAAAATAAGCCTGACAACACCTCAAAATCTGGGAAATTGTGACATTTTACTAGAAAAAAAGTATTATTCTTATTTCAAAATTAAAATAAGAATAAGCCTTCATCTAAAGTCTGTCCAACTGAACTACGGAAACAATGACCAGACACATGAAAATAATTACCATGAGGTTATCTCTCCCTGATTCTCAAACAGACTTCATGTTTTATTCTGGGAAGAAGTTGAAATACGTCTTACTGAACTCTGAAGTACCTTTGCGAAGATTTGAAAATTAGATCAAATGCTTTGTGGCCGTGCCTAAACAACTTACGCCCGTATTAAGTTGAGTTACTGTAGTAAATGTGGGCACATGAGCTTTGTGAAGCTGCGTCCAGCGCGCTAACTACAAGCTGGACGCAGCGAGAGGGGCAGAGTTAACTGTAATCTATCCCATGACAAAGAGCTATTCATAAGAGGGTTAAACTGATTAGTGGGACAGGAGGATTGAAGAGAGAAATTTGGGGGGAACCAGAGGGGGCGAGCTGCCCGAGACAGCGGCCGGTCCCAGACTTATGATTGTATTCAAATCAAAACACATCCCACAATGCACCACTGCCCCGACTCCCTGACTCACATGTGGATGAACAAAGCAAAGCAAAGCTGATGCTTCTCCAAACAAAACAAAAAAAGAGCTGCCTTCCTCCAAAGGTTTTCCTGTCAGCATATTGTATGAAATCTGCAGTGCTACACCTGCTTTATTTAAGAATATGAAACGAGAAAACATTTGTGCTGAAGCTGCAGTTTCCATTGAGCTGATGAAATACAGTTTTCCTGCTTAGATGAAAGAACAAAAGCTGTGTAATCACAAAGCATCCCGACTTATAGGGGTTTCACCTCCGGGTACTTTGAAAAAACCCGAGAAGGAGGAGATAACATCTGAAAGCCGAGCCGCTGCCGGCCCACCACCCACAGGGTGAGAACCTCACTCGCTAATATGAAGAGGCTGCGTCTTAGAGTTCAAACAGCGCTGGTGGGATTAGCGTTTCCATTTTCTACCCTTGGCTGCACTGCAGCTCAACCTGTTGGAAACAAGGACTCATTTTCAACTTAGAGCAGATCTGTCATGTGATTGCGACTGGATGAAGGAAAAAAAAAAGGACTATCCAGGCGGAGGTGGCGATGGAGCAGCGGCCATTGTTTCAACCAATCGCTCTGTTCTCCATAGAGCTTAATGACATTTGTCTCTTGAAGGTGGACTTTGAGTTAGTGTAGGACGGGACAGGGGGGTGATGAATGCGTCTGCTGGAGCTCGGGGGTCAAGAAGGTCAACCTCTCATTGGTTTCAGTGGATTATCGATGCACATAATTTGAGTAACCTCTCCATAACCTCTCCCTCAGTTCTTCTCCAATTCAAACACGTGAAGGGTTGTTTGTATGCCATCGGTTTCCCATTTTTCCACACTTGTGTCCAGTCGTATCGCCGAACCTTGTTTTTAGTGTCTGACTGGGCAGAACACCTGCCAAGTGCCATCTTAGGTTTTAAAACGCAACATTCAAATTTGGATAAAGCGCCATTTGTCACACAGCCTGGTTGTTTTGTCCGCCCGCAGGGTGAAAGGGAAAGTCTCCTTTCTCTGTTGTTCATTATTTCTTTCATTCTCCCCTCTCTGTCTCTTGGGGTCTGGATGTCCATCCAATGCGATGTTGTTTCACTGCTTGTAATTTTTCAAATCTTTGACAGTAGAAACCCCCTGCTCTCCCTCGGCCGTGCACCATCGACCCGCCCCCTGCCCATGTTTGGCCGTGTCGTGTTTCTACAGCAACTGAATTTAAATCTAAACCCAGAGCCCGGGCTTTCCTCGGTCTCATCACTATGGTAACCTGAGAGCACGAGGAATGACGGGGTGGAGCTGGGGAGGGAGGTTGTCGTCTCTTTGTGGTGATGGACATGGGGGAGGATACGGGAGAGGGTTAAGACAGGGCTGGACAGTGAAACCAGGCTTCAGGGGGCAGGGCACTCTCCGGTTTTTTGAAAATCAACATGTACTCACACTCACATGCCCCAGGGCCCTATGGCATCGTCGGGATTTCCACCGGCTGTATTTTAGCGATCCCCACAATGAGCAGCCTGACTCTTGCACACAGAAGTGGGCGATAAATTCCACATCGATTGAGAAAAGGTTGCAGAGGAAATGTGCAGCCGTGGGAGGATCCCTCATGGCACGATTAGAGGAAACCGTTTAAAGTCATCCCGATACCTGTTATCATCTCCCCGCACATTTCCCCCACCGCTCTCCCAACCCTGCCCAGCTGTTTGAAAGATGCTGACCCGAAACCAAAGGCATTCGTTTTATGGATCCTCTAAAGCGAGCGCCGCTCCCATCAAGTGCTTGTCCGTCTTCCAGGAGGTCAGTCAATCATTAAACCCAACTATTAAGCACAGCAACTACCCCGACAGGAATGCAGGGTTAATTGTTACCTATTGTCTGTCTTCACTCTCTGTGTGTGTTTCAACCTGTCTTAAGGCCGTACACACAGCCACATAAAATGCAAAGCTTTCAGGCATTAATCAACGGATCTTTTTGTCTGGAAGAAAAAAATGTGTTGAATTGTGAGATTCTAAATGACGCTAATGCTGTTTGAGGGTGCAGGATATAGAAGACTGTTTAAGGTTAAGTGAAGGAAACATTTTAGTCTGATATCCCTAAATAAAAATTTATGCAACCAGTTTCTTTCAGAAGTCACCTAATTAACATGTTGTGTTAATTCGCTGTTCTACGAAGGCCTCGGAGGTTTGTTCGAGAACATTAGTGTACAAACAGCATCATGAAGAAACACATCAGCTCTGGCAGAGCTGCAGAAATCCACAAAAAGCTTCCAGCAGGACAGCTAATGGTCACGAAATGCACATGTCTATGTGGTCATGGTAGAATGTCAAGAAGAAAACCACTGATGAAAGAAAGCGTAAACAAGTAATATTTGCAGTTTTCCACAAGCCACAGAACTTCAGATTTGATTCAAAGTCAGGTGGAGCAAAAAAAATAAAGGAATCCTGGAAGAAAACTTGCTGCTAGGGTTAGAAGTTTGCTTTTCAATCGTACTGAGCTTGAGGTACTTTGCAAAAAAGGAATTGGCAAAAATGTCTAGATATTCAAAAAGATGTAAACCAACAAACTTGAAGCTACAAAGCATTGACCCTGAAGAGAAATCCACACCACTCTCTTTTCAGTTTCATTTGTAAATAAGATAATAAAAGCCACAAATCATTCTCTTTCCTCTTCTCAATTATACGCAAATTTGTGTCAGTTTTGCAAATTACATTAAAGTTTGCAATTTATATAAAAAATGAGAAAAAAATTTAAGTGTAATGACTGTCTTAGCAATGCATTTATTTGATTTTGCTTGGATGTGATTTTAAAACATTTTGCAAAGTTTAGCGATTCACAATCGGCCGGACCAGGAAGGAGGACGGGTCGGTGGGAACTCCTTCACATTTCCGTGTTTACTTTCAAACTGCTCTGGCAGCGTCTGGTATGAGCATCGTGTGTGTTTTCCCCCCTGCCCGCATCCTCCAGTCATTTAAAGCCCTCAGATTGAAGGGCAAAAAAAAAAAAAAAGGAGTTCATTGAGAGACAGAATAAAAGGAGGGGGTGTACCCTGAAAGCCAGGCTGCAGTCACCAGGCAACTAGCATATCAAGTTTCAAAGCTTGACAAGGAGTTGTAAGAAGTACAGAGGGGAGCGGAGGAAGCGGGGCATCGGGTGTGTGTGGTAGAAACGCTTGTGCGCGCTCCATCTGCGTCTGAGCGTGCGCTCACACAAGTGCAGAGTGCATCTGCCATGCTTCTTCTTGTTTATCTCTATCCTTTGCCCCCCAATGAACAAAACACATGACTCATTTCTCCCATGCATTGTCTTAGATTTACATTTTTAGCCCTGCACTCCTGAATCCAAAATAAAAGTGAGTCATATACATATTTCTTTTCATCGAAGTTCTTTAATAAAACACATTCAAGAATTCCTGGCTTGCTAACTGTAGCTCTCCGCTAAGCCGCCCAAACCCTAAATGACAGGACACCGTCTTCATCTGTCATCTTACATATCATTTTAACCATCACTGCAGTGACTCATGTGTTTGCGCCCTACCTCAGGGCCACTGACTTCTCATCATCTGAGCTGGAGTCAGGAGACTTAGCCGACATGTAAAGCTCAATCATTTTCACTGCGCTGCACGATGGCTACATCGATTCATTATGCATGAACGTTACTGGAAAGCACTCAGATTTATTTTAAACCAACTGGAGTCAGTGTTGTAAGAGATACTACAAAATACTTTCCATTATTGTTAATGTCGTTTGCTTAATGAAGAGGTCAGAATATAACTGTAAGAAATTAATAAAGTTCCCTCTCAAGATAGATTGCTTGCATCCTCACAAAGCCAACCTACCTTGACTTTTGGGATGAAGCCAGGGAATGAGGGAGAGAAGGGTCGTTCATTGTTGTATGAGGAGCTTTGGTTTCTCGTAAAACTTTTAGTCGAGACGTCCCTCTTGAAAATGACTCACACTGAGCTCATTTCTGGGTCAAAGAAGACATAAGAAAACCAATCCTCAGTGCTTTGCAATCTTATCTCTTCTTTTGTCATTGTCCAGCTGCAAATTTCTTAGTATTTTCATTGGGATTCTGTTCCAACCCAGATTTGTAACCCCAAAGTATTTGAAATAAATGTAAAAAGTGTGGCATGCTTTGCGGATGGGAAGGAAACCCGTTAGAGACAGGAGGAAGAGAAAGAGGTTCACCTGCTCGCAGCAACAGCCTCAAACAGCCATAGCTGCAATAGATCAAAGCTTGATGAATGTGTTACAATGGTTCCACTCACCGAGTCTCATTGAGGTAGATTTCAGTGTCTAGATGTGCAAAACTGATAGAAACAGTCCACAAAGGATCTGCAGCAGGAATTGCAGGGCAGCGTCATTTTTCTTTCTTTCTTTCTTTTCACAAAAATCAACTCAGATGGTGGGGGCTGAATGCAAATACAAATATACCATTCTTTAAAGACTGGTATATTTTTATTTGTAAAAAGCCTTTTTCAAAATAATTTTCTTCCACTGAATAGTTAATTGTTACTTTGTGTTGGTCTGTCACATAAAACCCCAATGAAGTGCTGGTTTCATTGGGGTTGTAACCTAACTGAGTACTTTTGCAAGGTGCCTGTGTATGTTTTTGGGGTTTTTTTTACTTTTCTGGCCAAAACTTTTACTGCGTTTCATCAACAGCAAAATATTTCCATGCCTCTCCCTGGAAAATACAGCATCCAACTCTAACTGTGCACTTGTAGGTTCCTGGGGCTTGAATGACATCGAGGAAAGATTGATCTTGTTTTGAGCGTTTTCGGGACTAGAAATGTTAATGATTTGCTTTGCTCATCTGTTTTTCAAGATGCCTGCTGCTTCCACCATTTCTGCTGTTTTCATAAATCTGTGTCATTTGTTATTTTGTGTAAACTTGAAAAATTCACCAGAGTCCCTCTTTGCATGTGGATCTGCCTGCTTGCAGAAGGTCCATGACTTTGACACTGGCCTTTGTGACAATGGATGGCTGTGTCCTCTGCATGAAAAGCCCTCTTCCTGCATATGCTGACGTTGCCTGTCTGCCTTTGTGCGTCTGTTAATCTTTTTTTTCCTCTTTGCTTTCGACCCTCACCCTTCCTCCCACAGGGCGTGTGTCTCTGACCCGCGGCGCCTCTCTGCTGGTAGAACGGCTGACCCTGGAGGACGAGGGCTGGTTCGAGTGTCGCATCCTTCTCCTGGACAGCAAAACCGACAACTTTCAAAATGGCACATGGACCTTCCTCTCCATCACAGGTGCAGCACTGCAGGGTGTTGGGAACATGGGAGCTGCTTCCTTCGTCATTTGTCGCTGGTTTAGACTTTATTTAGCACGTCTGCAGCATGGGGTCTGGCTATATACTGAAGGCCCTGGCAAAAGAGAAATTGCTGAACATTAGTTGTAGTGCATTAAAGCATGCACACCGGACGCAACGGATGGCATCTTGTTTTTATCTGCCATGAAGAACTGGCCAATGCTTGTGAGGTTTTGTCGCTGAAGATTAAGGTTAAATGCTCAAAGCCTTTGACTCACATGCTTCTTAACTCTAAGTCTCACTCACACACGCACGAGCTGGTAAAGCTAAAACGGAGTTATGCCACTCAGAGTGTGAGGTAGAGGTTTGATATGATGATGCTGCAGTTGATGAAAGCCATCTGTCTGCTGTAGGACACATTTTTGGGTTCACAGCAGTAGTTCTTAGATATTACACATGATATTGGATCTCATATTATGTTCATATCTGAGAATTAATTTAATAATATTGGACTTTAATATAATGGTGCATAGTGTTATTGGGAGGACAATTAATGTGTCTCAAGATACTTACAAATATAGTAGTGTGATGTACGTTTGTGTTTACATGTAGATTTCACTCTCTTTGTATACTGAATCCACTACCTGCTCTATTCAAAATGGATGGACTTAAACAGAACCTCTTTGCTCTAGCTCCTCCTGTGTTCATCAAGACGCCGCCAACTTTTGTGGAGGTTCTGCTCGGAGACTCGTTGACTCTTAGCTGCGGAGCCCACGGCAACCCTCGACCAACAGTTGTCTGGCACAAAGATGAGAGTCCGATTGAGAAACATGAAAAAATAAAAGTGAGTCGCATCAACAGACAACCCTGCAGAGTTTCAAATAAATACTCACGCAATTTGTGTTTCATTATCGTTCATTTCTCAGGTGCTCAACGGTACTCTGTCTCTTGCCACTGTCACAAGAAATGTTTCTGGTGTCTATAAATGCCACGTGTCCAACACAGAGGGGAATCTGACCCATTATACGGAGCTGCAGGTTCAAGGTAATTGTTGAACAATCCGTCATCAAACGCAGAGTCACTGCATCTCTAATATAAAGGAATCGCTGTCACATTTCTATGAGAACATTCAGCTTTTTATCACTTCATCTCCTTGAGAAAAACATTAGGCAAGGGTGTATAACACAGTTATATGTTTGTGTATACCGCCACCTACAGTTCATTCTGTGAACTGTAAGTGGCTTAAAACTGACCAGCAGTAATTACTGATCTGTTCATTTTTTTTAAAGGCCCACCGATCATCATCATCTCCCCTGAGGACACGACTCTCAATATGTCCCAGGATGCTGTTCTGCAGTGCCAGGCAGATGCTTACCCTTCAAACTTGACCTACGAGTGGCTTAAACAAGGACAGAATGTTTATCACATCGAGTGAGTACAAATCTGTATAAAAATCCATCAAGACGCTCGGCACAGTGGGAAATATCGCACGTAGTCGTCTTATCTACTCGAAATGTTGCAGATGTAAATATTTCCAAAGCACGCTGGTAATGCGATAAGTTTTAATTGGATTGTTGGTGAGATAATTATATCATGTGATCATGAACAAGCTGAGACAAAGAAGATTGCCGTTCAGATTAACGTACCATCTTCTAAATCTTTCTTGTACATCCGTTTACTAGAAGCCGCTGTTTTCTGTGTACATTTCAGGGTTTAATTTCTGTTTCTATAATATACTATTTTATCATGAATTGCATCATGTTTTGTGTCTTTAGGTCCCTCAGGTCCAGAGTGAAGATTCTAGTGGATGGAACTCTTCTGATTCCTAATCTCATCCCAGAAGATGCTGGAAACTACACTTGTATCCCTACTAATGGAATACTGACTCCACCCTCGGCTTCTGCCCATCTGAAAGTGAAACGTTAGTGTAATGAATGTGTTTTACAGCTATATCTAACCAGAAAGTTGTTGTTGTTTTATTTTTGGAGGTTTTTTTATGTTTATTTTAGACCCGGCACGTGTTGGAAGAATGCTGCGTGAAACTTATTTGCCAGCAGGAATGGAGGGGGTGATCTTCTGCCCTGTGCAGGCTGACCCGCCTGTGCTGTATGTCAACTGGACCAAAGACGGGAATGAGCTGAATCTTGACAATGTAAATGTTAGCGCTTGTTTTATAATCTGTGCTAATTGGGTTCTCAAAGTCACTTTAGAGTTAATATATACATATTTTTTTTTACTTGTTTAGTTCCCAGGTTGGATGGTGAACTCGGAGGGCTCAGTGTTTATAGCAACAGCCAATGACAATGCTGTAGGCATGTACACCTGCACCCCGTACAACAGCTACGGCACAATGGGCCAGTCTGAGCCCACCAAAGTTATTTTGCAGGTAAAGTTCCCATTTTCAGACTTGCAGTACCTTTAGAAAATACTAAAACCCCTTGAGCTTCTCCTCATTGTGTGACCTTACAACTACAAGTTTATGCGTTTTATTGGGATTTTATTTGAGAACAATAAAAGCTGTGCAGAATTGCAAAGTGAAAAGTATTCACACTGAATATTTTACTATTTAAAATCAGCCCCGGCAGCTATGTTTTATGTGATCAATTTTCCATTCAGTTGCAGCTTTAAGTCATTTGGGTTAGACATTTTCAAGTCTTGCCAAGCCACAGTTTCTTTATTGGGTTTAGATTTGTGATTCTTAAACCTCATATAACAAGTACCTCTCAGGGTCTTAAATGTACAAATATTAAAATGTATTTAGATGTGCAGAAGTCAAAAGAGTGTCACTTTTCCAGGACCCCCCATCATTTCGAGTTCCCCCCCTGCCGGAGTATCTCCAGGAGGTCGGCCGAGAATTGATCATCCCCTGTGAAGCCAGTGGAGATCCCGCTCCAAATGTAACCTGGAGCAAGGTACAGAAACAAATTCTGCTTTTTCTGGTGCCTTGGCCAAGTCTGATGAATCCCTTACATGAACTTTCTGATGCTCTTCTCGACAGATTGGCCCTAGTCCTCGCTCACCGTACATGGTGCTATCTAACGGATCCCTCTTGCTGCAGCCCCTGAGCAAAGACCACCATGGCGGCTGGGAGTGTTTGGCCACCAATCGTGTGGCGACTGTCAGTGCAGGCACTGTAGTTTTTGCACTTGGTGAGTGCATCGGCATTTTCTGTAATGGACATGTAATCTGCAAATAGATATAATGATATATGATGTGTGCATTGTTAACGGTATAGATTTCAAACTGTCTGTTGCTCAGGCACCAGTCCTCATGCTGTGTCCTCGGTGAGCATTACCACAGAGATGAACCAGGCCAACGTGTCCTGGGTCCCAGGTTTTGATGGTGGATTTACCCAGAAATTCACTGTGTGGTCAGTATTATAAAACACACCCAGGATAAAAGATTTTCTGCTATCAACAACTGAAGCTATTTACATACTTTGATTTTACCCTTTAAAGGGTCAAGCAAACATCCAGGGGGAAGCATGAATGGGCGTCTTTGCCTGTGCCAACATCCAAAAACTACCTGCTTGTGACTGGGTTACTCGCAGGCACCGGCTATCAGTTCAGCGTCCTACCTCAGAATAAACTCGGCTCAGGACCTTTTAGTGAAATTGTATCAATACGGACAAAAGGTTTGTTCCTTGGTTTGCCCTCCTTCCAGCCTCCTCTTTCTAAAAGCATCATTTTGCTTTTGGAAAGAGATCACCTATGAACACTTCTTGTCCTTTCAGCTGTGCCAACAGAGCTGCCTAAAACCCCCACGGGTCTCCCGGCCCTTGAACCTCCCACGTTGCTGTCAGCTAACCGGACCGGCCGAGGCGTTCTCCTGCAGTGGCAGCCTCCCGAGGCTCCCCTCTCCCCGTTGACTGGTTTTGTCCTCCAGGCCCGCAGAGATCAGGGTCAGTGGATCATCATTGGCAGCAACATCCATGCCAATCGGAGCGAAGTACTTGTGCAAGGACTGCTAAGGGTAATTGTTTTTCTTTTACTAGTAATAAAACAAACTGGGAGAATATATGTTAAATAGTCCAATACACAATATGTCTCTTACTCAGGACTCCTTGTATGATTTGAGGCTGATGTCACGCAGCAACAAAGTCCTGAGTGAACCGAGCGAGTCTGTGAGTGTTTCCACAACTGGTATGTTTTTGTTCTTAATTATTATTGAAAGTGACATAAATATTACTGGATATTCACTGCATTTATTTATTAAACACAGAAGTTAAATTATTGATTTTGGTTTGATTGCAGGAATGGAAATTTACCCACTTCGTCCTAGTTTCTTAGAAGTCATCCCTGAACCACTGATGGCTGGTGTGATAGGGGGAGCGTGCTTTCTTCTTCTTGCAATCATCCTCTCACTGGTGACGGCATGCTACATGAGCAACAGGAGACGGCAGAGACGCAGAAAGAGGAGACAAGGTAAAACATAAACGTGTTAAAGAGAAAGGTCTTTCACAACACATCTAAGATGCAGCCAAAAGATGCTGAAGAAGAATGACTGACTTGCTTTGAGCAACAAACTCGGGCATCATTGCATCACACAATGTCCACAACAAGGCACACATAACTGTAGGAAAGTCTGGTGATTAGATTTATTTGGTAATTTATCAAATCAGCTGATGAACAGGATAAACTGATCTTCCAATTGGTTGATTCAAAACACTATTTTGTCTGAAAATTGTGCTCTACTTGCTGGAAAACCTGATCAAAAGGCCCTAAAGTGTTCATTTTATGCTATTTTTAGGTTTCATAAAAATTCTGTCCCTAACGTTTTGTTCTTTGCACAATAAAATACGTAATTAAAATATTTTTCTCCTGCTTTTTTCATTTAGATCTGCCAGCTGCCTTTCAGAAGAGCCCATCTCAACAGTAAGTGTCCGGATAAGGTTCATGCACATTTCCTTCAATTTTCCCTTTCTAACATGTTATAGTCTCCATCCCTAATGTTTGGATCTATTCTTCTTTGTTTTCTCCAGCACGCGATCACCTTCACGCAGCCCGGACAGTGTCCTCAAGTTTAAACTGTGTCCTACTCTTCCCTTCTTTCCCAACTCCTCGTCATCACAGTCTGATCGCTCTTCGTTTGACAAAGGCAG
Organism: Poeciliopsis prolifica; assembly: GCF_027474105.1. Classification (NCBI taxonomy): domain Eukaryota; kingdom Metazoa; phylum Chordata; class Actinopteri; order Cyprinodontiformes; family Poeciliidae; genus Poeciliopsis; species Poeciliopsis prolifica. Next base: position 6,174,720 of record NW_026562406.1, on the reverse strand, counting down.
CCGTGGGGAATACCACGATCAGCGGAAACAGCTTTTGTCCAACTCATCTCCGCCCCCTCATTACACCCTCTTTGAGAGTCATCTAGGTTCTCAGGCGCCTTCGCCAACTGCTCTGGAGTCCATTTCCCGAGGTCCAGACGGACGCTTCATTGTTCAGCCGCTGCCAGAAGGTTCAAGTCCTTCCACTAAAAATATAAAGAAGGATGTCCTGCAAGTTAATGGAAGCGTTCACGGGTCAGGGAGCAACAGGACGTCAATCAGGGATTCTCCAAAATCAAGCATTTTGAGCTCAGAGAAGGACGAGAGGAAGGACTCTCCGCTTACGGTGGATGTCCCAGAGTTAAGCCGACCTCCTGCATCCCCTGGCAGGGTACGAGCCATGGCAAGAAACTTCTCCCGACATGGCTGCTTTTACTCTGATGACGAGCAAGGCTCAGAGACTCTTTTGGAAAGAGCCAGTTTTTACTCTGACAGCAGTGAAAGAAAGCCCAGCGATTCCCTACATAGGTACCGCACGCGGGGCAACACTGAAGACCTGTTCTCCAGTTTGGGAAGGAGAACAAGGCTGCTGGAAAGAGACAGACTCCATCATGGAGGCTACCGATCAATGGAAAGCCACCTGACTGACAACAGCACCCTGGTCTCCCAGCTAGAGAGTGAGCTGGAGAGGGACAGCGTTAACAAGTGTGTCCAATTGGCAAAGGAGAGGGAAGAGATTGAGAGGGAGCTAAGGAATTTCGCAATGGATCAAAGACATCGCAGTCGAGTGAGGGACGCACCCTCTCCATGTAGCACAACAGAACATCCTCAAAGGGGTGAGGCTGAATCAGTGGAAGAACCTGTGTGGAAACCTCAAGAAGTTACAATCAGACAGAAGTACAGGCCCACTGGCGTGACAAGTCGGGTTTCTGACTATAGGAGAGCATGCTACTTTGGCAACACTAGCAGTCCGCTGGACAGGCTCCCCACACCTCGCATACAATGGGACGTTAGCCCTGTCACATCCGTCACTAACCTAATCCCTGTTCAAACTCCCTGTGAGGCTACTTCACTTATCTCATCTAGGGAAGCCACAGAGGTGTCTCTTGCTTTAGATTCATCAAGCTCGCCGGTCACCCAGAATACGTCACTCCCCATGCTCTCCTGTGATGTCACACTAGATACAGCTAAGTCATCAAATCTTCACAAAAACACAGAGGCGTGTACCAAGTCTGGCACAGAGCAGAACACAGTGAAGGAGACACAGGAGTTAAGTGTTGTTTCTAAATCAAGGAGTCCATTAGAGACTCAACTACAGGATTTGCCCAACACAGTGAGACCTGAAAGTTCAGATTCTGTACAGCATAACCAGACTGAGAGAACTGCAGATATGGGTCACAAAACTACGAGGGACCCCAGTCCTAGTAGTTCTTCAACCTTGCTGTACGATCATCATAAAGTAGGAACTAAGTCCAAAGACAGAGAGACTCAGGACTACGATGACCAGCGCGTTTCAGGGTTTTACTCCGACTTAGAGAAGGAAAGTGTCCGAACACGCTCCAGGAGAAGCGACAAGTGTTTGTTCCCTGACAGTCCTAGTCCTATATCAACCTTAACTCTTGTTGAAGAGGTCGAGAGTGACCAGTCTCAGTTTTTAGTCCCCAGAATGTCCGACTCCTTCAAGGCCAAGCCTGCAGCGCCGTCCCCTAAGACTTCCCCACACCAGACAAGTGCAATCCTTGAATACCTGAGTCTTCCAGGTTTCATTGAAATGAGCGTGGACGAGCCTGTGGAAGAGGGTCAGGTGACCGATGACACAACAAAACAAACACCCAAGGAAGAATCTGTTGTGGCGAAACCTGATGTAGTACCTAGAAACTGGGAAGTTCATGTTCAGGAAAACCCACAAACTCTGTCAAGTCAGAAACAAGGTGATCCTCCGGGTTCTGCGGACTCTCGCTTCAATGCTTACAAAGGACAAGGAAATAGACGTTCTCCTCAAGTGACAGCCAGAGTGAGATTTCCTGATGACCCAAGGCCGTCCTCATCAGGTCCAGAAAAAACAAGCAAGGAGCTCTATGACGAGAAAACAAGAATTCGAGCAGGAAATATTTGCACCAGCAGACCTGAATCCAGACTTGGGTCCAGGTCGGCTCATACGTTGTTCAATGCAGCTAAAGGCATGGCAGACATTGTGTCGAAGCATTCTCAGAGTTGTGCAGACAGTGATGAGTTTTTGTCAGAACAGTCCCAAAGACAAGCTTCTCAGGGAAGCAGGACTAATAAAATAGTGTCTCGAATAACTCAAGCCCCTGTGCCATTTCTGAAGAAATCCTTAAGCCTTGGTCCCTGCAGGACTCTCTCTGGTGTGGCTCAGCCTCGCCCTTACCTTAAGAAATCCATTAGCTTAGGCTCACAGAGGTGGGAGCACTTTGAAAGCCCAAGACCATATATTTCTGAGAAATGTTACTGGGACGAGTTCCCAAACCCGGATGTGAGGGTGAAGTCCTACAGTCTGGGCCGCACGCCGCCTTCCCTCCCCAGACCGGGGCCCGGCTGGAGAGAATACATCCCATTCCGGCGTCCCAGCATGGGGAGCTTAGAGAGGCCCCACCACACACAAAGGTCTTTAGCTAGTCCTTCCTACCTCACTCCTTTGTACCCACCCACACAAACCTCAATGTCCCCAATGCTTGAGCCCTCAGATCCACGACGCCAAGCTGCCATTTTCCCTGAGTCCTCCAGATGGTCCCCCTCTTTTGAAGACACGCTGAGGTCTGTCCAGCCTCAGTTTATCCCCATGCTGACCTCTAACTCTCCACCATACTACCAGCATTGGCCGGATCCCAGAGGGGACGGCTTGAGACACTCAGACTCCAGAAGAGGCCCTCCAAGGTCCTACTTGCCCCGGGGCATCAGCTGGCCTTCGCCTTATTACTCCGCCTTCCCACCCAGAGAAGGAGATGGCTACAGACATCCAGACAGGATGGTGGGGAGGAGCGGAGATGCTGAGTTCAGGGACGGTGGCAGGGCCAGTTATGCCAGTCAGAGCAGCGGAAGAGGCAGCGCTGGTCTCTTTAGACAGTCCCTGTCTGTCACTCCCACCCTGCTCAGCTCCCCAGAAACCACAGAGGAACATGAACGCCACAGAGCTGACAAGGAGCTGGCCGAGAGGAGAGTGAAAAGGTGAAAGACTGCCACCAACTGGATTGACTGACGATGTGGAGCATCCTCTCTTCAGATGGATTCATTTACTGTTGCCAAAATGACACTTATCGTGAGACGTTTGTGTTTTACTGTGTTTTCTGACCACTTTCTTGTGTCTCTCATTAGAAGGAACACGTCAGTAGATGAAAGTTATGAGTGGGACTCCGCTGATGCCTGTTTGGACTCCGAGGTCCTGGAGGCCACCAGGTCTGGCCAGTGTCGCGCTGGTTTTCAGAGAGGCAGGAGGGAGACGGGATCGGACCAGACTGGTGGCCTCCGGGATCAGCGACAGACAGGTGATTATTTCATTTATGTTTGAGTTTTGATTATTGCTGCATGTGTGATTATTAGTGAGCTTAATGTGACAGCGCTGCATGTGTTCACCTTATTGTCCCAGTGCTATGATTTTTTTTGTTAGTTCATCCCATGACATTTCCATCCATGCCTCTCCTGATGACCCCCCCAGGCCCATCTCCCCCTGTCATCCCTCCTCGCTCGCTCAGTGAGGCTCGCTTCAACGCCCTGCGCCTGGAGTACCAAGAGTACAGGCGGGCTCAGGAATCCGCCTGTACCCGGGAACCCTGCTTCCACCCCAGCCATGATTCGGACTCTGACTCCAGCTCAGCGCTGCTCTAGCAGCTGAACTCGGTCCGTTACTCTGCCTGATCCTCAAACCTTTTCTTCCCTCATCTTTCCTCCTCTCACTGCTCACCTGCTTAATTCCTTTTGCTGCCTGCATGTGGTAGCTATAGTGTAAAAGTATTAATTCCCCATTAATATTTTCATATTTTGTCACATTGCAAAGACCGGAATGACTTTTAATTTTATTTGATAGACCTGCACGACGTTAGAGCTAGACCAACACACCAACGTAGACGAAAGGCCACATATTTGTCTAACGTTCTGCTCTCTTTTTCTTTCTCTTCTTCAGATGCATCAAAGACAAAAAACAAACAGCAGTTCTACTGAAAAGACAGCAGCACCATGGTCCTAAACATCGGAAACATTTCATTCTACTTTAACGGCTTCAATCTCGTGTTGCTGCAGCTTCAGGAGACTGTACTGCTCTGTTTTGCAAGACATCCTCAGCTTTTTTCAGGCTCGTTTTGCTGTTCGATTTGGTTCCAGTGTGCTTTTTCATTGTGGAAATGTGACAATCGGGTAAAGTGAAGAGATGAAATGCTTTTAGATAATGGTCACAGCTCAAGGCGAGAAGGACCTGCTTTGTGATAGCAGCGGTCGGCGACAAAATGATAGATGCATTGAAAGTTTTTAGAATCCAAGTCTCCCTCGTAGTGACAATAAAAGATGCTTCCAACGTGTCTGTAGGTGAGTAGACAACATCTCTCTGAGATATCTTTATCTGTATCGGTGCCTGCGAATAACTGGTGCTAGTTGTGCCCTCCATGTCTATATTGATTAAAGACGCAGTAAATAACAAATTACTGTTAGGTAACTAACAAATTTGACCCAAAATTCCCAACATCTATGTACTTAGAAGCTGAGTATGTGTCTGCAATTTAGCCACTGATTGCCTGGAATCATCCCCACTCTGCGACCTATTAACCTCACAGTATTTTGTTCAAAGTGTATAAATGTTCATATGCATAGTTTATTGTGAATAAGTCCTGCTGTATTGTTATGCATTCATTCCCATCACTCCCTTCAGTTGAGAAAATCTTACTTGGCTCCACCTGAAAAAGTGCGACTTTACCGGGGAAGATGATATTTTGCCTTATTTTTGGTCGGTACTGAAAGGACGGCTGAGATACAAGAAGAACAGTTAAAAAGCATCAAACACGTTTTGTTCCTCGTTGTGAATATGTCTGTGTATTTATTGAGATGAGTAACGATATGCAACAATGTTTACAATTCACATCCCTGATGTGAAGGCAGCACTGTGAATATTTCATTGACTTCTGATTCTGTATCTGAACTGCGAGTCTGTTATGAATTGTGTGCCCATTTTCCTGCTGTGTTTGTATTGTTTTCTTTGCTCAAGAAAATCGAGCTGTTTTTGTACGTTACCTGACAAAACAATTTAAAATATGTTGTAGCTGCGCTTTGGGGAAGAGTGAGCCTTTTTATTGTTTTTACTTCAGTTTCCAAGATGAAAACCCACATTCGGCGTGAGTTTGCATTCCTGAGGATGGCTTTGGAGGTCTTGTACAAAAGAGGAAAATTTTATATCTTGTTACTTGTTTTTGTCATTTTTATATGTTTGTAAATGAATAAATTGTTATATTCTGAACGTAGCAGACTCAAGAGATGTCAATGTGTTGTTGTTTTTTTTTAAACCGGTGACTTTGCTGCTGTTACTCTGACAGAGAATAAAATATATTTCGTGGCTTTGATATGAATTAACGCTGCAAGCAGTCTTGAATGGCTCTTGCAGCTGAGTATTGTAGGACACCTGATGATGATCAATCACTGAAAGTTTGGTGTCTCTGTGAGTTTTTCTGTAGGAGATATTACAGTTTGTATTACAGTTTTGTGTTTCATGGCGAGTAGGCAAACTTGGCAACCCTCCTTCAGCATGCACGAAAACTCACCATTTTGATAACTTTTAATCGGCCATGCCTTATGAACAGACTGCCCAAGTTTGAAGCCGATCAATCGAAATCAAATGCGAAGGCTGTAAACAGTCAAAATCGGTACTTCAATCCAAAATGGCCGACTTCCTGTTTGACTTGCACTATGACATTAATTTTCTGTGTGTCTTGGGGAGCTCTACAAGTGTACCAAATTTAATGTCTCTGATTAAGTAAGGTCAAACAATGCGGATGGTACTTTGAAAGTTGCCAGGTGGCGCTGTTGAGCCGTTTTAATTGTGATTGACTTCTGTTGGCCATTATTATGCTGTTACTCTCTTTCTGTTGCGCACTGCTAAGAAACAAAACTAATATTCAGATTTAAGATAACAATTTCCTTACTTAAGAAAGGAAACATACACACCATCCTTATCTTATGTGAGAAAGTAATCGTCCACGTCTGCTTCACTGACACACGTTCATAGCGTTCATAGCGTTTATCCAGAAGAGCCTTTAACCACCAATTGCACAAAGTTTGCATTTCAACTAGAGCAGCTTTATTATTTCAGGTAAGGTTTCATCACAGTATGGAGGTGAATGCTGGGCATTCAGTATTACTCTTTCTTGGAGGAGAGACGCATCACATGTTTGACCATATTTCCAACGCCGTCGAATATATAGTGATAGTGATAATCCGTCTCCCACATGAAGGACGGAGTGCTGACCACTTTGTTCTTCTCGTCCACATAGGCTTCGTGAGAGAAACGGTTAAGGTCAAAGCAGCGGAGGAGTGACGTCAACGATGAAGGCGAACAGGCTTTCGCTTGACTTTACAGATCTCTGAAAGGATATGTATGGCTCACGGACGACGTGGCGAGCGCCCATTCCCTTCACAGCCTGCACCATGTTGGTTTGAGGCCAGTTTCCCCAGCGGCTGCTCTCGTCCCGCTCGTAGCCCATGGTCACCTCGATGCTGGGCAACACGCGGCAGGCCAGCACAGGAGCCATGCTGGCCAGGCTGGAACAGAGGCAGAGGTCTTTCACCGCTTTAATGCACTGATCATCTCCTGTTCTCGAGGTCAAAGGTTACTGACATGTTAGAGACGTAGAAGAATATATTTTTGTCGAAGAAAAACTACAACTCTTTATCGGCAGGAGCGTTTGGCTTCCACAAAGTCTTGATTTCGACGCAGTTTCAAGCCTCCAGCTTATCCAAAGGGAGAGATCTGAAGAATTAAAGGGTGAGATCAAATTTCTCCAATTTTTACCTTTATTGACAACCTGCTAATTACAGAATGCAATTTTAAATGATCCCTCTTACAAATAAAGTTCTTAATGATCAAGCTCCGTCTTATATCAGATGACAGTAAATCTGATGCTTCTCGTGGGGTTTGTATATTTTTAACCTTTGTAAAGCACTCAGTTTTACACCAAGTTGCATGAAATGTGCCAAGTGCATAAAGGCTTTAAATGTCTGCATCAGACTGGATTTCATAGATTGTCTATTTCTGTATGTATTCCTGGATTTTTTTGGATTTGTAAAATGCCTTCAGATAACATTTGTTCTAAATCCATACTATATGAGTACATTGAACTGAACTGAAAACCTAATTTGAAGTGATCCTCTTTTTTGGGGATGAACTGAAAATTGCAACATATAAAACCAGTACGAATTTTAGAAGTAGGGATTTACTGCAGTAATATTTGGATAAAAGTCCCAGCTGAACCACTACAGACCTCTTGCAGCCATCATCAAGGTTTTGGTTAGATATTTTATGACTCTTTTTGGGAGAAATGACTTTTTTTCTTTGTATAGATGCAGCTTTTAAACATATTTGGGGCCAGTCCAGATCCTTATTGGTAGCTAAAATATTAGTATGGGTGTATGAATGCATTTCACCTGCATGTCTAATTTTGAAAATCAGTAGTAAATCTAAATTTTTTGTGCCCAATTGTTGTTTTTAAAATGAATTGAAAGTTGCATTGTTATGTTATCATACCACCCTAAAACGAGACAAATTCAAACGCTTCATCAAAAGTGCAAAATTAATTCCATATAAGCCAGTGATGAGAGTATCTGAACATCTAACTGGCACAGCTCATTTGTTTTTCGGATAAATAAAAATACTCTTTTAAGCACCGGCTCCCACAAAACCAACCGATGGAAAAAGCAGTCCTCTGCAGCCGACTGGCACATGTCAAATGTTTTACTTTCACTTTCTGGAGTTCACCATATTTATACTGGAAACATGGAGAACTCCATTAAATGGTGTTCAGAAACAATTTTGTTCTTTTTGTTTTAAACTTTGGAACCAGGATAGAGGTCGGGACTACCCTCAATCCTCAGTTGTCACCGTGACCGTTTCTTCACCTCTTCTTCCGCATCCAGCTCCGCTCTTCCCAGTAATTCCGATAATCCCAAATCTCCTTCATCTGGGGATCTTCCCACCTTCGACTAATACCTCATGCCACCTCTCACCTGACCGTAAGAAAAGTCCGCACAGCGCATGGCCATGCCTGTGAAACCAGAATGGGTCCCGCAGTTTTGTTGCAGTGATTTACTTTATGAATGATGAAAGTCTGTACTTTGTAGTGCAACAGTACGATTTAGACTGAGAATCTCAGTCCACACCAGGTGGGTTGAGCTGCATCTCTTCTTGAAAACACTTATAAATTGCTCTTTACCAAGCCTCTGTAAAGCTGAGTGAGTGCTGATTATACAACTGTGAATGTGTCTGGAAGTTGCAGGATGGTGGCTATAGAAGACAGAAAGTGTGGGCATTCCTAGTCTGCCAGTGAATAGATTCTTGGTCACTAAGGACACAAGAGTCCTAAGCACTGGACACAGTCCAGTTGCCTTGTATTTAATGACTTAGGATTATGCATAACGTAGCATCCTGATCTCTTCACATTCAGCACACGGCAACTTGACTCATTTTAGCAGGTTGTGGTAAAATTAATGAGCAAGTTTGTGTAGACTTCTACATAATCGATTAAGAGAAGAGTCGACTGTAGGGGACAACACTTGTTGAGATGTAAAAGTGATCAACAGAATGAACAAAGAACAACATGCATCTGAAAATCACCAGGCTTTTGTCTGCTAAAGGAGAAAGCAATCACCAAGTCAACACCAAACTTCTCTGAGCCATGACTGTTCTTGGTTATAACTCACTTAATTTTGCTGAAGACAGGAGCTTCATTGGCTCAAACTCGTTCTGCGCGCTAATTGTGATAGGTAGGGATTACGGTGCAGAGGTCAGCAAACTATTTAACCTTCTGTTGTCGCAGCGACTGTCCTTTTACCTGCTCCTCCTTAGCATTCTCCTTCACTCTTTCCTTTAATTCCTGTAATCCTACAATTCTCCATGCATGGAATCCTCCCGTCTTCACCTAGCACCCAGTGACCTTTCAACGCGACCTCAGCGCAGACGTCTGCCCGTCACCTCATCCCTCCGGCCAGAATCTGTTGTTTTAACCCAATCCCATTAGAGTGGAAGCATTTATGTCAGAGCCTTTGTTGTGTCCTCCCCGCTTTAAAGGATTTGCCTGCTTTCACATCTTCCAGTTTGGACTTAGGAGCAGTAAGGCTATTTTTACGTCATTTGCCCTGGTTGCTCTATCCACTGAGAGTTCAAGTGAAGACTCCCGCTAAACAGACTCCTGAAATCAGTGTGCAAGAAAGACTGCCTTTCAAACTGCTAATGAAGAACAATTTCTGTTCTTCTGGCCATTGCTGTTTGTCAAATCCTCTGGGAAATGCAGATCAAATTCCTTTTTGTGTAAACAAAGGGCCGCTGAGAAGCTTTCGGCTTTGTTGTGCCGAAATTAGCCTTGTTAATTGGCTTAATAAACTTTACAGGAAGTTTGTGGAAAGTGTCAACATTGGGTTTTTTTGTACCTAAAAAAGCTTTCGCAACAACAGAAAAGAAAAAGGAGATTGTACCACGCTGACTTAAACGTTCAACGCAGCTTCCTCACCTAATTTCATTTGCCTGACTAAACGTCACCAGTGACTCCCTGCGGTGCCCTAATTCCATTATCAGGTTGTCTAAATCTTTTGTTTATTTAAATTGGTGCATTTTAATTAAGACAGGAGGTAGATGTCCATGGCAGTCCAGAGCTTAGCCTCGTGTTCAACATAGTTCTGTACTTCTCGCTGACTTTCTAATTCAAAGTCAGTGAGTCTAATTACTGAGGACGGATCACAGCATACATACCCGATAGGTTTGCGTGAACGGTGGAACTCTTTAAGCACTCTTTCCACGTCGTTATGCAGCTTGCAGTCCTTCCCATCCTTCATAAAAGTGGATCTAAAGATACAAGTAAGATTTTTCACACTTCCATTAGTATTTCAGGCTCGAGTGCACCGCATTGCATCTAATTTGACTTTTCTTTGCACAACCCAGTGTGCAAGTGACCCCTCACAGATTCTTAACGATCCCGTGGCCTCCAGGGAAGATGACGGCGTCGAAGTTGTTGACGTCCAGCGTGGACAGGTCCTGTATTTGCCTCTTTCCCTGGCCGTGAATGAAGCGAGCTGACTCGATCATCATGTTCCTGTTTGATGGCCAGATATAATCAAAAATACTACCTTGTGGGAAGAGTCGGGTCAAATGGTTACACGTGCGTGCGAAAGGTCGAGTCGGTTCACTGTCTGGTGTGTGTGGCGCCTACCGGTTCTCGCCCGAGGAAGGCTGCTTCTTCATGTGATCCATCACATGCATTTGCTGCTGATTTGGAGCAAACATGCGGAAGCGGGCGCCGTTCCTGCTCAGGTGGTACATGGTGCTGCACACAAAGGGTTTAGAGCCATCATGTCTGCACAGGCGGAAGTTCATGGATTGGTGAGAATGTGCCTGGATACTCACTACACTCCTTCATGGACATCGCTTCCATCCCACCATCCACATCCCGAGAAAACCTGGAATATATTGACTCACTGTGTTGGTCCACTTCTTTTCACTCGTAGGGTATTATTTGCTCAAACTTACCACAGCAACTTTGGTGTTTCCCCAGTAGCCATATTCCCCTTGATGAACGAAGCAGGTGGGCTGATGGGAGACAGCAGTCAGAGTCTGTTTTGACAGCAAGGTCCTGGTTGCCAGCATGATTAAGCTTTAGTCTCAATGATTCCGCTGGAAAATACCCGATTAGCAGATTGCCACGGAGCCTGTAAAGACCTCTGAGAGGGTAGATATTGATCTCACTGAGGATGTCTGTATTTATACTAGCAGTGTGGGGCCGAGTGACGTTAAGACGTAAGCTGAGCTCCATTGTCTTTTCACGTCTTGACTTCTTCCTTTCCAGAACACCCTTCCCTATTAATACCTCGTTAATTCTTCTGATTAACTTAAGGTATTTAGCCACGGAGTGAAACTTTAGCTTCGGCTAATATCTTGACCCATTAAGAGCTTGGCACTTGATACAGTGCATTGATTAGGAAACGGTGTCCAACTCCATTATACAGGCATAGTGGCATACCATATGTCCTGTAAAGTCCATTAGGCTATAAGGCTCTTACGCTTTGTAATGCCGTGTCGAGTCTAGACGGCGAACCCAGAAATACCTTCAACAGGTGGAAAAGTCGCTTTCGGAGTGAAAATGTTCAGCTGCATCTCAGTAAACTATTGTTGAAAAGTTTGATTCAATCCGGTACTTTAATTCAAGATGTGAAATCCATACAAGTTCATCACACACTGAGGTGAAGCGTGTTTTTTCTGTTAATTTTGATAATTATGATAAAGGAATACCTGAAATTCAATGAAATTCTGTTTTTTTAAGTTAGAATATAAAACTATTAAAAGTAGTACTGAAATATTATAGCCTACATAGAAATAGGGACAGTTGTCCAGCAAACAGTAGCTGGCCCACTCCGTAAGGAGGGTAAGCCACTGCCGAAGTGACTATAAGAGGGCTGTATCAAAGACTATTAATGGAAAGTTGTGTGGAAGGAAAAAATGTAGCAACAAATGACGCAGGAAAAACAGGGATGACTGCAGCCTTGAGTAGACTGTGAAGCAAAGTCAATTCAAGAGCGGAGTGAGCGTTCACAAGTTCTAGTCTGTAGGTGGAGTCACTACTTCAGGAGCTACAGCACACAGATGCAGCCAAGACAGAGGTGATACATTGTTACACTTGTTGTGTTAAACAATTAAAGATGTCAGGAGTTTCTCACCTGAACTAAGGACTGAACTCAGTGCTGCAAGGTTCTCTTCTAAGGTGAAAGCAAAATGTGCATTTTGTCTAAAGATCAAGGCATTAGAGTGTGAAGGAAAACTGGAAAGGAGAAGATCCAGTCAAATGTTTAAGGACAGTAATGATTGAAAGAAATACACACTTGATAAAAGCATTTTGGTAATAGTGTATATGAAGGGATGTGCATAAGACTGCAATGACAGTCATAATATACATCACCTGCCATGTTCACTAAAAATGCCAGATTTTTAGTGAACTAAAACTTAATTATTTAGTAAATAATGACACTTTAATGCAAAGTTGGCACTTTTAGTAGACTTTTAGCAATATGTGTCATTATTTAGCAAATAGTCATAAAACATTCATAAAGACTCCTTCATGTTCATGACCGCTATTAAGCCATATTTATGACTATCATATCAGCCGTCAATAAAAATGTTACCAATATTTTTTTTTCCAATTTAATCACAGGGAAAGGTTTGATATTTTAATTTATTGAGATGCACCTGTAGAGGGAGACAACTCACAGTGAAGGTTCAGGAATAAAAAAAAAAAATAAATAATTTGTCAATGTACAGATGAACAACAGAAGGCAAAATATGACATTTCTTTTATTATGGCCACTTTACTGCATGTATAAACAATCACTATTTACATAAAGATGAAGAAAATACAGTGAAAAACAAAATGCAGAAACAGAACAAATGTGCAACCGACTACAATCACCACATCAGTCACAAACTCAAGCGTCAGCAGGAACCTTTCGTGGAACACGGAAGATCCAAACCACGGCCTAAAAGTCAGAGGAACTCACGCAGGGAAAACACATACTGAAGTGGTCACAAACGGAAATCACAGAGTACAAACAAAATTCTTTTTTAAAACTCAAACACAATTATGATGACATAACCAGCGTCTAAGCTGTGAGGTTTGCTGCCGAACGAGCCTCCATTTCTCTGCACCCGCAATCCACACCGTGTTTCCTAGACACGAAAAACTCCCCTCCCTCACGAGTTTTGTAAATGCTTCTGTCACGTCTAGAACAGAGGTGAAAATAGTGAGAGAAAGCAAGAGAAAAGACAGGACAGAATAAATAAGGTCTTTTTTTTTGTATAAAATTTATGTTTAAAACAATCTCGTCAGTGTTGATGGATTCCTGCAAATAAGCATCATCAGAAAAAAAAAAAGAAGAAAGAAATCACACACGTGGCAAATATGTCAAATTAAAAATCACAATGGTGTTTAATCAAAGCTCCACCCAAATGCAATTATAACTACGGCTGATGACAACATTCGACGACAGCGCTGATCAGGCTGCAGTGACTTCTTCCGTTTCCTGTGATGAGCGACGTATAGTGATTTTTTTTTTTGCAGATGACTTATAGTTACATGTAAGGACCAGACCCTAAAAGCCATTTACATGCAAATCACTAACCACTTCAGCAGTGAGAATTAAGTATGAAGAGGCTCTTAAATTGATGCCACCACTAAAGAAAGCTTCCATGCACCCAAAGCCACTGTCTTTCAAGGAATCGATGCACCGACTTGTGCGCACGTTACGTTCGTTGCCGAGAGTATTTGCGAAGGTTTCCATTTGATAAATTGAGCCTGGTGTGCACATCAGGCAAAGTAGCTGTGCTGGGAAATAAAACGTTTTTTTTTTTTCTTTTCGCAAGGCCAGTCTGGTTGGATTAGGGCGTGTAGGCAGGCGGCGGCTGAAACTGATTGGCAACGTCGTAGTCGGCAGGAAAAGTCTCACTGCTGTCCTCCATCTCCGAGAGCAACTCCAGGGCCTGCTCCTCCTCCTCCGTGGGGTAGTGGCGTAGGAGGTTTGCGGCTGTGGCGAGGATCGAAGCGCCGCCAGCGCCCGCCACCAGGTAGAAGCTGATGGCGAAGGTGACGTATATGAGAGAGCCGTGGTACTTTTTGTGCTGTTGCTGAAGCGCCAAGATCAGTTCTGAGGTCCAGTAGCAAAACCCAATCACTGTGGCACACTGCAGCACTGAGGGGAGAGAGTAGGTTAGTAAAAGTAACAGAATAGGTCTGCTCGATTCAATAGTTGCCTAAGGACAAGAACAATTTTGCTTTTCAATGTTCTGACTATACCTCAGGGGTTAAAGTTATTTCACCTATACTTAAGGTTTGCAACATGACACATTATATGAAAAACTGTTTAAAAACATTATTCTTCCTAAATGCTCTGGTAATATGTTTTCCTTGTATATATTACCATTAAAAAAAACCCTCAGAAATCATGATTATACGTCAAAATATTCTGATTTGATATTTTTGACAAATCGTCCGCTTTTACTTTGTTTACTGATACACAAAATAGTAATAAAACAACAACCTCCACCAATAAGGATATGTACCTGTCAGTATATGTGCAAAAGCATATCTGCGTGTGATCTTTAGGGCAGAGTGCTTGGGTCCAAACACGTCCAAAAGGAAAGCAGTGAGGCTGCATAATATGCCGAGGAAACAGAAGGCAGCGATGACTCTCAGCAACAGGATGATTTGTGGGTTTATACAGTAATCTGTGGAAATGCAGAAGTCCAAAAGTTACAACACAGCCGAGTGATTAACAGCTGCCTCCGCTACAGGTTGCGACGTGCTCATTCTCACCATCCAGAAGCTTGGGATCGATGTATCCCAAGACATCCGCGACCCCCAGCTCCTGTCGAGGGCAGGCCCCTCCGTGAACCCGGAGCCAGGCCGGTTCAGCCAGAGCCGTACACAGCGCTGTGATGGATAGAGCTCCGGGCAGAGCCGACACCAAGCTCCGCTCCGGCTGCTTGGGCAGGGAGGTGCCCGCTCTCCGTCTCCGTCCTCCAGGGACAGTGGAACCCGGTGGAGCATACATGGTTACTGCGTCTCCTAAATAACTGGTGTTGTCAGCAGCGTTAGTGACTCCTTATTTATAGCGATCCTTTTGTAGCTAAGGGATGAGCCACCCGAGAGAGCAGGCAGAGTAAGGCCTGTAAACCGGTTCAGGCAAGGAAACTTGGATCACGAAAGGATGACAGCGGCTCTGGACTCTTTCTTTCGATGAGTAACACACAATGTGTCCGGGGAAAATGGGGACGCTACATAAAACAAGACGCTGGCGGCCGATCAGACAATGAACAGATGGCCTCTCGGCCTGTTAGCTCTTCTGTTAGCCTGGTACGCTAACTCCTTGTCAACGCCAAATATAACAAAATCTAAGGACAAAACTAAACCTAAAACAAACAAAAAATGTCAAATAAAGCCTAACACACGATAAGGAGACCTACACCGATAAAAACATACGGTTACTATTAGTACAGAAAAGGAAACACAAAACAAAACAAAAGACAGCTTACGCTGGTTTCCTGTAATTCTGACTTCCTGTTAGCAGTTGGCACCGGTCTAAGAGGAGGGGTTGCTGCCACCTAGTGGTGACGCATCCAAAACCACTTACACAATAGTGAACAAATTGCCCTAATTAGATTGCCAATTACAACACACATACATGCATTATACAGTTTTTCCTTCTTTTTTTGCCTCATTTCAAATCAAAGTGATCTGAAAGTCAGTAGACTTATTCCTTAACACTCGGCTGGAAGTGATGATGACGTAGTGGAGTGGGAGGAGTTTCCCCTCATGAGTCGATACTAAAGTGTTTGCTATTTAGATACTATGTTGATGCAAGGTCAGGGATTCCTTTTCACAGAAAGTTTGTGTACAAAGTTTCATTAAATGTCTATAAAGGAAACGCGTGATAACTACACATAGGCTACATTACTTGATACTCCGTCAGCCATTCATCACATACATGTCGTTAAATCATTTTTCTGAAACACGGACATAACTTGTATTTATGTTTCAGCCGAAGCGGTGACAGGAAGTAGAGGACATGTTGACAAATAGAGCGTGCCTGTCGTCAGAGAGCGGAAGTGACCCAGAATGCAACGCGCGCAGCCTCTGATAACATGGCAACATTTCCGTTGTAGACATCTCTGTAAGAAATCGTTTCACTTCGGCTACATAAACGAGCCTCGTTCATTTCTGCTGACAAAGGACAAGCGGGCTTCGGACTACCGGGCGTTAAAAGTGGACACGAACGTATCGGCGCTTCCGCTGCGTCAAATATTTGAGTAGCCATGAAGGAGGCTCTGTCCCTGGTTCAGAGGATCAGCGCGCACCCGGACTCCCGCTGCTGGTTCGTCTCCTGGAGCCCGAATGGGGCTCTGCTGGCGTCCTGCGGGGGTGACAAGGCCATCCGGATATGGGGGCGAGAGGGTGAGCTGTCAGTAGTAACACATGTAGCACAACACTTAAAACATGGACAGGTGGGTCATGTTTCTGGAGATACGTGAGTCTAACAAGGCAATGCTTAAAAAACAGTCCTCGGTTTAGGTGAGACTTCGCTTTGAGCTCGTTCATCTCCATTACAATTTAAAACTCCTGCCAGCGGGGATCCGCCTGGTTTGCATCCTCTTTGTTAGGCGTCGCAGCGACTCTGATCCATGTGTTTTTGGACATAGCCTGTGTTTTATATACTTAAAAAAACATTTTAGTGTTAAATTTCTGTATTTTCAATTTTAAAAAATACCAAAAACCACGTGAAAACACGAAATGTTACTTTGACACTGTTTGAAGTAGTTCCATTTGTTATGAGTAGGACCGATTTGTCCTTTTGCCCCAAATGGGAGTTTTCCCGGCCTTTTCTCTAACGGTGTTTGTTAATGAGGTTAAAGGATGAATCTTTTGGTGACATTTTCTTTCTTCAGGTGACTCTTGGATCTGTAAGACCGTGCTGCAGGATGGTCACCAGCGCACTGTGAGGAAGGTGGCCTGGTCTCCTTGTGGCAATTATCTGGCCTCTGCCAGTTTTGATGCCACCACGTGCATCTGGAAAAAAAAGAACGATGACTTTGAGGTTAGATGAAGCTCCTCTTGTTCAGACAGTGAGTTTTCAAAAAACTTTGAAACTTTTGAACTTGTCTTCTAGAGCTTGACCGTGTTGGAAGGACACGAAAACGAGGTCAAATGCGTGGCGTGGGCTCCTTCAGGGAACCTCCTGGCCACCTGCAGTCGAGACAAGAGCGTCTGGGTTTGGGAAGGTTTGTTTTCGCCGAATCTAAAGCGAAATCCATTGTTGTGAGTCACTAAATTAACTCTAGCTCTTAGCTTGTGTATAAACACAAGTTGTTTGTGCGTTTCAGTGGATGAAGATGAAGAATACGAGTGCGCTACTGTGTTGAACTCTCACACACAAGATGTCAAGCATGTTGCGTGGCACCCCAAGAAGGAGGTATCTACTGACTCCTTGCATGCTAATCGTACCTTACCTTGACATCAGGCCAGAACTGGGCTTTCTGTTTCCACAGCTTCTGGCTTCGGCCAGCTACGACAACAACATCTGCATTTACAAAGAGGAAGACGACGACTGGGAGTGCCAGGCCACTTTGCAGGGCCACACATCCACAGTGTGGAGTTTGTGTTTCGATGCTGCAGGCGAGAGGATGGCCTCCTGCAGTGACGACCGCACCGTGAAGATTTGGAAAGAGTGTCCCAGCGAGAACGGGCAAGGTGAGTTCATGGTGGATAGCAGCATGTTTGTCATCGTGTATCACAAAGAAAAGTGAACAACTTTTTTTGTCAATTTGCTTGTTAAAAGGGAACCTCTCCTGGAAGTGTGTTTGCACCCTGTCTGGCTACCATGGACGAACGGTGTATGACGTCGCCTGGTAAGACAATCTAAGCCTGTTAATGTCATGATGATTTGGTGCATCAGTGACTTATGTTATCAACAGCCTAACCAGCCCCTTTGACCTGTTTAGGTGTTTATTTATAAGTTGACGGCTGATAGGTAATTTCCCAATAGCTCCATAGAAAATCTTTGTCACAGAAGTGCTAGCATGGGGTCACAATTACAGTGAATAGTGATGTCCTGATGGTTGTGCAGCTGTCTGTCACAAACACCATTTTTTTTCTATTATTAGCTGTAATAAAAATGAAAAAATGCTTGAAATTTCACCAAATTATTACAGAAATAAAATGTTCATTATTGTCATTTGAAAAACTCCTCAGTAGCTATAAATCGGTCCATTTCTGTTATCAGTCTTGACGTTATTCTCTGACTTAAATAAATCACGTCTGTTCAGGTGTGAACTGACGGGCGCTCTGGCGACTGCCTGCGGTGATGACGCAGTGAGAGTTTTCAAGGAGGACGTGACGGCCAGTCCTGATGAGCCTGTGTTTTCACTCGTCGCCCAGGCAACCAAAGCTCACAGCCAGGATGCTAACTGTGTTTCCTGGAACCCAAAGGAGGCGGGGCTACTGGCTTCCTGCAGCGACGACGGAGAGATTGTAATTTGGAGGTTCAAAGAAGAAGAAGAAGAATTAGACTGATTCTGTGGCTTTTGAACCTGAATTTGTTGTGGAAAGTTTTTTGTTTTTACAATTTCAGGTAAATGTTTTGTTTATAGTAATGCCACGATGTGCTTTTGAGTCTGCATTTTGGAAATGGTATCCTTTGAAAATTGCTTGAAAGTTTTTTTTATAAATACAGATTAAGCATAACCACAAATTGATCCTTTATTTAGAAAAAAAACTTTTCAGACAGTACATGATACTAAAAACATGTAGAGGAGGAATTGGTTACTTAAATTCACAACATGACTAGAGCGCTTGTTTCTATTTCAAACACAATCCGCTTTGACGCCGCAGCATCTTCAGCAGCAGACCATCTTCAGAAGAGTGTAGGTTGCCTTGGTTAGCTGTTAAATCCAACAGTACATGACTGTCATGTAACTGAGATTAAAGATGGACAGACGGATTTTGGACTGGAATTCCACAATCAGGTGATTCAAACTTAAAGAAAACTACCAGATAAAATGACATTGAACTTTAATAAGTATTGGAACATGCTGACAGGTAAAGCAAAGGTACATAAATCAGGTTGCGCATCTAAAGGACAAAAACAACAAACAAACCCCTTGATTCCCTATGTCTAATTTAAAAAATGTATTGCTTAGTCTGAGTCACTTTCCCCCTCGCTGTCGGCCTCTTTCACATCCACGCTGAATTTGTACTCCTGGTCACAGCCCATGTAGGCGTCGCTCATAAAGTACAGGGTGTAGTTATGAATGCCCATAGCAGGTGCAACAAAGTCCAACTTGACCTGCAGATGAGAGAACAAAAACGGTGTCAGCACGTTGCTTCAAGTAGCGTTTTTGTTGCAGCTTTTGCCTTTTTTTTTTTTCTTTTCACCTTTGCTTTCTGCTGAAGAGTCAGCCTCTTGATAGAGATGAGGCTGTTCGACTTGGGGTCTCCGATGACCACCCACCAGCCCTCCTCACGTTTCTGCAACAATTATAGATTTCCATACATCAGTCATGTTTTGACAATGGAAGGAACGCCGCTGAAGATGAGGCGTACAGTGACACTGACCTGAGGGAAGAGTGGTGCGATGACTGGACCCGTCACCTCTTCCTCTCTCTCGAGCTGCACCTGGACCAGAACTGGACTGCCGCTGTGAAAATATGTGGCAATCAGGGGTGAAACATATTTATGTATATATGGATTACACTCAGTGTTGTAAGTAAGCCAAAACTGTACAAAAAATATATAAACACGGTCTACATTTAAGATAAAAACCCTTATTTGTAAGCAAATATGCAAAGAAAGAAAAAAAATTCAATTATTTATTTGCATTTTTATGTATTTCTAATATTGTCTAAAAGATCTTAGGTGGACAAATGGCTAACCTGATGTTCACTTACATTTCTGAAGATGATAAAACTATGGCCTTTATTAGAATTTTATATTCTAAAATAATGCAGAACAAAAAAAAAAAACATGGTTCTTTAAACGTTTTGGTAATAAAAATCTGCAATATGAGGCATGCATTGGCCTTCAGATTCATTTTGGATAATTCTGATTTCACTTTAGGCATAATATGTTAGAATATAACCTGCCAAAATGAATGATTGTGTCTGCAAGGCAATGTAACATCTCAAAGCATACAAACCTTTTGATGTTGTCCCTCTCCGCTACATCATAAGAAAGCTCGATGTTGGGGTAACGGTTACAGAAGCGAGCCACGTCGGTCATCTGTCCGTCGGAGAGCTGCAGCAAAGACGTTCTGTCCTCGTCCTCCATTTCCATGATGTCAAAAATGCTCTCCACACCCTGAAGACGGAGCAAGCAGAGATGGTATAGTCTAAACCTGCATAGTGTGTTCTATCTCCACTGAAGCGCCTCAGCACCACTCACTTTGTCAGTGCAGCGTTTGATGTGGTCTGAGGTGAAGTGGGGCAGCTGCTTCAGGTAAGAGTCCTTGGACCACATGGCCTGGGTGACCATCTGCGCCAGCTCCATGGCAGCCAGGGCGGGACTCAGCCAGCCGTTGCTGGACAGCACGTCCACGCAGGCCTGAATCAGACGAATCGCCTGCAAACAGGAAACGATTTCAACGCGTCTGAAATGGAAACCCAGTGAGAGCTCGACTCCATCAGAAGGGGAGTCCCGACCTTGCTCAGGATCTCCTCCGTGTCTG
This sequence comes from Poeciliopsis prolifica, assembly GCF_027474105.1. Lineage (NCBI taxonomy): Eukaryota > Metazoa > Chordata > Actinopteri > Cyprinodontiformes > Poeciliidae > Poeciliopsis > Poeciliopsis prolifica. The sequence continues at coordinate 6,154,281 of NW_026562406.1, read as the reverse complement.
ACTGGAGCTCGGCGCTCAGCTGCATCCTGGAGAGGTGGGCCTGCAGCAGCAGGTTGGTCTTCACGTGAGGATCGTTGAACTTCGGGTTGTTCAGCTTGTGGGGAACTTTCTGTGCCAGCTAAAAATGAAAACAAACACTCAGCACAAAAATCAAACTGGGGATGGAAATTATCAATTAGTGATTTAGTCTAAAGTTAATTGAGCTTATTGATTGAGTATTAATTGATAAGTGGCCAATCTTTCCATAATATGCTGAATTTAAAAATGAAGCACATCTTTATATCATTTTTTTTTGTTGCTTTAACTGTATTAAAAAACTTTTTTCAACTATTAAACTCAATTATTAAACTTAGAAATGCATCTATAACTTAAAACAGGAACCTCTTGGTTCTATTGGTTTAACAAATGACTCAGTACTAATTGTTTTAGCACATCAGAAGCAAATTTTCAGAAGCATAAATAAATACAATTATAAAGTCCTGCTTCGCCCCACTATTTGAGAAGTACTGTTGTAAGCGATCGTTATTAGCTAATCGACTGGAAATAATTTAACATTTTTTAAATAATAAACCATCATTTGACAATTAATCGTAAGTCGATAAATAGTTTGCATCTTTCTCCACTTACCTGTCGGAGAAGGGCGTCTTCGTGGTGCCTGATGGGAATGTTCTTGTATTCAGCTGCGTTGGAGATGATCTCGATCAACCCACGGATCTTCGTCTTGGCGTTCAGGGACATACTGAACAACTCTGCCCAACACAACAGCAAAATAACAGCGACGTTTAGCGTCCCAAATGAGAATCCTCCCAGCGTCAGCAGGGCCGCGTCGGTACAAACCGATCGTTGTGTAGTTGATGTAGTAGTAAGCGGCGATCATTCCCAGGTTGAGTGGCGCCACGTCCATTTCATCCTCGATGCTGATGCACTTGGACTGCTCCAGGTCATGCAGGGTGTTCTCCACCAGCTCGGACAGGTGATCGGACAGGTGGCGATGGGACATGCCTGCCACGATTAGAGGACGGCGCTCAGATCTCCTTCAGGAACTTTCACTCGACCTGATCAGTGAGGCGTTTACAAGCCGACCCTCACCTTGCAGGTTGTAGTAGTTGGGGTTCTGCGTCATCCGTCGGTAGAGGAACGTCCAGGTCAGGTAGTCGACGGCGTCTTGCTTGTTCTCGACCGTCTTGGTGACGATCTCGGCGTTGAAGTGGTCGTGGAGACAGTGATCCAGATGGGACTCCACAGGCAGGGGCTCGTACAGGAACTTCTTGAAGAAGTCCTGCGGGGAAAAGGCACATCAGAGGTGACGTTTTTGGGTCTTTGGGAAAAAGACTGCAAACTAACAATTATTTTAGTAGCCAATTATTCTGACGATTGATCAGATAAAACTTTTTGACACATTTTGCAACTTAAACCTTTTAATGCAATATTAGAAGTACAAACCTTCTTAGATCCCTGACACATGATAACACAGCGTCCCTCATCATCCAGCATGGGCCTGTTTGCCTTGCCGACCATCTGGAGGACATCATATATGGGATAGTCCACATACCTAAAAAAAAAAATTAGGAAATGTTTTTTTTTTTTTGCAATCTCTTTTAAGTCACCTCTCCAAGAGACTTACGCATGGATTTTTCCATTATAGTACTGGGTGTCCATGACAATGACGAGATGGGCAGAGACGTTGATGCCCCAGCAGAGCGAACGTGAGGAGACCACCACCTGGACGGCACCTGCACCAGGACAGGAAGTTAAATCACCAGTAAACTGTTGTGTTTTCTTCTTTAGTCCTGAAACTCTGTGGATCGGGGTCGTTTCATACCAGAGTTAAAAAGCTGCTCGACTATCCGGCGCTCAGTGGCAGTCAGGCCCTCGTGCAGGTACCCCACTCCATTGGCTAGAGTTTCCTTCAGAGTCGGGTCATTTATTTTGTCCAGGAATGGAGCCAGTTCTTTCTCAGAGCAGTACAGGAACCTAAAGACAAAAAATATTTCCGTCAGATGAGCTTCCTTCACTCGGCATTAAGCACTTTCCAGGCACATGGTAACTATGTTGCCTTCAGTGGCCATGGGAGATTCAAGGTTTCTCAAACATGTATAAAAGAATCAAAGCAACTCTGTTTGCTTTAGATGTAAAGTTAATTTTACATAATACTGTCCCTTTAAACCTCTGTCTCAAGGCTGACCTCTGAGGGACGACATCAGCGGCGCAGAATGTGAGGATGTCGATGGCGGTGAGGCGGGTCTGCCTACGGGATGGAACGAACACCACCACCGGCTTGGAGGGAGAATGCTTCATGATGGCGTGATACACCGGCTTGGCCATGGACAGCAGGCGGGTCTGAGTGTGGCTCACGTTGAAGCCCTGCAGCGACACGCGAGCGTTGACAGAACGTTAGGAATCCTGACGGGTGATTCGTCCGTTTCTGGCCATCATGTTGCCATGTGTGAGCAGACCTGGATGTGCAGCTCCAGCGGCACGGGCCTGACGTTGGGGTGGAAGTTGAACGTAGCGGTGGTGCTGCAGCCCAGCCAGTGAGCCACGTCCTTGGCGTTGGACAACGACGAGCTGAGAGCCACGATGCGGATGGGGCGCTCGATTTGAGAGGAGATGTACCTCATCCTCGAACAGATGACTTCCAGCACAGGCTAATAGGAGCATCAATTAATTTTACATAACCCACACACACACACACACAAAAGAAAAACAGCTAATGCGAATCTCGACTTCTCTTTGCTCTTACTCCGTTTTCTCCTCCGATGAGATGCGTCTCATCCACGATGAAGAGGCTGACGTTCTGGACGTTCTTTCGCTGTTTCCAGCGACGAGACAGGATGTCCCATTTGTCCGGGGTGCTGACGATGATGTCGCCTTTTCCCAGCAGCTTCAGATCCGTGCTGGTTTCCCCCGTCAGCAGAACCACCTTCTTGTTCAGGATATCCTGGAACTTCTGGTGCCAGTCAACAAACACCTGAGAAACAAGAATCTGTGTTTAGAAGAATCACAAATATTTTCTGCATTTTTTTTTACATTCTGATCACATTACAGTGACAAACTTGCATTTTTCTGGCCCATATATGTGAAGAGGAAGAAACAATGCAGAATGTTTCACACATAATAATCTGTAAGGTGTATTTACAGATAGGCAGTCTGTTCTTTCAGCAAATGTCAATTTTTAGTGTGTCTATCCTTAAGTTAACAAATAAGTGATCACCAAATTGGCTGACAATTATTTCAAAAATCAATTAATCATGATTAATTGTTTCAGGCCTACTAGTACATTCCATTTTGTAGTGATCCAACACATGAACTCCAATGCAACATGCTTCAGTCTGTTTTTGCAGCATTACAAGATGTTCGATCCCTGCAATGACTTGTATGTCTTCTAGCTAATTAATAAGGAAGGTTTGATGGTTTTGTTTCAGATTTGTGACTTTGTACCTGCTCTGCCAGCGCTTCCATTGGGGTGATATAGACGCAGCGACCCTCTGAGTTGTGCAGCAGCATTCTCAGGATGGCGAACTCTGCACAGATGGTCTTTCCGCTGCCAGTTGGAGCTCCAACAAACACATTATCGTCACTGTTGTACACAGCATTGAAGACTGAAAAAAAGAGTAAATAAGAAGTTAGATGAGCAGTGAAGTCAGTTCTGATCTAGGCTCAAGTTTAAAGTCTTGTTTCTCGTTGTGTACCTTGTGTTTGGATGGGGTTAAAGAAAGGGAACTTGTTCTGATAAAGAGCCTCGAAGGCAGAGTTTCTGAGTGCGGTGACAGGCAGCGGCTGCAGATCCAGCAGCTCCGTGGGTGGCGGGTACTTTTCAGGTAGGATAAGGTGACGGAAGGACACGGGCAGCTGCGTCTCACAAGCTAACAGAAAAACAAAGAATGAAACTTGCTAGATGAAGAGCTAAGACAGACAGCAGGAGAATCCTGAAGGCTACTTACAGAGCCATCGGTCCGAGACGACACGGATGAAGTACTGTGGAGGTAAAGGCTCAAACACCGGAACAAAGAAGGTCACAAGGTGCTCGTCCTGGGCGTACTTGGCCTTAAGCAGGAAGTACTCGTGGTGGAGGATGACCTCACTGTCGACATCCTCCACCAGGATCCAGAAGGCTTCAGACGATCCGTGAATCTGGGCGAGAAAATAAACTTCTGAGACGAAGCTAAGGAGAAGCGAGAGACGACAAAGGATCCATGTTGCGAGTTTAACCGACCTTATCATCCCACTGGAAGTCCGGCGTTATGGTCAGCTCCACTTTGAGCGTGGAGCGAGTGATGGGCTGAATGTGGACAGCCAGGTCAAGCTTGGGGAACTGGTGCACATATTTATGAATGGTCTTTCCCATCTTCGGCATGCGGATCAGCTCACCTGAGCAAAGAAACGTGCTTTAGCTTTTCGACTACGAAAGCGAGATTAAAAAAACAAAACAAAAAGCAACAATGCTCACCAATCTCATTGTGGTTGAGATCATAGAGACGCTCGAAGGGGAAGTTTTTCTTCTCGATCTTCTTCACAACCTCTTCGGGCAGCTTCTTGAACTGCCGCAGCGGGGACATCGACTGCCACCTGTTCACGCCGGAAACACCAACCATAAATGATTTCCCTCAGCATTTAAGTTATGCTAGTTTAGCGATGACAATCCCACTCACATCCGTTTGTCAATCATCTTGCAGAGATTCATGGTCTTGTCTGTGAGCTGGGCCCAGCCTCGGTTGAGCACGATCTCAAATATGGCCCGCATTAAACGACCAGCACTCTGAAGAAAGAAAATTAAAATTCATTTCTTTACATGAAACTGCAGAATATGGAAATGCTAAGCTGTTCTTGCTGTACCTGTGTGACGTAAACCATGTCTGCCATCAGGGCGAAGCCTTCCAGTTTGAGCTGAGAGATGAACGCTTGAAGCAGAACATTAATCTGAAACAAAGTTGACACAAATATATTCAAATGTGAATAACCATGTCAACAACTACTAAACTTACTAAAACTCGATTATGTTACCTTAGCGCTAGGCTCCTCTATGCTCTCCTTTACAGGAATGGGAACTCTTTCCAGAAGCTTCTGAAGCTCAAGTTTTTCCTCCTAAAAAAGAAACATTTTGTCGTTGTTTTGTATTATAAAAAGTCTACAGTGGCTCGATTAGGGATGGAAAGTAGTCCTCATGTTTGACTCCGGCCAGCATACCTCTCTCACTGTGATGTTCCTGAACTCCGAGGAGAGTGAAAAGACTCTGAAGAGTTCGATCTCACTGAGCGTGGGCTTCAGCAGCTGGTTGTAGGTCTGAATGGAGTCGTGGGTGATGTAGAAGTGGCTGGCAATGCGACCCAGGTCTGTTACCTTTATGTAATGATAAATTTAAAAAATGTACTTATTGCAAATTTACTATAACGGGGATCATTACACGTTACTGAGGGCTAGCTTGCAGACCTGGAAGGTTCCCGTCCTCTTGTCATATTTAATGAGGCTGTTCTTGTCCAGGACGTTGGCGGCCGTGTGAATCAGGTCCATCCGGCGCCTCTCCAGCAGCGGGTCTGAATTTCGGTCGTCGTGGGACACTCCATACAGTGTCGGGTTGCGGAGCATGCGCACATACAAGTACGTATAGCCGAGCCAGTTCACAGCATCCTGCAGCGGCAAACACCACAAATTAACTATGGGGAATGTAAATTTAATTTTGTTTTTCTGTGTGGTGATCACTCGCCTTCACATTCTGAACGTTTCCCAGCACTATCTCTGCGTTGAGCATGTCAGGGAGCTTCGCCACCATCTGGCTCTCTATGGGCAGCTGCTGGTTCAGCAGGGACAGGTAATACTGCAGCTCTCCATGAGACGTGATCAGGATTCCCTCTCCCTTAGTGTCATACTGCGGTCGGCCGGCTCGACCCAGCATCTGAAATCAAATGGCAGGTTTCATTTCTACTGGTTTCACAGTAAAACACAAGCACGTTTCAGGCATTTTCAAAGTAATTGCTGCTCAAATTAAATGCTTAAACACAATATACAAAGACAAATGTCCAAAATCATGTTCTCATTAAGTTTTATGGTTTTTTGAAAGTTGAAATAATTTTTGGAATTGTAACTGACCTAAAAAAAAAGTTTCGTCTGATTTCACTTTAGACAGTGAGAAGAAAAATATCTGTGTCTTTAGTAGGTGTATGAAAATGTCTGTGTTCAGATGTAAATGACATTTTCCAAATTTAGGCTTTTAATCAAACATTAGATTGCACTTTATAACCAAACTCTGCAGTTTAAATATCAAGCCTGCTCAATGACTTTATACAGAAATCAAACACTTTTCCAAACCTTGAAAACACATAAATGAAGTTCAAGCATCATTTGATCAACTTTTCAACAAATCAGCTGGCTTCAAGTGCACAGACCTGTAAAATGTCCAGCGCTCCCAGCTCCGTCCATCTGCCTTTCTCTGGGCTGTAAACCTGGGTTCCTTTGATGATGACGGTGTGAGCGGGCAGGTTCACACCCCAAGCCAGAGTGGCTGTGGACACCAGAACCTGGATGTGTCGATCTGCGAACAGATCCTCCACCAGCGTACGGTCCACTCTGGTCATCCCGGCGTGATGGATCGCAAAGCCATAAGGAAGCAAATCCTTTAGCTCCAAGTTCTGAAAGAGAGAGAAATCTTTAACTCAGACCAAGCAGCTAACACTGAAAACCTTTGGGACCCCTCTGGTCTGCTGGCGTTTACTGACTTTGCATTGTTCTGCCTCGGTTCTCAACACTTCAGTAGAAGCAGAGCCCTCTCTCAGGAACAGACCCAGAGAGTCCTTCTCCAAGCACATGTCCCGAATGGCTCTGGCAGTCTTTCCTGTCTCTTTCCTGGAGTGGACAAATACCAGGACCTTATGGGAGACAAATGAGCGGCAGATTTACTCACAAGCGAAAGTAGAGCAAATAACAAAAAGAGTCTCAGTCACTGAAGATCAATGTCAAAACACACCTTCATTTTTACAGCAGACAGAAATATTTACACTATACATTAAATATGTAATATTGTTACTCTCATCCATAGCAGTTACGGTTTAAAACCAAAAGTAAAGTTACTAAAAACTTTATCTCTATCAAAACAAGTAGACTTTCTGACTTATGATAAGCCACTAAAAACCTTTAAAAAATGTGGAAAACGTTCTTTCAGTTCTTTTAGGTTCATGTATAACCTGAAAACTTCTTGGAAAATATTTCTACAATGTCAAAGCAAAGCTGTCAATTTCAGTAACTCTAGATGTTAAATCAATCACAACTCACTTGGTTCTTTCCAGCATGCTCCATGATCTTTTCATAAACGATCTCATTCATAATTTGGAAACGTTTGATGGCTTTCTTTTCTGTGATACCGACATACGTCTGCTCAAGGGGCACAGGGCGAAAACTGGAAAGAAAAATGAAAACAGCTCACAAATCTGACACATCCAAACAGGAAACAAGCAGTTAAGGAATTACGACCCAATGAACACCTGTTGTCAAAGTAAAAGAGCCCCTTTGCAGGATCAACACGCAGGCAGGTGGCTACATCTTCATAGTTGGGCAGCGTGGCGCTGAGACCGATCAGCCGCACGTCCTCCTGGGTCAGCTCCACGTTACGGATGGTCCTTGCCACCAGGGACTCCAGCACGGGACCGCGGTCGTCATGCAGTAAGTGGATTTCATCCTAGAAAACGTTCCCTTGGTTACCCTCAAGGACTTATTTTAGCTTTTAGTTTCTAAACTTGCTTAGTGGCACGACTTACAATGATGATGAGGCGCACTAGCTGGGTGTAGGTGCGCTCGCCGCCTTTCCGAGTGATGATGTCCCATTTCTCAGGGGTGCAGACAATGATCTGAGTGGCGTTGATCTCCTCTTTGCAGAGCTGGTGGTCTCCGGTCAGCTCAGACACGATGATGCCGTAGCTTGCAAGACGCTGAGAAAAAGAGAAAAGGTGGCATCATAACCTCTGGTCTGTTCTGCAGCAAAGATTTCACTGCAAGCAAGCAGTGCTGAATGGAGAGACAAAATGCTCACCTTGCCAAAACTTCCCACCATCTCCTGTACGAGTGAGCGCATGGGTGCAATGTAGATGATTTTAAAGTCATCCACATTGATTGTTCCATCCATGTTTATGTGCTTCCCGATTTCCCTCAGCATCGCCATCAAGGCGACGTTGGTCTTACCGGCTCCCTGTGTGCAGGACGATCACCCACATTTAGAGGAGATAAGTCCTGTCAACTCAGCAGTAAGAACGTTTTTCAGCTTCGACGTGATTCACTCACCGTAGGTGCGCACACAAGGAGGTTCTCATCCGTCTCCATTGTGGTCTTGAACAGCTTGCTCTGAATGCGGTTTAGAGTTTTGAACCCTTCGAATCCAGCCTGGGCATACTTGGGCAACTTGTCAATGGCAACAAGTACCTGGTGGTACAAAGAAAAGTGGCTGAATGCAGGACATAAATTCACCATAAGCAGCTTGATACCAAACAAAGCAAACAGTTGGAAAGCTTAGTTTCTAAATGCCAGGTTTTCATCATAGTGGTTGAAACAACAAACCTCATTGTCAGCAAAGGGTTTCGGCTTGAGAGCAGGCACGTGGACTTCTTCGTAACCTTTACGCTGCTTACGAAAGGAGCCGTCTGGCAGCTGGCATCGCTTGTTGGCCATGAAGTGGCTGCCTTGACTGAAGGCCAAATCTTCCAGGTCCAGAAGCTGCCGAGGCATCACTGACTGTTGAGAGGATGAAAAATAGGAATGAAACAGCGTCGACGTCTACAGTGCTGATAAGATGTCTACATACACCTGTGTTCCTCGCAACTGGAGGCCAAAACAGCAGTGAAAGATTATACAAGTAGCCTCACGTTGCAAAATAAAGGCTTAGTGGATGGAATGAGGGCAGTACTAATAATTATTTTACAAATCAATTATTCTGACAATTAATTGAATCAATAATCACCATTAATTTGATCGATCGTTTCAGCCTTAGATGGAAAAAGAACCAAGCAGTATTTACCTCTCCATGGTCAACGTCCATCGCTTCCAAGTCATCCACCCGAGACTTCCTCACTCTCTCTCTGCGAGATCGTTCTTCCTGAAGTGCAAAAACATAAAAACTGTGAAAAGCTGCACATAATATGTTTTAACTCAGCTTATTGACTGGATGCTTTACTCTGATAATGTCCTCCTTCTCAGTCTCCTGCAGCTGGTAGAGAATCTTTGAAAGCTCCTGATCCGACTCCATCTTTCCAATGATCCGTTCCTTTTCTGCCTCGCTCTGAGCGCTGGCCAGCATGGTACAATACTGAACTGTGTGGCAGAAAGAAGAGGTTAAATGCGTCAACTCAAATGAAACACTGAACGCAGTTTGAAAAAGACTGCCTTACTCATGCGGCGGTGCTGACGAAGGACTTTGATGAAGTCAAAGGTGTTGAAGCCCAGCAGCAGCACCAGCTGGTTCTCACACTCTCTGTCATCACTCGCAGTCTGAGATTCAACAAAGAAACACAAGAAGGCAAATCTGAAAATTAAAACGTTTACATTGACCTTTAAAAAAAAACAACAAAAAAACAAATGATGTGAAGAACCTTTAGGATTTCCAAGACTTCGTCGGCCTTCTTTTGAGAGACGATGGCGTCATCGTAGAACCGACTGAGCTGACGTTGGAGCCAAAAGGCGTCAATGTCTCGAGGATGTAACTGTTTCTTCTTCTCTGACATCACGTCACCTGCCTCACCGAGCTACAGAGGCAAGAACTTCTGATTACACTCTGAATCAGAAAGTTCTCTCTCTTAAAATGAGAGCGAAACACTCTCTTAAAACGCTGGTACGCTGGACTTACATTTGCTGTCAGCCTGGTGGAGACGACCGCTTCTTCTCCTTCGCTGTCTTCATCTGAGTGTTCGTCTCGTACTTCGCCAAACTGGTCCTCATCTCCTTCCTTTGGAAGAAGAAACGAGCTCATAAGCTTCTAAGCACCAGTTCTATCACTGCTTAAGCATCACGATTCAAATAATAATTATATTACACCTATAATAATATAATAATGATAATAATGATAATAATAACAAAAGAAACGTGTTGCACAAGCGCCACTAAATACAAAGAAAACAACATTTTTAATAAACAATAAAACTCACTTCCTCATCAGATTCGAACTGTACGTTGACACCATATGTTTCATCAATGTTGTCATCTGTAGATTTGTAACAAGAACAGTTTCATTAGTAAGGTTTTTGAAAATGGTTCCCATCAAAATGAATGAATTGGTACAACTTTCAGACTGTGGGATAGAGAATTATATCTGGAAGAGCAAAATTATTTGAACTATTCTCCTGAAAATTAAGATATTTCAAATAAATCACACTCCAGACATTTCTAGAGTGAATTGGAAGTGCCGTAACAAACTTTTAATGACTGCTGACCCATATTCTGTAAGTCCTTGTCTCCTCCGTAGTCTGTGATCTTCTTTCCAAGGTTGACCAGCACATGATAGCGCGTGTCATCAGACGGGCCAAGAAGTTGTTCGACTTCACGTCGCCTTTCTTTGTCCCTCATTTTGTCGTTCTTCAGCACCGCCAACACTTCATCGGCCGCTCCGCACAGAATATCACGAGGCTGCAGAGCAAAGTGTGTCAGGAGCTGATTTATTATGAGAGCTCGGTTAAGAGTCTCAGTGTCACTAACCTGATCTCCTAAAGCTGCATGGATGAAGCTCAGCAACACTTCATACGTCTCTCTGGTTTCTTTGGTTTTGGGCTTGTACACGATGCCCACCATTTCATCGATGCCCTCAGACAGGAGGGTAAAGCCTTTCATTTTGTTGATGTCGTGTCTGTCCTCATCTCTTTTTCTTCTCCTATTTTGGAAGAATAAAGTTAATAGTTCATTAAATGTGAGAGAAACTTTTGAAGAAACTTACAGTAGATAGTTTGATATTCTTTCCTAATATTCCAAGTGGACAGAATAATTTTGGGAATTTCTTTAGGGGCAAAATTGAGCACATCGGCTTTGTTTTTGAATCGACTTGCATTGAAATTTGTTAGATGGTTCTGTAAATCTATCATTATTGCACTGGTAATAAACCGCAGCTTAAATTTTGTTTGAGGTAGCCCAAAGAAAGCATGTAAATAAAGCAGATAAAACAATTCCTGGTATTAACATCCGACTCACAATGTCTAAAGACATACAAATAAACGATGAGCCTGAATTTGTTTATGTGAGACTGCACTGACTTATCTCGTCGCTCCTCCAGCTTCTGGGGTTTGGTCCTCTGAGCTTTGTCCCCCATCTTTGTCCCCTCCAGCTTCCCCACCAAGGACAGCACCTCACCGGTGGGCTCATCTCTCCGAGTGCGGTCGATCAGAGAGCGATCCGCTTGCAGCACCAAGTTTGAGTTCTACACATTCGACACAAACATATTATGAGACATGCTGGAGCCAAATGAAGATACTCCGTTACTCATAGCTCAATAATGTAAAGCTAGCTCGCCATAAATACCCTCCCTTGAGCCAATGTGTTTATATTCTGATATACTCACCGCTTTGTACTCATACTGCAGGTTACGAGCGGTAACATCCGCCATGGTGCCGCTTTTCCCTCAGCTTCCACCGCTCCTCCGGTTACAAACGCTCACAGAGCTGAACTCGACTCCGACTTTTCAATGAAACACCGAGCGCATCGGTTCAATGTTTCTATTTCAAATAAAAGTCGTTCTCGTTAATCTCTGAAATATTGCGTTTCTCCTACGTAACAAAACCGCTGCTAACACGAGCGCTCAAAGGGCTTCCGCTGGCTTCCACTTCCTGTGTCAACGGAGTGAGAACAAAGAGAAAAATATGCACTGCCCCCTGCTGGCTATTCAGGTCACGACATTCTTTAAATTCAAGTAAATTCAATTGAGAATTCATTTTATTTATTTGATTTATCTGACTTGCACACATTCTTCCGCTTCCTTTTACGGAATATTGCTATTATTATGTTTAAGATGAGAATAATTATCTTACATTATTGGTTGGCACGGGAGGACAACACCTTTTGGAAATCATCTTAGGTTCTTGTATGATACTTCAAAGAAGATTTTGAACAGCAGCAGATCATATTCCTTTTGAATCTGAAGGTTTGTTGTATATTTAAACAGGTTTCACTCCTGCAGAAAGAACCAACAACAGCAAGGAGATGTTAGTAATACTGGCCTAGGAAGATGTTGAGACTATATAAATATTTTCCAGTTTAGACTGTCTAATGAAAGTTTACATGTGACTGTTTATTTGAGATACTTCTCTGGAGTTTCTGTCTCAGCGGGACATTCCCAGAACAACCAAAGTATTTCTACATATTCTCATGTACAACAGCTGTTTATTGAAAGAGAAGATTGTATGGAGGCCAATTCACACTTGTGAATAAACCTACTATTTAGTAAACCTGCTTGATATTCACTCTATCCATAACTGCGTTCTAAGTAGGGTACATTTCTCCTTTTCACCTCCAGGTGGCAGCATCGACAATTACAAAGGTTGTAATACATACCTGAAGGAAAGTTTAACTTCTTCTTTAAGAAGCAGCCAGCAAGATGAAAGATGTTCTTTTATTTTGTGCTGTGACATGTGTGCACGAGTTTTGCTATATAAGTGGATGTTAAAAAGTTAAGAGGAAAAAAGGGAGGCTCAATGTGCAAATCTTGTGGTGTGCAACCAGAAAGAGGAAGAAGTTACCATGCATGTGGCCAGAATTTTTTTCTTTCCTTAAAAAACCTGACATATGTTTCTAGATAAGCAATTTATCAATAAACTTGTATTATTTAAAGACAGCTCAAAGGACACAGATCTATGGACAGTGAAGAGTTTTAAAGAAATTAATGGCACACTGAAATAATTATTACATAAGTTATTTATTGTCATTTGACACTTTTCACTCTCCATAAGGAGCAGCAGTTTGGTATTAAGCTTTGAAAATATTGTATAAAAAGCAAGTTTATCCCTCATATAGCTTTTATTATTTCTTTGATTTGGTCTTATAATGTATTAGTTCTTAGAAAAATGTACATTTTGAAAACTTAAAAAAAAATCTTCAGTCCTATATTATAAAAAAAAATAATGTAAAATTATGCTGTTCCTCTAAATTACTCTAAAATATATATTACAGACAGATTATGAATAAAACATGAGGTGCTGTTAGCATGAGTTTTATTAGAGGTTTAGATTCATAATGTTTCTTTGCAGTTGGGCAGGTTTTACAAGTTTATCCTGTTTATCCTGTGACTGGAAAATGTCAAATCTTGCAACAGTGGCGATTGGCGCCAATTTTTGTTATCAATGAGCGTGACGCACATGCGCCATGCTGGATAAAAATGCGGCCTGCTCCTGGCCACACAGAGACACAAAACTGCTGGTCTGGTACTCATGAACTTTGGGACCTGATTGAAAACGATCTCCCAAGACGTGGAATCTGAGTGGACAGAAACTTTAGTGGATCCGACTGAAATCATGTCAGTGTTCATCGAAGCCGAGCTTGGCGTCCTGTACTTGACCTACAAGTGATGGCAAGCAGGCCGCGGGAGCGCCATGTTGGTTAGTTGGTTATTTTTCAGAAACCTTATTCTAAGTTTTTGTCTTTTTTCACCGATACGAAGCTGAAGTTGGTAAAAAAATTTTTTACTCTAGATAAAAAATTACAACACCTCAAACTTGGAATGGATTATTCTCCTCTAATCGCAGAATATTTAAAACTATATTTGGGATTTGTGAAACGTTTGTCTGATTTCAGTGATATGTAAACTAAACAGTATTTTAAAGTCTGTCCTTTGAGCGAGGGAGCCAGTGTAGGGGCTTTAAAACTGGTGTTATCTTGCTGGTTTTAGTAAGGACGCGAGCAGCAGCGTTCTGGATCAGCTGCAGCTGTTTGATTGATTTGTTGGGCAGACCTGTGAAGACGCTGTTGCAATAATCAACGTGACTGAAAATAAACACATGGATGAGTTTCTCTAGATCTCGCTGAGACTTAAGTCCTCTAATGCTGGAGATGTTCTTCAGTTGATAGAAGGCTGACTTTGTAATGGTCTTTATGTGTCTCTGAAGGTTCAGGTCAGAGTCCATCACAACTCCCAGGTTTCTTGATAATGTTATCCCCAATGTTTGACGTTGTCCAGGATGTTTATTTTTCATTTTGTCTCTAGTGCTTAACATTGTCCTTGATGTTTAAGGTTATATAAGGTTAAATTGTCATTATTACTATGTTTACTGTATCTGAAATGGTTTACTTTATCTTCTATGTTTAACGCAAAAAGAAAATTTTCTGGAGATGAAATTTGACGTCTGATAAACATTGGGAATAATGTTAAACAACTGCATTTGATAACAGACTGCCATACAACATACTAATGCCCAAAAAACATCTTGTGGCGATCTAAATCTGTTTAATTTCATTTCACTAAAGACCTGTTTCACCCATCTGATACAGTTTCAGTTTCACAAATGCCTTTGCATTTGAAATATATTTTAAAAGGTAGGATATTCTCACAAAAGGACTAGTGCAAACATCTGCGATAGCTTTTTGTTTTAAACCGATATGATATTCTGATGAAGGAAGTGATATTTTTGGGGTTTTGTCGTGTATATACATTGTTCCAATGCCAGTTCAGTCTCATCACTCAAAGACTGATATCCAATGAACATATTTCACATTAACACAACACGCTGTTGTTTTTGGTTTGTGAACATCATGGTAGTCGTCTTAGACTCATAGAACCGACAGATAGACACAGCCATCTGTCCGTGCTGCGGTAGGAAAATCTGACGAGGTGGCACAGAAAGTCAGAACACTGGTTCAAACCTCGAATGGGTCAGACAGGAAATATTAATCCCGGAACGTGGAAGAATCTGATCCTGTTCCACTTTATCCAGGCTTAGCACTTTACATGCCAGCCCTCACTGCATGCGTGTGTGTGTGTGTGTGTGTGTGAAAGAGAGAGTGTGTGTTTTTGCTCACACTCCTGTGGGGGAGATGCAGGACAGTGTGTGTTTGCAGATGGCGTCACAGGAACAGCTGCTCATACAGCTGAGCTCCACTCATGTGGTGTCCCTATGACAGGACGTCACAAAGGTTACATTGTCTACGACACACTGAAGAACAATAGAGGATTTCTAATGAGCTGCATTGTGAGGGAATTCATCAAATTCTTTGTAATGTTAAACAACTCTCCTGGCACAAAAACATTATACAATACGATTATATGTTCTTTAACATTATTCTTTTCATGGAGGATTTTACTAAAGCCTTACATTATGATTGATTAGTTCCTTTATTTTAGTAATTTAATTGAAAAAGTGATTTCAGGATTATGGTTAGTAAGATAATGAAAGTCAGCAAATATTACATAAAACCAACAATAGCAAAAATGATATTTAATGCAGAAAGGCTCTGGCCCACATAGTCATGGAGAAGACAGCTGACTTGGTAGCTCTGCTGAGTCATTTGCAGCCTCTACATAAAGAGCAAACCTCAAAACGTAATGGCTAATCATGCCGGCTGTTCACAGAGTGCTGTTTCAAAGCTAGGAGACAGAAAGTCCAGTCAAAGGAAAAGATGGGGCTTTATACCAAAGCGGAGAGTGCAAATATTCTACAGTACATGGACATTTCATATTGAAATTCCTTTTGAGAGATTTCATGCAATCCTCTTGATTTGCTGAAAAACTTGAGATCTGGCTTTCGTTATCTGTCAGCCATAATCACCAACAATAACAGAAATAAGTTTGAATGAATTTTCAGATCAACTTTTTGATTTGACTTATTTTTTGAGTCAAGAATAAGAGAAGTGAACAGTGAATTAAGTACTGTAACCATAAGTTACCATAAGTATGAATAACTGCATATTTGTATTTTTCTTGATTACGTCTGCTAAAAAGTTTCTTAGTATTCATCTCTCACAAATATACATATTAACAACATATATATGTTGACAATTTTCATCTTTTCACCAACCATAAGCTACTGTATGAAATAGCAAAAGCATTTTTTGCGTACTGTATTCTAGATTTGCATGTTCTACATCACCTTTCAAATTGGTTTACTGAAATAAACCTTGAGAAGCACTTACACATGCACTTTTGTCATCCATCTGCATGTAATATGCTACTGTGCTACTTTTCTCCTGCACAACAAAACCCGTAAGCGGCTTAGCCCACCGAAACTGTACAAACACGAAACAGTAAGTGAGGCTTGGTTATGTCTCTCTGTACAGTTTTATTTACATGATACTATTCTGTTGTAATGCTGGATAGCAAGATTATATGCAATACATAAATATCAACACAGTTTGTTGTTTTTTTTTTTTCACTTTTTTGTACAAATTTGCATATAACTAAGAATCAAAAAAAAAAAGAAAAGAAAAAAAACTCAGTTATTTTAATGAAAAGCATTCTCACTGGGGGAAAAGTAACAAGTCACAAACATACACGTGTCAGGCAGCCATGAAAACACACTTTTCTTTTTCATTTTTTTGCACAGGGAAGTGCACATGCACACGCACAAATGCACACTTGCGCTCTATAGATCGATAAACGCTTGACAGATGAGAAGTTACGTCTAATCTCAGTTTCTATTATTTTTCATTAATCTAGCTCTGGCATGCTCCTGTACTTCTGTAAACATGTGCTGATAAACCGGGTAGCTCCACAGCTAAAAAGGACGGGAGGAAGGAGGAGAGGGGGGACACACACCCACGTAATAACACACACACACACACTGTGCTCACATGACTGTTGTGTTAGCGCAAAAAAAAAAAAAAAAAATCCATAAATGCACCAAGTCCATGCGTCAACATCAGTACAATGGAAGAAGAAAAAAAAAATTTGATAAAATAAAAATCAGATAATTGTCTCTGGAAATGAAATGCCCCCCCAAAAAAAACCCTAAGGCGAGTGATATTTCTGAAACACTAAAGCAGATGAAAAGCAACTCATGCATTTATTCCATTCATTTATGCCCCTCGCAACATTTGAAATTGGCGCACCCGGCACATCAGGAACGGGTGCCGGCGTCTGCCCTCTCAGGCCGAACATCAGCGCTCAGCCCCGGCACCAGTCGATCGATTGCGATCAGATCTGGGACCATATTTCCAAGTCGGGTTTGTTGTTCAGATCTGATTGAAGAGTGGGGGGGGATCTTTGTGTGTATTATGAAAACCCAAACTATGAAAGTGAACACAGGTGAGCTAATTGGAGGTTCAATCAGGGATTCAGATAGAAGGGAAGACAACACAGCAGCTCTGAGGTAGGTAAAGCTAGGAGAAACACGGTAAAAAAAAAAAAAAAATTCTCCTATTCAAGAGTGATGCTTACGTTTTTTCTTTAGGATTAAGGGACAAAGCGGGCAGATTTCTTTTTCTCTGTAATCTGAATCCTTTGAGGGTTTAGTAAAAATGGCTGTTTGGCACAAAATGACAACCTGGTTTTGGTGAGGGGAGCACAGCATATCCTGGACATCATGCCTGGTCTGCTCTTAATAAAACACAAAAAATAAAACAAAAAAGGAAAAGGACTCAACGGCGGCAAATTCACACCACAGAAAACGAGATTAAAACAATCTAATGAATTAATGAAAATGAAAAAAAGTGATCATTCATGCATCTCCCTCAGGTAGGGTCTTTCGATTTTTTTCTCGATTTTTTTTTTTTCCATCATTTTTATGAATCAAGTCCTTTTGATTTAGCCATTTGCACTCATGTCAAAGGTTTTCACTCATTCTCCAGTCTTTCGCAAGATGTTTCCTCATTTCCAACACCATCCCCCCCATCTATATTCTCTGGATCTTGTCAGCCACAACCACGGGATTCTCTTTGCGGATCTTGGCGGCAGCCTCGGCCTTGTAATCGTAGGGACAGTTGTGCTTATCGGAGTATCGATGGATACCACAGAACAGGTTACCACAGCGACAGTCGAACCCTGGAAGGTCAAAAGGGAAATATTTAAAACAACCACATTCAACCATATAAACAACCAAATTAAACTGGGAAAACTCAGTAAGTGACTTATGGAAAATATAGCCGCAATCTTTGAATAGTCTGATAACAGCCTACCTGTAAGGCCCACTCTTTTGCGGCACATGAAGCATCGGTTTTTCTTGGGTTTGGGGGTTTCACCCTTGCTTTCTTCAGTGCTGGGAGAAGCTACCGGAGAAGGACTAGAAGCAGCAGGCTGGCTTACAACTACATACAACAATAAAAAAAATAAAGATGTATTTATGTCATGCAGATGAAAAGTATTAAAACAGCAACTGCTGTGTAGATTCATCCCAAATAATTTCCTTTCCTTCAGACATGAACTGGTTTTCGTTTCAAAAGACTACTAACATTTCCAGTCATACAATTTTTACAGTTTAAAAATATTCAGGAGTGACCTGAATTTAGTGTGATAACTAACCAGCTGGTGTTAGCTTCTTATGTTTGTGTTGCTCTATGAAAGAGGGAAATGCTGCAGAAAGCTTTCGAAAACAATTATTCAATTTAGCCAGTTCTC
This sequence comes from Poeciliopsis prolifica, assembly GCF_027474105.1. Taxonomy (NCBI): domain Eukaryota; kingdom Metazoa; phylum Chordata; class Actinopteri; order Cyprinodontiformes; family Poeciliidae; genus Poeciliopsis; species Poeciliopsis prolifica. The sequence goes on along the minus strand of NW_026562406.1, from coordinate 6,135,785 downwards.
ACTCTATTTTTAATAGCTATAATAAAATAATTAAATGTTATAAATATAATGTTATTACACTTGAAGCACTGTGCTGTGTTACAGAGATGTTTTAGAAAAAAATTTGCCTTAAAAGAAACTAATGCCAGACAGACAATTAATGATGATAACTAAAGCAACATTTTCACCCAATGTTATTTGAATGTGAAAATCTCCTTCCAGTTCCATGTCTGCTTTGTGTGCCTCTCATCTGCACACTGGCATTGTTGGAAAACAGCACTCTACGCTGAGCAGGACTCCAGCAGGCAGAATCTAATCTGACTCTTTCCTCCAGTTTAGAGGTATTTTTAAACAGGCTTATTTTTAGATGCCATCTCCTTCTCAGAAGCTCTAAGTAAAACCGGCTGTTAAATTTAAGCTGTGCTGCGAAGCATCAGAAATAAACTGAGGCCTGCCCTTGGACCTTACAAAGCAGAATCAAGGTGTCCGTGAGCTTTTGGCGATCTGTGCGTGTGTCTGAAAAACAAACGTGCGACATGTCTCACCAGGCTCTAGGAGTTCAGGCTTGTCCTCTCTGGAGATGCTCATCTCTGTCATCTGTTGGGTTACAGGAAGAGATCCTTGAACAGTCCTGCTGGTTTAAAAAAAATTCGAACGAGAGTCCCGTTAGCTAGGAAGACGTTTATAAAGATTCGAAGGCGAGGAGAGCTTATTGATCGAGCCAAGCCATCTGCAGCCATTACTGACCTAGACATGTCTGGTGAGGAGGCAGGGGAGGCGTCAACCTTAGCTAGACTGGCTTCTAGTCTCTGGATGGCTGAGGCCTCTGAGGTAGGACTAGCAGTGGAGCCTTAATGACAAAACACAGAAGGAGATTTTTAAAAAATCGTTTAAAATGCACATTTCCCCGAAGAGGTAGTAAAATTAATAGAATGAATCAATAAAAAAAAAATCAGCTGCTTTGGCATAGCTATATGCTTGTCCTACTCTTTAATTACACATCTTTAGGAAAGAATATACAAACAAGTACATAAAAAAATAACAAAACTAAGTAAATAAATAATTATGATAATAATAACTTCTTTAACAAAGACGCTCATGCTCTGTATGATGCCTTACCCATTGGGCTCATGCGATCGCTGCTCTGCTGTCGCGTCAGGTGTTCCTTGTAGCAAACAGAGCACATCCCATTGGTTCTTGGGTTGCCATAGAAACCACAGCCTGTGGCACAAAGCATGGGGACCGGGCTCTGGTTCGTCTCTTGAGCCATTGCTAAGAGGAAGAGAAAGAAGCAGAGTGTGAATGATTAGTGCTGTTGCGACAGAGTGAGAGAGAGAGAGAAAAGCACCTTTTCTTTAGAAAGAACTGAAAGCAAAAAAAAAGAAAAAAAGATGTGTTTTTTTCTGCTGATCTAGTTTATAGACTGACTGACCGCAGGTTCAGACCATGAGAAGTCAAAAACATGTCTCCGTTTCGACTTGCCCTTTTGCATGAATACAATAATGAGCGGTTCTCCACAGGAAGTTTAGACAACAAGCAGCGCTCACTCTGTTCTGCTCACCGATTTTCCTCCACCCGGCTCTCCGATCACAGCGTTCCTTGTTTTGTCCACTTCTTGTCAAAACCTTTTCTGATGAACTGGCCCTTCTTCCTCATAGGCCGCTACAGAGACTCCCTTTCATGGCCTTATCGGGTCATTCACGGAAACCCATAACAATAAAAGCACAAAGTGAAGCTCTGACTCACAAGCAGCTGCTGCTCCACAGTACGACAAACATTTCTCGTCAGGTACAGCCACTTTCTGCTGGCCAAAAGAGAAGCAACAAAGTAGTTCAGCAGTTTAAGGAGGCGTCCTGCGTTTCAAGGTGTTGGGAAAAGTTCCTGTGCCACAGAAAAACAAGCCTCCGTGTGTGTGTTTGTGTGTCTGCTTGAGCAATTTGGCAGAACATGTAGTGCTGTGACGTTACGGTCTGCCTTTGATGCAGCAGGACACCACAGGAAGTTGTGTAATAAGACACACTGACTTTTACGCAACACATCAAAAACACCTCTGATGAACAGACAGGAAGACCCAGATCTGCCCATCCTTATTGAGAGGCTGTTTAGCATATCATTTGATCCCATCAACAGCCTCATATTTCCCTAGTAAACAACCTTTGGCCTCGCTCTGCTGTGACTCGACAAGCGCTTTTATTGTCTTAAAAAGCTTGTTTATATCCAGCTGACAGACAAACAGGAGAAAAATCAAGTCAATGTTCAAGGAGAGGCCGGCAGGTGTGTGTTTTTTTTTAGGATGTCGCGTACATGAACGCTTGGGGGCTTCTTATCAGCAAGCGCCACAAAGTACTCTAACTCACTCGCACCCTCCTTCCATGCCCCTTTACACCAACAAGCTAGTTCTGTGTCAATAAAGCTCTTGGAAAAGCTTACAAAAGGCCACTGCCAATTGAGTCACATGTTCAACTGCAAACTCTTGAAAAACACCAGACAGAGTGAGTGAGCTAGGAACATTTGGAAGATCAAAACCTCCCATACTAACAATAAATATAGATATGAATAAGTGGTTCAATAACATAATTATGTCACCGGAAAACTATTTTGTCGTTCCATAAAGAGCATCTTAATTCGGTATTGTCGTGGCCACTTGTTTAATATTCAATAATGAGCTTGTCACTCCTCAGTTTGTTTTTCTTTCCAATTTTATTTTCCTGACATTTACTTAACTATAAAGAACATATTCATAAAGACATTTTTAAACTGGATTTATTGAATATATTATTTATTATTTTAAGGCATGCTTTGTCTTCTCTAGATTGGCAGCTAAAGCTCAAAATGAAATGGTTCATGTTTGCTCATTCGTTACCTTTTGGTTCACATGCCACACGAACCACAGACCTGTCTACATATACCTACGTTGTTAAGCAATCATACTGTCTATCATTTGCTGTGAATAGAAGGATTATGGGATAAGAATTAGTCATTTTTTGATTACAACAAACAAAATGAGCTATTTTCTACAGCTGGGTAATGATAAAAAAATGCTGCAGTTCAAGTTATGGCTGAGTGTTATTGTTTTGTTTTTGTAGCAGCACAGCTGCACCGCTCAATGTGACTTTTTGATAACAGGCCGTCTTTATTTTTAGTGAATTATTTTTGTTAGACTCTCTCACTGCAGGTGAATAGATTCAGAGTAGAGATGCTGGTGTCGCCCGGTGTTCCCTTGACTGGCAGGTCAAATGCTGACAGATGAGATTTCCTTCCCCCTCATGTTGAACAAATGCATTAAAATGAACTCCCATTGATTTATCTCTATATACAATCAAGCAACACTCTGTATTATCTGAAATATTGCCAATTTCTGAAACAAAAAAGCTGCACTAAGTATTTTGGTATGTGTGTTGTGGTTCTTAATAAATAAATTGAATTGTCCCAAGATTGGAATGGGTGTCAAAGAGCCCTATTGTGATTGTCATTACAATCACAATTAATATCACAGAAGATTTAAAACTTTATGCCTATAAAAGCCCATCCCTACATAGAAATCTAACATTAGGAATAAAACATCACTGGTGATATTTATGTTAATTTTTCCATTTAATTCAAACCTGCCATCTCTATCAAAGAACACGAAGCACAAAGCTAACAAAATTGAAATGATTTACCAGTAAAATTAAAAGCATTTCTAATTTATAGCCAAAAGTTGCAACAAGCTTTTGATCTTCACTTTAGTCATTATTAAATAAACAAAATGTATAGTGATAAAAACGTTATGTCTGTATCGCCATTCAGAAAACTGACATTTGACCCACCAAAGGCTTTCGATCTGACAAGATCGACCTTAATGAGGTGCATTATGCATTAGAAAACCCACCTGACAGGGCAAGGCAGGGAGTTTCCAGCAGACACAACCACTCACCACAGTTTCCTTTCACAAAAATGTTAATCGCATGCAGCAGGAACTTATGAGAAAGCCTCAGTCTTGTTTTCTATAAGACACCAGTTTAAACCAACATATATGGGGTTAACTTTAGCAAACAAAGGGAAAGCTCATATTTCAGGCCCTGCTGGTGGCGTTGGAAAGTCCTGAGTCACAGTGAAGGACAGGACAGAAACTGGGGATAATTCTCCATAAAAACAAACTAAAGCTGAAAACCACCACCAGAAGTTGGTAGAAAAAGCCCTAACTGGGGTATTTTGAGAAACATTCAGTAGCCGAGCCAGAGTGAAACGTCCTTCCTTTGTTTCTTCTTTCCTCCTTTGTCTGCTGCCTCCTTGCTTCCTGTTTTTAAATCACTATGTGTCTCGCATTTATCGCAACACTTGCGCCTAAAACGGATTTCCAAAGTGTCCCTAACCAAGCCACGTCAAAAATCCTCATTATATAATCACCTTTAGTCGCTAAGAAGCGACTTTTTTAAAGCCCTCGCGTCGAGCGAAATCTCTCGTCTCACCCAACGGCTCCAACTACAAGCTAACCGTTGTATTTAATTACGTTACAGTCGAAGCAACGGCTGCGAGTTTCATTTGAGTGCAGCTTCTCTCTCTTTCTCTCGCTCCACTTGTCTATTCGGCTTATAAATTTTCTATTTGTAGACAGGAATTAACAGGCTTTTGGTTCACCCCATCCCCCCAGCTCGGGACAGCAGGCTGAGAAGCAGAGACTGTGAGCAGCGCTACCTCAGCTCCCTCCCTGGATTTTTTTTTTTTAAACACAAAGTCACGTTCGAGGACTTGTGATATTTCAAGTCAGGTGGAGGACACGGTGGGAGGTGGAGGTGGCAAAGACAAAGAAGGTTGATCACCGCAAACCGTGCGACCTTTTAATCCATCAGTAAAGGTCGCCATTATCTCGTCAAAAGCACACGTCTCGAGTGTTTTACCTCGATACAAATCGCTTTCTCTGCAACGCCAATCCACTTCATGAGAAAACAACAAAAAAAATCCATGATCACCTGCTGAAAATCGATGGGTTTCTCGCGAGAGGACAGGAAAAGCGGTTGTCTTTGTCAGAAAAGGTCGAAGTTATTGTGTGGAGTTTCCTTTTTATTTTTCCCCCCGTTTCTGTGTCGTCGTCCTCTCGGTCAGGCGGATTTAGACGGTTTTAAACGTCCCTTCCTAGGCCTCCTGCCTTTTCCTCCTTCCTCTCGCCGTCTCCCGTCCCCTTCTTCTACTGCTGGATGGATGTTTGTTTCCTTCTTTAGCAAGAGGAGTGGTGGGTGATGATGTCACGGGTAAGAACAACGTGTCACCATTGGCTGCCCGGCGGAGCCCCGGAGCGCCCTGAGCAGCTCTGTCTGGCTCTGGTTATTACATGTCTGTCGTCATCCACCCACAAGGACACGAATCCATTTACTGAGTAATACGCCTAAGTGGACGAATGAATGAATAATGACGTGTGCTATACATATTTTTAAAAAGCACCATAATCAAGGAGAGTCTTTTTAAAAATATTATGATTATTTGTGTTATGGTTCTGTTTCTTGATATGTTCATTTCTATCACAAAGCATCAGCAGCACAAGAGAAGATTTGCAACCAGGATATGATGGTGTTTTGTTATGGTAGAGTTGCACTGGTTCAGACAGTGCAGTCAGGAGGTAGCAACAAATATGAAGTTATCAAGAAATATGTAATCAAATCAGTCAAATTTGTACCAGTAAAATCCAATCATATAGATAGATTCGTATTCATTTAAATGTACTTTAAGTACACTTTTTTTTTCTATACCGCATAGCCTTCATAACTGCCTTGATTCTTCATGAGGCGCAGATTCAACAAGGTTTCAGAAACATTTCTCAGAAATTTTGCTCCATATTGTCATGTCAGCGTCACAGTTCTTGTGGCTTTGTTGGCTGCAGAGCCACGCTCCAGTTGTTCACCAGAGTACAGTAAACTCTTGATCAGGTTTAAGAAACAAGACTGAGATGATTTGAGCTTTGTAATATGGTGTAATCAGTCACCTGGAAGTAACCAGCACAAGATGAGAATACCGTGTGCTCACAAAGGGATTGACTGGTGCAACATACTCAGGTAGGCTGTGGCGTTTCAGCTCAGTTGATAATAAAGTCTCTAATGTGTACCTTAAAAACTTTGCTTCAACCAGTAATGCAAGGCAGGATGGAGCCATTCCTTTATCTGCATCAAATTCTGTCCCAGCTGCTTGAATGGCGCAACCCAAATCCAGACCAAATGTTTTGCAGTCTTTCCTTCAAAAAACAAACAAAAAAAAACAGTTGTTCCAATTTACTACTGTCCAATTTTGGTCGCAGTCTGTAAATTTTAGCCACAGTTTCCTGTTCTTTGTTGGCGTTTGGGTACCTTGCGAGGTCTTCCATTGTTTCCTTTCTATTATCTCAAACCAGCATGCACTGTTTTCCTTTGACATAAGCAAAGCAGGAAAGGGAATCTGATCCCTTTCTGTGAACCCGAGAGGTTGGTTGAGTTTCTGAAATACTAAGACCAGCCTGTATAGCAACCAAAAACCACAACATGGTCAAAGTCACATGAACCCTCTTTTCTTCCCCATTGCTACGCTTGCTTCAAAATGCTTTAAGCTGTCTTCACCAGATCTAAATGCTTAAAAGAATTGAGTAGCTGGCAATGTTGACTGATTTTATGTTTGTGTTCTCTGGAAAATTAATTCCTGTTCCTAATAATGGATCCAGTTAGTACTCTCCAATCCAGTAATAATTTAAATAAAATAACATTAATTTTGGTTTATTACATAAATAGAATGCTATTTATCTTGGAAGTCCAGCTGATTGAATCCAGTCATCACAAAACACTAGAAGCTAGAATTTTAACACCTTTTGCCTGTCTGTGTTTGTCCTCTGTAAGGACCAAGATGGTGTGAGATGGCTGGAGTTAACCTGCCACTGTTACACCTCCGATTTTCTAGATGATGTAACCACAGCCCTATATTGCTTATGTAAGGATTTGCCAGCATTGTGGCTTGAGGGTGTAGAGATGACAGACAGTCTGTATGACTATCTGGCCAGGAGAGTCAAGGCGAAAATACACCAAGACCGCAGGGTAGCGGCGGATCAAAGACCTCATCCTTTGCCGTTAACACACACTGGACGGGCTGTGCTAAAACCTGGTGAGACAGAATAGATCACTGGGCTTTAGCCAAGGGCAGTGTTCCTCAACGACGCTGGCATTTGAGAGACAACAAAATTGTTATAGTTTTTATGCCACCAATATGCATCATGCTTTAAAAGTGGAGATGTTTGCCACTTGTTTTATGAAAAAAACCTCTATGTCAGGGGTGTTCAAAGGGTGGTCCACTGTCCACCCACTTGCAGACCCTTGACTGATTATGTGCAATTAAAGAATGGTACACATTTCCCAGGAAAGAGAAATTCAAATTATGCTCTTATTGCTGAAAACAGACAAAAATGTTTTCTGTTTTATTTTTATTTTTGTCAATCCAGCCCAAGAAAAGTTTGTCAACTTTGTGTATTTCTTCTGTTGAAAATGGACAGCCTTTTATGGAGAGTAAACATAAAGTTATTGACAGACAACAGGCATTTAGCAACTATTGCTGCTAATGTTGCAACTATTGTAAGAGATTCAGGGTACATTTTCATAGAGATGCAGCAGTTTGGACAAATATTCTGAGGTCATTGAAAGACCCAAAATCAAAATAAATTACCATCACATTTTTTCTGAAATAAATATGCTGCCAGAGCCAAGAAGCTAATCCCATAATGATATGCTCATGTTTCTTTGTACCTTTGTAGAAGTTCAGCTTGTTAAAAACAAGTACAAAATGACTTCTGACCTCACAAGTCATTTTGTATAGTTGTGTAGTTTAGTGTATTGAACTTGACCTCAATAAAACTGAAATATAATAATAATATAAAAAGCATCAACTCCATATCAGAGTAACAATTTTCAGTACTTTTCTTAAGAATTATAGCTCAAATACAAATTGATATTTAATTATTTTGTTTACTTTGATTTCTAAAGTACACTGGTTGATGTTTGGGAACTGTTAATCTAAACCTCTTTCTGTTATTCAACACCCTTGCTAAACCAGTGTGAGTTGTTAATTGAAATCGGTCGTCAAAGTGAGTGTAAAATGTCTGTAGTAAAATACAAAATGACTGAGATTGCCTACATTACAAAATGCTGAAGGGATGAAATAAACAACACACAAATGAAACCCAATACTACTCTAATCCTGTTATCGTTGTAAAGCATTAGGCCTTAGACTGCTCATACGGGAGATGATCAACTGGCCAAAACTCTTCAGTGTGAAAACATTGCTTTGGTCTATTGCACAAGCTCACACAGAAAGACAAGCAATGCTGACTGGACCCACTTGTGTGGATGTTGGCAGTGTAAACAAGCATTGTGGAAGGTAACAAGATAAGTTCTGAGTAGAACTGAGAGCAGATCTGTTTAAACTGGTTGTGCAATAGCACTGTGTTCGTAAACAGGGGTGTCGCCCCAGGCTCAGAGCACAACAAAATAGTTGTCAGTTATGTTTTGGGTTTTTTTGAAATGAATTATGAATCCCTATGTAAATATTTGAAAGAAATGTATACAGTCATGTGAAAAGATTAGAAGCCCTATGAATGAATGTCTTTGTATTTTCTAAATTGGATGTACAATCTACCCTGTTCTGGACTAGTGATGTGTCCAGGCAGTAGCCCACCTTCAGGCCACTGACTGCTGGAAACAGCTTACTCTGTTAAAATCTCATACCTTTTGTGTGGTATGCAACTGAATCTTGAGGCAACTGTGTGAACAGCATGGTAAAATTGAAAGACCTGAGACTTTCAAAAAGATAACTATTCAATATTTGTGAACCACCTGATTTAAGCTTCAATACACTCAGTTCTGGCTGTGGAAACAATTTTACACTGAAAGCCAGCTGTAAGATGCTGAAAGAAGTCAAAGTGTCATTATGAGTCTGACAGCAAGGTCTCATGCACTGTTGATGTGAAAGTGTGTGCCTCTAAAATCAAACATTTCTTATTTCTAAGTTTAATTTGCTTTGGAGGTCTAAGGTGGAAAACTTTCCTCTACAAGCGACACATAAAAGCTTGGATCAAGTTGAACAGAAAGAATAGAAACAGAGACCAGGATTTGGACAGATGACTCGCTAATGCAATTATTTACAGAACAGAGAACATGTTTGGCGTAAACCAGTCATAACATCTCAGAAAAACCACCTTACACCAACTATGAAGCACAGGCCTGGAAGTTTCATTGTTTGGAAATCCTTTGCTGCGGCAGGACTGAACCAGCTCACCGTCAGAAAATCCACAATGAATTTTACTGTTTGGCAGATACTGATTAATAAAATTGTGAGGCCAGCTTTGAAACTAGAGCTGAAGCAGAACTGGACTCTTCAACATGAGAATGACCCAAAACCTCTCAGTGAATACAAGGATTAGAGAATTAAAAACAATGTAAAATTCTGGACTGACATAACTCCCAGATCTTGAGATCGTTTAGATATTTTGGGGTAACATGTTGAAAAAAAGGATATAGTTACACCACAGAGTTGGGGTTCTCACATTACAACTAGATTGTTCATTATGACAAAAGTTTCAAAGTTATTGTTTTTGTAAAGGGAAGATTCTCCTTGATGTCTGTTTTTAACATCTTCTGGCACAAGAACATGTTATCGACTGTGCTGTTGTGAAATATAAAAACGTGTTCTTACCAATTACGTATCATGTGTTATGGGTGCTGAATCGCTTGCCCTAAGGTTTAACGAGTCCAAACACATTCCCCCCCAACCTTTTTGTGTATATTACGTCAGGCACCACATGTCTCTAAGCACTACAAGCAGGGCTGTGGAGGGAGCAAACACTTGTGGTGTCGGTGTTCGTTCTGAGGGTACATACTGTTAGCTATTAGTGGTTGAATTCTTGGAAGCAGGGAAGGGCAGAAGAGTCGCGCAGGCACGGTTTGCCCAGTCAGCTTCAAGTAGAAACTGGAAGTGGAGCAAAGTGAAAGTAAAAATAGCTTCTGGCTGTGGATATTTACCTAACTTTTTCGGGGGAACCCAACCTTCTCTCCCACAGAAGAAAAACACCCATACAGACAATGTTTGCTTACACAGACAGCTGTAGTTTCATTTAATGGACACATATAAAAGAGGAGACTTGTTCATTTACATCTAGGGACACAGGTTTGGCCTTTTCTGGTTCTCAGACAAGAAGAAAGCTGTTGCTAAAAAAGCATAACAAACCCTACTTAATGTTTTTCACAATGCAACATTGTAATGGATACAGTGATCATGTGCAAGAATGTGCTCTGATAAAACGTGATCGAAACAGAACTGTTTAAGTTACAAACTAACACTGCAAGTTATCCAAACACACAAACCCTAATGTGAAACATCGCATTTCATCATGTTTTATCAGGCTTTTTCTGGAGGGATACAAAAGATGGGAAAATGGGTGACACTAAATACAGAGTTACCCTGCAGTAATTTCATAGAGGCTGGGTAAAAAAAAATAGGCTCCTAGGTATACCTAACAGCAGAGTGAAACCAATACAAATATTTTCGATTGAAAAATAATATTTGTTGTTATCAGAATGGCCTAGTTAAAGTGTGGACTTAAATCTAGTCTTTGATCTTCACCTGTGCTATCAATACAGTATAGCTGAGCTTGAGTCAAGTAGCCTTGTATTTATATTCGCAAATATACTTTTTGTTTATTATATTACATATGTTGCGTTTTGTTTGCTTTTTCATTGAAATTTTCCCAATCTTTGATGATATTTGCTTATAATCATGGAACAAATAATCAGTGATGAGTGAAACGCTGATTAGAAAGCCAAAGGTCACAGTGAAGATGCAAAAGCTACAACTGCACTTTTTATCGCCAGTCAAACCAGTTGATTTCTGCGTACATTTCCAAAAAGCAGTATAAGTGGTTTTAGCTTAAAAGCTTTTTTTAAGCTAAAAGTGAAACACATGCAGCGAGGGCTGGAGGGGGGCAAGGAAAGGGAACCTTGTGTGTGTATCACACTGAGCTCTTTGTGTCAGAGAGTTGTGTTAACAGAGCAGAAAAGAAGGAGCATGTGTGTGGTTAGCATGTGAAGGTTCATGGGTTTCACTGGGAGGAAGACGGTGGGTGTGGGGTGTGCAGCTGAGGAAAGACTGGGAGGTGTTCAGCGTTGAGTATCGTCACCCATCCCCCCCTGTGTCGTAGCTCGGCCTCTGGATCGCCACCCGCTTGTAGGATGTAGGTGTTCATCCGTTTCTCTTCCCCGACCATGACGGACGCATGTGAGGGACCGAAAGTGACAATGTTACCATGACGACAGATTTACAGTCACCTTTCTGTGTGGGCGCGTGTTATGTCTGCAGGGTGTGTGTGTGTGTGTGTGTGTGTGTGTGTGTGTGTAAGAGGCTCTGAGGATTACTTATGTGAATCTGGAGCAGCCTGTTTGTAGTTACTAGGCAGATATTGGCCCAGCCAACACACACACACACACACACACACACACCCACACACACACACACACACACACACACACACACACACACACACACACATACACACATGCATACACAGAGCCTCAGCTTGCTTCTGTCTGGGTTCTGCTGGGCGAGACTTTGTTGATAAAGGGAGCTGCTTGTGACAGTGGCAGCTTATCTGTTTAATGAGGCCGTGCATGGGGCTTGATAACTTCAGTAGCAAAGTTTTTTTTTTTTTTTTTACCAAAAACCTAACTTTAAACCGCTGTTTCCTGCTCTTTCTACACTCATATCTTGAAAAGGAGAGCTTCATCTGTGTCTGTGTTTGCGTGTGTGCAAAATTTAGTAAACAGAAAAAAGGAGAAGGTGCTCAAATAACATCTCTGTGATGTGGGGAATTGTGACCCACGTATGCTGCTGTTGCTGTAATTTTTGCTGAAGGTTTTTAGAGAAATACAATCTTGACAATCGGATCAAGACAGTAATTTGTTAATATTACTTTCTGTTTTGCTATTTTTTTACTTTCTGCATCTCTCATGACTATCATTCTTGTTACTTGTGACCAGGAAGGAGCCTTGGAATAACTTCCCCGGTTAAAAAAAAAAAAAGAAAAAAAAAACAACATATTATTTCCTCAACCTTCTCAACCTGTGTGCAAGCCTCCTTTATGGGTATTTTAACTTATTTGTGGCCATGGTTCCTATTGAAAAAAAAAAAGCAAAGGCAGAAGCCTGCGGGCCTTGCATGTACATGCAGCAGACTTAGAAAAAAAAAAAATTGTTTCTGTTTCCCTTTACAAGCTGATCCATGTGGGTCTGTCTTGTTCCAGCTGACATCTGACACTCTGTGTATGAATGAGTGCACGCCTGTGAGTCATGATAAAGCCCCCCCACTGTGCATGTGAGCGGGCATGTGAAAGTAGGAGCGTGTGCATGTGGTGTGCAGCAGATGTCCTGAGCTCTGCTCCGTTCCCCTCCACAGACTGGCTGGTCTTTGTGGCTGCTCCCTCGTGCAAACGGGTATGGCCACGTGCTTCTCTGACTGCAGGGACAAGCCACGCCCCCTCTTCCCTTTAATCTGTCAGTTTCTGACGCCAAGTCCTGCCCCAACAACACCCAGCGACTTTACGGGATCTGCCTCCCCTCTGGATGACGTGGTTTTTACTCACGCATGCTCGCCATGCTGTCTTTTAGTCACACTGACACATTGTGGCTGAGGAAAAAAAAAAAAAAATAACCTCACAAACTGAGCAACATACTTCCCTTTTTGCATCATCTTATGTGAGCTATCCACTTCTCAAAGGTTCCCCTTTGATTTGCAGGTTTTGAAAGCTTGAATTTCCTTTGTTGCTCACCTCCTGCCTACAGTGGCTTTAACTTTTCACATTGTTGAGTCACTACAACAAACATCAGGCGTCTCTGTGACGGTTTTTAAGGTGTTCAAATCATTTGTATTGCAGTGAATTTTTTGTCAGCATGGAAACCCTGAAGTCTAAACGCTACAAACTGAGATCTGCCCTCCACAAGGATCCATCTTAAAACATGAACTTCATAAATCATGCATACTGCTGCTGGGAAACACAATCAGGAAACTAGCCTTTACAAATGTAGATCTTATTTTATTGATTAATTTTGCATCAATGCTTCCTAACAATTTGCTTAGTGTTTGTTTAGGCCTCCAAATCAGCATCCACTCTGTCTGCTTTACATTTTTATATGCACGCATTTATTTTATTTTTTGTGCATAGCTTTGGTTAGCTCATCCTTTATATTTGTTTGTTTATCATTGCTTGTTTTCCAGTTCTTAATCATATGTAAGACCCTTTGTGTACACATACAAAAGTGCTTATACATCAAAATTTCACTCTATTTTGTGTTGCTCTGTAAAATACATCTCTAATGGAGTTTTGACATTTGATGTAAATGGAGAAAATGTGAAAAGTTTCAGCTGGTGTGAATGCTTCTTTCAGGCACCGAGAAACCTGAAACAGGAAGAGGGACTTTTTAATTATGGGGAAAGTAGGGAGAGATCAAAGTGGGTTTCATATTAGAGGGCTGGTGAAACTGAATGCAGCTCTGTTTTTCTTTTCTCCCTGACATTTTAAAACTAGTTTAGCTGCTGCACTAAAGCGATCTGTCATCCCAGTAGGTCCTGAAGGTACAGAAAAACCTGTATGGTGCTGAAGCCATCATTCATTGTGCTTGAATACAAGTATCTACCAGGTGATCTCATATCTGTGCCGATGGCAAAAAAATGCGTTTACAGTCTGAGTCACACCTGGATTAGCTTGCGCTTTGCAGTTACTCTCCTTCTTTCTAGAGCAAAATCAAGTCAGGTTCAACGCTCTGGGCCTTGGCTCCCTGCCGCTTTATGTTTACCATCAAGTTTTTTAATCGAGGCGGCGTTAATCTTAAAGGTCCAAGTTGTTCTGTTCAGGTTAAAGAAACACTGGTATTGTTTGAACGTCTAAATATTTCAAACAGACATTTAAAAAAAATGTTTGCATTTATGTTCTGCCACACCACTAAAAGAATAAATAAAATACAGCTCCTTGCACAAGGATTCACACCCAGTTAACCTTTTTGCATTTTGTCATGTTACACCAATAAACTTCCAGGTTCTTTATTGGGATTGATTCTCCTACATAAAACAAACTGCAACCGATTTCCCTTATGGATAATTGTTAAGAAAAATAAAATCAAAAGAAGTTCAATTTGATGTTTGCCAAAAGCCATGCTTGAATATGATAAAAGATAAAATCTGGAAATGTTTTTTCTTGTGTAAGAAGAAAAAACACCAGAAAGTGAAAGTATACAACATGAGTTTTATTTTGAGAAATACATTGACTTCTCTTTGGGTGCAAAGAAAAAGACCCTTTGAAAATAATATTAAATTGAGTCTAAGTTTTTTTTTTAATGTAAAAAAAAACAAAAAAAAAAACTTTTTTCTATAAAGCTATCTTTTGAAGGGTGAGTTTAAATCAAAGAATACAGAATTATGATTAAGATTGAAATAATTTGATATGTTACTAAAATGTATAATTTGTCTCTTTGAAATCAAGAGACCATTTACAGTCTGGGATAGGCAGAGCTTTAAGAAGTGAAACAAACAAAATAGGAGAACAATTAAACAGAGGTGCAGGGCAATCTGAAACTGAATCACTTCTCTTTTTTTAAAGAATACAGAATTATTTGAGCTAAAACATGATCTGGTGTAAATAAAAATATTTTTTACAAGTGTCAGAAACACTGACCCTTTTCACTTCCCTTATGTTCTCCTTATGTGTAGATAGACAAGACTAACTTTAGCACTGAAAAAACTGAACAATTTGCATCAAGTCTTTCACCCAAAACACACACACTTGGTTTTGGGCTCTTAAATTCAAAAAGGCAAACTCTAGATTACCGGTACATACAAAACAAGAAGCATGTATGACTAAAACTATGTTTGAGAAAGCTCACCTATGGTTTCCTGCTACTGGAAAGTTTTCAGTTTGGAGCAATACCGCCTCCTACAGGATTATGCTTGCACTAACGTTACTTCATGTTCAAACACATGACATTTTGCATCAACAAATTTAACTCTTGTAATGGCTGCCTTTATATATTTTTTTCAGGTTAACACTGTAATACATTTCAAAAGTTATGGTTTCAGATAAGGTTTCAAATGGAAAGCCATACAACAAGCAACTCTGAGAAATAAACACTGGTGCAAAACTGTTAGCTGGTGTTAAGTTCAAAGCAATCAAAACACATTCAATAAAAAAAATGAAGCAAATGAAACCAAAGCAATGCTAATTCTGAATCCTGGAGTTTTTTTTTTTTTCTGCAGGATGACGCACACATTCAGATGACTCAGATGGATCAACCACTTTGGCCCACAGAAGTTTGACTTGTAGACTAAATGATACATTTATTTATAATTTTTAAATAAAGTTTTCTCTTAGTTCTCACATTCCTTTACATCAATAAAGCACTTTGATTCGGTTGTCGTCGACTTAATCTGACCGAACAAGCAAACTGTGAATGACCTGTGCTTGTAAAGCGCTCTGTCAAATCCAGGACATTTACAGGAGAGACTCCTGCCACCATCGCTGAGGAGAACCTTCATCAAAGAAGGAGCCAAGATGTGCATTATAACGCCAGAGAAGCTGCAGAGAAACATGACTTGGGTGAAAGAATTGTCAATATAACGCAATTGGTATTACTATTGCCTTGCAGCAAGAAGGTCCTGGGTTTGATTCCCAGCCCGGGGTCTTTCTGCATGGAGTTTGCATGTTCTCCCTCTGCATGCGTGGGTCTCTCCGGGTACTGCGGCTTCCTCCCACAGACCAAAAAAAATGACTGTTATGTTAATTGGTCTCTTCAAATTCTCCTAACATGTGTGAGTGGTTGTTTGTCCTGCATGTCTCTGTGTTGCCTGGCGGGTGTACCCCTGCTGACCCCTCTAGGGTTAAGGATGTTCAGACAATGAATGGACCATCCGTTCATTGTCTGTAGATTATAAATGCACTCAAGAAATGTTATGGTTAAATGAGACTAAACTTCTATAAGTGTGTCAAAAACTAATACTGAACTAATTGTTGAACCCTGACACTTTTAATGTAGAAGAATGAACCCTCTTGTACAAAAGGCCCTCATCCTCACTTTTACCTGGCCAGCCTTTAACCTCCATGGTTTTGTCTTGTCATCCCCATTCATAGACCTCGAACTTTCTCTCTCACTGACACGTGGTGCATAATCTTTCAAATCCACACACAGCAGCATAAAAGGCAGTCATAACAGTTTTGAATAATTGATTGTTAGTGAAATTGCTTGGCTCTAGAGTTTCCAGCTCATCATTGTTCCTGCCTCGGGTCGATGGGTGGTGAGGAAAAAGTAAACTTCTCAGGCATGTTACCCATCATGTGCCAAGCCAGCAGGGCACATGCACAAACACATACACCTGTACCTGCACCCACACCCTTCATCCCCAAAGCAGTGAATAGGGTTCCCCTCTAATGATGCAGAAGGTACAGCAGCACTGAGGAAGTATTAAACCCTGCAGCTTTGTTTGTTTCGCAGTTCACATCACCTCCTGATGTTGCCTTTTGTGGAAGACGCAGGACTATGAGAGGAAAATGCCTGGAGATACCCTGATCACCTCAGAGAACGACAGTAAGATACTGACCATGGTCACATTACTGGATAGGCATTGCTGCTCTGCTTTTCTAATATAGTGAAACTCAGGATTTATTGGGTTTGTCATAAATCAGCCTAGATTTTTATTGTAGAAGCATGGTAAGACGCTTTACCCACTTTAGTATTATCTATATCGCTTTGTGTGCTGGTAAGAAATTTTAGGCTTGGTCTCTCCCAGTCCTTATATGTCCTGTGTCAAAAATTAGAAGGGCTTTATTTATACCTTTGTTTCAATAATGAGATTCTCCTGCCTGTATCCAATAAAAGCCAGATGGTGGAGTGCATGGCCGATTTCTGATTGGCCATATGATTGTGCCATATTTCTTCTATTTTTAATTGGTGGAGATAACAATAGTGAAAGCATGGGATGTTGTTTGATGATGCAGCCCTGCTTTAACCTTTTCTACAGCCGACCCTCTGACCTGTCGGCTGTATTCCTTGGTCTTTGCTGACACTTGTTCACTAATATTCTTTCACTAGAGAAAAAGCCTTATTTATACTGGATCTCGAATACCGAGATAGAGATATTGAATATGAGATATTGAATGTTTGGACTCCACTATTTTCACGTCTTTATTTTTAAACAATTTTGAAAACAAAGTGTGGTATTCCTCTCACTGTACAAATATGCTTCACTTAATGTTGGACTTTTACCCAAAAAACCTAGTGAAGTACAATGGCTGTAGCCAAAAAAAAAAAAAAAAACTTTCATAAGCCATTGTACATTGTTTCCTCCTAACTAACCCCATTTTCCTTTTTTTTGGATTTGGTCCCTGGTCTCCTATCCTCGTAGGCTTAGCCTCCCCCTCTCTACTTCATCAGACTATTGTTTGACTCCTTTGTGCCCTTCGGCTGCACCTGACCGTAATGACCCATGTGCTGCCCACTCCGGTTACACTAAGGACACACATCAAAAGACCAACTACAGAAATATCTGTTCTGTCTGTCAGTGGTCCTCTTTGTTTTCCTCTTTATCCCTATTTATAACAGAACAATAGTCCGATGTGCACAATAAGGCTTGGTTCAGTCAGTCAAAGGAGTCAGTGTGGCATCCACAATATAAAGAAATTGACTGGATTTAATAAAGCTAATGTCATTCAAGAAGTGAGGGGTTAGTTATAAAGCACTGATATCATATGACTACAGTTATGTGGATGATTTCTATTAATCAAGGAGAATGCATTGCAGCATTAGAATGCAGCAATGCATTCTCCTTGATTAAGATCCTGTTTACGTTTTTAACTACTTCTGCTAACTTTAACCAATTTTACAAATTCATATAATGAAATGTTCTGGAGATTTCTGCGATATCTTTTGCTAAATTTTACTATTGCACTTTTTTGAAATATTTGTGCTTCTGTGCAAATTTAAGCCCCATTGAAATACATTGAAATTTGAAAAAAAATCCACAAAATTCTGCTAAAATATTCAGCATTTTCACAGCTTGCCACTTCTGCTTACTTCAATGTAGAAACTCCATTCAACTTTTAAACAAGTCACTAGATTTTAAATTACCTTGCAGTGTCTTGGCTTTTTGATATTTCCTATGATTTTTCCACCACTGCAATTTACGTTTTATGCAGATTTTTGATCTTTTTCAGTTTTACTATGTAATCCTATGGTGGAATTCTCTAACTGTTGTTGTTAGACAACATTTTAGCTTTTCATGCTTTTTGACAAACAAGATGATGCTGTTCATACATATTTAACTGTACAGACATAATTCATGCATCAAGACGTAGCCACGTATGTCTACGTTAAGGAACTATGACTATCATCGCTGCAGGTCTTTTGTTTTTTTGTCAAACTCTTCTGGAGTACAGACATGTACTATGTACTATTTCTTCAATGTGTTTCTCTCGTGCTCAGTTTACATCTTTGTGAACAGATGTTGAAGGGTAGACATCCTGCTTGTCTACCCTTCTGCAGACACTTTTGCTTTTACTGGCTTTATGTGTCTACAAAGGTCTTCTGCAAACTTCTATCAGTTTTAGAAATTCACATATCAAAATGTTCTGCTTCTTCTGCTGAAATGGTATATCTTCTGCAAATTTTTTCAATTGTACTTTTTCAAATATTTTACTATTTAATTTTTTTCAAATTGTTCAGGTTCCATACAAGATTCCATTTCTGCTGAATTATGCTACATCGTTTGCTGAATTTTATGGTCGACATATTTGCAAAATATGTCCATCATGGTGAACTGTGGCTTTCTTATACTTTTTTCCTACTTCTTATGCTTTGTTCTTCTTTTTCTAGCATATTCTCCAGGAATCATTTTGTACATTTGTATTCTCACAGCTGTTTAGCTAGAAACAGCAATATTTCTACTATAAGTTTTAGCTAAATGAGTTATAGTTATAAGTATTTAGGGAAGTTTAAGTGACTTTTGTCCAGCAATATCCTTTGCAGTCCAAAATTTCCTTAAAACCATTTTTAGTTGTGATTGATGGATATGAAATTATTGTTTTTTAAGTTACATTTTTTTGAAACTCAAAAAAAACTCAAGCATCTGATTGATAACACGCCTGTACAAACCCTCCACCCCCAAAAAACGTGACAAATTGCAATAATCAGAGTATACATAATTAGTATTTTTTATTGAAATTTAAAAGGACAAGATTTACAGCCCGATGTTTCCTTCCTGATCAAAAAGTGTTTATGTTTTGATCACTTTGGGCTGCTCAGGGATTTTCATTTCCCTCCATAAGACCCATTTATCTCCCGTGTTCCTCCAACACTCTCTCTTGCCCTTTTTCCGAAATTCCACACAGACTTTAGGTACTGGCAGCAAGAGAGCATGATGGGATTAAATCCTGCTAACACCTGACGTTTTCTGGTTGACATTGAAGAAAGATGGTTGAAAAATAACCTTGGAGATTAAAACATTCTATGGCTTTAAAATGTATGTTAAATAACAAAACATAACACTTCTGATTGCAAAACACGTCTGTCCATAGTTAATCTGTATTATTTTTAACTTTTTCTTTTATGTTGATAGTAGGATACATTTAATCAGTTGTTCTTATTTTAGTCTGTAATTGTTTTTCTCTCACAGCTGACATTGATCTGGATTTTGCAGGTGAGTCAATACATATAAAATCTCAGTCATGAATAAAAACATTTCACACTATTTATGTCTGGAAGCTATTTTATTGTAAGATTAAAATAATTTGGATGTTAAGCAGAACTTTACATCCAGAGATTGTGTTTTGATCAGATTTCATCTCACCAAATTACCCAACTGTGGAAATATAAAACACTAAACCAAGTGAATCTGGGTGGTCAGCACAGCAAAGAAACATAAAATCACCTCCCTCGCCCGTCTCATTTCTCACCAGGTGATGGAGATTTTCAAGAAAATCATGAGAGGGAAAAACACAAAGGGAAGAGAAGAAATGGTGACGGACAAAAAAACAAGAGGGAAAATCAGAGAAGAAAAAGATCTTCCAAGTCGGTGCAAGGAATAAGAGAGGAATCTCAATCCAAGACAGAGAGAGGAGAGAGGGGTAGGAGGCGAAGAGGAAAAGATGAACATGAAACAAGTGGACATGAGGGGAATGAAGGGAAGCGGGATCCAACCAGGGCCAAGACAACAAAATCAAAGAAGAACATCAAAAATGAGAAAACAAGAAAGCTGGAGGGGAAGGAGGACAGAGAAGGTCAGGAAAAAGGTGAAAAGGGAAAACTGAAACTTGTATGTGCCAAAAATGAGGAGAAAATAGAAAGTGGAGATCAACTTAAGGAGAAAGAAAAAGCACTTGGAATGAAGAAGAAGAAAAAGAGCAAAAAAGTTGTTGAAACGAGGTAATGCTTCATGTAATGTGACAGCTCCTGCTTCTAAAGGAGAACGTCTCGTCACTCATTAACAGAGCCTTCTGAAATTATTCAGTTCAGAGCCAGAGACGAGTGGGGAAGGTGATGATGAGGAGGAAGAGGTCAATAATGATGGAGAGGTGAGGCCTGAGTTACTGTCGCCGGAGGAGTTGGAGAAGTTGAAGGAGGCAGTGGAGGAGAAGAAGAAGCTGATCCAAAGTCTGAGGGGGAAGCCCTGGCCAATGAGACAGAAGCTTGTCACTTTACGGTACACTTTAATTTATTACTTGAAAAAAATTAAACAACCCAAATGACTTAAAAAAGTCACTTGCCAATACTTTCACTGACTTTTAGAGAGTCTCAGCTATTTGTGGAGAAATATGAGGGCGCTTTGGGGAAAGGGAAAGGCAGGAAACTCTATGCATACAAGGTCATGATGACAAAGGCAAGTTGACACCAACTTTCACTTATTCAGAAAAAAATCTCAAATTAATGCTGTTTTTTTTTCTCACTTTTTTATAATCATTGCATCATTAGAAGTGGATGAAGTTTCAAAGAGACTTTGAGAACTTCAAAACAGCCTGCATTCCATGGGAGATGAAAATAAAAGAGATTGAAAGTAAGCTGCCTTCAAACATTTGTCATGAGTAAGAAGACATACGACATGCTAAAAAGTATTTGGAACATCTTTTCAGACACACATTTTGAGCATACATGAGCTTCTTTCTAAAAAGGGGAAAATAGTACATGAAATAGTATGGTGCATTTTTGACTCTTAAAAAGCTTCTTTCCAATTCACAAATATGCTCTTATTCCTGCTGATCCACCAGCCAATAAGATGAAAATAATGTTTGTCGTTGAACGATGACAAAATGTGAAAAGCTTTTGTACTTAATGTGCCATTCAGGTCATTTTGGCTCCTCAGTTGCCTCATACTTCATCTTCTTACGGTGGATGTACGGCATCAACATGATCCTGTTTGGTTTGACCTTCGGCCTGGTTATGGTACCAGAGGTACTCCAACTTTGAAACCTAAACTGGAGTATCTTTTTGTTCATTGCTCTCTAGATATATTTCAGTTTGCAAATAAGGCTCATTCTCCTCTTTGCTTTTTATTTTTGAACAGGCATTAATGGGGAGGCCCTACGGCAGCATCCCGAGAAAGACTGTCCCCAGAGCGGAGGAAGCGGGTGCCATGGACTTTGCTGTCCTTTGGGACTTTGGAGTCAGTTAGAGATGTGACACACATCAATTACTTCTACCTAAAATAAGATGTTCAGTTTGCTTTTTACATTTTTTTTAATGTCACTCACAGGGTTACGCTCAGTATTCGGTCCTCTTCTACGGTTACTATAACAATCAGCGTGCTATTGGCTGGTTCAAGTTTCGTATGCCTTTGTCGTACTTCCTAGTCGGTGTGGGCACAGTGGCCTACAGCTATATGGTTGTCATACGGACGTAAGTCTTCTGCGCGGGTGTTGAATGACATCATGTCTTTATTCTGTGAGACTGCATAGAGAATGCATTCTTTCTGACTGAAGGATGGCGCGTAACGCAAACGAGTCAGGGATTGGAGATGACAACAGCTTCAATTTCAGCTGGAAGATGTTCACAAGCTGGGACTACCTGATAGGAAACCCTGAGACAGCAGACAACAAGTTTGCCTCCATCACCACCAGTTTCAAGGTCAGCCCTTCTCTCTGTCTAGTTTCCAATGGAGCGATGAATGAAACAGCACGATAGAGTTAGTCGGTTGTGCTGCCTGACCTCTGCAGGAAGCAATCTTGGAGGAGCAAGAGAGCCGAAAGGACGACAACATCCATCTGACTCGTTTCCTGCGCGTGTTGGCCAATTTCCTGGTGTTGTGCTGCTTGGCAGGAAGTGGATACCTCATTTACTTTGTGGTGCGTAGGTCTCAGAAGTTTGCCCTGGATGGTCTGGAGAATCACACCTGGTGGGAAAGAAATGAGGTGAGAAAGGAACAAATAACAACCAGTGAAATGATTATTACAAAAGCAACATTTTTAGATATATAGAGAAATTTAATTAAATTATTTAAACTTTTAAATGTATTTGCTATGTCTTCTTTGATATATCATTTTGCAGGAAAATCATGTTAGAAAAATTTGGCTCAGGCTACTGTTCTTTGTTTTAAAAACCATTTCTTTATTGTTTTGTATTTATAAGTATGAGCTCACTGCTGAATATCTGATTGAATTCTGTAGTTGATGCCATATTAATAAGAGATTTTCATTAACAAAATAATGAAAATCAAACAGCAAGAGGATTTTAGTGTTATGCATAAATTTAATGTTTGTCAGGTTCATCCACTCAAGAGTTGGATTGCTGCAGCAACAATATTTTTGCCTGTATTATTTGCTTTATGGGTATTGTAAAAGCAACTTACATTACAATTTGAACACAATGTTATCCATAAAGTGATACAATTACAGTGCTGTCTTTGGGTTTCTCAGGTGAATATGGTCATGTCGTTACTGGGAATGTTTTGCCCCATGCTGTTCGACGTCATCAGCACTCTGGAGAACTACCACCCCCGTGTCGCCCTGCAGTGGCAGCTGGGTCGCATCTTTGCCCTTTTCCTGGGAAACCTCTACACCTTCATTATCGCGCTGATGGATGCGATCAATCTTAAAGTGAGGGGACGTGAGTCTGGTTCTATGAAATTGTTTTTCTTATGACATGATTTGTCACAGAATATCTTTCACAGAGGAAAGAGGAGAAAGTAGTAAAGTTTAACATTACAATGTGGGAAGCAAGTCTTTATAACGGCACAGGGTCAGAGAACAGCACTGCTCCACCCATCACCATCCACCCTGCTGATGTGCCAAGAGGGCCCTGCTGGGAGACGATGGTGGGGCAGGTCAGACTGCATGTGTGTGGTTGAACTATTATGCAAGTCTGGTCTGATTGCTGCTCCAGCTTGTTATTATATTAAGTGGAGGGACTTTGTTTAATGATAGAACAAATAAAAAAAAAATTAGAAAACAAGAATTTTGATGATTCCAAAAATTATTCATTTAATTTAGAAATTTGTTCTGATTTTGAGTTACGGTATATACATCAGTGGAGAACCACTGCTAAAACACTTATTTAACAGTTATTTCTTGTGGTTTACATGAATTAAACGTTACAGACATTTGCAAACCATATTAAAGGTTGTTGCCGCGCTCTCCGGTTGTAGCTTTTTACATTTTGTCACATATGTGGACCTTTTGGCTACTTTTCAGGATACCAAGTTTAGATGGGTACAATGCTAAAGAATTTGACATATTTAAAGTTAATTTTTATACCACAAAAAATTGTGGTTCTAATGTTTCGAGACATGAAATAACTAATATGGTGTCTTTTTTGTTGTTGTTTTTTTTTTACATTGTATTGTATTTAAGAAAACTAATCAATAATGTTCACCTCCTGACTGCTGAAACAGGCACCTGGATATTTAACTTTTTGATTAACCCTCATTTAAAATTAGCATTATTATTATATGCTTCACATTTGTTTGCGTCATCATGCAGGAGTTTGTTCGTCTGATTATATCTGACACAATGACGACTTACATTACGCTGCTGATTGGAGATTTCCTGAGAGCTGTGCTTGTTCGTTTTCTGAACCACTGCTGGTGTTGGGACCTGGAGGCTGGATTTGTGAGTCAACTTTTTCTTAAAACATAATTATATAACTTTTATTTCAAGTCTATAAGGTACCACTGTGTTTTGTCTGACTCTTCTAACAGCCTTCGTACTCTGAGTTTGATGTCAGTGGAAATGTCCTGGGGCTTATCTTCAACCAAGGCATGATATGGTGCGAAGAAAACATCAGTTTTAATTATCAGCCCTGACTTCATGGCTTTGCATCAGGCCAGTTGGACAAATACTGTGAGAAATATATGGAGGAACGATAAACAGTAAAAATGACTACTGGGTCTTACCTTCCCCTGCAGGATGGGTGCCTTCTATGCCCCCTGTCTGCCAGCTCTGAACCTCCTGCGGCTCCATGTGTCCATGTACCTGCAGTGTTGGGCTGTGATGTGCTGCAATGTTCCACAGGAACGGGTCTTTAAAGCCTCGGGCTCCAACAACTTCTACATGGCCATGTTGCTGGTCATCCTCTTCCTGTCCACTCTTCCGGCCATTTACACCATTGTAACCATCCCCCCTTCATTTGACTGTGGACCTTTCAGGTATGTATGATCAAGGGGTTTGGCATGTTTTCCTGGTGTTTCTTTCTCAGTTGCCATCATGTCTTCATAGTGGCAAGAACAGGATGTTTGATGTGATCCAAGAGACGCTGGAGTCCGACTTCCCGGCCTGGTTCAGTAAAGTGTTCAGCTATGCATCTAACCCTGGGCTGGTGCTACCTTTCATATTGCTCATGGTGTGAGTCACCATCAGATTGTCTGAATTAAGTGTTTATACAGTACAGATCAGAAATGTAAATACAATCCTCACTAATCTTTAAAAGCTGAATATAAATTTTTTAGCTTTTAAAGATTGATTTGCATATTTTTTTCTTGAAGTTTCTCTTGAATTTCAGAGTAGTTCAAAATCATCCATACAATCTCAAAAATACATATACACTGTGTTGTAAAAAAAGGTTTTTCTCATTGTGTTTATTTGTTTGTTTTGTTTTGTTTCACTGAAATGTTTAAGATCAGAAGCAAAAGCAGGAATTACTGTAGATTCATATTTAAAAAGGTTTTGAAGTTTTTCTACTGGGACATGTTTTGGTGTTTCAGCATTGATAATCTACTGCTGTTTTATTTTTCAGACTGGCCATTTATTACTTACAGTCCACATCCAAAAGCTACAAAGAAGCAAATGTGGAACTGAAGAAGAAACTACAGACGGTAACCCAGAGATTAGATAATTTTGTTCTCCTCAAGTCATATGGTTTAAATTTCACATTAAATGCATTAAGTTTAGTCAAGTAATGAAACTGACTTAGGTCATTTCATTCACTAAAGATGTGATTTAACCTTACAAGATTAATGGTTGTTTCACTGGATTTTTTTTTTCTATCAACACTGAAGCTTTCAAAGAATGGAAAACAATTGGACATCGTATTCCTCCGTTGTAACTGTATTGAGTGCAATAGAATAATCACACCAGTAGAGGGCAGCATAGTGAAAACTCAAACTGCGTCAATCCCAGAGCTATGCTGTATAATACTGTAGCTTCACATTTATCACACATGTACTGTATACAGTAGTAGAATGTGCAGCTTAAACATTTATGGTCTGAATTAACTGAGCGCTATTTTCCAAGCAAAATGAAGAAAACAAGAAAAAGAATAAACAAGCTGCACTGAAAGCTCAGACGGATCTGGAGGAGGCCAGAAAATCAGCATCTCAGGCTGCAGAGCATCAAAGGGACACCGATGCTTCAGGTCAAAGACGAGAGGGTGAGAAAGTCCAAATCAACATGACAAGATAGACAAAAATGTCACGAGGGAACATTTTAAACAGGAAAATAAAAACAGACTTTTTGTACTTTAGAAATGCACAGAAAGTGGTTTTGGAGTGTGTAAAGTGTGTAAATTCGCAACTTAATTCCTATATCTTAATGTATTATCAGAATAAAAGCCTATGTTGAATTCAGTTGTGGGATGACACTGTTTCCTCCATTAGTACAACCCTGCAAAAACCTAAAAGCTGTCTAAATAATATACACATTTTTATTTTATAATTTTTTTCTCTGCAGATGATGAAGAAATCTACAACAAAAATCAGAGGATGTATCATGGGCGCAACCCTTCTCCGTCTGTTGGTGACAGAGAACCACACTTCCCAGTGAGAGGCCCTGGTCCCAGAAATTGCCATAATGGCAACCAAGGGAACTCAAGATACCTGCCTGGTTTCCATCAGCAAAGTGAGCCCAGGGTGTACAGGGTGCCGAGTCTGGAGAGACACTGAGAGAACAAAGACAGAAGCTGTAGCCAAGTAACTTATTTACCTGGGGACTGGAAAAAGAAAACACTTAAATGGAGGCAGTTAGTGTGATCATCTGTCTTTGAACTAGTTTCTTTTGAAAACTGACCAATAATCGATAATTTCTGAATGAAAAAAATTTAGAAATGTCCTTGCAGTTGACTGCAAGAAAATATTATCTTCTTTAATTGTTTTACCTCGGCTCTTGCACATCCTCCTAATATTTCATTCCTTGACAACATTCGCTTTCAGTGAATATCTGTCTGTCTGTCCGTCTGTATATTTAGCTTTGCTTAGTATTGCCATTACTACTTCTATTCCTAACTGTTACCCCAGGCCGATGCCGATGTATTAGAAAATTAATTAGACATGGAGGCCACTTAACCCAGACAGGAATCCTGAAATAGATCCCTTACTCAACGCTGAGCTGATTTACGCAGCAAAATCTGTCTTTTTTTGGGAGGTGGATGTAAGGAGGAAGGTCCATTTGGGCAGTAGACTGTGTGCATTGGCATTGGGAAAATAATAATTTCTAATATTCACTTACGGACATAAATCAAAAATAATAAAACTTGTCTGGTTGTTTCCAACTCACCGCTTTAGCTTTGCCCTCATCAAGTAGACAGTTTACAGCCATCGAGACAGAAGATAAAATAAACTGATTCTAGATTTTTACGTGTTATTAAGGTGCCGTATATGTCCCTCGTTCACTATAGACCAAATAACACATAGTAAAATAATTGTAAGACATCGTAGAATAAGGGAACAGTATCAACAAATAAAAAATAATTGGCACATTTTAACTTCTTTTGTTTTGTAAAAGGTCTGGAAAATCCCAGTAAATACCTTAACATTTTTTATTGTAGCAAAATATGTATAAATTCTCATGGTCTGAATACTTTTGCAACGAAGACAGTCGGTAAATCTTCCACCCTGACCTGAAAGGAAACTGTTATTTGAGCTTTAGTTACAAACAATTTTGAACCTAAGCTGAGTTTTGAAATAAAAGCTGTGTGTTGGGAAGTTTCCCACTGAGGAAAAAGTGCAGAGTCTCAATCAGGTAAGACGACCTTTAATATGAAATCCTCCTACTTCGTAGCTCAGGATAAATCCATTGCAAGTAAACATGAATTATTAACACTGTTTTTATCTGCGATCCGCTGACTGACAGTCCGCCGCTCATCAGGAAAGAGGAGCCGCAGACTGTCAGTCACATTCTTTAATGAAGTTGGAAGAGACATATTAATGGTCTTAATTAGCATTGTTTGTGTGCTGGAGACAAGTCTTAATGTTACAGGAGAAGAAAAGGAGGAACCACTGTTAATCTCCGATGGCCCCTGTGTCACCCTCCTACTGGGGTTAAGTTTTGGCTCCCTCCCAGTCTCAGTTCAGACTGGTACAATGTGTCAGGAAACTTAGCCTTGACTGATTGCACATTACCGGATGTCTTGGTTTCCCCGGTAAGGTGATGACCATCTACAGCTCAGCGCTGTAACGAAGAGAGCCGGGGTTGTGCAAACACTGATTTTACAGCTTAAGATGCTGTCCTGCTTAGTGCGAGCGAGTAAATGAGTCTCAACGCCAAATGCATGTGCTCTAAAAAAAGAATGAAAGGCTGACGCAGAAGAGTGCTTGAGGCTTGTAGGAGGTGGAAAACAATATGGAGGGAGGTGGACTGGTCTCAATTCCAAAGCTTCATCTTTTCTTTCAGATGCAAGCCATCGACTTATTGCTTCTGTTTGTTAGCTGTGTAGCAGCCAACAGCTCCTGTTTCCTCCTGCATTTTTAAATAGGTAGTGTGTGTGTTTAAAACAAACAAAAAAATGTCCTGGTCCAGCTTGCATTTTCTAAAAGGTCAGCTTTGATGAACAGTGAGAAGGCGTGCAGGTAAGTGGTGCGTTGTACTGTTCAGAGATGCTCTCTGTCTAATCTGTCTGAACTTAAGGTTATTTTTGCAAGAAAAGAGGTCAAATAGTTCAGTCTCTGCAAAACTGCTAGAGCCCATATTTCATTTTCCTCCCACCTCATAAATACCAACTGCTTTGTTTTGGTCTGTCATGAAAAATGCATGAAGGTTTTGGTTGTAAAGTCGATTTTCTTGTGCGTATTATAGGGCATTGTTTGTACGTCTATAAGCACAATACTGGAGTAGATTTGGGAAACCAAAAACTCAAGCTCCAGATTGTGGCCTAAAAGGCAAACTGACAGTAAATTTGGCAGAGTTAAATCCACACTGTGTCGAGAGTATTTTCTACGTCTCAGAATTGGTATTGATTTAACTCTTTCAGAGTTATTTCAACAAGAGACTGAATCATTTTAACTTTTGAAATAGTCAAAACTACTCAGTCTCTTGTTGAAATAACTCTAAAAGAGTTAAATTAATGCCAATTCTGAGACAGAGAAAAAGCGCTTGACACAGTGTTGATTTAACTATGAAAAATTTTCCCTATTTTCCCATATTTGATTATGAATGAAGTCACAGTCTGACTGGAGTAAACGTCACCTGTTTGTTCAGCTGGCACTATTCTGACTATTTGTTTCCCCTCTTGATCAGGATTACCTCATGTTTCATTCAACTTTAATGCATTTTGCCCTTTCTTGGGTTTTAAGTAAATAACGGCAAGCATGAGTGCTTGGTGTCAGAGCAGCTTTAATATGAGGACATTATCTAAGAGGAAGGGAACTAATATGGAGAAGTGTGAAATTTTTTTCTGTTGAGAATCAATAAATGTTACGGATTAGTGACTGTATATCCTCCCCTGTGTCTGTGGAATAGTATCCGTTGACGTTTTGATTGACAGGTCCATTGTCTGACAGACTGTGTGTCCTCCCCTGGCTCCCTTTCGTCATCCAATGGGCTTGGAGCGTCTACCAAGAATCCCTGAATTGAAACGGCTCCAACTCTAGCACACCCGATCCTGCTGATGTGTGCAGTTGTGTAAAGCGGCATGTTGACCCTGCAAGCTCCCTCATAAATGAACGGGATTCAAGTTTGGATGTAAGGGTTGACAGGAGAAGAAGAAGAAGAAACAAAGAACTCAAAAACAGCTCAGGAAAAATGCCTCCAAAGAGGAGAAACAATGACATAGTGGATGTTGAAAATGGTGAGATTTTTGTGCTAATCTGCTGTTCTTTAGAGACCCTTATATTTACTGATAGTACTACATTATAAAAGCGAATCCCTTATTGTAACTTGTGTTAGATTGTTTTTGGTCCTTTTTTTTCCAGTTGGGATGGACGTGGACGCTGAGCCTGACAGCGACAGTGAAGGTGAGTGATTCAAGATCATTTCAGGCGCCTACATATTTTTCTGCAACTCTACTAATATTTTATTGCTATAGCATTCATGCACTAACAATAAACTGCTTTTTTTCTTTCACAGAAGAGGCGAGGAGGAAAAGTCGAAACAGGAGAACAAGGTTGCAACGTAAAGCCAAGCATATTAGTGAAGATGAGAAGGATGAGGAGGAAGAAGAGGATGAGGACGAGGCACCCCGACGACGAGGACGAAGGAAGCCAACCAAGACAGATGATGATGATGAGGACGAAACCCCTCAAAGACGAGGACGGAGGAGGACAACCAAACCCCAGGACAGTGACGAAGACGATGGTGGAAAGAAACGAAAGGCAGCAGCAAAAACAGGATCAAATGCCTCCAGGAAGAAGGGTTCTAAGGAGCAGAGCGATGAAGAAAGTGAGGAAGACAAAGGGAGAGGAAAAAAATCTGGGAGAGCTGTGTCTAAAACGGAGAAAGAGGAGCAGAATAATGACAAGAAGGGAAACAAGAAAGGAAAAGATGAGGAGAGTAAGGACAAGAAAAAGAAGATCAAAAAGACAAGCAGGTGCAAATGTCTTTTCTCTGCCTGATTTATGCTGCTTTCTGCATGCAGCCTTATTCATATTCCTCAAACAAAGCTAATAGATGGAGGTCAATAGAAACATTAAGTGAGGGACACCTTCAAAAAAATGAATACCCTAAATACATTCCTTGTCTATGCAGCTAATATTTTTAACATCAGTTCAAGAACTATAAAAGCAGCTGCAAGAACAAGGTAGTTTCTCCTTGCCAAAATAAAAAAGAAGGTGTTTGCCCGCTCTCTCTTGACTGTCCTATAGTTTCATGCTGCTACTCATTAAGTTCTGAACACACAAGAAAAATCCCCATCTCAAAACAACTTTCAGAAAGTTGTTTTTGTGGCGGTTGAAACTTAATGACTCCAATGTGGAGGAAATTTGGGACCAATCTTTCTGAATTCTGCAAAGTTCACCACAAGAGACATCTATGTTCTTTTCAGCAGCTCCTCCTCCTCCTCTTCTTCATCCTCCGACGAGGACGAAGAGTCGTTGTCAGAGGGGGAGATTGCAGCCCTGAAGGAACAGGTGGAGGAAAAGAAGAAGCTGATTGCTACGTTGAGGAACAAACCCTGGCGCATGAAGAAGAGGCTCTTGCTGCTCAAGTAAAGAGAAAAGCTCAAGCAATTGACTGTGAAATATATTTCTGTTTTCTGGGTTATAGAGCATGAGTGAGACGGAGAGGTCTGGGTTTGTTTTCGTGCAGAGATCAGCGAGGAGAGGTTTGCCCAAAAAGAAGCGTGACAGAAGAGAAGCTATAAGTTTTTCATGAGCTTGTTTAATGCATGTTGCTGTGGTTGAATCAATTCATGGACTTCAAAACATCATTAATCAGTAAACCACCCCAGACTTGTCCGTACATCTTGTTTACTCTGACTTTTATAATTACCAGTGGAGTGTTTTTTTTTTTTTTTTACCTTAATAGAGGGCATAATTTGATTCATAAATATGTTTTTTTTCCATGATTGGACAAACAGGGAGGCCCAGGATTTTGTTGAAAAGTTTGAAGGAGCTCTAGGAAAAGGGAAAGGCAGGAGACTGTATGCTTTCAAAGTCATGATGACTAAGGTAAAGCAGCACACTTTAAGCATAACAGACAATCCTTGTGGAAAACGAAGTTAAACTGTCAAAAACTTTTCTCCCCTAGAAACTAATCAAATTTAATCGGGATTTTGAGAACTTCAAAACGGCCTGCATACCCTGGGAGAGGAAGATAAAGGAAGTAGAAAGTTAGTACCAACGATCTAGTTTCTCTAAATTCCCCCACCGCTGTCTTTCTGAGCCAGATTTTCTCTTTGCACAATCACAGGTCACTTTGGCTCTTCAGTCGCATCATACTTCCTTTTTTTGAGGTGGATGTATGGCTTGAATCTGGTCCTGTTTGGGTTCATGTTTGGCCTGGTGGTGATCCCTGAGGTGGGACTTTCTCCTCACAGTCCTTGTTAGCAAGTATGAGTTTCACTATAAATCCTCTCAGCTCCCTTGTGTTCTCCTTTGCGTTTAGGTTCTTATGGGTCTACCATATGGTTCAATTCCCAGGAAAACTGTCCCCAGAGATGAACAGGACACAGCTATGGACTTCTCTGTCCTCTTTGACTTTGGGGTGAGCATTTTTGCTCCATTCCTACGTATCTAAGGCAAAACAATTTGCTGAGCTAACAAAAGAAATAAAAAAACAACTGCCTTCAAACTTTGAAATGTGATTAACAAATCAATTCCAAAGTCTTATAGAAGACCTACCAGTCTTCAGACCTACAAAACTACCAGTTTGTAGGTCTTCTATAAGTTTTGGATAATTTAATTTCTTCTGCCATTATCTGTTGTGGGAGCAGCATCAGGTCTTGATAAGGAAGGCTAGTTCTACCCCTGTGGCTATTATTGTATCAAGAAGGATTCTTCACAAAATGAGGAACACTATGATTTTTGTTTGAACATCATCATCATGAGACTGTAATACAAAAACAGTGTCTTCATTAAGAGGCTTCAAAGAGCCACTGTAACTACAGGAGATCTTTCCTGCTCCTACCACAGTTCTTTGGAGGAAGCTGTATATAGTGCTAACTGATCACACAGGAGTAATCACACAAATAGTGATTCAAAAGTATTTTTATTAGTAGTTGATAATATCAGAATTGGTGGTTGAGCCTAATGTCTTTTTTTAATCTCCTTATGCAATAGAATTGTGTATCTTTGCTTTTTGAGTTTATGTTTGTGTCTTCGACAGGGTTTCTGCGAATACTCCGTTTTATTCTACGGATTCTACAACAACGATCGAAGCATCGGGCTTCTGCAGTTCAAACTCCCTCTGTCGTACCTCCTCACAAATGTTGGCATTTTTGGATACAGCTTGTTGGTTGTCATCAGAACGTATGCAAAGGATTAATGTGCTGGACGATCATTTTTGGGAGTACGGATGAAGCGGAGGGCTTACGGCTGTTATTTTCTCAGGATGGCTCGAAACGCAAACGAAGGAGGAGACGGGGGAGATGAGGGCGAATTCATCTTCAGCTGGAAAATGTTCACCAGCTGGGACTATCTGATAGGAAACCCTGAGACTGCGGACAACAAGTACGCCTCCATTACGACCAGCTTCAAGGTTGGCATCTTCATATTAAGCTTTGGAACATAAAAAATCATCAAGACCTTAAATTTGGAATACCAAATAAGAGATTGCAACATGACAACGTGTCTAGGTCTTTTGAGATGTGCAGATCAACTTGATGTTTTGGGTGGGACACAAGTTACTGTATATTTGATGCCACTGTTTTCTAGGAATCGATTGTAGACGAACAGGAGAACCAGAAAGATGAGAATATCCACCTCCGACGCTTCCTGAGGGTTTTTGCAAACTTTCTAATCCTGTGCAGCCTTGGTGGCAGCGGGTATCTCATCTACTTTGTGGTGAAACGCTCTCAAGATTTTGCTAAGGTTGACCCCAAAACGCTCACATGGTTTGAAAAAAATGAGGCAAGTCCACACGTAATGTCCAAAATTGGAACATGAGAGTAGGAAAGGAGATCAGTAATTAACCTCTCTCCTCCGGTGTATCAGGTGGAGTTTGTGATGTCACTGCTGGGGCTTGTGTGTCCTCCTCTATTTGAAACCATTGCGGAGTTGGAAGACTACCATCCTCGTATTGCCTTGAAATGGCAACTGGGACGCATCTTTGCCCTCTTTCTTGGAAATCTTTACACATTTCTCTTTGCTCTATTTGATGAGGTCAATGCAAAGGTATGCCACACAAAAGACACCAGAAATTATAAAGAGCGATTTTTCCATGAGTCATTATAAATTCCCTACAACAGAAAAATAAAACACTTCTGGAATGTGTGCAAATATTTTCAGATGAGACTTTTAGATAAAGTTTTCCTGTATTTAACTGAAATACTTTGTATTTCAGCAAGGATAGTATGTTCAGGTCTAGTTTTTCATCACAGATTAGTGTTGGTATATCACATACCATCACAAAAAATACGTAGACACACATCACAGCGTTTCTTTAGCTATACTGTGATGCCACTCTGTTAGGTAGACTTTTGATGTGGTGACTTTAAGGAGTCACATATGTGTCACATTAAATAAACAAAATGCTACAATACATATTAAAAAATTTAATTGGAGTTTTTAAATGTAGAATAGCAACTTTGTTTTAGTAGTCACATTAAGCTTGCAAAAGAAAACAAAGTTCAACAAGATATTTAATTCAATACGCCACATAAATTTGAACAAAGCTGCTAAAAGTGGTTTGTTTTTTGCTTGCATTTTTAGCTGGAAACTGAAAAATCCATCAAAAACGCGACTGAATGGGCATTAGAGCAATACTATGCCAACTACAGCTCGTTCTACAATACCACGAATGTGCCTCCTCAGAATGTGGAGCCCGCTGATGTCATCAGGGGCCCCTGCTGGGAGACTGCAGTAGGAAAAGTCAGCACTGACCTTATGCATTGTTTAATGTTCAATATTGATTTGAAGGCAGTAAGTATAACTTACTGTCGATCTGATTATTTTTGTTACTCTTTGCTTTTGCCTTTCTTCCTTCTGCAGGAATTTGTGAAGCTAATTGTCTCAGATGTGCAGGTTACCTATTTGACTATTCTGGTCGGTGACTTTCTACGTGCTCTCATTGTCCGCTTTCTCAATTACTGCTGGTGCTGGGACCTGGAGGCCGGATTTGTGAGTATTCATATGCCTCTTCAATTTAGCTTGTTTAGCTCACCAAAAATTAAGTTTGTTTACGTTTGTTCCTGCACACTCATCCCCATTTGCATTGTCTTAATGCAGGAGTCAGTACAACTTTCCTCAGTTAAATACTGTAGTTGTGATTGTAAAACACAGAAAACATGGCAAAGTTTGCATTAGCTTCAAGTGAACCTGATCTACAAAGTGACATCTGGCAAGACTGGCATTAGGGGTAACTTGAGATTGAAATGAGATCTTAATTACAGAGAGGGAGATGAATGGAGGGACACAGAGACCGTGTGACAAAGGGAGCAGCAAATACAAAGTGTATTGACCTGCTGTTTTTTAATTCGGGTTGATGTATTAATCTTACTGTTGTGTTCATTCTAGCCTTCATATGGAGAGTTTGACATCAGCGGAAATGTCCTAGGGCTTATATTTAATCAAGGAATGATATGGTAAATTCAATTAATCAATATATTAGGATGAGATCCATTTGTTTACATTTGGGATTTCCTTGCTGTTTATACTGTTACCTGTCAAAAACCGCACGACGTTAAAATATTTATTCTGAACTTGCTTTATTTAAATAAATAAATAGTTCGGTGTCAGCTGATAAACTCTTATTAAAATAATATGCCTACATTTGGTGTCATCCACAGGATGGGCGCATTTTATGCTCCGGGTCTGGTGGGCATGAACGTCCTGCGCCTCTTGACCTCAATGTATTATCAGTCCTGGGCAGTGATGGCTTGCAACGTTCCTCATGAGCGAGTCTTCAAAGCCTCACGGTCCAACAACTTCTACATGGGCCTGCTGCTGCTGGTGCTGTTCCTTAGCCTGCTTCCTGTTGTGTACTCCATGATGACTCTGTCGCCATCCTTTGACTGTGGACCTTTCAGGTAAATAGATGTGTAGGGCAGTGGATAGAAATTAAATATGAGTTACATCTGTGATTATAGTTGAGTGAGTTGCTTGCAGTCTGTTAAGGTTGTATGCACTTTCCTGACAGTTTCTTAGATACCTCCGTTTGATTTTTCACTCAAATCGTGAATCGGCCAACAGCTAGCTAACGTTTAAAAAGAGCATCAAAAGGAAGGAAAAATGTGATCTAAGTAAGAAACAATTCCTTGTTCTATGCTTTGCCACGCTTCAGCCTTTGGGAGCAGCAAATCTGAATTTTGAGTAAATCAGGAAGCAATGATAGTTATTTAGAGCAATCCTGAACTTTCCCACATAGGTAATATTTTAATTTTTTTGCTTATTTAGCCATTGATCTAAAGAACAGTTGAACCATTGTACACTATTTCATTGTTTTTCTCCAGTGGCCAAGACAAGATGTATGATGTGGTAATAGACACTATACATGCTATGCCAGCTTTTATTGGGAACATTTTTACATATGTCAGCAACCCTGGGCTCATCATGCCTGCAATCCTTCTTATGATGTAAGTAAACTTTGAATATAAATGGAACGCTGTTTTCTGTCTCTCAAATACATATAACTTGGAGTACTTTTATTTTGCACATATAATCTGACACGGATGAACTGGCAAAATACAGACTTAGGGAAACCAATAAAATTTTAAAAAATGACCTCTGTCTATTTTTTGTGATTACAGTGTAATTATCTATAACTTTAGGCTAGCATGTTATTTGCAACAATCTTTAGTTTAAAAACTTTTATTGATCCACAGATTGGCCATCTACTATTTGAACACAGTGTCAAAAGCATATCAACAAGCAAATACTGACTTGAAAAAGAAGATGCAGATGGTGGGTATTAGTGTGCTCTTGTTTACTTTTTTCCTGATGTGTTTTTTTGTTTTGTCCAGCCATCAGCATTGTTGTCTGCTAAACTGGTTAAAATTTCAGGCTCGAGATGATGAGAAGAATCGCAGGAACAACAAAGACAGCACCAATCAAGTGATGAAAGACTTGGAAGACCTGATGCCGAACAAATCTCTTGCGCCAGCTTCCATTGAGGAGAAACCGCTTGGTACCCTGAACTTTTTGATGTGCATACCTATTGCATATATTCGGATATATTTACTTTGTTCTTGCTTTATTTGTGTTTCCAGATATTGCAATTGATAAGAGTAGAACAACCAGAACAAAGCCAGGCACGGCAGGGAAAGGAGTAGAAGTGCAAAAGGAGGAATCACTGTCTGCCCCGAACCCCAGGTGCCCCGTGACCCGGGCCCCTGGGCCAAGAGGGGGCCCCCCCGGAAACATGAGGTCGCCTCAGCCAGAGCCTGGAAGAGGCAGAGGACGGGGAGCGGCTCAAAGAAGATGAACAACAAAACAAAATTTAAATGGCTCACCACAAATAGCAATGGTAGCATCACTTTCACAGTCACCAGAGGGAACTGTTGTCATTGGAGTGTTATACTTTTTTATTAAATACAAACTTTTGTACATTTGTAAATTGTAGAAATATTGATTAAACAAATGCAATAAAAGAACTAGCTATAATAATTCATTACATACTGACTTAAAGATATTGTTAGTGGGCTGTTACTACCATGCAGATTTCTAGAATGCAATGGAAACATATGATCTGAAATATATGAACCTGAATTACAGCAAAGCAATTAATGAAACAAATGATAGACAAATAAATGCAAAGAGTGAATGCATTCTGCCCTCCTCATCAACTTAATGTTCTCATAGTTTGTCTAGTTCTAGATAAACATGTGTTACTATCTGCTGTACTTTGTCCTGTTTCTTATCCCTGCTTCTGATCTGTTTCACCATTTGGTTTGCTTTGTCGCTTGTCATTGTTCCAAATGTCTTCGATTACTCTTATCTTGTTTCCTGTGTCCTTTCACCTGATTAGTCTCATTAGCACACATGACTCTCAAAAGCATATACACATCTCTGTCAAAATGCCAGGTTACTGTGATAAAAAAATCAAAAAAAAAAAAAAAAATTAAGGCTGCAATAAATTATTTCAAAGTTTTTCCACATTTAATGTAGCAATTATTTTGCAGTTCAACAGTAAAACAAACATGCTGCAATACCTTGGTTATGCAAGTTTGCAATATTAAATTAATGTTTGGCTGAAGCACCACTTTATTGAATCTCAGCATCTAGTTTTGTTTGCTACACATCTAAAATCACTGAGTGAATCTTATTAGCATCAAATAAAACTCAGTTGCTCTATAAGACTATTGTAATATTTGCTCATCTGCACGTCTTTAGACAAAATCATAAAGGACCAAAAGGATCTCAAGAAAGACTTTTTTTTTCTCCAAAGATTTATTAAAAACACACAGAACAGAAACTGTAGCAGAAGATTCCCAAGATGGGAACAGACTAAATGGAGCGAGTTATTGTTAACCAACACAGTACATGTATCATTTTAGCTAATATTAAAATTTTAGACCATTTTATAACAACACAAGAGGAGCTGCAGAATTTTTTACAACTATTAATTGTTCCAGATGTGACAATAATCTTCTGTATGCTCCATATCAAATGAAATATCCAAAGCTGACGAAAGCTTTCTGAAACCTTGTCAGGGAATGTGCCAATCTGATGCAAGTAAACTTCAAAATTAGTTAATAATCCCCAAGGTATTATTATCATTACCAAAACGTCACTGACATTACTCAAACACAGTGGTGGTAGCATCATGATCTGGGCTTATTTTACATTGTTGACCCACAATCTAAAAGTGTTGGCCAAAAAGCTAAAAATGGAGAGCGGTTTCAGTTTTTACCATCATATTTAGTCCAAGAATACATTCAAACCAAAGAATTATCTGCAATTGAACATATCTTCCAAGACATGCCATTATAGATGTAGGCTGAAATATAGAAGTGCTTTGGACGCTGGATTTTGTTGGACAGAGAGGCATGTCTGCAGGAAGATCTTATGGGAACTGAAGGGGAGATAAATCTCTGATCAGTAGAAAACACATCAGAGATTTTCTTCTGTGTTGTTCTGCACAAGTGATGAGTGAGGCTCCTGTTATCATTCAACTTGGAGGACATATTGATGTACAATCAGTTTAAAACTGAAACTGAGAGCATTTCATTTACCGTAATGTAATCAGCAATGATCTCTGGATGTTTTCTTCATATTGTTCTCTCCACTTGACTCAGATTTCCAGTAGTGACAATAAGTTGTTCCTTATTGTTGTCTCTCAAAATAAGAATGAGAACATGGAAGTCGGCTGTTTTCTTTCCAAATGTCCCTCTTAAGCCTAAATTGCACTCCATGTGCGTTCATCTACTTGCGGGAATAGTGCCAGAGGAAGTGCTGGCATCAGGACAGCATTGACACCATAAGGGTCAAAGGTTGCAGCTGGCACCAGAGAATTAGGCCGGCTCTCAACAGTAGAGTGGCACCAGTTTGTACGGAGATGAGGGCAGGCCAGGACAAAACGTACCGCCAGAGCAGAGATCAAATTTGCTTAGAAAACCCCCTAAAAGCTAACATGGTAGTAGAAATATTTTGTAGAGTGAGTTGCACTTAAAACCACGGAGAACAGACTTTGGTTGACCCAAAAGATTTATACTGGTCAGAAACTGGTCGGTAAAACCACAGTGAAGTCACTGTCACTGCAGACAAAATAAAAGTTATACCTCTGTCCAATGTGCCTTGCAAAAGTAAATATAGCCTTTTAACTGTTTTTCACAGTTATTCATATCACAACTTTGAACTTTAATCTGTTTAATTATAGTTTGTTATACGGTGGTGTTTAAGCTAAGTGGAGTGTAAGGGACAACTGGTTTCATTAATACTTAATAGAACTATCCTTCTCTTCTGTTACAGCTGCAAGGCTTCTAGAGTCTTAATTGTGTTTGTACATTTATTTACGGACTGAAATTTGTGCCTGTTCTTCATCTCAGGACAGCTGAAGTTCAGTCAGATTGGATAAGAGAGTGCGCTTCTTGTCAAAGAAAAAAATAGTCAAGTACATTCACAGAATTGACAGATTTGTTTGAAGCAGATAAAAGAAAACATAAAGCAAAAAACTACAAGTGTAGTTTGTGGGCTTCCCATCCCTAGAGCTGGTGAGGAAAGCAGGAGAGAACGATGGGGCAGCAGGTCAAAGGAGCTGTCGCTGGAGCTTACAGTGTTGGGCGTCCTGCAGTTGAGGTAAAGTGACAGTTTGCACAAGCCGAGACAGAAGATAGAGGGGGGTGAATGGTGAGAGAACAAGACTGGGACAAAATGTGAAATAACTCATAGAGGCAAACAAAACAAGGAGGAAATGTGAGTTTGTTTCAGAAATTACAAAATGTACAAATATAAAGAGCAAAGAAAGAAATATGGGCACTGTAATCAGATGTAGCAGTCTTCATTTGAAATAATAATATGCAATTAAAAGGTTTTATCAGAGGGCATTGCAGCTTCATAATGAAAAGAAATTAGTGTCAACAATCCACAGTATAATTAAACTATTCATACACTTTAAATTATAGCCACAGACATCAGTATATTCAATTATATATTTTAATTATATGTCGCATAGTGCAAAGTAGTGGTTAATATTAATGTGGAGAGGAAATAATGGAATTGTTTTAATGAAAAAAAAAAATCAAAAATGTAACTATTTTTGATTATTCTGCACTCCAAGTCTTTTGGGATATGCCTCTACCAAATTCTCCCACTACAACTGTCTTTTCACCCCCAAATAGCTCAAGCTCAGTCAGATTTGACTCGGAGAATCTGTTTTCTTTTCCTTCTAGGTCTGGACTTCAGCCTGATTGATGGTTAAAAACAACAACAACAACTTTCCTTCATATCTCAGGCTCTATATGCTCAGGGTAGTTATACTACAGTAAAGTGCACCAAGATCCCAGTTGTAAGCACTTTTTCAGCCTCTGACAGACTTTCTTTCAAAGACACCAGCTTCCCTGTTCCAGTGGATAATAAAAATGCTTAGTTTTGATCCCATCTGATCAAAAAAAAAAAAAAAAAAAAAAAGAAAGAAAGAAGCTCTGAACAGCTTTCCCACAGCACTATGCTGCCACTACTTGGATCATGCTCAGGTCTAACTTAGTTTCTCATTCGATGGATTGAACAGAGCTCTGTCAGATGTAAAATGACAAACAGCACCATCTTGTGACAAACTGCACAAATTACAATTCGCGAACGACATAATTCAAGTAACGATCTCGTGTTTAGCGTTTTCAAAGGTTTATATAATGCAGACATGTGACCTTGTCAACATAAGAACAATAATGTTCACAAACATATGAAGTACGACGGGTAGAAGGAACAAGCGCGGAACTCGCCAAAAATTTATTTATTAAAATGCATGCGCTCATTCCCGATAAAGGGCCCAAACATAAATGTTTCACTCATCTTAGCCCTTATTTATGCATCTTGAACAGCAGCAGCTCATGCATGCAGGCTAACCCTTTCAGAGGGAAGCAGTTTGCTCTGCAGACGGGGAGGTCCCTGTGCAATTGATCAAACCCTCCCCTATAACAACATCATCAAATTACAAACTTCTTTCTGGTCTGCGTCGGGTCTCTCGTCTCTCAGCGGTTCAGTTTTCACACATAAAAGCCTCAGAGGACCACAGTGCGGTGAGTTTTCCCCTCACAGTATTTCTCAAGTGCAGATGTTTCACAATGATGTTTTAGTTGGTCCGCTGGTGAAGTCGCGCAGAAACTGTCTGGATGAGTTTTACATGTCCATGCTCAGAGGTGGATCATAGGAACAGCACCTTAAACTTCGCTGTGGGTTTGATCCAATTGATTCCAGTCTGTTAAGCAGGAAGCCTTGGAGGAGTTCTTATTTGGATGACTTTTTCCCTGCATTTTTTTTTCTGTCTTTGTTTTCTTTCACTCTCTTTGTTCAAACTTTGAAACATAACTTTTTTTTTTCTGTTTTAGACTTTTTTTTTCACTTTCTGCTCTCTCTCTACTCAGCATGTTCCTGATTTGACAACATGGGGCTGTTCCTGTCAGAATATCTGTCAGCCAAAGAGAACTCTAGCGCACCTCTCTCCAGTGTCACACTTGCTCTGTGTCTTTTCACCCTCATACTGATGGCTATCAAGGTAAAACAGAGTCATAGATTTTTCTTCTCCTACCACCCTGACTCCCACTTGGACAACACAAAGTTCCCTAATGCTCCAGGCCCCAAACCTTGGCCCCTTGTTGGCAATTTGCTTCAGGTGGGGGACCAGATGCATCTCTCACTGACTCGCCTCGGACTGCAGTACGGAGATGTTTTTAAGGTACGGTGAGTTCGTGTCTGGATTATAATTTATTATGATATTATTGGCGCTCATCATATCCAAGAATTCTAAAGATAGTTTCACCCTCTTGTGATATAGTTCAATTTAAATGATTCTTATTCCAGGTTGAACCGACGATGCAACGTCAAAGAATCGGACGTGCATGTGGATTTATTAGTTCTGTTGTAATTCAGAGTGGCTTTGTTTTAATACTGACTGGGTTCTTTCACAACCCTGCGAGTAAATAAATTAGCATAAGGGTTAAAGAATTTGAAGGTACCATGGATTGGTACAGCAGAACAGACTCGTCAGCATTATGACACCACCGCTATGCCTAACAGCTGGTAAAATTTGCACAGGTTTGAGAGCCTTGTCTTGACTCCTGCGAAGAAACTTATTGTCACAATGGATAAACAGTCAAATTTTGGCTTGTTTGATCTTGAAACATTTCCAAAGCATGAATATGTATTTCACTTTTTGAAGGTATTGATTGTGCAGAAGGTTCTTAAGTGGCTTGAAATCTATGTCGACTTGAACAGTTTGAACAGTGACTATGATGTTGTTCATGATAGGCTTCACTGTTCTTGAACATTCTAACAAATTTCCTTCCTTCTGAGGGCTAAACTTTGAGTCAGACGGCTTAAACTCTCAAATTAAGCATTTAGAATGACTAAAATCTGAGAAACTATTGTAAAATTTGATTATAATCCAGATCATTGACATTTTTTCTTTTTAAATTGACTGACATCATTTGTTCTGTATTCATTCCATAAAATTCACCTTTAAAAGTCCCAAATTAATTCAGTATTCATGCACATGATGCATGCATATGAACTTCTGACTGGCGTTGTGTGTGTCTTTGCTTCAGATGCGTTTCGGCTCTTTGACAGTGGTCATCCTTAGTGGGTACTCCACCATCAGGCAAGCGCTGGTTCG
Organism: Poeciliopsis prolifica; assembly: GCF_027474105.1. Lineage (NCBI taxonomy): Eukaryota > Metazoa > Chordata > Actinopteri > Cyprinodontiformes > Poeciliidae > Poeciliopsis > Poeciliopsis prolifica. The sequence goes on along the minus strand of NW_026562406.1, from coordinate 6,093,241 downwards.
TCAGGGAGAAGATTTTGCTGGACGACCTGAACTTTTCACTTTCTCCGCCGTGGCTGATGGGACCAGCATGACCTTCAGTGAAAAGTATGGACCTGCGTGGCTGCTTCATAAGAAGCTGTGCAAAAACGCCCTAAGGTCTTTCTCCCAAGCCGAGCCGAGGGGATCGGGGGCCACTTGCCTCCTGGAGGAGCAGGTGTGCACCGAGGCTGCTGAGATGGTGGCGGTGATTCGGGAAGAAGCTGCAAAGAACCACAAGATGATGGGCATAGATCCCGCAATATCCTTAGTGACCTCGGTGGCAAATGTGGTGTGTGCCCTGTGTTTTGGGAGAAGGTATGACCACAATGACAATGAGTTTCTCACCATTGTGAACATCAACAACGAGGTACTGAAACTTTTCGCAGCAGGGAATTTGGCTGACTTCTTCCCAGTGTTTCGTTACTTTCCCAGTTCGTCTCTGAGAAAAATGGTACAGTACATCCACAGGATGAACGGATTTATGAAGCAAAGAATCAAGGAACACATAAACACCTTTGATAAGGTAAAGAAGCCTGCTAACCAGATTAAAACAAGAAATGTATTGTGAAAAAACAAAAAGGGGAAAAGAGTTCACATCTGCTAAAATATTCACAAATTCTGAGTAGATTAGTGTCTTGAGGTTTTGTGCACTTTAGAGTGTGATTACTCCCATCTTTACTTCAACTTGTTTACATGCAATAAGTACTGAATGCAGTCCTACGTAAGTTTAGGCATTGCATGTGTGTATGTCTAGTTTCCTTTAGATTATGCCACTTATTTGCATCTCAATCTTTTAATCTGCCGTTGCACACATACGGCACCGACCACTGTAGCCAAAAAATAACAAACAAGTCCCCTGGGACGGACTTTTGTTCTTGTGCAGAGTGGCTAAAATGTTCGCACACACTCTAATTAGGAATTACCAACCTAGTGGAAGACACGCGTCCCACTATGACTGATTACCATTTTGTCCCTAATTAATTCACTCAAAATTCGGTCCTAATTTTATACATAATAACAAGATGGATTCTCCCCTCCCCTTGTGATGATGCTGACGACAATCTCAGGACATCATGTCATGAAGGTTTTTGTCACATTTTGTTTGTGTGGTTGCAGAACTGCATCCGGGACATCACAGATGCTCTGATCGCACTTTGTGAAGACAGGGAAGAGAACAGGGACACATCTCTGCTTACTAACTCTCAGATCATCCACACCGTCATAGACATCTTTGGAGCAGGTTAGACAAAGCAGCATAGTGACGCCAATGGCATCACTGCATAAAAAGGCGCCCTCATTTTAATGCAGCTGTGCATTTTGTGCTCTCCAAAAGGTTTTGACACCATCATTGCTGGATTACAGTGGAGCCTCTTGTACCTCATCAAGTTTCCAGACATCCAGGACAAAGTACAGCAGGAGATAGGTATTGTTATATCTCTTGATAGGACCAATATCGAGATCTAAGTTGCTGAGGTGTGTTTGTGATGAAAACTGAAACCCTAACTGCCTTGGTCAGTGTGACCGCAGTCTATGAAAACAGAAAGAATGTACAGTATGCTAATAGCGTGAGGCTGTCTGTTCTCATGAATGAGTCAGGGTTTTACTGTCCAAAAATAGCAGGTTGCTCATTAATGAATCCAAGTCGCACATCACTAATGAGCCTGAGTTGGTGTCTGTGGGTTTATTACAGAGACAAAAATCAAACTGCAATATTTCCTAATAATAACGATCTGATCAATATCAGAGTTAGCCCCAAAGGAACATCAAACATTTACCATCCAGATAAAAATAATAAATAATCTTTATGAAAGTAGCATGACATTTGTGAACTATGAAGAAAATCGAAGCAAAACAGCTTTTGTGGTGTTTGAGAAACCCCCAAAAGCTCAGACCAAGTTTTGCTGACACAGGAGTTACTTTTGATGCAGACTGACTGAACCGGTGCCGAATGTCCTGGGGCACGTCACATTTTCACAGTGAGAGGAAGGGAGGGGGTGATGCTAAGAGGTGACAGGATAAATCAGAACAGGACAAGGGTTGGAGAGTTCAAGAGAGACACAAAGGCAGTTACACGCAAGGCTCTGAACAATCATAATTTACCATTGTTCCTTAACTCAGCTAAAACATCGGAGGGAATGGGCTGAAAGGCTGTTCTTTGTAAGGATGGACTGCAGCTGAACTGGACACCTTATTTGCAAAACCAGGAATATTTAGAATGAAAACAAGATATGAAGTGAAAACAAGTAAGTCCTTAGTCCTATAATCTTCAGTCAACTGCAAAGTTGTCATGTCCATTAAACTTTCATAGGTTTTGTTGGAATTTCATGTGATGGGTCAACACAATGTTTGAAGTGAGGCTAGATTCTAAACAATATCCAAAGCTTTCTTAGTGAGAGCTTTTCAAACTATCATCCGAGAATGGACACAATATGGCACCAGGACATCTCAGGTGTGATTATCTGTCAATATAAAAACTCAGTATCTTGCACTGTGCATGTCTTGCAGTAACGTAAACATGGAGGGAAGAACACAGAAAAAAGTAATAGTTGAGTGAAAGCTGCAGAAATCCAGTTCGCCACAGGCAAAGTGGAAAACTATTCCTTTGTCTGTTGCTTAAAATCCCAATACATAAACTAAATGTTGTGTTGGTAATGTGGCAAAAGGATCAAGGGATACTAAGACTTTAGGAAGACATTACATGTTTTCAAAAATAGTGGCAAGTCTATTAAATAACTAAATAGAACAGAGAATAAAGATGGTACAATAAGATCTTCGTTTACTGTAAGTATTTAGTTGGATCTGTTGTTTCTTCTTCTTTTAAGACGAACACATTGGCTCAGCCAGACTTCCCAGGTTTTCAGACAAGCCCAACATGCCCTTCACTGAAGCATTCATATTCGAGGTGTTTCGTCACTCTTCTTATGTTCCTTTCACCATCCCTCACTGGTAAGACTTGAGCTTTGGCTGCAGTTTATTTTGGTTTCAGCATTAATATTGTAGGAACCTTTCATGTGTTCCTTTATTTCCAGTACCACCAGAGACACCGTCCTGAATGGATATTTCATCCCAAAGGACACGTGTGTCTTCATTAACCAGTATCAAGTCAATCACGATGTGTGAGTTGTCACAAACATTGACACTGATTGATGGTTTAAACATGATTTATACCAGATCAGGTAGGCATTTTCTTTTGGGATATTTCTCGTTAAGCTTTGCATCTATTGACAAACTCAGACTCCAGTCAGACTGGATGGACAGTGTTTGTGAACAACAGTTTTCAAGCCTTTGTATAGACTCAGTTACCTGTATGTCTGGACTTTGACTAGGCCATTCCTACTTTGATCTAAACCATTCTTTTTTCAGATGATTTGGCTCCTATTCCTGCTAGACATATGATGTCTGTGTTGTTCTATTAAATAAAATTCCACTGAAAGACTGAACTTTGTGGTTGTGTGACACTGGTAAATGTGGAAAAGTATGAACATATTAAATGATTTTGTAAACTGCAGAACTCTCGTTGTTTTTCATTTTGCACTAGGGATCTGTGGGGTGATCCAGAGACATTTCGGCCACTCCGCTTCCAGGGCCCGTCTGGACAATTGAACAAGGAGCTGACGGAGAAGGTTCTCATCTTTGGCCTGGGGAAGAGACGCTGTCTTGGGGATGGATTTGCACGTTTGGAGATGTTTGTGTTTCTCACTACGCTGCTCCACGGTTTGCGGATTGAAAATGCTCCCGGACAGGAGCTGGATCTCAGCACAGACTTTGGTCTGACCATGAAACCACGTCCGTACAGGATTACAGTCTCCCCCAGATTTTAGACACTCTGGACGTCACAAGTCCACAGAGACGGTGGATTTATCATTACCGTTCACAGACTGGAGTTTATTTTTAGTTTAAAAAAACCTAAAAAGGAGCAGTTTCTCTATTAAACACGCCATTCATTTAGATGTTCAGGTCAAGCAAACTGCATTGGTATAAATTGAAAATGTTCCAGTACTTAAAGTCCATCTAAATAAAAAAGAATAGAAGCACCACCAGTCCCTCATTAAAAGCCTTTACATGAACTTATTATTTAGAAACTGGGGGAGAGGAGGGAACCGTTTTACAGAACGGTGATTGGTGCTTCCAGCCTGAAAATGTTCAGCCAAGGTTCTTCCCCCTTCTCTTTGTCCTGCTTCGGCTTTTAAACTGCTGCAATCCTTTCACCTACGTCATGTCTCTGGCTCCTCTTCCGCTTTTTGCTGCTTTACGTCATACACATGAACTAGTTTATCTTCTCTTATAGTTAAAAGCTACTGTTTAAATATTACTGTCCTCAACCTCTTTCCAAGCCGTCTCGCTCTCTCTTGACCTCCCACGTTCTTAAATTACTAACAGTCTCAGTCGACTATAAAGATGGCAATGAAATGTGAAATTAGGCAAGTTAGTATCAATAAAGTGGACTCACAGAAGCCTTGGAGTTCATGTCTGAGTAAGAGCCAAGCAGGGCCGAATTATCCTTAAAAGAAAAGTGTTGTACTCTGAAGCTTTTCTTTCTTTTCTTTTGTTTTTTTCCTAGACTCTGTGGAGAATGCATTTCACCGGCGCAGACTTCTGTCAACCAATGAATGAGCTGTTTCACAGGGATTGATGATGATGCGTTGCATCTGTAATCACTTCCTTGTTGACAGTCACAGAAATTTGTAGCTCAACAGTTTCTGATTCCCATTAATTTATGTAACAGTTATAAATGTTTAGTGACTTGTAACACTTGTGCATTTTATAACCATTGCATTAATCTGGGTTCGCTTGTTTTAAGGGTGACTGTATGCATTTTACTTTTTAAGAGTTAACAGAGCACTAATAAACACATCGCATGTGATAGGCAGGGTTGATAACTAAAATCATGTTTAAAAATATTTCTGAAATAAAGAAAATGCATTTTCTCATAATCTGTGACTCGTTTGTCTTGATTAAATAATGGGGCAGTAAAGGTGGTCTAGCTAATGGTAAGATAAATGCAGTTGAACACAGAAAAATTCTGGAAGAAAGGTTGACCTTGTGACCTTAAACATTTCATTAATATCTTCAAAGCCAAAGCAGCACAAACGGAGTCAAGTTGATTGACATCCATTTTGTTTGATTTGAAGAAGGTGGGGGAGCCAACTTCACTCAGGTCAGTCATCGTGGCTGGTGGAGAAAATGTTTTATCGTCCACTCAGACATTTCACCAGCCACTGTTTTTTCTTCTTTTTTGATTACAAACCCCACAAGTACAAGCAAATTATAGAAAATGTATGATTTATTCTTAACTCTATGAAAATCAATTTACTGACAAGTTTACCACTGATGTACATATAGAGAATAATTTAACATAAAGCATGGACACTTCAACAGGGTTACAGTGCAATAAGTTAATTTTAAGTAATTACTAACGGCAAACTTTTAACTACACAACCCTGACATTCTTGCAATCATATGTTGAACATTTCCAAATTTTGACAACAACTCTCCCTGATAGTATTTATTAAAGATGTGTCGAGACATTTTTAAAATATTTTTAAATTGTATCAATAGCTGTTTTCTCATTGTTTTGTTTTCCCTTACTTACTACATTTTCTATCAAAATGAACAATTATTACTAGAATATCTAGTAATTCATTACTACGTGTTCATTACTAATTCCAAGGGCCATCATCATCATCATCATCATCATCATCATCATCATCATCATCATCATCATCATCATCATCATCATCATCATCATCATTCTGGTGTTACTCTAGTTTTTCTGACTATCTGGAGCTTAGCGTTAGCTTCCCCCTCACACATACCTGCCTTCCTGCCTGCATAAAAAAAAATTCTTTATGAACATTTTCACTCCTTCTTACCGGACGGCAGCAGCGAACCTGAACTCTTCCTCAATCTGTCCCTGGCCACGTCGCTCTCATCCTCCTCCTGTGTATTTTTTGTTAAATTATGACAGCATAGGGTCCATATATGGACAGTAAATACATCAGTCTGGACTCCAGACGGTCAGTCCTCCCCTTTACAGAAGTTCAAACTGAATGCAGCTTTTTTTTTTTTCTGTTCAAATTGTCAATCAGCCAATGGCGGGTGCTAATTTCCACCACTGGGTTGAGGCTCCCTTTCAAGGTCCAGTTAAAGTTCAAACACATAAGTCTAATTGAGAATCTGTAAAGAAAGACTCAAAAATGATATTTATGTACACTCTCCATCTCCATGAGTTTCAGCTTGATTGAATCATGTCCCAAAGGATGTAAAACATATGATGGTTGTACAAAATAAGTTTCAGCCAAACTAACTTATTTAGTTTGTATAAGATGGAAACTGGCCTTCGTGGCACTGCTTTGTGTTAGTCTACCAAATAAAATACCAAAAAGTTGGTGCTTTTGTAAAACTGCAATTACAGAAGAATCCTTCATTTTCCTTTCTGATGTCTGTGCAGCAGCAAAGTGGTTTAATCAGCAAAGCAAACTACGAAGTCCTAAGGAGCTGTTAGCCCTTTCATCAGTCATATACCCCCTCCATCTGCTCTCTGGTCCTCACTGCAGGCTTTGTCCTTCACTTTGCTCTAGCCGACTGACTCACAGAGCAATTTAAACTAATCAAGAATAACAAATGAAGGCCAGCGTGCGTTGATTGGCCACTGATCCAAAGCAGCCAATAAAACGGAGCACGCAATGTTGGAAAAAATGCCTGTGTGCGGCGAAACAAAAAGATCCACTTGTGGGATCTACGTCATAGATTATGAGAGCGTGACAATTAAGACTGGGCCCAGCAACAGGTAAAAAAAGAGAAGACAAACTGTTCTAAAATGACTCCAGCAATTTATTTTGATGGCTTAGAGCTTTTGGAGAGGAACAAAGACAAACAAAGCAGCAGAAGATACAATCTACTACAAATTCTATACATAATTGCAAAAACATACTCCTGAATCTTTTTCATGTTCTCTCTGTGTACATTAGTACGTCTGTCATGATAACAAATTTTGCTGGATGATAAATTGTCCCAAAAGGTATCGCAATTAACGATAATATTGTTGTTACAAAACCATTTTCAAGTAGTCATAACACATTCTTCCAGATCAATAAACTTTAGATTCTAATGAACATTTAACACTGGAACTGGAAGACATTTTAAACATCCAAAATAAACAACAAATAAAATTAATCATGAAGTTTAAGATTTAACTGATTTATGGATTATTTTGACAGGTCTATCCATTCGTTGTGAAATCTATGGATTTAGGTTGTAACTTTGACTGGGCCGTTCTAACACTTTGATCTAAATCATTCTCTTGTCGGTATGTCTGTGTGGTTAATGTCGTCTGTGTAAAAATGTGTAAAAAAAATATTCTTCTGCTTATACATTTTGCAATTAATTGCAGTAGTGGGTATGTGACTGTGACACAAAATCCCAACAGGATAAGTAAAGATAGAAATAAATTCACAGTTCATGAAATTGTAAGACAGCTCAAAATAGCTCTATTTAATAGATTAATATCAAAGTTGATTATTTTAAACTACAGCTTTTCCAGTCCTTTTTATTTCATATTATAAGTCAAACTAGAAAAAAAAACTTGTTTTCATTCTTGGCATATAAAACCACTGTTTTCAGTTTTTTACACATATATATAATAACCCTTTGCATGTATGAATCACTAAGTCTTTGTCATCCTTCAGACAAACAGAACCTGAATTGTGGGAGTTTTATTCTATAGCTCAATGCACCAACATTCATTTTCAAACAGCTTTCAATCTCTAAAACAAAATGTGACTTACTTGTGAACCCCACCATCTTCATCCAACATTTAAACCTTTTAAACATGCCAGCGACTACAAGACTGCCTGATAAAACACAGTGTGCAGAAACAACAACGTATCAAACGTCCACCTCTTCCACCGCCTGTCCAGATTTCAGTTTCATGATCACCTGTAAGAAACACAGAGAGGCAACCAAGATTTTAGTAATTTAAAACACTGAAGTAATATTAAACATTTTGTTTTATTTTGAGACAGCAGAGCTTCATGTGAAAGCAGAACAAATTGAAACTGTGTGGACCTCTTTCAGCTGGGCGATCTCTTTACTGTCCACATTTCTCTGGGCGTTGTTAGTTATGGCCTTTACTCTCGTTGCATAACTGAAAAGACCCATCAAGTTCAATACATAGATTTCTACCAGTGCAATAAATAAACAAATGTCTCTTTTTGTGTTTGATTCTTACATGAGAGATGTGAGAGTTTCATCCAGATTGTATTCTGATGGGGAAATGTTGACAATCATGAGGGTTTTGGCATTTCCTCCCAAAGAGTCCTGCATAACCTGGAAAGGAGTTGTGCTGCTTTGCATGACAGAATTTACAATCCAGGACCACATTTGGTTTTCATCAGCTTTTTTGTTTACTGCATGTTCTTTGGATAAATCTAGTTTGTGTATGGGTTTTTACACCAGCACCTGTGTGAGCTTGCTGTTCCTGTACGGTACATGTGGCAGCTCTGCAGACAATGCTGAGATCACATCACCCAAGGCACTCAGAGACTTGTTGATTGAATTTGCCTCCTACAAAGTGGCATGCAGTGCATTAATGTTCAATCCCATTTATTTTGATACTCCTACACTCTATATTTTTAAGCCTTAAAGCAGGTTTTAAGTTAGTATCCCAAGCCTTGCGTATTTCAAAACTCTTCTGAAAAACAAGAGATTTGCACAACTGCAAACTCACCAAAAATATTCAAGGGGTTTGAATACTTTTCATGGAGCACACCTTTAGCTGGTGGTCCTTGGCGCCTGTCTTTGCTGCTCTTTCACTCCCTGCCAAATCTACGAGGCTCAGCTTTCCAGTGTTGACACTCCCATTAGTCAGATTCCTGCTTTCCACCATGATGCCAACAATCAGATGGGAGCGGGAACTTTCGACATTCATCTCTTAAAAACAACCAGAACTGTTAGTTCAGAATTGTGATGCACTTTTGTACAGATAGTTTCAGATAGAGCTCACCCGATCACGTTCTAATAAACGTGGCTCTTCTGAAAGCCGATTCTCTGCTAACTTTTCTCTAACTGGAGCTAAAAGGATTACTCCAAACCATTTAGCGTAGCCCTGTTTGAACTGCACAGTACGGGTCACTCACTGGTGGCGGAGATGTGTCGATTGGCGCAAGCCTGTTGGAACAGAGCATAAAGCTCCTGGGCACTGGAAGCCTCCTTTGTCTCTGCTCCTTGGGCGAACACAACCCCTTTTCTGTTCCTTTTGATCTCCACCCGCCTGGTCGGGCCATGGGGTTGTGTCTGTGCATGGGCCTCACCCGCCTGGCTCACGAAGAGGTCCTGCAGCCTGTCGTTGTACAGCTCCAGCATGTAGGCCGAAACCTGAGGAGGGGGAAGGATGAAGAAGCACTGCAACCAGAGGCAGGAAGAAGCAGGGGGGAGACTGGTACCTTGAAGTCAAATTTAGAGCGGTTCTCTTGCATGATGTCAAAAATGGCGTTAAAAGATCTGGGCATAATCCCAGGGTTCTTCTGATCTTTGTCCCCAACCATGGTGAATGTTTTCCCTGAGCCTGTCTGGCCATATGCAAAAATGCAAACATTGTATCCATCGATGACTGACTGCATCAGCCTGTGGGAGGGAAATGTTGGGAGTTATTGGGAAACAAAGTGTTTGACATTCTTGTGTGTTGTATTGTTTTACCTGTTTACATCTTTAAACAAATCCTCCTGAGAGGCCTCTGTACTGAACACCTTATCAAACTGAAACTCTCTGGGACCTCGTTGGGTTTCCACAGTGACAGAGTAATCATCTAATTTAGCCACCACAACGGCCCCACCTTGTGTAGCTTCACTACGGTTCACTGGACGAATTCGACAAAACACCCTGATTTTACCTAATAGGGACATAGGAGCATGAAAAAAAGTCACAAGAGTCTAGTCCTTACTGAAAAAACTTGATTGTAAGTTGGTAATGTTTGTGTACCTTTCATTTCTTCCACCATGTTATAATATTTCTTCCTCATTGCTCTTTCAAATGTGTAATTCTCAACCACCTTCTTTTTCTCTTCCTTTTCTCGCTTCAGCTTAAGAGAAAATAATGAAAAGACGTTGGTACTGTAGACATTCAAAAAGCATCTTCAGTTTGTTGAGGTAAGTTTTGATTCTAAAGGTGTCATTCCCAATCACTTCTACTTTGCTATTATTTCTCTCACAGTTGAAAGGATTTTATTGAAAGGATAAAAAAAAGAAGTGATTTTTGGAAAACAATAATCTCATAGCCCCAACTTTGACCCAACAGTAACTCCAAGAATCTCAAATTGAAATAATAAACTAGAAAATTCTTTCCAAAGTGTGCCCATCAGTTTGGACCCAGCGTTCTGATGCTAAAAAATAGCATCAATAATAAGCTTAGCTAAAATATTACAAAGTAGCCTATGGAGAGTCACAAGCATGTTGACTAACATGGACTTGAACCATTCATTATGTTAAAATTACTCTGGTGGCTCTGAGTCTGAACGCTTACCTGATCCTGCAGCAGGAGAAGCTGCTGGCCAATGCCCTTTACAGTCCTCTGTGTGGCTGGAAATGTCTCTTGTCCCACGATGTCCTCCAGCTCAGACATTTCACAATCTAAGCACAGAGTAAAAGTCATTCATCATTTCTCAGACAGGAAAAGTAAATGTGATCATCTGATGTGATTGCAAGGTGGATGTAACTGCAATAATAAAAGTGGTTAGAATCTACCTCAAGATGTTGGTTCAGTGGAACTTTGGTCTAATTCATCATGTGCGCTCTCCAGCAGAGAACAGTAAGGCTGATATGTTTAAATGAATTATGTTACAGTTGAACCCCAAATCACTCAGACCCCTACTTGATTTAGATTCAAAGATATTTTCAACAACCAGGTTTGTTGCTGACAGGAAGACAGATAGGGAAGTCTCAGAGCATGATACAACAATGCCAAAGAAATAAGCATTTTTCTTTCCTATTAACATTTAAAATATTACAATAGCCAATATAAAAGTTGTTTTAAGCACTACAACAATCAAACTTTTTGCTGGGAAGCTTTTTCATGTTGCAACTTGTATTTTCATTCCTCATCTTTGGCGATGAGCTCCAAGTCTTTGAAATTAGGAGCCACCTAACCATCATCCTAATCTTTGCTCCCTCCCTTGATTCTCTTTAGCTAGTCCAGTAATTTTGGGCTTGACTGTTTTAAAAGTTAATATCTCATATAAGACTTGTGGTTGAAGAAGTTTCTGTCCTGAATCAAGAAGTTCAGCTTTGACTAGTTTGGTGATACATGAATGTGAACTCAAACTTGATTGCATGCAGTGCTTTGTAAGGTCACGCAGGAATTGCCAATGAACGTCACAGCTGTGTTTGATAGGTAAAAGTTGAACTCCCTCAATAGAAACATTGAAAATGTTTATTATAACAGCTTGTGTGATCAGTGTTTTGATCAATACAGTTGTTGTCCTCTAGTGTTTGTGTAGCTATTCATTTACTCACATTTTTGGGCCAATATTCAGCTGACCTTAGAGTTGAACATACCATTCATTACAGGGCATTCCCCAGATTTGATGAAGTCTAAAGCAATTTGACACACCTCATGCTCCCTCACTGTCTCTTGCAGAAAAGACAGGCTTGACTCATCTGACCTATAAGGTGAAACAAAAGTTTAAACTGCAGATTTAATATTTTTCCTCAGTAAAGGTTTACATAGATATTTCAAGCCATGGTAATTTTTTTGCAGACATTTTTGAATGCCTCTGACCCCTCTTGTCTGGGAGTCTTCTCTTTATCATTGCTGTCCTGTTTAGCAGTTTGCAGATGAAGTTTGTCTCTGGCTTCAGCCAAAGCAGCCTGATTGTCTTCAATCATTTGCTGCAAAAGAGCTCTCGACTCCGGCACTACGCTGCAGATTTCATGGGCCTTGAGGAAAAATGATGGGAAGGTATCAAACATCAACTTTGGAAGACACATTTGACAATGATTAACGCGATTAGCAGCCTGAGGGAAGTTGCTCTGCGCAGTATGTGGCTGGCACCTTGGTTATGACGGTGGGGAGCAGGACGCTGCAGTGTGGCTGTGGGACAGGAGGGACAGGGATCTTCTCTGGTTCCATGAACACAGTGATCTCCCTCTCCTTCTGGTACAGGCTCTCCTTCAGCTCCTCCAGGCGGGCGTTGGCCCCCTCCAGTGGCTGATCTGAGACACTGCATGTCTGAACAGAAATGCACAGCGACCTAAAAATGCACTTGCTTGCATTTAAACAATCACTAAATATTAATATGAAAGAAAAGTAATCCAGGTACGTAGAGAAATTTGATTTTGTTCCACTTTTATTCATCAAAAAGATAGGCAAAAGATTAAAAAAAAAAAAAAAACATTCAGCCACCTCTGGTAGAAACCACTGCTGCGAAGGTTGTACTCTTCTTTGCAAAAAAAAGAGAAAGAGTAGTTAAGCAATCTCAGACTGGATGTGGTGAGACAGACAACTTCAAAAAGGTTTCCAGTTTGACCATAAATCCATGGAACATAATTTCCAAACAAATCATGAAAATGTTTTGTATGGCAAATGCAAGACGGGCATTTTTTTTTTTTTTTTTTTGCTTGGTCTTGAAACATAGAGGAAGGTGACATGTAACCAAAAGGAAAAAAAGATGTGGCCAATCATTGTATAGCCATGATTTAGCAAGGGGGACTAACTTTTTATTTATTTATTTATTTATTTTTGCTGTAGAGTTAATTTGGCTTAGCTTTTTTCCCATGATAACTAAAATCATCATTAGAAAACAAAATTTCTATTTACAGTTACATTTGGGTGACATAAAAAGATTGTTTGAGTATTTGAAAGATTTTGAGAGACCAGAAAGGGGGGAAATATTTTTGTACACCACTCTATGTTGAATGATTGATTACTCTCACAGATTAAACGAAGCAAAAGAAAAGGTCTTGAGCACATATCACTATTTTGTCATTTTGATGACCCACCTCCGTTTGTTCTTTCTTGTCTGACCCCTCCTCATCCTCTGCTGCTCCCTGTTGCGCCTGTGATGAAGATACTACCAATATTTCTTGGACTTGCCCTATTTCTTGTCTGGCCATCTGCAGCTCCTGCAGTGCTGCTCGGGGTAACACACACAGAGAGACTTTTCAGCCCTTTTTCTTGTTCTTTCTTTGTCCATGTCGCCAAATGCTGCTGGACTCACTGGAGGCCTGGTGGCAGTGCAGGGCATCCAGCCTGCTGGAGAACAGCTCTAGCATTTTGCTCTGACGCAAAAGAAAAAACACGTGTTATTTTTTACTCCCGCTCTTCTGCAATATGGCCACTAGAGTGTGCTCTGCCACATGCTCCCTAACTTTTTCTCTCTGCCATTGCAGGGTCTCTTCTTTCCATCTTCTCCTCTCAGCTCTTTGCTCCTCCAGCAGCTGCTCGTTGTGTGCAGTCAGCTCCTGCAATACACATAAATGTCTTCTTCAATTGCAGTCTCCATGATCCACCATACGGTGGAACAGAAATAATGGATTAGTAAGTTAAATGTTTGCATGAAAAGGAAAAGATGCATTTCTGAGTGACCTACTGCAACTTTCTTCTCCAGGTCAGCCTTCTTCTTCTCCACTTTGTCCTGGTAGAGGTTCAGGAATCTCCTCACAGTGTTCAGTTTGTTCTGGTAGTGAGATCTGACCTTCTGTATGATCCGTTCCCGAGAACACATGCAGACCTTCGATGAACGTTCTGTTTAACTTCATATTCACACACTCTTACACTTTTTTTCTTTCACCTGTGTCTCCTGTGCTGTGAACTGAAAATTCTCCTCCAGCTCCTGCACAGTTTGCAGGTGTCTCTTCTTCATTGCCTTCATGTCTTCAGCAATCTGTTCGTACACAATGTGCTGTCAGTTCACCAAAATGTGCAAAACTGCATCCTGTTTTGCAACATGACCTAATGGCTTCGAGGTAGCAGCATCAGGGCAACCATGTGAGAGTGAGTAAGAATAAAACACCAGATATATGACAGTAGCTCCATTGTGCTCATACTTAACAACTGCATTCAGATGTCTTGATGGCTGCTTGACATTCAACCAAAACCAAAACTACAGCTTTGGTTTTCAGTGAAATTACAGTAGATATTATGTGTATTGGAGAGATTCTACTCCTTGAATTTCTTTACATTTTGTGATGTTACAATTACAATAATCTATGTATTTATTAGGGCATTATCTTGTAGACTAATACAAAGAAGTGCATATATATATATATATATATATATATATATATATATATATATATATATATATATATTTTTTTTTTTTTTTTTTTTTTTTTTTACAAAAGCATGACAAGCTAATTCTTGGAACCACTTGTAAACTAACCCTGCTTCTCTATAACTTCATCTCATACCTTTAAAGTTAAAGAATAACTTTAGAGGAAATCAAACTGACTTTGACTTTTTAGGTTCTGAAAGTCAAAGTGTAAGGCCACATGCTCCCTAACTTATACTTTCTGCCATTGCGTGGTGTCTTCTTTCCATCTTCTCCTCTCAGTTCTTTGCTCCTCCAGCAGTTTTTGCAAAAACAATTTAGCATTTTTTCCCTACTTCACAATAATGTAATATTTTTGTGTCGACCCATCCCATAAAATCCCATTTAAACGTAAAGCTGGTTGTAGTTTCAGTGTGACAGAATGTGAAAAAGATGTCTGACTACTTTACATAAAACAGATTTCCCTGTAAGTATTTTGCTGTTTGAGCTCCTCTGAAATTTCTCTTTACCTTCGTATAGAGTGAACATATGGATATGGATCACATGCTTTTATTAGTTTTGCTTATGTAATTATTTAGGGTTTTTTTTGTCTCGATCTTTACTGTTGAAAATAATAATTAAAAATGGTCCTGTACTGCTTTATCAGCTTAATTCTTTCCTCATTGCACTGTTTTCCTGGTGCTGCTCATTGTTTTACCTGAGCGACGCAGAGCTCAGCCGACTCATAGGGGATGTAAATCCTCAGTTCCTGTGATCGCTCAGCTTCTCTGGCATCACTGCCAACTCCCAGCTGAGACTCTGATGAGCCTGCATAAAAATAAATATGTATGATTATTGTTTACTTTAGAGCAGGAACTCAGGTTGATAATTATTATCGAAGTAACCTCTGTCTCTCATGTCTGTGAACTGTTTCAATGAAATAGTTCTTTCCATCGTGGTTCACTTGGTAACTCATATTTTATATGTTTTTTTGCTGTTTTTTTCAACCCAACTTAAATGTTAAAGAATAAAATTGTTCTGACAAGTGAGCTTGAAAATTTTATTTGGGGTTCTTGTCTAAGATGTGCTGTTAGTAGGTCAGACAAGGTAAAAATAGTCATTTGTATCCAATTTTTCTTATCCTCTAATCCTCTGAAGAGAGAAAAGCACATTTAAAAATAGTGGTTTAAATGTAGATCTAAATTGCAGTTCTTAAAAATATATCTAAAAATGCCTCCATTCAGATACTCAACCCTCATCACATTAACATAATTTATTTTGTATACAAAACCTTGTCCATTGCGTTTCCTCCTGTCTGCAACAATCCAGCGTCTAAAAGCAGCCCACCTCCTCCTCCATGGATTTTTGTGCTGATGCATGTCTTGTACAGGAAAGTTGGAAGGCCGTTGTAAAACAGAAAGAGTTCATTGACAAAAGAGAAACAGAAAGCATTCATATTTAAAGCATGAAATTTCTCTTTACCTTAGTATAGAGTGAACATATGGATATGGATCACATGCTTTTATTAGTTTTGCTTATGTAATTATTTAGGGTTTTTTTGTCTCGATCTTTACTGTTGAAAATAATAATTAAAAATGGTCCTGTACTGCTTTATCAGCTTAATTCTTTCCTCATTTTCTTTATTCTGTTTCCAGTCATTTTTCCATCATCAGACATTCACAAAGCCAATCCTTCAGGAAAAACAAAAGCAGCCTAACACACTTATCTTATCTACTGGGGTGTGTTGAGACTCACTGATAACAGGGGAGCTTTATCTTTTCTTAATATAAGGTATTATAGTTGGACATGTAACGACAGGCATATTCACTAGTGAATCTGAAAGATGAAGGTATTCCTGTTGAAATTTCAGTAGATTATTACAGTTTACATTAGAATAGAATAGAATAGAATAGAATAGAATAGAATAGAATAGAATAGAATAGAAACACCCTTATTGTCCCACAAAAGGGAAAATCAGGTGTAACAAAAGAATAAAACACAAACACATGAAAGTAAAATTTAAAAAATTGTATATCTATTTGAAAACAAGAAAAACTAAATTGTCCAAAACACAAACTAAATCTGGCGAAAAGTAGGATTATTATCCCAGATTATAACACTTTTTGCTACAGAGGTGTTAATTAATCTGTTTTTTTAATTAACACCTCTGCATTTGAGTGCTGGTAACACGTATTTGATGATAATGTTTTTTGATAATATTGATAAAATATTTATTCACTTTGCCGAACGTAAAAGGCTTCTGGTCATCTGCAAGACATTTTCTGTGTCTCTAAATCTATCAGGCTGTTACTCCTAATATAAAGCTGTCACTTTTGCAACATAGAGACGGAACAATTTATTTTACACACAAGCTTCTTTGGTTTTCTGTGTTTTGGGTTTCTTTAATACTCAGCAAAAACGTGGCAACGAAAATTTAGGAAATTCCCTCAAATGATTTGAACCTAATCTACGAAAGGCTTACTTTGAAGAAGTTTGTCTCACTGATTATTTCTCAAGAATGAAAGAAATCCAGAATGCTACAAAGATAATGCAGGATGTACAACATTTTAATTAAAATACATTCCAGCCCATCAGCCTCTGGCTATAATTAAGAACAGAGGAAATATGTTTACCACCTTTGGAGCTGCCTGTCATCAAATCTTTATCCACCTACAACGTTTTTATATTTTGTAGTGACGTAATTACACGTAAGTCTACATTGCTGAGATTTTAATGTGACAGGCCAACACAAAGAGCTGCTTAATAATAAAGTGCAAGAAGAACTGCTGAAGAAGAAGGACTCAGTCCGATGAAGTGGAGAAGACCTAAATATGCGGCACCAGCGTTAACACCCTCATGCCCCCTGCGGAGCGCCTCTCAGTCACATGATCAACATCAAGTGAAAGCATTCAAGAGTGTAATTATTAACCTTTTTACGGATGAGAAGAAGCAATTCGAGGTGGGCTCTACTGTAATGACTGAACTGATTTTTGAGACATTTATGACAATTTTATTGATCCGTTGTGAGCACAAGAATGAAGACATAAATTTCAAGAACATCACATTTTATTTAAAGTATTACATACAATTTCAAGATGACATCTGACTGAATGTGTGCATTTTTTGGGTGATTTACATCTTTTGAAATGAAACAAGAAACCCCAATCAAAACAAAAAAATATTTTTATTTAAAATTATCAAAGAGGTTATGCCCTGTTTATTTTATTTTTTTACTTTTTGCATCATCTTACATCTAAAGCACAGAGTGATTCCAATCAAACAGTATGCTTTAAATCTTTCTCCACTATATCTGTCACACCCCCATCCCCTCTTTGTTTTCTGGTACAGGAATCTAGGCGTGTCGTCATGCTGCTATTCTCTTCTCAGAAATACCTTTCAGTGGAAAAACAGAAATCATGTCAGGATACTGAAAGTTCCTACCACGGGGAAATGCATCAGCTGCCTTAGCTTGGGAACAGACAGAAAATGAACCCAAAGACTTAAACCAGAGCGAAGCCGAATGAGACTAAGACTGACCTGATGTGTTGTTTCCGTACTGCTGAAACTGTGAGTTGGGAAATTTTGGACTTGGCCTCCGCTCCTTTAACTCCGGTACACTCCCGGGCAGGTTTTCCAAATCCTGCTCCGACACTGGGGCATGGCCCGACTGTGACGGCTCCTCCGGCTCCTCTGTCGACCCGATAGTCGTCTCCCAGGCAACTGAGACAGAGAACAACATTCAGATGATCTAAATGAACACTGCATGGAGGTCATGTGAATATAAATGCTTATATGCAAGGTCTTGTGGTGGAATTAAAAATGAAATCAGAAATATATTTCACTAGACGTTGTTCAGTTCCTCTTGAAATGCTGAAGGTTTGAGTCTTGATCGTTTTCTTAGCATTCCAGACATACTTCTCTGAGTTCAAGCCCAGAATGCAGCTCAACGACTGCGGCACATTCAAAGAGCTTTTCTATTCACACTGGTGTAAGCCTTCCCACGGCAACGCTTGACGAAAAGATCTGTAACTCTGAGCTCCTCTGTAACTTTCTGTCACGTCTGATTTTAAGATACCTACAATTAATGTTGCCATTAATGGAAAGGAACCCATGTTAATGGTAATCTGTGTTTATCTCGCAACAACTCAACTAAATGTGTAATTCAAACAAGTATAGTAACTTAGACAATTCAAGCCTTTCTGATCATTGACTCCGCCATCGTTTCTTATTCCCACTCTGACCGTTGCTGCACCATCAACTGTGAGACAGCAGCTGCGGAGGTGAGAAATGTTTTATCTATACTGTGTCCTGAGATCAGACAAATTAGGACTACAGCAGAGTTGCAGAAATATCTTAAAATAGCGGGAGGAAGCTGCAGAGTTTATGATATGGCAAATAAGCAAACAAACAAAAAATCACTGTAAGTTATCAAGATGTGATAAGTTTAGATTAGTTTAGTTGTTTAGCTTAGTTTGGATAGTTTAAAATACATATTAAAGATATCAAGATGAAAAAATAATTATAAAAGTGCAAGAAGAGGCAAAAACACAGTGGACTTATATCAAGCCTCTGCCAAAATGATACAGAGAAAAATAAAAGAATTCACCTGTTGATTATAAATAATTGAAATACAATCAATACAGAATAAAAACACCTAAGAGTATTAATGGAAATTTAAATAAAACTTACAAAAAAAAAGTGACATTTCTTATATACATATAGAGTTAAATAACAATTAAACTCTTTTAGAGAATGACTCTTTTAAAATGCAAAAAGTCATTCCAGAGTTTATCTTCTTTGTTTTGGAGAGAAAACTGATCTTCACTGGTTTGATAATTAGGAAGATGAAGTGTTTCCCTTGTCGATTCATAAAAATGCAAGAAGGCCTTCAAACCTTGTGTTAGTGCTCTGAAAGGACAAATCAGCTTCAGAAACACCTTGAGCTAACTCTGACACTAAGCATGCATAAATTGCTAGAGTTGCTTTTTTGAGGGTGCCTGGCTGTGACTTTCACATCTCCACACAAACTGTGGAAACCTCCTCTTTAAAAAACAAAAAAAAAAGCAAATAAATTCCCATTTCACCTTGTCAGGAAGTTGTGTTATGCGATGCACTTACTTTGCTTCCCAGCAGGTGCCACTGAGTGATGCCTCCCTACTTTCTTTCCCAGGAAGGTCAGGGAGTAGGATCTTCTAGAAGTCCCAGATGTGTTCATGTACATTATGTGTGTCGGTCCTCACCACTGTTCTTATGTTCTACCGATTCTCTATAGCATTTGGAGCTGGATCAGTCCAAAGATCTGCAGGGAAAATTAAGTTCAAATCCCCGTGGAGCCAAGATAGATAAAAAAAAGAAGAAAAAGTTACCTAATATGTAATCAAATTGGTCCAAATATTTCTGTCCACATGATGAAATCTTGTTCAATCCTTTAAATATTAGCAGATGTCTCAAAGCTGACACAGCCAATTCACGCAGAGAGTGTAATCTGCCTCTCAACCTCTTCCAGCTTCTGTAAGCTGCAAGCTGAAAATCCCAAATACTTCTTTATTTAACATTTTTAGAAAGAAAGAAATTGTCTACAGTTCTCATAGAACAATTTCTACTTGCATGGTACCTGAAGCACCATCCCCAAATGAAGCTATTTTCCATAACATACCACGTTAAAACCCAAATCAGTGTGTTTTTTTTTCTTCTTCCAAGCCATAGCAGTAGTGAGCTGGAAAATTTGATTAAAATGAGTTCAGATAAGTACCTGGTTGTGAGTCCTGTGCTCCCAGTCGCTGTGGCTCAGGTCAGTTTGAGTGCTGCTAAGCTACAGGAGGACAAAGCCAAGCTAAGCCCGATGCCTCAGGGGAACCAAACTCTCGACAGGGTTTAAATATTAAACTGCAGAGATGGAGTTTCACCAGCTCCTGGCTTCACAGCAGCAGAGCACGTTGGTAAAAAGATGCCCCCAAAGAGTCCTCAGGTTTCTTCTGTGTCAGATCCAGATTGCAACTGGACTCTTTGTTGTCACTCGAAGATATTTTGTGTTTACCTCCTCGCTTATTCAAGCAGGGGTCGTTTTATTTTCATTCGTTTTGGTGGAAATGGCACATGTTTCTCTGTTATCGGGGTCAAATCTGGCTAATTGTCTTTATTGCACTAAAAAGGAGTTGAATGCAGTATATTTTGTTCACAGTCCATATTCTTCAGGGAGATGCAGTTCAAAAACGATGGCCAACTCCTCTGATCCTGCAGCATCTGCTGCTGGTGCCTGACATTGCATTCTGCTTCCCTGTTGTTTTTGGCTGACCTGGTCTGGGATGATTTCCTTTCGTTTGCTGACTCTGACTCGTTTGTAGCATTTGGACCACAGCTTGCGCATCTGTTTAACACACCTTACTTAGCAGCAAATCCAAACCTGATGCCACTTTAATGAAAAATACAGCTTTACCTTCTATTCACTTTTCTTTCCCCAGCATTCAGCCCTGCACTTTCTGTATTTCTCTCTGAAGCTCTGAAAGTGTTGCTTTTTCAAATAGTGGACCAAAGCGTCATTTCAAAACCCACAAGTACAAGTGACGACAGGGCAAAAATTTTAAATTGCGAAATGTGTGATGATGATGATGATGAGTTTCATCACTAAAGATTTGTTAAGTTTGATTTTTTATTGTGACGACAAATTCTACCTGTGTTGAAATGATCCTGTCATACAAATGCATCATTGGCTTTTATTCATCTCTCTGTCAAAGAGCCGTCCAGTTGAGGCATGTATGAGGCCTTAGCTGCGCTGACGTGATTGTCTACCACACCTTAACGTAAGTCATTACCTTACCACACCAAAACCACACTCCTTTCAGGAAACTCCGAGGCTTATGTTTATCTCTTTGTTTATCTAATTGTGTTTAATGGCGTTTATGATGGCATCTGTCGCTTTTTATTACACTTAAAAATGTTTCAGTCAGTCAAACAAAGATAGCCTACAAGTAAACAAAAAAACTGTAAAAATGTCTCATATTTTGATTTCATTTATCAAGGAAAAAAAGCTGTCCAGAACAAAATGATCCAAAGTGAAAAAGTGGCTGCAGATCCGTGTTAAAGCATAAATCAAACAGAGATTAACAAAGTTCTCTAGAAATCTTCCACTGCCACAGCCGCACCCAGCCAGGATTTAAAAATTTAAAAAAATGTCATGGCTTGATTGAAAGAGATGAGAAAGTCATTGACCTCAGTTAGTGAATTTATTGATCACCACTGTCTGTTTTTTGGAGTTGCCGTCTCATGCCTGTGTCTTTATTTCCAGACCAATTTCAGAATATTTCACAGCTGATCTTGCTTTAGATGGGGGCATGGTCTTTTTGATTTTTTTTTTTTTGCTTAGAGTTCTTTTAACCTGTTTCACACTGATTCTGTTTAAGTGATTTCCTTATTCTGCTGGTTTTCACACAGGACCAGATTGGCTTGGAGAACTTTTTTACTTTGTCATTCAAGCAATACATTGAAAATAAATAAATAATAATAAAAAGAACATTTGTATTTACTCCAGTTGTTTTTGTGTAGTGTGACATTAAGCTTATTTTGGTCATCTGAAACATCTACAGCGGTGCATTTTGCAAGCAAGTTCCATAATTAAGATGCTATATGGCTAAGTTATGCATATGTCTTTGTTCAAACATAATTAAAGAGAAATTATCTGACGACTTAAACACTGAGTCAGCAAAAAAATAAAATAAATAATGCATTGATAAATAAGTAAATGTGTTAAATGTGTAAAATGAACTGAATGCTAAAGGCGGCCCATATTAGGAGAATATAATATGAACTCAGAGCATTTCTCATAAAGTCAGTAATCCCCATAACGCAAACTACCCACGGAAGTCCCACATGTTGCATATCCCCGTGATTTTCCAGAGGATAACATTTTTTTATGAAGGATCAGGACCTGGCGTTTTCCCCGCACATGTGTCCCAGTAAGCCGCGTGGCTGTTAAACATCTGCAGGAGAAAAAACGCGCACAGATGTCTGCGCACTGAACGCCGCCGTGCGTCACGGACGGTGCTCCGCTGCGCCAGGCTGTGTAGGGCAGACGCTCAGTCCAATCGCAGAGGTGGAGCCTGGGTAGTATGGGCTGGACGCTTCACTAGGTGGAGTTTAGCTCAGACATAAATACACTTCTTCTGCCCTTACAACGCCCCTGCAGCCACACAGTAAGACTAACTTCTCCCCTCTGAGGCCTCTCGGTAAGTAGTTTGTCCGCCATAAGAAGTTAAAAAACTGCATCCTGTTCTCCTGTTCTTAGTTTATGACTTTAGCTCAGAGTTTGTGTCTAAACTGAAATGCGTGTTTGCTGCGTCTTACGGGACTGATGCGCTTTCTGAGGGTGTGGCTGATGAGACAGCGGAGATGTTGCAGGTTTTGCGTTGTTACGGTGTTATTACGCCGCTGTACTTCCCATTCAGGCGCCATCTGAAATTATATGAAATGGTCGATGAAGTCCATAAAAGTCTGTTTCCATGTCAAGCTGGTTGTGGGTGTGGCTGCGCAGTTTGCAGATTGTTGTAATTACTGAGTTAAACCTCTGGTGAACACAGTTCAGATTGAGTCTTTCCTCTGCCTTCAAGTTTGATGGATTTGAATAAAGCTAAAAAACAAAAACAAAAACATCTTCAACAAAACAAAGCCTGCAATCTCCTCTTAAAATGTTTTTAGCCGTTTTAAAATGATCGCTGAACTCTAACTTTGTCCTCTCCTCTCACAGACAGAACCAACTCTCCCAACATGTCTTTCATCCAAGCCTTCTTGCAGCAGACAGTTTATCTGGGCATGCCCGATGAGTCAGTGAGTAACTCTTCAGCACTGTTTTAGTTGCTAAGGCCAACCTCTCTGTTTTTTCCTTTTTTCCCCCTCCTTCCTCTGTGGTATGCCCTTGTGGAAAAACTGATCAGGCAGAAAGGGGGCGTAGAGGAAAAAAAAAGTCCAAGATGGGCGTAAAAAGGGAAGGAAAAGGTAGTAGGCCTAAAACAAAGATAAAATTAGAGCTGAAAAGAGAAAAATGAAAGGAAATCTGTACTTTTAAGGTTGTGTGAAATGAAACTGATGACTGAAGCTTTGGGTGTGTGTGACTCAGAGAAGCAGGAATTTGTGCCCCTCCCTTTATAAACATCTCAAACACAGATTGCTACTTCTCCTTTCTCTGATTGCTTAAAGTTGAATTAGGGAGAACGTTGCACAACTTTTTCACGCATGATTTCTGTCCCGTCTCCTAAGGTATTGCTCACTGCACCATCATGGCACTCACAGCCGTGGAAGTACAAAAAGCGAGAGTAAAGTCTGTTGCAAGTGTCATTTCCAAGCTGACACTTGCAGCTTTCTGTGTGATCTTCATGCACACGTTTATTAGCCAGTTGTATTTGCTTCTGCATTTGAGCAAGTAAGACTTTAAAGTGAAAAAAAAAGAAAGAAAAACTTTTGCAGCACACCTCATGCACTCCTCTTTGCAGCGATCAATCAAATAAGACAACCCCACCAATCACCTGCGTTGCCTTTTAGCTCCTCAAGAACGAGGGAACGGTGACTGCTGCTCCAAACTTCAACCCCAGTGCGGATGCTGGAGTCCTGGAAAAAGCCATCAAGACTAAAGGTGACTTTTAAAGCCAGACACAGGCTCTGGTCAGACATGTGTGAACATGTTCCTCTGGCCTTGAAGACCTGAGAGCTGTAGGAACCTCTGCTAACTTTACATTTATTTGTGTTTTATTGTAATGTCTTAGTTCACGGTACTTTTAAACAATTTACAATACATGTTGATTTGATTTTGATGAAAAGATTTTTTAATTTTGAATTTTCTACCATTTACTGTATCTAAAGTACTTTTCATTTTGGATGGTAAGTCCTCTAACAATGAAGAGTGATGGACCGAATTCTGTTTGTAAAAGCTAAAGAGAAATATCAATACCATCTTCCATACATCGTGTGTCATTACAACTTCATGAGACAAATCATTGTCTTAACTAATCGCACACTGCAGGCGTAGATGAGCACACCATCATCGACATTCTGGTCAGAAGGAGCAACGACCAGAGACAGAAAATCAAAGAGGTGTACCAACAGGCCTATGGGAAGGTCAGAACCGCTCCTCTAATGTATCAGTGGCAGAAAAAACGTCAGGTTATTTTTGTGCTTATACGTGACTTCGCTTTGTCTGTAGCCTCTGGAAACAGACCTGAAAAAGGCCCTGAAAGGAGAGCTGGAGGAAGTGGTGCTGGCTCTGCTGAAGACACCGGCGCAGTACGACGCCCAGCAGCTGAAGCTGGCGATGAAGGTTGGTCAAACGCACAGAGTTCAATAGATCCATTTGAACAGCACACTAATAAATAAATCAGTTAAATGATAAAAATTAAACTATTCCATTATAACTAAACATACAAATAAGTGGCATAAGTCTTGGTTATTTCAGTATATAAAATTGTAGATAGTTTGAAATGTGTGTGATAATGGAGCTTCTTCTTTCTGCCGAAGTGAAACTTGCCCAGCAGTTCAGAGTTCAGTAATATGCTGCCACATAAATAGTATGAAGTATTTAAACATGTTCTTAAATTTCGAAACTCTGATGTGAGTATGACGCCACACTGAGTTTGATACGACACAGTTGTGAGCTAACGGTAACGGTGCTAACTCGTAATAGCCCTACATGCCAAAATCAATGTGTTTCCCTCGTTTTTGCTTACACATGCTTCTCATGCTGATAAATAATTTCCACGTGCCACTTTCACAATGTTTTATATCTTTGGCAGTCGTATTAGAAATTGACCTCTGGACTACTTGGAGACTCAGGACTATCCAGATCAAAATTTAAGGTTTAGGAGTTGAGAAAGCAGCAATAAAGTAGCAATAAATATGTTTATTGCTACTTATCTCAACTTTTTTGTTCTTTAGTTCAGTGACATACATAGTGATGAGAAATATATGTTTGTGAATGTGTTACTTTTGTCAAAACGCATGCAAAGGGGACAACAACTGTTTCAGCTGGTATTGCTGACACTTCATCATAATGATTTCATTTCCAAATCAAATGAATACCCAAAACTTTGTGATATAAAATTCAGATGTGACACAATGACATTTCTGACCAAATATTGCTTTTTTGAATGGGATTATACTTTCTTCTCCTGCAGCCCAAAGCTTCGGCCGTACCATCCTCTGTTTTTTTTTTTTTTTTTTAATTCATTCATCCATTGTTTTCTTAGTGGAAGCTGGTTTATTGGATTTGGGTTCGTTATAATACCAGGTATTTCTCACAATGTTAGTATTTCTGCTCACACATTCCTGTGTCAGGGTCTTGGTACCGATGAGGATACTCTGATCGAGATCTTGGCCTCCAGAACCAACAGGCAGGTCTTGGACATGAAGAAAGCCTACAAGGAAGGTCTGTACCTAAAAAGAGTCTCTAAACTCGTAGGCAGTAAATACTTTGAGAATAGTTTTTTACAAAAAGGCCAGAATGTTCATACAAGCTGAATTAATTTTTTCTTTATTTTTTATTTCCTAGACTACAAGAAGGATCTGGAGGAGGACATCAGGTCGGACACCAGTGGAGACTTCAGGACTGCCCTCCTTACTCTCTGCAAGGTTTGTCCTTTATTTTAGCCAGTGAAGTTTGGAAGGTTCCCAGGTTTTACAAAAGTATATATTTGATTTCAGACAAACCTTAATTTTTTTTGTGGAGAAATTATATCCAGCAGCGACCATTTTTGAAACAGTGGAGGAGTTAAGAGACCATAATTTTTGCAGAATAATTTTACTTTAAGGTTTATCATTCCTACAGTGACAGACATTTGCTTTTTATCCAGCAGCACCCAAAAATAACAAGTTTGACTTTTAGGTGTTTTTCCCCTATGCTTCATGATAATAGTCAAAGTGTTTTCATCCAAAATCCGAGCAGAAAAGAAAAAAAAGTGTTTGACATGGTGCTTGAAGACATTTGACATAAAATTAAAACATAAAAATGTCCAACTCAGACTTTGAAAAATGTACAAAAAGATTCTTTAACACTAAGCATCTCATAAATCCATACACAATTTCTCTTTCCAGTGCTTGTAACTTTTATTTGACAATGATCAAACAAACACAACAACGCCTAGAAATTAAAGAGCTTGGAAAAATATCAATAACAACTATAATATCAATATTATAGTTGTATTCTTTTTCATCAATCTCGACAAAAAATAAGATTGAAATGAATTGCAGATCCTGTCAGAAGAACTTAAACGATACAAACTGATCACTAACAAAAAGATCTAGAGATGTAATCCTTTTGAGATGCTAATAACTCAAGTAAAATTTGAGTTTAGCACATGTTCATTAATTTTTATAAATATGTCATAAGCAAATAAAGGGACATTTTTTTCAACTTTCATACTACATACCTAGATTGAGCTAAATATTCTGCATCCCTGAGCTTTGTATTTTTTGTATACATTGTTTCTTTTCTTTTTTTAGGTTGACAAGGCAGAGAAATAAGTGTCTTATGGTTCAATGTGCTGTTGCATGTCATAGGCTGGCAGGACTGAAGGAGTCAATGAGCAGCTGATTGACAGCGACGCCAGGACTCTGTATGAAGCCGGCGAGGGGAGGAAGGGCAAAGACTGCTCCGCCTTCATCGAAATCCTGACCACCAGGAGTGCCCAACACCTCCGCAAAGGTTAGTATGGTAACCCGTTGAGAAAGATGTTTCCATCCCTTTCAGAGTTAACACTATTCTGCTTTTTTTCTGTCTTTCTTTTTTTTAAAGTGTTTGATAGGTATTCAAAGTACAGCAAAGTGGATGTGGCCAAAGCAATCGACTTGGAGATGAAGGGAGATATAGAAAGCTGCCTCACAGCAATAGGTGAAGGCAGATACTTGCACTCTTAATTTCAGTTACTTAAGAGATTATTATAACCACTACTAGAATTAATCTTGAGACGTTCTTCTGAATTGCAACAGTGAAATGTGCTGGAAGCAGGCCGGCGTTCTTTGCGGAAAAGCTCTACTTGGCCATGAAGGTACAGCCTGTGTTGGAGCAAAATTCTGTCTACTCTGTGTCGGCTAACAAACATTTTCTAATTCTTTGTTTTGCTCTTTCTCCGTCAGGGTAAAGGCACTCGCAAACACATCCTGACTCGCATCATGGTGAGTCGTTCTGAGATCGACATGAAGCGGATCAAGGATGAGTACAAGAAAAACTACGGCAAAACGCTCTACCAGGACATTCTGGTGAGCAGACATCAAAACATGCAATTTCTTCCATTTTCTTGGGTTTTACATATTAAGATGGATACAATAGGCCATTCAAAACTTTTAGAGTTTAACTGTTTCTTTTTTACCATCAGGATGACACAAAAGGAGACTACGAAAGGATCCTGCTTGCTCTCTGTGGTGAAAACTAAAAGCCTGCCTCTGGGACCGAAGTGGAAAAAGCCAAAGATCTCCAATGATATTCAGCAGCTGTGGAAAATCCCTTATTGTCTTTTGACATGTATGGTGTCCTGTGCACTCATGGAAGACTGAGAAGACGAATCTTCGACTGTCACGACATTTAGAAATAAGCAAAATATTCTGTTGAAGTTGTCTCTGCTTAAACCCTCCCTCTACCCCAAAATATGGTGTATTATGGCAGCAAAGGTATCACATTGTGCTCCTGGACCAATACTTTAGACTGACTTAGCTTTGCATTTATTTCCAGAGGCTCAAAAAGCTTAGGCTGATGTATGCAGGCTAACTAGTTGTAGCAACATTTTTGAAGGAGCTTCAACATCTGCAAATAAAAGCTTTTTTTATTGAATGATTTGATGGGGTCTTGTATTTATATGCATGTAAACATATGGCAAACCAATGTGCGATATTGTTAAAAAATAAATCGTGGCAGTTTGAGGAAATGTATGAATTGCTTGAACCAGGTAGTTTTGGGAAACACAAGATGTTTTCCGCAATTAATAAACAAGCAATAATGACACAGTATGTGAAGAACTAAACATTGAAAGCAAACTTATTTTAATAATTTGGAGGCCAGAGCAAAGATTTGTTTGATCTTTTACAATCTACAGACAGACTGTAGGTGCAGAATGCAAATTAATAAAGGATTAACTGTATGAAATGTGTGTCACATTAAAAGTAGAAAGTCATTCTTGGCTTAATAATTTTAGATCACAAAAAGGCATGTGTTCTGTACACCTTATGATAGCAATATTTAGCTCAAAGAGAAGCCAAGAAGTAACAGAAGACGCCTCAGAAACCTGAACTTCACGGTTTATTAGCTACACAATATATAAGCACAGTTTTATCTTACAGTAAAGCTTTTGTTTAGGCCGAGGAATAGGCCTACATGTCTGTATGTATTATTAAACCATGCCTGTTCCTCTGAGATTGAAACAATTACGTGGTGCAATAACTAGATGTTGCAAAAAAACAAAAATGCTCTGCTTTTACGGTTGTAGTTTATTTTTCATGCTGGTCTAAATCCATGAGATGGCAGTATTGTAATGGGAATAATTCCGGCTGCGGCGAAACTTCAGAGAAGAAGAAACGAAGCCTGTCCGGCTGGTGATCCGCAGAAGGGGGATGGCCGTGTTGGAAGCTCGTACCTGGCAACCTCAGGACCCAGCCCAGCACTGTAAACAAGCGGCGGACTCTCAGCGGTCCGCGCAAGCTGCAAGACTCCGCGTTTCTTTCTGTATGTGTGAAAGTACCTCCTTTAGCAACCGCAGAGCTACTCTTCATGTACTTGTTTTGTGACTAACTAATGCTGACACGTCATATAAACGTGCTTTAAAGTGTTAACCCGGTGCAGATTAGCCCGCTAACCGAGTCTTAGCATTTCGTCAAAGGTCTATTTATAAATGTCACTGTGCGCGTGCTGCTTTGATGCACATTAAATGATTAAAACGCGTGTTTAATTGTGGTCCTGAATAAGCAAAAGGGTGTTTGGCTTTAAGGAAGCCGGCGGGGTGACGTTACTGGATGTAACTGAGCTGTGCAGAGAAGCAGTAAAACAAGCAGGCAACCTTAAAAGGCAGCTGGAAGGACTTGGCTTCCTGATGCATCGTGCAGACCGAGTTCACCTTGACTAACCTTGATCTTTCCATCTGTGTTTCTCTTGTTTCAGGTCAAAAAAAGTTGCAGTTCGCTCGAAACCCGCCCTTTGATGTGAATACCGACCCATGGACCAGCTCAGAGTCTGCTTCACCCCACAATCACGTTTAGGAGTAGATCATGAATGACAAACTCGTCTTCCTGGGCCTGCTGTACTTTGTCCAGGGTATTCCCTATGGTCTCCAGTCTTCTCTGCTTCCTGTGTACCTGCGTGGAGCCGGCCACTCTCTCACACGCATTGGTTTCACCAAGATCCTCTACTTTCCCTGGGTGCTGAAGGTACTCTGGGCCCCTTTGGTGGACCGAGTGGGAACCAAACGTCGCTGGCTGGTGGGGACGGTGTCTGGGCTGGCGTTGACATGCCTCTCCAGTGCTGCCCTGGCTCCAGAGGCACACATCTGGGGTGTGGCTGGGACTCTGCTGGCCATGAACACCTTCGCCTCTGTCCAAGATATTGCTGTAGACGGGGCTGCCGTTGGGCTGTTGAAAGGACGCGGGGAGCTGGGACTGGGCAATACGGCCCAGGTTGTGGGATATAAGGCTGGATCAGTGTTTGCTGGTGGTGGGCTCCTCGCTGTGATTGATGTGGCTGGATGGAGCTGGATGTTTATGCTCCTGACATTCGTGTATGCAGGCGTGGCTCTGTTTGTGTGGGGGGCTCCTGTGCTGGACGATGAGAGCATAAAGCAGGCAGATGGCAGCAGGAGGGGTGGGCAGGGAGCAGAGGCTATGAGGCCATGGAGGGTATGGAGGAAGCTGATGGCAGTGCCCGGCACACCTTGGACAATCCTGTATGTGCTCACATACAAACTTGGTAAGTCTAATCACTATGCACATGTATTTTCTGTTTAAACAAGGAAAACTTTACATAGCAATGGATGTGTGCATGCAGTGTGATCTGCCGCTTAAACTTATTGCAGTGAAATTACCAGAGTGTCATTATTTCACTATGTTATTCATGCTGCTAAGGAAATAAATAAGTCTTTCCTAAGGTGAAACACTTAGTCAATCAAGAATGAATTGAAATGCATTTTGATTTTATTAAGAAATTAAGCAAAGAATATAGCATTAACTCTCCTGGCTAGTTCAGGGAAGTGAAGACAAGAGGAAGGTACATGGCTTTTAATATCCACCAGCCCTCTTACAAAGTTTGGAGCAAAAAGGAGTATCCCCCCCAGTTTCAGTTTACTTCACAACTCTGGTATTTGCACCTGCAGACTGTGACCCTGGATGGTTCAAACCCAGTTCAGAAGGACCCTCTATTATGTGTTTCCAGCGGGCTCCCTCCAACATGAGGGGTGCTTTATAGTTAAAATTGATTGCTTGCTTGATTTAAATAAAACAAAGTTTGACATAACAATGCACCTTTAACGTGGCTGCAGCAGAAGCCGCTCAAAAAGCGAGTTCAGTGGCCTAACCAGTGCTGGTGGTAATTTATGGTGAATTCTCTACAACCAGCCCTTTCCAAATTTTAAAACCAGTTGGATTTAACTGATAAGCTTGACGACAAGGCTGGCTACTACTAGCAGATCCTGGCTCTCCATTTTTGTATTTAGAACAATCTTTCGACATGCTGACAAAAAAGATTGTATTATCAAAGAAAGAGGTTTATTAGGTAAAAAATAATCAGATGTGCTACTTGATTTTGTTTTTACTGTTCAATGCCAGTCAGCCATTTTGGATTTTTAGGTCAGGGTTGGTAAACAATCTTTTTCTCTCTTAATTTTTCCAACTTGAGCTTGGAGAGCTCCTAAGTAAATATTGAACAAATAATATATCTATACTTCTTCAATCAGTCTCACAATGCTAATTGGTAGTAACTTTTCTTTTTGTTTTTATCATAACAATATCAACCGGCAAGTTTAAAGTGACATTTTCCTTTTCTATTACAGTATTTCTGGCTAGGATGAGGCCTGTGAAACGTTTTTACTGCAGTTGTGCCGGTTACAATAAATCTGAGGAAACCACTGTTTCATTCAACATATTGTGAAGACCCACAAGAAAAGACCTGATAAGAAACAAACAAACTGAGTAACCATTGCATAAAGACATGAAACTGTGGTTCTCCAAATCCAGCTGTGGTTTTTGCATATGCGTCGTGTAAAACTTGAAGAACATCTACATTTGTATTTTAGAGTTGGACCAGAAACTGAAACTAAAAACCTGGAAATTTGAAAATATACAGCATTTTGAAATGATTTTCGAGAATCCTGTGTTCAGAAATGCATCAAGAACTGAGAAAGGAAATTGATCTAGCCTCTTTAAGCTCGTATAATTAAAAATATATCATCACAAAGCTCACCAACAATATGAAAGACAGAGATAAATTTGATTGAGCAATCAAATATTTAACTCAATCTGTTTTTCCTCATTTGCTGTTTGAAGGTGAGACTAACAAATTTGCGGTTTTGGTAATTTTGATTTTTTGTTGCTGTCTGAGACCTCTAGATCACCACTAGATGTCACTGTTGGTGTTTCAGTAACAAGTAAACAGAGCCACCAGTGTATTGCTGAAGTGTGTGGAAGTAATTGTTGCAAGTCAGTTTGTTCTGTCTCCTGTGAGAACACTAAGAAATACAGACTCTGGTCAGACTAAACAGCTTCTGGTACTCACAGAAAGTTACTACACAAAGCGCCATTAGCTTTCTTTTGTTTGCTAACATGTCGTCAACAACAGAAAGTTAAAATCTAAGGTGGTCCCATACAAGTTAAGCTCGAGTGTTTGGTAGCGAGAGTTAATATGACCAGAGTTTGGTTTTTGGTAGCAGAAGGGGATTGTGTGAGGATTAGAGCGTCTTTGTGTCTGTGACGTTAAGAAAGTGAAATAGAGGAAACCGTGCATCTTTGCTGATGTGCATTTACATGTATGTGTGCAAGTGGGTGGTGAGAATCTAATTGTCTCCTCAGATTTGCACAGTTCTTTCCTGTGTATGGGGTATGGATGCATACAGCTTTAAATATTTTGAAAACGGTGTACATGAGGGTGTGTGTTTTTCTTTCTTTTTTTTTTTTTTTTGTTAGTGTTGAGGTTGGCTCAGTAATCGGATAATCCCCTTCAGACGACACTGCTAGACAAAATATGAAGACTGGCTGGACCCCCTAATCTGTCTAGAAGCAGCCCCCCCCCATGCAACACTCTCTCTGATCCATGAGCTCACACATAAAGACACACAACACACTACTAGTACTAGTTGTTGCTTAAGAACAACAATTATCAAGTTTAGCATTGTCAGTGCATTTATTGGTTTCCTTCTTTGCAGTCAACACATTACAGAGTTTCCCCTTTTTGCTATTTCAATGCTTCCTATCTTTGCATCCCAGTGCAATCTATGTATGTTTCCTATGTTTTAGATGAATCTTAAATGTGTGGCTTATGTGAGACAGTATTGTTTTTGTTCAAGGGGGTATGTGGATATGTTTGTGTGAGACCGGTAATCTGTCTGTCTGAACAGCCCCCCCAAACACCTCTCATAATAACATGCATATACAAGCACAAAAACCCCTTCTCCCTCATCTACCACTAATGAACTCTGAGTTTGCTCTGCTTCCAACTCTGTGGCCAATCATTTGCTGCCTCGTGTCTAAACGGTGACCCTTGTGCCATCTGAGGCCACCAGCTTGATGGGTGAACTGTCTGGGTAGACCGACAGACAACGGGGACAGGGGGAGGGAGGCCGCCCAGGACAAATGGGAAATGAGCCAGGGTAGAGGCGAACAATGAAGGCCTGGAGTTGCAAATACGTTTCCAAAATCTCATCAATCATGTTTTCCCAAAACGTGGTAGGCATGGAGAGATAGAAGATTCTCAAGGTACGATAACATTCAGTAAAAATAACGGAGTTTCACGGTATATCTGTATTTATGTGCGGTTTAATGAGCTCTTGTAGATATTGTTGAAATGACTGCCACTAGCCAGTTGCTGTCAGCTTGTCTTCACCTGATGAAGTTGGGATAGAAGATGCCCCAGTTACTCTTAATGCACTTGATGATTCGCATTTTGTGTTAGTCGAGAAGCACCACAAACTTTTTAATATATTTTAATAATTATAACAACTATAACTAAGATGCTCATAAAGTGCATTTTATTTTTAATACATCATTGTCACACTTCACATTGAAAAGACACCGTCTGGACCATTTAAAGTTGATGCAGCATGCGCAGGAACCAGAATGTGAAAAAATACCCACTCTGGTTCTAACCAGAACTGAACATCTGACTAAGTTGGAGAACCATTCAAGTTAAAGTTGAGGTATTTCAACAGAGAAAAAACTAACAGGGTCTTGGAGTGAAGACTGGGGAAGAGGATGAATTAATAAACAGTCACCACATGGCTCCTCCAGTAAGGCAGAGAGCAGAACTAGAAGTAAACAGACTTAGCCTTGTTAATTTACATGACCACTTTAAATATCTTCAGGTTTAGGTTAGTGTGTTCACCTACCATGTCCGATATACTATGATAATACTAAGGCAAATGTTGGATTGACTCAAAAATGCTTGGTGCTCCATCAAACTATGAAACACACTTTGATCACTTTTGGGCATCTTTTTTTATCCTTATGCTGAACTATGCCAGGTGAGAAATAGTGATAAATCCTAAAGGTGACATAACTTGAAAAATTTATTTGTCATTTGCTAACTAGGAAATAGCAATCCAGTTCAACTGGACCCTCTTCCCTGCATATTTTATGTTTTTCTTTGTCACCAAATCTAATTTAAATGGATGGGTCATTAAAAGGTTTAGCTGAACTTCGTAATGGGTCTCTTGCTTCAATAGATGGATAAATGCTAAAAAATGTAAAGCACTTCCATTGATTAATTGGTAATAATAATAATAATAATAAAAGACTTAGCTTGTTTTATTAGCAGAGTGGTAAAATGAAATCTTATTGGACCAGCAAAACTTAACTTCATATTACACAGTTCATTTAGTCCAAAAACTCATAAGAAGAAAACCCTACCCAGTGGCCTAGAGGGCCTGGTATTTGTAGAGGGGTTATGTAATCGCTGTTACCTTATGTTCTCATCTGCACGTTCTTGAGTCCTGAGTGCCATAAAGACCTAATTGTGTCCAAGTCTGTGACAAAAGACTAATATGCATTAGGAACTGCGAAATTCCATATTGGCAGGTTTTATGCCATCCCTGGTGAGCCTATGTACACACGGCCTGAACATTGCGGCAGGTGCCTGTGTATCCCTGTGAAGCTACTCTATGTGTACCTGCATGCAGTATTGTCTCATACATGTCGAATGTATGAAGCTGTCTTCATTTATCCTGTTGTTAGCGGAGAGTGCTAATTTTGTTCTGCAAGGTGATTGTGTATCCTCGGTGATCTCCCCTGCTCTGACAGCTCTTTTGTTTAAACTGTCTCAGGAAGGTCAGGTCCTCAACGACCTCGCACAATCATCTTAAACTTTTCATTCTCCAGCTCTACTCCACAGGAACTCCATTGTACATATGTACACACCAACACACAGCCTCAACCTTAAACCCACGTGCCTGAATGTAGCCATTGAATGTTACCCTAAAATCACTTGTGTATAAATTAGCTTGCCTGATATTGTGTTGCCAAAGAGATATCAGTATGTTTCTAAGACATACAATAGCTGGTCAAACCGTCTTTTTAGGCTATATGTGGAGCTACATGCACCTGATCAGTGTGGAAGTATGTAGCGATGTGTTCTGACTAACAATTATACAATAACACTTTTCAGTGAGCACTTAATTAGATTCAAGATTTGTAGTTTAAAAATGGAGACGGCCATTGAAACTGTGATTTTGACATAAAGTATAATGAAATGTAGCATTCTGTTGTAAAAAAAAAAACTTTTTTACAAGGTTTGGTTCATGATGTATTGAAGTTCTAAGTGTTTTGGATCAGACAAGTTAAAAGGGAGGTGTTGGACTCTTGGGTGTGTCCTGGAAGAGATCCCATTAGGGGATTTTGTGTTTCTTCTGAAGGACTTCAATGCCGATGGAGAAACAAAGATGTTAGCAGAAGGAAAGTGCTTGGATCTCGTAATTGCATCATCAGACCTGCAGCACAACATCTTGGCATTCGGGTGAAGAGACAGGCTGATCACCACCTGGTAGTGAGTTAGAGCCATTGGCTGAGAAGTCTGCCAGACAGATTTGGTGAACCTGAACAGGTGGTTTGAGAAAAGGACATCTGATGGTGATTCTCAACTTGGTCCTCCAGGAGAATTTCTCTCATGTCCCGATGGAGGTAGGGGACATGGTATCATATTGGGCTATGTTCAAGACCTCTGTTGAAGATGTGATTTTGAAGAACTCTGGCCTGAAGGTTATCAGTGGCTGGACCTTCTGGAGTTTACAAGTGGTGATGGTAGCCATGAGGCTGGAAAAAGGGATTTAGGGGTTGGTTGTTTTTTTTAGGATTATTGCAGCATCTGACATGTACTGGGTGGCCAGGAGGACTGATTTGTCTTTGGTTGTGGGGTAAAGACTTCTATAAGAGAAAGATTTGAAGAGGTTATAGAGATATTCAGTTGGCCTTATAGAAAACCCTTTGACAACTTAGAAATGGGGAAAGGGGGGGACCAGTCCACCTATTCAGGTGCTTGATAGGATAAGAAGGGGCACCTGGGTGGCTTTTAATTGATATCTGATCCTTGTATGCCCAAAGCAAGAACTGTATCTGTATCCAAGCATGTTCCCTGTGAGGACGGAGACAGCCTGGGCTGCCCCTTGTCACCGATCCTGTTTGTGGTGTTCATGGACAGGATCGTAAGGTGCAGTTGCAGAGAGTAAATCCATGGCTTTTAGTGTGCACTGGAGATCCTCTGACTTTGAGGCCATGGTTCTCAACTGGAAAAAGATGAATTGTCCTTCTGTAATGCAAACCACTGCAGGAGGTCACTGTTGCCATCAGTATCTACAATAACTCTTTGACGAACATTGGATGAGTTCAGCACTTAATTTTCATGTGGGATTTTTTAATTCGAATTTGAATCTATTTTTGTGCCGCCAGTAGATCTGTGTCTGTAGACAGAGACAGTTCGATTATACATGACTAATTCTGACTCCGAAGTATGACAGTAGTTAGTAAAATAGAGGTAAAGTTATCATTATGTTTACATATTTTAAGAAGTGCTTTTAAGTTAACTTTTTGGCATTGAAAAACAATGGAAATTTTAATTATAATTTATTTTCCTTTCATGTTTTTTTCTTCTTTTTTTTAGCTCAAGAACTTATTTTTGTTTGCTATTAAAGTCAAGGACTGAAAAATGTTTTACTTTGGGATGTTCCCCTCAGGACTGTTTTGTCTCTGATGCTCAGACACATTTTAGATTAGACATTCACGGCTGGACGAGGCTAATCTGACACTACATTATAAAACCGAAAAAATCCATGACATGTATAGATTTGAAAACCCCTTAAGTTATAAGTTACGGTAAAATATAGATGATCTGGTTGAGGCTTCAGTAAATTTAAAACTTTCAGAAGATGTTTCCAGGCACAGCAGTTTGTAGAAATATCATTGTGCCTGTTGAGGAACACATAGTTTGTTAGAAACACAGATTTGTTACAGCAAAACACACGGCCTATGTACAATTTTGCAAGCCATGCACATGGTAGCAAGTGATGGGTTTTCAAAAATAGTTTGGCAGCTGACAATAAATCACAAACAGTTGACCAACAACAGTAATTGGGAGTTTAGTCTCATTTAAAAATGCCGTTATCGGAACCCTGCATTGTTGTTGCAAAAGTTTAGAAAATATTATTAAACGTATGTGTGTGCTTCAAGCTTTTTAAATAACCAGGATCAACAAAACACCCCCTTCCTAATGCTTGTCGCTCTTTTAACGGTAAATAGTTTTGTCTGACTGTGCTGTCTCTAAACACAGTTTTCTTTGAGCCTGCCATCCCTCTTCTGTTTCCTCTTCACTAACCTCCTAACAATGTCTCTGTTCAGCTTCCCCTCCTCCTCCTGCTTCTCTGTCTGCAGCCATCTTCATCACTGAGTGCAATCGTCTCTCTTGCATCATGTTCTGTTTGTGTCTTCCTGTTCATGACTGAATGATGCTTGTTTCCTGCATCCTATTAGTTCTCTTTTCCTAATTGACCTATTGCTGTTTCTGTCTCATTAATCCCTTTCATTTTTTTGTGTGACTTGACTTGGTCTTCCTCATCAGATTCCATTTTTATTCTGATTTCTGATGTCTTTTCCTCTCCCTTCTTCTTCACAGTTTTTCTATTAACTTGCTTAATATAATAGAGTCCCTGCTAAAATAGACAATTCTTGCTTTGAGAATAGTTAATGGGATGATCTACTATATTTCCTACCAATACCACATGTGTAAAGAAATAATTAGTTGAACATACAGAACTTTGAACTAAACAACAGACATTGAAGAGTCACATCACGTTTACTTTATTAACATTCCTCTTGGCTCTCATTGGTTGTTGCTGAGCAACCAATGAGAGCCCACCAGAACAATGAGTTTCTGCAGATTGCAGTAGGACCGCAGGGAAGAGTTCTGTTTTTGCACAGATTATCTGTATCATATGCTGTCACCACACAGTGACAGTTTTAACAGTTATGTGAATTATTTGTTGTTCCTACTTCAGATTTAAATCGACTTCCGCATCTCAGATTAGTCATTACTATTGCTAAAACAGCAGACATCATATTTTCATGAAGTCTGCGAGATGCAAAGCTAAGGAGGATAAAACAGAGCAGATGTCCAGCCTTTCTCCTAGCCCTCTGTCTTTCTCTTTCTCACTCTCTTGCTGCCTAAGTAAGACTTAGACATGCCCCAAAATGTAGCAGAAAATACAGTTTACCTTCAAATATCTACTTTCCTACTTTTCTAAGCATTGATATTAAAAATTGCTCATGTTAAGTCTCAGCAACACTGAAGAATGTCGAACAAGAAATGTTACACCTAATAAGGTGTATTCACTGTATTGAAAGAGATCAGATTTTTGAGTTTTGCGTCATGCTAGTTGGTAGTGATTCTTTAAAAAACAACACACATACAATCGATATTCAAATTTTGGGACAAATCCTTACATTTAAGCTGAAAGCAGTGAATGTTTGCTTTTTGCAACATTTGTGACTTTTACTGAGATGATGTCATCAACATGGAAATCATTTAAAAATGTTATTGCATTTGTAAAATGCATAAGAATGAGGAAGTCATTCTGTTTCTTTTAATCTTCCTTTTCCTTTAAATTCTCTTGTCAGCGTATTTGGGAAAGGTGTTTGTTGGTGCTCAGGTAAACCACGTGTCTGTTTTCAGCCAATAAAATACGAGACGGCTAGAATTAAGTTAATCCTTTTATTGATGTATTTGTTTTGCTTATTCCACTCACTCCACTCTGTTCTTTAGATCTGTTGTGATGAGGAAGATCATGGTGAACCTGCAGCGTTTTTTCTCTCCGACTTCATCTCGGAGACGAAAAACAAAACACACTTGTCTGTCGGAAGGCGAATGTCCTATCTGATTGGTTAAATTAACATTTATGACAGACTTCATGGCACAGTCAGTCCCGTCTGTATGTTGAGCATGTGTAATCTGCCAGCAGTAACACATGAGTGACAGAAGTGAGAGACGAGCGTTTGCTACAGAGAGAATCCACGTTTCCTCCCCAGGTTTCACGAAGGTTGTCACACCATTGTTACAGCGGTGACACTCTAATTCTGCTGCTGCACTCCCAATCACTGGGAGTCTGTTTCATCTGTCTTTTTTCCCCGTCTCTTTCTCTATTTTTGTTTGTCTCCTGGCTGACTGAGTGAGTGAGTCGTCGGTTGTGTTGCGTCGTCTTTGACAGCAGTCTGGGAGCCAAGCTGTCACTCACGCAGCTCCTTGGTCCCACTGTCTTTCTGAAGTCAGTCTCCATTAATATAATAACACTGTGTAGTCGGCACCACTGAATATTTTACTGTAATGTTCCACAGAACATTACCCCCACACTCAATGCCACACAGAAGAAAGTCGTACTGTCTGACAGAAACTTTTTATTTTGACTGAAAGGTCTTTGTGAGGTCTGTTTCATCTGTGGAAGTTTCTGTGTTTTTTTTGTTGTGTTTTGTCTTTTGAGCTTTAGGAAAAGTGCTAGGCCCCTTTTTGATAAAGTGACTGAGGGTATTCTTTTTCTTGTCGGGCATCTATTATTGACACTTTCCAGGAATAGGCCTAGGTACGCGGCACATCGATGCGCTTCGTTTAAACCTGCAGCCGTCATCTCTGGAAAAAGTGTGTTCTTCAGGTTTGCAGGCTAAACAGTTTGCTCCAGCCTCCTTGCTGCATTCGACTTTGATATTTTTATTGTCAATGGAAAAATCGCCTGGTTTCTTATGAAACCAGGCGAAAACAAAATATAAAACAAACAAAAACAAAATATAGAATGAAAAAACAAAATATAGAAGTACATCTAAAAAAATTTTATATTGTGAAAGAAAGTTCATATTAATTATGTTAAAGTTTTTGTCACTTATTTCAAAAAGTGAAACCTATTCCTTACACAGAGAGTGAAATATTTCTTGCCATCACTTTTTGTAATTTTAATTATGACTTAAAGATACTAAAAACTTTCTCAGGAAATCAAAATGTTACATAAGAGCCAAAATAAGGGATATTTTAAATAGAAAGGTAAAGTTTCTGAAAAATGTTTTCATTTGTGTTTCTTTAGTTCTTGGTTGGGTCTCCTTTTAAATGACTGTAACAATGCGGCGTGGCATGGAGGCGATCAGTTTGTTATGCTTCTCAGCAGCCTTCAGGTCGTCTGCATCATTGGTGTGTTTTATTATTCCACACATATGGAGTTTAAGGATTTAGACATGTTGACCATTTACCATTCAAATACTTAACGATATTTCGCTTGTCCTTCCTCTCAAGGCTGCAGTTGTCCCTGTTTGCTGCTGTTCCTCTTCTTACCACACTTTTTCCTTTTACTCAACTCTGTATGAATATGCTTGATACAGTGATCTGCAAGTAACCAGCTTCTTTAGCAATGACGTTTTGTGGCTCTTGCTCCTTATGGAGTCAAATCATTAGTCTTTACCATGACTGTGGGAATCCAGACTGAGGGACCATTCAGAAACGTTTGAATGTGTTACATCTATATCACTTTCCGAGAGGAGGATCAGCTCTAGTTGAAGTTTTTTTTCTGATATTAACCTGAACAGACAGATTTTCTCACCAATAAGCTTCAAGCTTGAACTGCTGTCCAGCTGGTCTTGTTTTGGTTTTTCTCCTTTCAGTCTCTCATCTCACTTTTTGTGTCCGGTTCTTTTTCCAGGTGAGCAGGGTGCTGTGACCATGTTTCCTCTTTTCCTCCTGGATCACCACATGACAGCCAGAGAGCTCAGCTTCTGGAACGGCGTCGTCGCTATGGGCTTCTCCATCTGTGGCTCATCCCTCGGAGGCCTGCTGCTCGCCCAGTTCAGGTAGTCTTCATCAGTAGTGAGAAACCACTGTTGATTGTCAAATTATGCACTGTTGATTTAAGATGCTTTGGACGGCATTATAAATGAGCATCAGTATCAGCTAATTTAGTGACAAAAACATAAAAGTTCTGGTAGAGATAAAATACCCAAAACAACAGCGACCATGCTAAAAATATTCAATATGATAAAAAGTGTGTATGCTGCGCTCTCATCATATAAGATATTGTAATCATCTTTACCTTCTTCCTCACCTTATTCATCATGCAGATTTCTCCTTTAACATTTCTTCATCACTGTGGCTTCACTCTATTGGCTTGTATGTACGTGTGTGCTGGAGTGTGTGTTTGTAACTTTCTCTCTCTCTCTCTCTCTCGGGGTGTGTACGGTAATTTAAGTAAACATTGCCTTGTTTGAGAGCTCAGGGACCCCCTGTGTGGCGTGTGGTGTGAGAACAGCATGAACAGCAAATCCTTTACACACACTCAGGTACACGCAGAATACGCATAAAAACACACATGCGCTCATGCACTCCTCCGTTTGCAGAGACAATATAGATGTAGCTGAATGTAGGTATTAGATTTCCCGACAAATGCTAAGTTATTATGCTGTGAAGGCTGTGAGGAATGGAAACCTCTATGTTGGTTTGCTAACTCTGATGACGCACTCTACATTTAAAGGCATTTCTAATTGAAACGAGAATTTATCTATTCCTTCTGTTAATCTAGATTTTGATCAGTTTATCCAGCTTTATATTTATATTGTCTTTCAGTTGCAGTGTTAAATGTTCATTAAAAGTTAAAGTTTATTTGAGAATGTGGTCTTGCACTATTGTGCCATTATCAATATATTGCTTGAAAATGGCCTCAAAACAAGAGTATTAGTGTTCATTGCAATGACTTCTAGGACAATTTATTGTCCAGCAGAACTTGTTATCATGGCAGAGTACTGCGAATCACAATATACATTTGAAACACAGATATGCAATGATGTTACGGAGGTAGGAGTCTTTACGTTGTTTTAATTCCAACAACATATCCAGATGTTCTTTCTTTCAGAGTGAAGCTTGTGTACTGTTTTTCCAGTTTCATGTCAAATTGCATCATGTGATCACTTGGCAGTAAATGTTCTGTGTTTCTCTGGTTAATGTTGACTTGTGGTGTCTTTTTATCCTACCTGCCCATATCTGTGTCAGTATTGTATGTGTATGCTGGCTTTCCCAGACCTTTGTTGTCTGCTTTCTCTCTCTCTGATGTCACCCTGTTTGGTTCTTTCCCTTCGTGAAGGAACACTAATAAACAAAGAGGAAACCTCCGAAGGCCAAACTTTTCTAAGGGCTAAAGTGATTTGAAAAGATGTCATTGTGATACTTTGCCTTTTGATCCTTCATGCTGTCTCCATCTCACTTGTACTGGGAATAAACTGTTCACACACCACTAAAGGCAGAAAACACTTGGAGCTATGTCATCTTATTTTGTCATTCTTTCTAGGATATAGAGATATTTTGTGGATTTTTTTAAAATCTAAGCTTTATGTCTTTTTAAATAAGAAATGATCTCAAAATGGCCACATTCAATACCCTCACCTGTAATTTGTTTTTATGTATGAGATAAATGTGAGCTCTCCTACAGCATACTGCAAATAACTTGATGGGTTTGTAAAAATTGGTGAAATATTGATAGGTTGATGCTTATTGTTCCTTGTGAATTCTTATTAAAAAGGCCAGAAATTCTTGGTGTGTTGCATTTCTACCTACACTGTCTCCAAACATGTCACTATACTTTATGGTGTATAACGACATGCTGATTAAATAGCATTTTGAATTCACATGTAGTCAAATGAAGTCAAGCTTGGTACAAATGCAGATCAAAACTATCAAATTTATTCTGATACAATCCAATCATATAGTCAGATTATCATCCAGTGCCTACTTAGATCTAAATTATGATGCCCTACAACATTTCATAATCTAAAGTCAACATTTCTGTAACCATTTAGGGCCGATTGCATTAAGCCGTTGATGCTGCAGCAATCTCTCACCCAGAACGAGCTTGTGGTGACAGTGGAGGGGAGCAACTTTCTTTTAACTTAAATAAATATCCGGCTAAATAGACTCACAATAAATAGGCTAAGTAGAAGAAAATGGATGAAAACACAAAAGCACTAGACTGGAAGTACTTTCTATGGGACATAACAGCAGAGTTACAGGCAGAAATTTCTTTGTCAATGAATTTATTCAGGAAAGACTCGGTTATGTACACAGAACTGCTGAGTCATGGCTAACAGACAGCTGCACGTTTCTCCTGTGTCGCTCCAAAGGACCAGTGTACCAGAGGTTGTGTTGTTCAGATGCAACGTCGAAGCATTGTTTGTGCTGTCACATTCGTTTTATAAAGAACTTTGCGAATAAAAGCCACTTTTCAGAACCACAAGTAAAAATTCTGTGATTTTGTAATTGTAAACATCGACAGTTTTAGATGGCAGTCTCGGGTTTCTCTGAGAACCTCTTTGTCTGATCTCAG
This sequence comes from Poeciliopsis prolifica, assembly GCF_027474105.1. NCBI lineage: Eukaryota > Metazoa > Chordata > Actinopteri > Cyprinodontiformes > Poeciliidae > Poeciliopsis > Poeciliopsis prolifica. The sequence continues at coordinate 6,049,936 of NW_026562406.1, read as the reverse complement.
GACAGATGCATGAACAGATCTGCTCCAGGAAAGAGCTGCACTTGCAATCATTGCTTAATGTCAAATGACAATTTGTTTGTAAATGCTTTTAGTTTTTTCCAACTAGATGAACAGCAATGATTTCTTTTCAAGAGATTTATGCAGATGATTTTCTGTTTTAGCTTTGTTACCACAGATCTGAACGCTGATTTTTATTTTTAGTATCAAACTGCCCCTTTGCTACTGCAGAAATCTCAGTTCTACTGACTTTAGAGATTGAAAAAAATAACCTGGTATTGTAGCTAATTATTAAAGGTAAAATTTGTCTTCCACACAACATAAAAATCTTTTTTTTTTTACTTTATTTTTTAATATTCGAAAATCCTAGTAAATACTAAAATATGTGCCGATAAGTCTTTGAAAGTTCATCTATACCATTTAGTTTTCCACCCTGTGCCAGATGAACACTTTTCCTTCCTCACCTCTTCTTCTCACCCCCACATTAGCACACAGAGGCGAGGTTGTCCAGCAGATTGTGTCCCACGTCTAAAAGCCCAGTTGGAACGTTTATCCATTCCACCATCAGAAACGGCTGAGTGGTCAGTCAGGGACGCTCTTTAGAACCACCAGCAGCAACCTGAGAACAAACCTATTCTTATCTGGGTCTGTCCTGTGTAAGGTGGCAGCCAGGCGGGTTTTGTTTCTCACACACACACTCTCTCTCTCTAACCCACAGGCACACACTTTAGCATCTCTTGAGAAAGCATCATGTGAAAGACTATCATTGAGAAAGGAGGTAAAGAAGAAGCAAAAAGAGGAATGTCTTTAGCATGTGAATGGTGCAGGCTTGGTTTTCCAGTCAGGATGTAGGCGGGGTTGAGAGTGGAGAGAAGGAGTGCAGTGGAGAAAATAGTGTATTTGTGTTAATTATGATGATTTTCCACATAAAAACCCCACAAAAATATGAATGGAAAGGAAATTTAATACCTTCTTAAAGGTTGTTGTTTTCAAAAATTACTTTTAGTCCGACACACCAGCCTCGTCTGAACTCATATTGTAATTTATTGAGTATGACTGTATCAAGCATGGTTTGCTGTCCATTTAAGTATCACCGATCAATCTAAAAATGAGTCACGTCTCGGTGGATCTCCATGGAAAGGAGTAAAGTGGTAAGTTTGGTGTAAACGCTTCACTTACCGTCTTGAAATTCAGCTTTGTGCGACAGGCCCTTCTTCCTCACAATCTTTTTTTACACATAAATAATTACATGCAGAAAAAACATAAACACGCACAGTCCTTTTGAGTGGCAGGTATCCTCTGAGTGATTGGCACTGTTAATCCCTGTTGTCACATCAACAGTGTGAGTGCCCATATGTGTGTGTCTGTGTGTTTGTATGTATGTTAACAGTGATTAATTATCTCTCTCACGCTGAGGATCTCCTTAGGTTATTGATTACGTCACGAATCAAACCCACAGGGGGATGATTTCTTTGCACTAACAGGGAATCAATTAGTGTCTGGGGACTTGTTTACTTATGCGCTTGCTGACTTGTAAATGTGTGTGTGTGCCCATGAATGTGTGTTAGTGTAATAGCATGAGATACGATAAGGTCTTTAAATGTAATGCTACGAACCCCGAGGCGTCGTCGTACACATCATGTTGCTCGCTGATGCACTTTTTAAAACGTCTTCTTGAAATTTGTGTCGTCGCTTGTTTCTCCTCAGCATCGGGGCGATGATGCGACGGGTGTTTGTGCTGCGCACCATCAGCATGGTCTTCCAGAGTTCTTTGCTCACTGTACTGGAACCATCGCCGCTCATGAAAGGTGAGAAGCTGGATGTAAATCAAAACAGACAATATTTTCAAACAAGATATGGTTTCAAAGTTGTCTTGGTTCATCCAGAAGATTCCTGGGATGAAAAAAGGGCAGAAAATGATTACTGTCACTGAGGCCCTCCGGACCCCCCCTCTTATGATTTTAGACAATCAAAGGAGAAAGAAAACTGCTTCAGTAGCTTGAAATAGCTAAATATTTCTGTTAATTTAAAATTATTTTAACCGCATTTCAAAACTGAACTGGGCAAGACGAGGTCCAGATGAATTGTCCCATTCATATTCAGACTAGTTTAAGTGCTTCAAACTAAAAACAGATCAGAGATAGGAACCTCCCAATGAAGCAAAAATACAGACAAGTAAAAACAGCAAAGTACAATATATAAAAATATCACATGATTATGTGAAAAGCACAAAATATTGTATATATTACATCAATAGATCATATTAAGACTTGAGTTAATTTAATAATGGAAATGTTTACTTTTTCACTCAAGACCAGGCTGGTTTAGATACTTTTTTTCCCATAAATGAGCAAATCATTTGAAAACTGAATTGTATTTACTTGTTCATCTTTGCCTAAATAAAAATTACTTTGATGATCTGATACATTTAAGTGTGACAAAAAAAAAACAAAAACTAATAAAGATATTTGCAAGGCTGCAAAAACCTTTTCAAAACTCGGTGCAAGTAAATAAAAACTACAAAGACCTACAATGATCACACTGTCATATTGTGTGACCTAAACAAATGAGTGCTGATGTTCAAATATGAATGTGTATTGTACTGTGGACATTGACACAAATGACACATTTGATTTCATTGTGCTGCCAGTCTAGTCATTCACTTCTCTGCCATTTATCTTTGCCAAAGACTTCGTCTTTCCTATCAAGGCACTCGCGCTGAAAGTCGAGGCCCGCCATCCCGCCTCCGTTCCAAAACCCGACAAAGATTTCAGAAAAGTTCAAGGGAGAGGAGAAAGAAAGAGAAAGAAAACAGAAAAACACTCTGTTTCAGATTTTCAATATTACATGATAACACTCCGCTTCCCACTCTTCCAGTCTGATCAGGCAGAGTATCTGTGTGACTCCAGCAGCCTTGCATCGCTGACTGAAGAGTCTTATTCGGCAAAAACTCCGGCGTCTTGAGTGAATAATTCAGTGTTCGTGGGAGCAGAGACAGATAGGCTCTGTGGTTCCTCTGTGTTTCCCCACTAACACTGCTCTGCCACTTCCCCTCAGAGGATAACACTACATGTGTTTTGGAGATGTGTGTGTGTGTGGGTGTGTGTGTGTGTGTGTGTGTGTGTGTGTGTGTGTGTGTGTGTGTGTGTGTGTGTGTGTGTGTGTGTGTGTGTGTGTGTGTGTGTGTGTGTGTGTGTTTTGGGGGGGTAGACTTTACTCCTCAGCTGCTTACCTTTTTCTTGCTTCTTTATTTCTTCACTTTGACATCTACATAGAATAAGTATGAGTTGTAAAGATGAAGAAAACACAGTAACTCAGCCTTTCCCCAGTCAGGAAAAGCACCTTTTTTTTTGGAATGCAGATGTTTTGATTACGATCCACTTTGCCTGCACGTGTTTACTTCTGCAGGAATGGCGGTCCTGAGCATGAGCGTTCAGCACTTCCTGGGTGGTCTCATCACCACGCTCACCTTCACTACCATGATGCATTGCACTCAGAGGGCCGAGGAAAGCATACAGGTAACAAAGACGTCATTCACTCTGTTTTCCCCTCTTGTTGTTTTCTTTCTGGTCGTTTCCGTGTTATTCGGCAGCAGTAGATCATATCCTGTGCCTTAACTAATCTTTTTATGTGCTAGAAATAAAGAGTGTCTCTTGTTTTTTTTTTTCTCTTATCTGACTTGGCTTTATGTGCTATTTTGTAATGTGAAATAATTTCCTTTCGGGGTTGTCAGAAAAGGACCGTGCCACGCCTATTCCCAGCTCTACCTGCCTCTTCTCACCAGCGGTTTTCACCTGTGAAATCTCAAAATGAATCCCAAACCCAATTTCTGTTTATTGCTTCCTTCTTCTGGCGGATTCCTGCCTCCAGCCACCTGACTAAGTTTTCTTGTCTTCATTTCGGACTAAATGCTCTCTTTTTTTTCAGACTCCCAGCCTCTTGCTCTCCTCTCTTGATTTCTCCACTTTGCTGTAACTCCTTTTGTCCCCGCCGTATCTGGGCCATCACCGCCTGAAGGCGATCGCTGTTCACGCAACCGTCCAGACGTCACTCAGTCAATCTGAGTGACAAATTATAACTCGCATTGCTGTGGCTCTTCGCGTGTGAAACGAGAATAAAAGAAGAGACACCTGTGGAGCAGGTGTCGTAAAACAAATTCAGATGAACGTCAGTAAATGAAGACAAAAATGGGCTGATTAGAGCTGCAGTTAGGTGTGAGGGGCGTGGGAGGAGATAACTTTGCTTTTTATTGATTCAGTTTGTTAAGCAGTATCTTGTCTATGCTCGATGTGTGTAGCATGAGCGTGTTATTGAAAGTAGTGCTATCCAGTAACAGAAAGCTGATAGTGTGAGTGCTTGCTAAGGATACCCAGGAGAAAGAAACCGGATCTGTTAAACAAGTTGCTCAGAATAAAGACACTCCACTTAGCTTTGGTCACACAGGCTCTCAGAGATCTCTGCATCGGAGCGCTGCCACAGTCTGCCGGCAAAGCCGCTCTGAGCACCGTGCTTCTCAGCCTGGCCGACAAAACCGTAGATTCTCACATTTGGAAGCAACAAGGACATTATTAAGTCAGATTCAAATAAAATACCAGTAGCTCCAACATCAACATGTTGACTCTGTTGAGTTTAATTATTATATACGAGTCCTTCAGCTACCTAGTTTCAAACCATAATGTTTTCAGTCAGTTTCTGTGCACCTCTAGTTTTCAGAAAGTTTGTTGCATTGCTGAGGAGCATAGAAAGTAAACTTTGCCTCCAGTTGATTACTACGGGATTTGGGAAGACGGTGCAGGACGTTTTCTTGGAGCCACAGACCGTCACATAGACGCGATGGTCTGAAGAAAGCAAATCCATTTCCACCCTGATTGATGATAAAGGGTTGAATGTCTGGTGAAGAAGTAAATACACATATAGACACCAAAACATAACACTTTCAATTGTTTCACCAATTGAAAGTAATTAAGATGAAATTTTTAAAATTTTTAATTAAGGAGCTCTAAAATATTCTGCTGCTGAGTGACAAAGCAAAATAATGGGATGAAAATTGTGAGTTTTTCTTCTTTTCATCTACTGGTGTTTTTTACCCTGAATATCTCAGATTCACCTTTTCATCATCCCTGCAGTAATTGTTTGTTTTTTACAAAGAAGCACGCTCTACTGATTTTTAGTAGTTAATGTTAAATGCTCTCCTCCAACAGAATGGTAAAGTAGACGCATCAAATAGAAATTGTTGCTCACTTGTAGCTTTGCTTGTCACTCTTCATCTAGGCGACCCACTACAGTTTCCTGGCTACTCTGGAGGTTCTGGGGAAGCTGATGTTCAGCGCTTTGGCCGGAGGAGTGGTGGACTGGTGTGGTTTCCAAGTGGCCTTCCTCTTCTTCCTCACCCTGTCGGCTGGAACGGCCCTGCACGTGTGGACGGCCACCTTCACCGGCGCTCTCAGGGAGAATCAGCTCAAAGAGCAGCCCAAATGAGAAACGTCTTAAACGTTTACATTCAGGGCAAGGTACATTAATAATGGACCACTGGAGCTCGACTATGAATATTAAGGAAACAAACTTTGTAGAGTCGTGAATCAAGATTAGCAAAGTTATTTCATATATCAACAGTCTTAAATAAGTATCTGCCATTCTTTAATGGAGAAAAAAAAAAGCTTTCCTTTAATCACTCTGTGACTGACTGCTCTTTTGTCATATTTCACAGGTAGCGATGGCCTTATGTTTTATTTATTTTGCTTTGAACATATCTCAAATAGTCTTAAAAAGCGTAGTTAGGTGGTGAACCTTCGGGGTACAGTGTACATCTTAAATATGGTGGAACTCAAACTGGCTTGATGAAAGATGTTTCATTGTGCTTGGTAGAGATAAAATATATTGAAAGTTTCATAGTAGCTTAAATTAAAGGGAAATATAATCAAAGCTTATCATCTGAGCCAGTTTCATATTGTTATACGTCAGCAATAAGAGCTGTAGCCAAAAGCAATAGTGCTACTTTATTTTCTTATACTGTACTGTGTGTGAGTGTGTATATATCAGCTCTTTAATCTCTGCTACCTCGTATCACCACTGTAAGGTACGACAAATACACAGAACATAAAGAAACTGCATAAACCCAGAGTGCACACACAGATATCTCATCATGTCTTAGCTAAAACAAAACGTGATTGTAGTTTGTCTTCAGAAAGAGAATAAAAGTGCAAATTTAGCTCTTAAGCAAAGGGCTTTTTTCACGTATCGTAAACCATACATTGTCAACCGTTCTGTTGTAAATTTGTGGGAAACATCTGCCTTACACACTGCATGGTGCCATCTAGTCTTATTGGTTTGACCAGACTCAATAAGAAAGTCTGCTTTCAGAAAGAAACTTGAATGACCAGACTTACCAAAATCGCACTGCATTACTGATTTAGTTTCTTTTATTTTCCGTTTTTAAACATGTTTAATGCACAATAACTAATAATAGCTTCCCTTGCTGCTGTAGAGCATAACTTGTTCCCTTAAGTCTTAGATTTAAACAGGTTCATCCCAGCAGGTTCTGTAAGAACTCAGTGAAATCCTGTAAGTAGGCTTTGCTAAAGGAAACATTGGCCACTTGATTGCTTTCACATCATGTGAAAAAGACGATGACATTACATATCTAATTATGTAGCCATTTGTGGAACATGAGAGGCAAAGGAAATCTTTGAAATTTGCACAAAAATAAAGCTGCTGGGGACATTTCTAAAGTGTTTTTTTGTGTGTTTTATTTGCCTCTCCCCTTCTCTGGATCTTATCAACATTTTCTTGTGTCCTCTCTTAAGGTCTGTGTGTGATTCTCCCACTTTTAAAAGTCCATTGTGGCTTCCAGCGGCCCGACTTACAACACTGGATCTCTGCAGCGGTCGTGGCTGACGGCTACGGGAGTGAATAGGCCCCTTGTCACAGCACCCGCAATGTAAACAGCTCTAATGACACAACAAATGCTGTGAAGGAGGATTAGGCCGGCTTACGCGGCCCGTCAATGCACCTCCACTTTACATGTTCCCACCCGGCCTCATTATCATGGCTTTCCTTTTTTTGTTGTTGTTATAGTGGGACTGAGAGGGAGGGTTTGAGGAGAAGCTTTTATTCGCTCCTCCTTTTCTGAAAAGATCATTCACCAAGAACAATGTGTCTGTTTGATTAGATTTCTATTTGAAAAGTGGCTTAAAACCACAAACCCACCTTAGGATACAGTTCTTTAATTCCTCAGGAGTTCCTTCACATATTTCTATCTTGTATGATAATGTTCACATTTTTCATTCAGGGCTTTGGCTCATAACAGTTTTATTGATTCCCGTATCCGAAGTCAAGATGTAGGTTAAAAAAATACAAATATAAAGGAGAGCACAGGAAACCAGAGGATGCAGTCCAAGACTAACAGAGAGATAATCCCTGGATTCACACAATGTGAAACCAGAAATAGCAATGTTCAGTTTCAGTTCATTTTCACTTTATTTTTGTAAATTATCAACATTACACCCAGAAAACAAAATGCTACTTTACAAACCCATAATATTCCAGAAAAAGAAGTAGGTTGTAGGATCCTTGGACATCCTGCTCTTATGTCAGTTCACTTGACAAATATTTATTGAAGCATTTGGTTCTGTGGTGATCCTGGTCTCCCTCTAATTTGACCATCAGACGACCACTTGTGATGAAACCTGTAATTACTTAAAGCAAGTGTACCATAGCAACAGTGAATGGAAGCAGCTTAAAGTCTCACTTTTCAGCTACTAACGACAACTCAATTACACAACAGTAACAGACAATAGCAAATGCTTTTCACCTACATGTGGCATCAAAAGCACGCTAAAACAACATTGCATATTTGATAACTTTATGTTGACTACTTTAGCCATCTGCTGTAGTTTTAACGTTGTTGCGTCTTTGACTCTCAGTCTTTGGGTTTGTCATGTGAAAGTGTTTTATTTATTTTCGTATAATTCATTGACATCTTATGGAAGTCGTCCTCGTTTCGTTCAGCGCTGCCAACAATTCTTCCTCCAGGGAAGACAATCATGAAACCGTATACCTCTGCCAGGAAAGAATGAAACAATTAGGAAACTTTATATGAATTTACCACCAGGAAGCTTCAGCATTACCTCCAATACAAAAGGATTGAATTTCAGAAGGAAGGCGCAAGTTACCAAACCAACCCTTATGTTTTTTAAACCTCCTAACTCAAACTGCTTCTGCTGAGTCTCTGACTCGTTGAAGCTATGCGTAATGGGATAACTGCTGCTACATAACTCGTCAGTCCCACTTTGAAACCTGTGTGGACATTGAAAGGTAGGTAAGTGGTCTGGATCCCACTGCGCTTGATGAGAGTGAGGCCCCCCGCCGCGGTTGCCAGATTGGCAGAAACCCCCCTGTGGAGATGGTGCGTGTCTTGGGGCCAAACGCGCCGCCACCTCTGAAGTGATTTGGTGTGTGTCCCGTCGCACAAGTCAGCCTTTACCTTTTGTCGTCTTTGTCGGAAAAGCTGCCCAGGAGTTTGGGAAGAGGCCTCGATTTGGTGTTCACACGCAAACAAAGAGTTGCGTTGCTGCGCCGCGAAAGATTAGACAACAATTTACCATCTCATTGAGAAAGCGGTGCGCACAAATTCCTGAGCTGTAATCGGCGGACTCGGATTTCCCACAAGTGACGGGATATTGATTTCCTGTAGTTGTTTTATTTCTGCAGGGCGGGCAGCAAGTCCAGTCACATCACCAACTTTATACCCATATCACAGGGGAGGCACAGCATAAGATAGCCCTGCGCATTCACCCTGCGCCAAGTCTGATCGGCCACGCACAGCATCACTAGAAACACCACAAAGACGTCCAGACAATGGGAAGCAGAAATAATAAGGCAGATTTTATGAGCGTCCGATAATGGGAAGAGGGTTCATTGACAGGTACAGTGCAGAGTTACCTCTAAAGGAAAGGGGATGGGAGGTGAGGAAGAGAATGCAACATGTTTTAATCTCGGCAAACAAAGGTGTTGTATCGCTTTGTCTCCCCCCACTCCTTTGTGTCCGAGTGCCTCGGGAGAAGAGAGGTGTTGGCTTTTTGCGCTGCTTTTGTCTGGTGGCTCACAGAATGGTCTCCTGGGAAAGCCGAGCGGGCAGGTGGAGGAGCGATCAGCAGCATCGGGTATCGCGGTGTTTCCTTCGCCGGTGTTTACTTTTTGTTTGTTTGCAGAACAAGAGTCATGGACACCGCTGTCTGTACTGTACTGTGGCCGTTTCCTCCTGTTCTTTCCATCGCTTTGTTCTCCAATCCTCGGTACTTCAGCTTCATTGGACGCTGAGAGAAACGTTCTCAGGTTTTGTTCATGTCAGAGATTCTCAGATTCTCCTGGTTGATCAATATTCGAAGCAAGCCAAGAGATAAACTCTGACAGGTTTTCTAAAGTAAGGTCAGGAAAAGTAGAGAATTGACTTCCAAGATTCTTCTTATCCGAGAACCAGAATATTTCCAAAACTTATAAGTTTTCCTTCCTTCCTTAAGCTCCTTTCCTCCTTTCTTTGCTTTCTTTTTCCTCCTTTGCTAATTCCTCCCTCCTTCACCTCTTTGCATATTTCCCTCTGTTCTTCTTTTCCTTGGTTCTGTACTTCCATCTTTGTGTCCTACCTTCCCTTCATGTGTCTTTCCTCATGTGCTTCTTAACTCTGCTGTTCTCATGTGTCTCCCTTGGTTCCTTGTGTCCTTCATTTCTTTACTTGTGCACCACCTCCCTCCCTAAGTTGGGTAATATAATAATAATAATATAGCTATATTATGGAAATAACTTAGCTGATTAAACATAACATGTTATACAGATAGAGACTGAAGCAACTTTGACATTAGTGGCAATGGAGGCCATCAACAATAAGTATTCACCTTCAAAACTATCTTTCTAGCTCTTTACATTTTAAGAATAAAGCCATGAAGTTTACCTTTAGGTCTGTAAAAGTTTGTGTTGAGATCAAACATCCCTTGGCCTTGTTGGTTTTGTATTTCTTCTGGGGCAAAAATGCTGTTTGGGAGTTTGGCAGCATTACCAAATTACACCTTGAGCACCATTTAGCGGCATGGTGCCTAATTATCCTGCGTCTTAAAATATACAAAAAAATGATATGCAATTTTTTTTTTTACTATTATTATTATTACAGTTAATAGGAAAAAATACCCAGCCATAATCCCTCAGCCTGAATTTAGAAACATCCTTTTCTGAAGACGGCGTCGGTAGAATTTTATATTAGTTCTCTGAGTTTTCCTCAAACGATGCATCCGAGGGCAACAAGCCAAAACCCCACTGAATAAGTTAATGTAAGACTATATTGCATGTTCTGCATTCATTTCATTAATACTACACAGCTAATTTTCATACAGGATTTCTCCTCCCTGCCAACATAATCATAGATGTCTATTTATAGGCCCGGGGTTTTAATTGGAATGAATATTCCAATGAGAGTCGGAGAGGCGCGCGTCGTAGATGGCAGCATAAACATTGTGGGATTTACAGACAAAAAGAGCCGTAGGATGTGCAACGCTGATGTACATATTCAATGCTGGTAAAATAAACATGTCCATGCAGAGACACACAGTCTGTGGGTTCATTATAAAAGTTTCATTTATTTTAAGACTGGCGCTTCAGCTGTGACTGCCATATTTTTGCAGTGTTTGAACAGTGTTTGAGTTGCAAAGACTTAAAATAAATGAGTCTTTTATTGCATAATCCCACACTGGAATATTTAGAGAAACCCAGCCTTAAATTGAAGTACGTTTAATCAGTCGGAGGAATGATACCTAGGAGCGTCCTGTGTGGGGAAGTGTGTGAAAAACCCAAAATCTTCTATCCTGCAATTAGTGTTGTTTTTTTTTTTTTCTTTCTTCTCTCATCATCCTCCTTACAGTGTTTGGTAAAATAAATGCCACAATTTTTTTGCTAAAAAAAAAAAAAAAAAAAAACTGGCTCCAGTGAAAACAGAAACTCGTTGAATCCCAGTTTGAAGTTTATAGAAAGTTTGACCAACTGAAAAAAGATGATACTGGACAAATATGTACAATTTAAAGAAAAAAAGAGTCTTAAATCTTTGTAAAGTAGCTTAAAAGTGGACATAAAAGGCATTTCTCACACATTTCAGGATGCACATTTGTTTCTCTTTTTTTGGCAGGATGAAAAATGTAATGAATAAGACTTTGTTTTTATTGTCTTGTGCAATTCCAGCGGTTATTAGGAGGACAGAAAGAGGCAAAAAGCATGAGTCGAATTGCTTGGCAAGCTCTCTTTGACTTATGTTCCAGTTTTTCCATCAAACACATTTTGGTATGCAAAACATTTTGAACTGTGTATGTGAGCTTTCTGTAGGTTTAATTTTGGACAGGATGAAAAACAAAAAATGTAAAGTAGCAGTAGAAAAGCTAAAAGGTGCTTCTGTTACAGAGTTAAAAAATGAGCAGGTTTTTAGAGGGCAGCATCCTAACTTCCTCGCTTCCGTCATCCTCATTTCCCCATAGCTGATAATTTGTTGGTTCTGAAACTTCTTTTATTTAATTATTTTGCTCCCTGTTCTCTAAATCTGAGATGGCTGAGATGAAAGGCTGACCCAGTCATACTTCCCCTAACAAGTGGTCCCGCTGCGAAAAGCATTTCTTTTGATTTTTGATTTCTGGTCCGACTTTAACTTTATGGAAATTTCCTCTAAAGTGATAAATCGTCCCGACCACATGCGCGACCGTTTGAAGTCACCCTGGAGCCGCTGTGTGGCGAAACCGGCTCTGCTGTTCATTCGCTCGGTGACGGGCCGGGATGTGACAGGCTGCCACCTCATATGGTGTCGAGCCTGACTCACACAGCTCTGGTCTCCCTCTGTCTGCAGGCTGGGACCCCTTCAGCTGAGCCCTGTGGCGTTCCCCACTGCCTGTCCCTCGGTCACTGCTGCAACATAAACACACACGCACACACACACACCCCCTCCACACACAGACACACACACACACACACACACACTGTTCCCAGGCCTCATTTGAACCATTAGGGCCAAGACAGGAGAAGCCCTGTTCTTATCCACCCAGCCCAACTCTTCTTTTTCTTCTTCTCTGATCTTTTTTCTTGTCTCTGTCTGTCGTACCTTGCAGAATCATTCTCACCCTTTCGACCTTTCCCCAGTTTGTCTGACGACAACCACAGTCGTCAGTGCATTTTATTTGGATGTTCTGTGATAGACCAAAAGAAAATGGTACATAAACAGCCTACAGGCAGCCACACAGTGTGTGGAAAAGAACCAGCTCTGAACACGCAGAGCACACAGTGAAAACACAGGCAGCATCATGCTGTGGGGTGCTTTTCTTCAGCCAAGAAAGAGAAGCTAGTCAGAGCTAATAAGAAGATGTTTGTGCTGATTATAGGGGCGGGTCCAGATCTGAATAAAGTTGAGAATCTGATGTTCACAAAAACTCTTCATCCATTCTGACTGAGCTTCAGCTTACTTTTAGTTTCTACATGTGCAGCTATAATTGCAGTGACGTACGGGCTTTAAATGCAAACGCATCACACCATTTTTTGTCTTTCTTTTTTTGTGAACAATGATAAGAAAACATTTATCAGTACATCAGAATTGCATGTCACTGTACCTATCTATGCTTCTATCTCTAACAGGAGGGAAGAGGTGTTTAAGCTTCCTATTGAAGAGCTGGTGTTGCTGGCAGACTCGATCGGATCAGATTCCAGCCCTTTATTATGTTCAGCATTTCTTGGGAAAATTGTTCTTGCACAAAGTTTGGCAGAAAACAAACTCCCTTTGCGCAGTCACTGAGCTCAGATTTCTCATTCCCAAATCAGAACATCTGTAGGTTCAGGTTGTGTTCACGAACGAATAGGAAATATCAAATGTTTCTTGCTGCACAAGCTTGTGAAATTGTGAAACGAACGCACAACCTATTGGATCACATCATTATTGAGAAAAAAACAAAGTTTTGTAATATTTTACTGACAAGAACAGCTCGTGTGTCAGAAACAATCAAATCATCTCCCATTGAACTATATTTCCCCCACAACAATAATCCATGCATCTATGGACACTTCTACAACACTTTGTCATATTTTGAGCTTATTACAGTTTTGCCCTAAAGTAGAGATTGAATAATTTTAAAGTCTAAATCTAGTGTTTATAGTGGAGGAAAACAGACAAAGTGATTATGAAAACTGGATTAGAGATAATGTCAGGAAAAAAGGACAGATGAGTGATGAACAGGAATGTTACACAGCTTTACATCTTCAGGGATACATCATCAGACCGGAGGGTCTCCATCCGAAACATGTAACGAAGTCATGGGTGTTTATGAATGCACTCAGCCCAGTCCTTCAACCTTTTCTCGGCCTGGTTTTAAATAAACGTGAATCTGTGCTGCCTTTTTAAACATTTCCATTTGAAATTTGATATAAAACGGGAGTCCTCGGTCGTTATCGTTTGATAACACAGCATCACTTTATGCATCCCCTTTTCTTGCTGCTTCACGGGACGCTAATCTTGTACGGCCATTTATGTAAGTGCTGATATGCGGCGTGCCACACAAAGGGGAAAAGAAAAACACACGACCGCCCTCCCTTCCCACATCTCCAAGTACCTTGAAAGCAACACCAGCAGTGCGTCCCTGCAGTTCGAGAAAAAAGGCTTACAGTGACACGCTGCTGAGAAAAGCCAACTCATCCCCACCAGCATTTGTTGTGCTCTGTTTAATCTAATTCAACAGCTAAGACCTCTGTGACAGCGGCTTCTTGCTTCAAGCACCAAATTATGGATCTTACGGGGAAAATAAAGATGAGGCGAGGAATGAGCAGTTCATCCTGATCAGATGGGATGGAGGGGGGGGAAGAGAGAGGGATATAAATATAAATATATATATATATGCATGGATACAGCGGTGCGTGGGGGGTGTGGGGGTATCCAGTGGGACAATCAGAGAGACAGCAGAGGGACTGATGTAGACAGCTGGACGTGGACTCTTTAATCTGTCTAAATAGGATCTGCCCAGTGCACGCTTTTTGTCCAAACAGCAGGCCCGACGCTGGGGCGGTGACAGCCAGATGACATGTGTGAGGGTGTGTGTATGCGAGTGTATTTGACTACTTGTTTATGAGAAAGAGGAGCAGTGACAAACATAGGCAGACAGAAACGTCTCGCCAATATATAGATCTGGTTCTGATTCAAAACATAAAACCAGATCTCATTTCACCAATTCATTTTGTAAAGAAAAAGTCAACAAACAAAATATGGAGAAAGAGAACCTCTTGTGAACATGTTGTGGCATTCAGAGCCAGACACGGGAGACCACACACTCATCATGAGTAGATATATGCCATCTGATCTGGTGGTTTTACTGTTTGAAAATTGTACATATATGCACTTTTATAGATACAGACTAATATTTGGTTAAATGATCCCAGCTCCAGATGAGTTTTGCTGGTTTGCTGCATGATTCTAACACACCTGAGCAGCTCTGCACAGCAGCAGCAGCAGCAGGTCTCCTTCGCTGCCGCACAGGTGTAAACCCTGTTTGTGTCAAAGTTTGAGCCATTTTTCCCAAACCGTCACCTTCAGATGAGTGAAGAAATTTGGTTAGCATGCCAAGGAACAACCCGGGAACAAATGAGGCTTTTGTGCTGGAAAACGTGGGAACATCAGTGCTGACAGTAAAGGGAGCTTGGTGTCAATGTGGAAAAAAGGGAAAAAACTGCAAAAGAAGCCTTTTCTTAAAAGTTGATAGTTTTAGATTCGACAACATTTTATGGACAAGAGAAATGCTTTATGGTCAGATGAGACAGAAACAAATCCAAGAGGGAATTTGTGTTGAGCTTAAGGAGGAGCTTTCAAACCCAGGCAGACAGAATCCGCTGTATGTTTCCAAATACTTCAGCTTTATCTCAGATAAACAGTTGGATGTTGCACTACATCTTATTAATCTTCTGCAACGGTTCTGCCCAAACCTGACCAAACAGTGACAAACCACATCAAGCCGATGGAATGAAAACCATTATATTTAATCATATAATACTCATCTTATACAATTATTTCAAGTCAATATATTTTATCATTTCTAGACAAGATTCAGGTAGAATTATGCCAAAAAATACATCTGAAAAAGCATGTTTCGAAGTCAATTTTATCAAAAGTATTTGTTGAAATATATGGTATGGGCTTATGATTTTGTTTTAACAGACTTAGCTGTTTAATATTGAGCTGTTGTGAGTTAGAGAAAACTGTTCTGCACCATTTTCTTGGTTTTAAAGTTGTTGTCCACCCTGGAGAGGGAACATTTAATACCATAATTAGAATCTGAATTTACTGACATTCATAATTCAGCATCATATAAAAGAATGTAAGCATATGGTTGGCACTAGTTAAATTAGGTATGAAAAAATCTAGTGGGTTCCTGTTAAAATGTGACAGAAAGGAGGAAGTAAGATGCCCCTTAAGGAAAAGAAATAAATAAAGCTGGACTCTGGGTTGGACATTTTGGATCTCAAACATGGTCAGTTGTCAGTGATCACGTTAGTATAGCATAGAAAGAAATCCTCCTGTGAACACTGCGATTGTGCACTCCACAGATGACTGGCCGTGTCACCGTGCTCTGCTGTAAACTCTTTCAGACAGGCTCGCAGGCTCTCGGGGCCCGGGGACCCACAGACTGTGATGGGAACACCGTTTAATTGGGGTAATCGGCGTGCTTTTAGGGACCTGCTTATTAGGAGAAACCCCCTCACACAAACGCGTGCGCTTCACCAAAGACGGACAGACAGGCAAAGTGACAGCTCCGTTTCACATCCTCGGCCTTCGCCCACATTCCTGCGTTCACAGACCCCGAATCAGCAGGGGGATGCACGGCCGTGGATGTGTGTGAGCGCTGTGACAACTGTGTAACACTAATGATGTTTAACAATATTTAAACGTGCCAGTGATACAGAGACTTCGCCTCGGGGCGTAAGGGGGTGAAAGGTGAGGCGGTTTTTGGAAATAGTTGGCTCCAGGAGATCTTTGCGAAACAGTAGCTTGTATTGTTCTTAAAAATATATATTTTCATTGTATTGTGGATCCGTAGTGAAAATTAAACATTTGTTTGCTATCATGGATACACTCGGCTCTGTGGACTGAACTATATTTACTGAGCATGTCTGGGTTTACAAGAAACTGTTTATTTCATTGTTTGAGGCAACAATGACTGGGATTGTTTTATCCTGGGTCTTTGTACAATACTGTTAGAAAGGGAAGGTGTGTGTGCATGGGCTTGTGTGTGTGTGTGTGTGTGTGTGGTTTTTACATCCTTATGGGAACCTATTTCTGTCTACAATGTGGGGCTATGAGGACCGTTGCTCCTTGTGGGAACATTTTCTTTGTCCCCATGAGGGAAATTGTTGTATTTTGTTAGTGGTTAAGTCTGTGATGGGAAACAGTTTTTTTTTTTCAAAACTCATAGCAAAATTTGCTGAAATTGGGGGAAATTTTCTGGCAGACATTTTTCACATCTCCTGACGAACATTAATTTTATGTTTTCAAGTTATTGCATTGAAAATGATCTACACAAAGCAAAGTTCTGATTTAATGTGGAAATATGTGCACATGTTATCATTTCTTAGTTATGACATACAAATTAGACTCTCGTCAAGAAGCTTATTTATTGGGGCTGGTATCTCTTATTGTCTTTTCCACTGGACTTCCAGCAAAGTGGATTCTGTGTCTCTCCAGATCCTGGAAACTTGATTTCAAATTGAAATGCAAACTTTACTTTAACATTAAAGGACGACATTGAACCACTGAGCACTTTCTAGTTCTTTTTCTTAAGATGCTTCTGATACTGTCTCTGGTCCAGGAGTGGCTAAGCAAAAACACAAAAGATGCTCTCACTCCTGCCAAAAGTCGACAACTTGTGAATCTCCTTTAAGCTCTTGAATGGGATTTGCGTCACAATCCTCTCAAGGCTCTAGTTTTTTGTACCACACTTTTTCTTTCCACATAACTTTCCATTAATGTATTTTAATTCTTTCCACATCCAGTTTCTGCTCCTCTCAGTGACTATGTGTCTATCTGACTATAGTCAGCAGTCTTCCCTATAATTGCTGACCATACCATTATGGAGTAAAAAGAAACAAAAACAAAAAAAACAAATTTTTTTCTCTTAGTTTTCTTTTTTATGTTTGTTTTATCAGCCATAGGTCATAATAACCTAAATTAACATAAAAATAAGAAAAAGATGAAGCCGTGGGTGATGAATCTGTTCACTAGACAAATTATTTAAGTTAATTATGTAATCGGTATGCACCTGTCTCACTTTAAAACAGAAAATCTCTTCGGCCAATTTCTCCATGCACATTTAAGTCTTTCCTTCCCACGTTCTCCCTCCTTCTCCTCACGTCCTCATAGATTCTTAACTTCCTGAAACTCCTCATTAAACTTTTTTTTTTCTTTTTCCAGAGGAGAACTTGGATTTGAGTTTTGTGATTCCTGCTTCCTGTCCTCTCTCACTCATCCTAAAACAAAAGGACCATTATTCAGCGGTGTGTTTCCTGGGGGTCTTACATGTAGAGATGTCGCACCGCCCGACTCAGGGTCAACACATATTGTTTATGAAAAACAAAAGGATGATGACGTGATGCCATGTCTAGACTCCATGCAAATGACCAAGGTTGATAAAAAAAAAAAAAACTCTTTTAAGCTCGCGCATACAGTATTTTTTATGTGACGACACACAAGCGCATCTTATGCAGAACACGTGCGCGCACACGGGGGCAGACAAACTGGAAATGATTATGGTAATGATAAGAATCATGGCTGTCATCACTGTCTCCTCCACCATGTTAAAAATTAATCTGAGTCAACGGTAATCCACGTCTCCTCATTAGATTACTGGTGTGGGGAGGGGAGGCTCCCAGGCCATCTGTACATCATTAACAGAGTCTCAGTGACAGCTCTCTCTTCTCCACTCAACTTCCTCCAGCCGTCCGCGCTGTCCAACATCTTATCCGTCCCCCTGGTCTTTGTCTCAACTCTGTCTGTCCTCTTAATCCTGCAACCCAACGATATTGGTTGCAGGATTAAGTTCAAAGCTGGAGATGTGACACCGTTTCCACTGTACCTGGAAGTATCAGCATTAACGTTCATAGGATCTCATGTTGTTCCTCGTCTTGCTACTCTAAAAAAACCAAACAAGTCCTGCCGGTCCAAGGAGTTTTGTAGATAGAAGTCAACACTTGGGCAAAGTATCTTTACTTTTTTAAAGGCGCATTATCACCTTTATAATAGGTATGGTTTTATTGCACCCAAATGCAATATTTTGTTTTATGCCTTATTCTTGAAACATTGAAGATTAAGTTTTTTTTGAAAAATAAGCTATGAAGTTGACTTCAGCTGTGAGGGATCAACTCAGACAGCAAAAAGGCAAAAACATACTTTTTTTCAACTTCTGTGCTGCACTGAAATTCTGAGTCATAGCTTTCAAATCAGTGCTAAGCTAATGGCTATTTCATTGTTTTTGAGAGTTGCGGACTGGATCACATCCTCTTTGATTCAAAATCTAAAATATTTGACATTGATCTAACCTAAACTGAATAATTCTCTAACACAAATTTTGTATTTGATAATTAACTCAGATCATTATTCAGTTAGAAATCACTGCTGATTCCCAGCTGGTTGTTAAACTTAACAAGAGCACATAAACAAGCTGAAACACAAATTCTTCTCTTACCCTCAGCTCTAACTCACCAAGACATGAAACTGTTACTTTAGCAGATCTGGGTGACCAATTAAAGGGAAGTCAATCTGTCAGCTTTGTACTAAATGATAATTATACATAAAAAAAAAAGGGTCAGGCAAGCATCAACACAGTAGTAAATGACTCCAAGGCTCTTGATAATTGATAACATCTGCATCTTTATTTTAGTGCAGTGCAAGTCTTTCCTGCTACGGGCAAAAATTATCTACATTCCACTTACTTATCATGAGACGCACCAGCAGCAGCAGCAGCAGCAGCGTGTTCAAGGAGAACAACAATAAGCTGTGTTTTCTAAATGAAAACTGCCACTCAGTCATTTCCTGCATGAGCTTTCGGAGTTTAAAGACTTCCAAATCAGACATGAGTCTTCGCACAGCGCGGCGTGCAGCAGCCCCTGGAGGAAATCGATAATCAAGCTCCCCAGTCTCAGGTGTGGCTTCGCACAAATTTAACCTCAGCCCGTTCTCCATCTCTCTCATCTAAACTGATGTGGAGATGAGCAGCTCATCAGCTTCTGCTTTGACGTCAAAACAAAGTGTGGGAACAAGCCCAAAAAAGTTCTGCTGTTCCTCTGTTGATTTTTTTTTTTTGTTCCCCCCCTCCAGAACTTTGCAGATAGAGCTTGTAATGCTGTTTGGAGGGGGAGCTCGCTATAGTGTTTGCGTGTGCATGCGTGAGTTGGAGTGTGTGTGTATTGACAGATGGCTTGTCACTGTGTGAGAGCCGGTTCGCACATTCATGTAATAGATGCAGAAAAGCACAGCAGACATATGCAAAAGACAGCAGGACTTGCTGAGTGGAACTAAAGGAAGCATATTCAGAATGACCGACACGCCGTCACTCCATCAATTACACACGTGCTGTGTGAGCATCATGTCAGTGGTGTGTAAGGCATTTAAATGACTTGTGAACCAAGACACAGTGGCGTAGTTTCCTCTTTATCGTATGGATTTTCTTTTCTGACAGGCATTGAGTGATCTTTCCCGATCAGTTTCAGGACAGCTGTTGACATATATGTAGGTTTCAGGACTAAAAGTCTTTAAAAGACGTCTCATGCTAGTGTCACACATCTGCAGACAGATTTATTTTGCTCATTTTGTCTATAAAATTGATGTAATTGAATACATTTCACTGCCCACCAGAGCCTTTCACTCCCTAACTTACAAGACAAATTGACAAACAATTAACACCTTTTATTTACTGGGCTTTTATATGATAAGATGGCAAGGGTCAGTATCTCAGTTTTCAGATATTACTCCTGATTCTCACCTGGATTTATGTCTGGACTTTCACTGAACCATCCTTAGATGTAAACCATTTCATTCTGCCTCTGGCTGCATGTTTGCAGGGTCTGCAGGATTGTTCTGCAATAATTTCCATACATCTTTTATTCAATTTCAACCAGTTCCTACTTTGATAAACCATTTCCACAACATGGAAACACCATTCTGTTTCTCCTTGAGGGATATTGAGGTGTACAGCGTTAGTTTTCACTGCATTTTGCACCCGATTTAAAAAGTTCAATATTAATCAAATTTGAGTACCTTCCTCCTTATGTTGGCTGTGTCCTACATTGCTTGTAGCAAACTTCAAATTAGGCTTCTTATGGACGTCTCTTAAAAACTGCTTTTACTTTATCCACCTGTTTCCTTGCTGACCTCAGGGCTCCAAACAGAGCTTGAATTCACACAGGACAGGCTAACAAAGGCTGCAGCTGCAAACGCACCAGAGAAAACTTAAAACTTTAAAAGTTACCTTGAAATCGTCCAAATTGAGACCTAATTTAATAATTTCTGCTAAACTTTAACTGTTTAGGAATGAACCAGCTAGTAATGATACTGTTTTATTTTTAAAAATAGAGAGAAAATAATGAAATTTCCTAGCATATTATGATGTATTATATTTAAGTAAACTTTGATTAAAAGTTAACTTGAAAGGTTGTGGCATTCTACCTTTGCACACTTTTCTCCTCAGCTTTATGAAGTACATCAAGCTATTCGAATATGTATCTGCAAGTATAATTTATCATTAATACATTATTTTAGCAACATAAAAATTGCTTAAATTTACTATTTCCTCAAATCCTGGGGAGAAAATTAAAGACTGTACTTTCTGATACTGTTTACCCAGTGTTAACTTTCTTGTAGAAAGGTTTATAGCTAGCTCTAAATCTTCTGATACAAATTCAGTATACTGTTATTTTGTTTCTGCTTTTTTTTGCAAATTAAATTAATTCATAGAAGAGCATGTGAAGCAGGTCCTGATCATATAGTCAGTGTGGTTTATGTTTTGCTCACTATGTAAATGTAATGTAGTTTCATGCAAAAGAAACAGAAAACATAGAAGCACAGTCTGTGGCGTTGAGGTGGCAAGTGAACTTTAGCTTCTTCTATCGCCACTGTTCCACATAAAGACCAGATTTATGTGGTAGATAATTAGGAGTTATTAACAGGTTCTTCCACCTGAGCTGTGAATCTCTCCAACTCCTCCAGAGGTAAAATGGGCCTCCAGGCTGCTTCTCTGATTATTGCTCTCCATGCATGGCCTGCCAGCTTATTTGTAAACCATGTTCCATTTTATCTATGTGCTACTTTGTCTTTTCTGGGTGATGCACTGCATATTTTGAAACAGTTTCAGGGATATAAATACTTTCATAACACACTGTAGACGTCTAATTTCAGCACAAAGCAGCATTATGTACAGATAGGACAGAAAAAGCTCAAAAGGGAATAAAATCCGTAGGTATTATGAGACTCTGTAAAACTCTTGGTGTATTTATCCAAGTGCGTGTGTGTGTCTCTGTTTTTGCATGCATGTGTGTGTATGGGTGCATGTGTGTGTATGCGTGTATATGCGTGTGTGGGTGTGCATGCGTGTGTGTAAAGGCCCTGTCACTCTCGCCCTGCGCAGTAGCCTAACCATTCCTGACAGCCAATAGCTCATTAGAGCTGCTGTTCTATGTTCCTAACTCATTTTGCTGGACCCAGCCCTCCAAACAATACGTGTGTGTGTGTGTGTGTGTGTGTGTGTGTGTGTGTGTGTGTGTGTGTGTGTGGGGGTGTGTGTGTGTGTGTGTGTGTGTGTGTGTGTGTGTGTGTGTGTGGGTGTGTGTGTGTGTGTGTGTTGTCAGCTGGCTGCGCTCAGGCCTGGGTTGGGACAGGCTCGATGGACAGTGGGGATGAGAAAGCAGGGTTTTGGGGGGACTCGAGGCCCTTTCACAGGCACAAAGACATAATTAACCAAATTGGCAAATGGTTCGAGTAACCGCCTCTTGAACATTGTGTGCTCGTCTTTGGTTGCTATAGAAACTCTAAATTTGTGTCCACTCTGTGTGTATGTGTGTGTGCGATGTCCGATGTCCAAATTAAAAGTCACATGCGATTATCTTCGGCGTCCTGCAGGACCACAAACAAACAACGTCTTTTCAGCTGAATAACTGCAGCATCATCCTCCGCTCCGTGACTCAGCCGTCTTTCAAAATATGTCAAAAGGCAAAATGCCGTCACTTCAGGACAGACTCCTGTCTGGAGAACACAAAGCAATTTCTTTCCCCATTAAAAACGATGAGTGTATCAATTCTCCCATGTCAACTTGCAAATGTGTTCCAGAGAAAAGGTAACGGCACTTGAATCGTCATGTGACCTTTCACCTCTGATGCACAGTAGGTGTCCATGTGTATGTTTGGGTTTGCATGTCTGTCTCTGGAGCCCCCCTGCTCTCCCCACTGCTATTGACTGAGACATCGATCACCATGACAGTGGGACAGACGTCAAGGACGAACTGCCTGTATATCAATAAGCGTGTGCTTGAAGCTCGCTCTGCTTCTCTGCCACCGAGGAAAACATTTCTTGCTTCAGCCGCCGCTGAACAACACACGACTTCATCAAATATGAGTTTCAATGCATTACGAGATGTTTTGTGTTTTAAAGCAGGATGAAGTTTTAGCCTATAAAGTTGCAGTTTTTCAGAGTTACTGTAAGGTTCCAGGGTTTGTTTGTTTGTTTGTGCTGCATCTCCAGCCCTGTTTTGAGGTTAGCTTCTGTAAAGTTGTGCCTTTTGGCACCAAGCAGCATTGTGGTTTGGGAGCTCTGAGCTTGGTTAAAGAAAAACTTCAGGTCTGACTGAAGAGTTCACTCTTTCTCGCTCTTTTTTCTCCTCCCTCTGTCTTTCTCTGTCTGTTTGTTCCCCTCCCATCCCTCGTTCAGCCCCCAGAGTCACAACAAGAAGCAGCAAACAGCTTGTGCATCCCCCGTACCAGAAGAAAATGCCCCATTTTCATCTGTTTGAATCTGACATTTTTGGCACATTAAATATTGGACATTAATAAATTAAACGTAATGAACTTACATGAAAGAAAAAAAAAGTCCACTGGTACAATGCAAGAAAGTATAAAAGGCAAGAGTGCAAAAAGAAAGAGGCACAAAAACAGAAAAGAAAGCTCAAACTTTTTTTCTTTAATTCCAATTAACTATTACTTTCTGTAGCCATCGGAGATTATTTTTCATGTTCATTTATTCAAACAAATATTGAATAATTTATTGCAAGGGGAATAACAACATTAGAAATCACAAGCATTTGGTGCCAGCATGGAAAAAAAAAAAGGTCTGTAGATGCAGAGCACGGAGGAGCACAGCTCTTCTTTAATGGGACTTATTGGTCATTTAATCTAATTAGGCCTCCGCTGGGTGTTTTGTAACATTAAAATAATCATAGCTGCTCTAAGGAAGCTGATGCAGCTGATCTGTGACCACAAACAGAACTGGTGTCTACTTAATTAAGGTTGTTGAAAATACCAAACAACTTAAACCTTCAGAGCACACACTGTAGCTGTTCCCTTCTCTGGAACCTTTGCCTGCACTGGCTGTTTAAAATGCAGTCAAATGTGTGCAATTTTTGAAGTAATGATGCACATCGGCCAGGAATTTACAAAATAAATACCGAGTAGAAAAGAAATCAATGGTGAATGATAATGTCTTCTTGCTGAGAGCAAATCATCACAGGATATATGTTTTTGAATTATAGAATAAAAATACTTTGTAGGGTTCTTCTGTTTAAGTTTGCTGTCACAATTAAACCATAAGTTTTCATCCACCTAATAAAAAGATACTTTTTGTCTCTCTGCAAAAAGTGAGACTTCAAACTTCTCTTGTTTCAGTCAGTAAAATTACTCATCCTAAGTAGCAACACTAAAACCAGAAATTTGAATTTGAACCAGAAATTTAAATTCCAGTTACGCTTTCTTTGGTTTACAAACCTTGGGATTTCAACTTTTATAGGGTCTGATCGCAATGTTTTTGTATTATCACATGGAGAACAAATGAATTAACAAAACAATTTTAGCAAAAACACCTTTTTTCTGCCAGTGTGCAAACAAGAAGTGCAAAACTGTCCAATGAGTGTTTCTTCACTGCACCAGGGCAGAGCTTGGTTAGGACCGGGAACTATCAGGTATGAATATTTCAACTTAATGCGTCCAAAACTTTTGGTGAGCAGATCAGAAAAAAAAAATAATGGCAAAAAAACCCACCAAAAACATATATTGTTTGGTGTTTTTTTGCAGAAATGAACTCTCAGTTGGAGAAACCATCTTGTTAGAGCTATGCAGTATCAATTCCTTTCAAATCTTTGATCAGATTCACCAAGCATGAAACAAACACCATCACTGGTATCATAAGCTGAATCCTCTTGCTCCTGTTTTGTCCGGTTTAAGAATTTCCACCAGTAATTACAACGAAAAATGTTAATTCACAGTCTGCTTTCGGCACTCCCTCAGCTCCTCTTTGTTTGTTTAATCCCAGTACTGGCCTTTGTCTCTGTGTTTATTTTCCCCTCTTGTCACTGTAAGTTGGAAAAAAGTAAAATAAAATTTAAAAATCAAATGCCAACATTCTCCTTGCTGTGCACACAATGCCATGATTTGCAGCACCTTGTTAGAGCATATAGGTGCAAGATAGCTGGCTCAATTGCATATTGAGCATAGGAGAGACTGTGTGTCTGTGCAGCACCTCAGGACCAATTATCTGCTCTTCTCGTCCTCCTCTCTAAGCAAAAGTCCCCATTAGAGGTCCATAAAGATATCACAGGTAGACCGGAGACCAATTAGACGTCCCTAAACTAATAACAGGTAGACCAAGTGACAACACAGGTATCCAATCTACATCTCACAGCAGCATGTGTCATGTTGTGCCTAACAAAGCCCCGAGGCCCAAGCACACACAGCTGCACTTAAGAAACTCGCTACACACGCAGGCGATCGGCCGACTGACTGATACGGCTCAGTTTCTGCACATTTGTAGGCAATAAAATAAAAAACGCATCATCGATAAAACTATACTGAAAATGCCTTTTAATGAGAGCAACAGAATAATGACATGATATCTGAAAGTGTTCAGAAAATTAAAAATGTAAAAACTAATGTATTGCGCAAAATTGTCAGAGTTCTGTGTTTTTCTCCAGTATTGACAAAAGCTCCGATTCACGCCAAAAAAAAAAAGAGACAGAAATGCCAAAACTTGGCAGCAGGGTTCCACCTCCACCCGTCCATCTGATCCTCCCACTCGCCCTCCTCTGAATGGAGCATCCGGAGAGGCGAGGATCAGGTCGACTGTGCAGAGATGAAAGAAGCACAAGAGAAAACATCCCAAACCAGAGGGGATGGGAGAGGAGAGAGGCAAATGGCAGCGGCGGACAGGAGGAGGAGACAGAAAAGGAAAACGGACTTCAAAAAACAACAACAACAGCAAAAAAAACAACAAAAAAAAACAGCAGGGAAAAAAAAAAGATACAGAGAGGAGCTCAGAGGCACCCAAGGTCCTCAAACTAATTAAGATGGTTTGCATTTATTTATGAGGTTTAATGAGCAGCTTTTCAATAGTTTGTTTTCCCCTAATATGAATATTTCCTTTTCATTATGTTACATAGATGGAAACTCTCATTCTTCCCAATAATCACACCCTGTCCTCTCTGTTGGACGGGGCAGCTGCTGAACGTCCAAGTTGGTAATTTATTCATTTGTTAGTATTTCTTTTAAGTTGTTGAAAGCAAACACAACTTTGAATATGTTTTCATAAGACGGAGGTGTGCAATATTCTGATTGAGATTCTCCAATTAAGATCATCTGTAATTTAGCTATACAGGTGCTTCATGGTGAAACGATTACGTCAACAGAATCAAACAGGACTAAAGTGGTTTAGCTAAAGTAAGTACTTGAATTGACATGAATACCAGTGGTGGTGCATTCAATGGACTTGAAGGAATTCGACAAAAACACAATAGTTTAAACACACAGGTCAAAACGCTGAAATCATTGAATTGTTATTCTTGTTGGTACCTAAACCAAAGCACAATTAAATGTCATTTAACGGCGTATACTTTAATAACAGCTACTTTATTCTTATATAATAAAGTACACCTCTTTACACCTGCTTGTTCACACCAGTTCATCAGTCAGTCACCAAATTTGGACAATGCCAAATTTGCCAAAGATTTTAATAATTCAATTGAAGCAGCAAGATTTAGATCGTAGGATCAGAAAGAAAAGCCGGTTGATGTTTGTGGTGTAATGGTGTCTGGGACATTAATTAATCTGGTACTTTGTGTCCCTTACCACTGACTGAACATGACACAAACACCAGAGCCTACCTCAGCTCTGTTGATGATCATGTTCATCCTTTTACTCTCCACAGCGCTCTGTTGGCAGCTTCCAGCAGGATGATGCATCGCTTCTCAAAACTCGAACCGACTTCTTGAAGAAAACAGGGGCAGTGTGAAGAAGATGCTGTTTTCATTTTGTTTTCTTGTGGGGGGCAAAAAAAGTGACCCACACCAACCTGGCTCTGTAAGACGAAGTAACATCATGACTGCTTATGCCATGAAACAATTATTGAAGCTGGAAATTCGATGTGAGGATTTTTGGTCCACATTTTTCTACTAAACTGTTAATTTAGTTGCATTCATGAGTTTCTGCCGTTCAAAGGTGAAGTTAATGCTCAGAAATTGTCCATCAATGTTTTCTTTTGTTCCAAATGTGAAACCGGGCTTTGTAGTCTTTACCACTTTGGCCATTTTTGATCACATTGTTCCTCATTTGCTCTTGAACCTCTGTAGATTATGACACATTGGTTTTTCAATACCTTTTAGCCTACTTTATGCTGTGAGATGAGTTCTTGTGATACTTTTTAATTCTTCTTTTCAAAACAACATTACTCCTATTCACATGTCTTTTTAAAAACCTGACAGTTTTTGACTTTGTTTCTGTGATTCTCAGCTAAAGCTGTTTTTCAAATGTATGTTTTGAAAGCTAAAAAGCGGCACCATCATCTGCTCATCCGTCAGTCTGTTTCCAGCAACACCCCCGAAAGACAGGAAATAAAATCAATGAGTAATTTCCAGCGGTTTTGTATCACAATGCTGTTTACCTCCTGCTGTTCACAGGCGCGATTTTTTTCTGATCATCATTAATGAAGTCCGTATTGTCTAGCCACACTGACCTGGGTTCTGGTTTTTAATAGGAAGCCCTGCGGCAGTGCTCAGAAATATGAATCAATGAAAGGGAAAATGAATCCGCAGCAACATTATCGAATGTTTATTCTGCAGTGTGGCAGTAGGAGTGAGCCTGTTTTCTCCTCAGAGCTGAACCCTGTTGGCATGGCCAAGTGTCCTCATGGCCATATGGCAGATTGTAATTATACATAATGTTGCTCTGTCAGGTTGGGGCTTATTTGAGGAGTATATTGGCGGACGTGTCCTGAGCCTATGTGTGTGTGTTTTATTAACGCGTGTACTGTACAGTGAGCATGTGTGGGTATGCATGTGCAGTAGACCTTTCATAAATATGTGGCCAGATGGAGACCACAGTGATGTTACAGTTAAGCACAGCACTATGAAACCTGGATCTGGATGTCGTTTTGTTCATCCACCATTGTTCCGAGTGCCGTTTTCAGAGGGACTGATTGTGTTGGCAACTTCCTGCAGGGCCGCCGTGGCCGCGGCGAAGCGGTTTGTTTCGGTGGCTAATCGTTCACAAGTTGGGTTGAGATTAATGGAGTCGAGTCATTGACCACGGGAATAAGGTGGATATCTGTTTTCTGGTGAGCTGTTTCAGAGGAAATGTAAGCCCTTTGAGTTCTGAGGTTAGAAATAGTTGAAATATTGGACAAAAATACTTTTGACAAAGGAGCATTTGGTATTAGCAATTTAATAAAGCATTTTAAATACTAAATCTCAGCTGAAGACAGTTTTGCAAAAGGAACCATGCTATTGATGGTTTTCTTTATTCCGACGGAGAACGACTTTGGTGTTGCTTCCTGACCGCTAAGGCACAACAGTTCGATTGCCTCTTCACATGAAATACCGACTGAATCAACCACAAGGAAACACATAAATGCTTGAGGACTGTAGAAACTTGATGAAGTCCAAACAAGCACCAGAATGAGGAAGAAGTTAAATTTAAGTGACTTTGAACGTGGCAGTATTTCAGAAACAGCTGATCTACTGGGAATTTAACACACAATCGTCTCAGGTTTTCAGAGAACGCTCCAGATAACAGAAAGCAGACAGGAATTGTAGGAATTAAAATATTCTTCACTATTCAGTGAAACATAGGCCTACTAGCTCTAAATGACAGAATGGCAGAAGCTGCTTAAATATCCCATTGTTACAATCAATGAAATAACTTCTGTGAACTCACAACCATGTCAAACAATAAAGCAAATGGACTGCAGGCATGATGGTCACACATTCTCCATGACGCTTTATTGTGAACAAGTTGTATTATGTTCATTAATATCACAGAGGTAAACTGCAAATAGCACTGATTAAAAGCCGGTTGATGTTTGTGATTTCTCTGTTTTTTTGATAAAAAAAAAAGAGAGAAATCTTTTTTTATCAAGATTTCTCATATTTGTCCTATTTACATTAAATGATAATGACAACAGAATAGGATGGTTTGCATTTACAACACCCCCCGCTGAATCTAGACTACTCTGCAGACCCACTTTTGCATTAATGGCAGCAACCCTTAAGGGATTGTGTGTAGCAGCTTTGCACATCCAAACAGAAATGTTTTCCCATTCTTCTTTGAAAAGCAGCTTAAGCTCAGTCAAACTCAATAGAAAGCCTCTGGGAACACCAGTCTTCAACCCTTTCCATAGCTTTTCAGTTAGTTTAAGTCATTTTAACACATGAATATGATTTGATCTACAGGATTGCCCAGTATTAAGCTCCATCCATTTTCCCATCAACCATGAACAGCTTCCCTGTGTCTATGGAAAAAAAAAAAACATCCCAGCAGCATAATGCTGCCACAACCATGTTTCCATGAGACTGGAATGTGAATTTAGCTGTGATGTGAAGTGTTAGTGCACTTTGTGACCTTTTGGTCTCATTTTTATATTTGCTGTGTCCCTTTTATGGCTTTTGGCAAACTGCAAAAATGGGAGGTTTTTTTGGCTTTATTTTGCCACCCCAGCCCCCCCACACACACACACGCACACACACACATATATATATGTATGCGTCTTTTTTTTGTTTTTGTCTGCAAAATGAAAATTTATATCAAAGTATGCAGGTGGATGGTTTGGCATGATGAATACAATCCTGTTTAAACGTATCACTGAAAGTATTACAACTTACTAAATGAAAATGTGAAAAAGGATTGAACTAACTTACTCTATTCACTTCCTTTGCTGTCGTACTCAAAATCAGAGGTATGTGTGCTCCTTTAAATTGGTGCAGGCACTTCACAGGGAGCATCATTAGTCTGTAGATCATCCAGGATTTACCTGCTCAGGACATCAGCTGCTGTCACACAGGATGAGATGCTGAGGCCTAATGGAAAGGAGCAGCCCATAGAAAACAACTGTGTGGTGGAGATTAATATGACAACCCCTTTATGCCTCCTAAACACACCCTAAACTCCACCTCAGACCCCCGTTGTTA
The DNA here is from genome assembly GCF_027474105.1 of Poeciliopsis prolifica. Taxonomy (NCBI): domain Eukaryota; kingdom Metazoa; phylum Chordata; class Actinopteri; order Cyprinodontiformes; family Poeciliidae; genus Poeciliopsis; species Poeciliopsis prolifica. Next base: position 6,020,243 of record NW_026562406.1, on the reverse strand, counting down.
GGCCCCGTCACACCCTCCTGTGTTTTTCCCCCTCATTTCTGTATCCATGTTGTCTCAAAGTAATGTATGAGAGCGCACTACTTTCTGTATGTTCATAATATGTTTACAGCTTTGATGTGATTTACTCTGCAACCTCTTCTGTGAGCGTCGTTTGTGCGTGTGAGGGTGATGAGTTGTGACAGGTGTTGTGGCCGCCAGTGCTGTAGGAGAAGGCGGAGGAGGAAGAAGGAGGAGGAAAGAGGGGAGGGCGTAAACGAGAGCAACACAGATGATTATTTAATTACTGTCTAATACTGCGTGCCGCCCTCCTCCCCTTTATTCCTCCCTCTCTCTTCCTTTTCTCTTTCTTTCCCACTCACACACACACACACGCAGACTCCCCCTTTTCATCCTTTCTTTATTAATGAACAATCCGGTCCTTTCTACAAATCCACCAGGGCTTACTCTACCCCCCAGACACTGTGTGTGCGTGCATGTGTGGGAGAGAAAGACTGTGGTTGTAAGAAGAGTGGGGAGTAGAAAGGGGTTTGTTGTCTTTTCCCTTAGGAGGATAAACCCCCCCCTCACACACACCCTCCACTTACCAACATGCGCACACACACACACATACGGCTCATATACACACTCTCAGACTTCCAGACTCATCAACATACTTACTCTGTCATTGTGTGTGTGTGTGTGTGTGTGTGTGTGTGTGTGTGTGTGGTGTGTGTGTGTGTGTGTGTGTGTGGTGTGTGTGTGTGTGTGTGTGTGTGTGCGGGGGTGTGTGTTTGTATGGGGTGGGGAGGGTGGGGGGGGGGGTTTTGTTACGTCCTCAGGTAGCTGTCATTGTGTTATGACAGTTGCGTGGATAAATAATGTGTGTTGCATCATCCTAACCTTATTATGTCCCCGTCGCAGTCCTCAGATGTATAGTAGGGCAGTGAATGTGTGACGGTGCACCAGGTTCCTGAATGCAGATCCGACCAGCCTGATACTGGAGAAAGGAGACGCTTGCCCATTAATGCCAAGTGATTTATAGTGTGGCACAGAGAGAATACGTCCGTCATACATTATTGGTCACTTGTCAATGAACTTTAAGGAAATGATGATGATTTCTAATGATGTTATTGTTTTTACTGGTGTGCCAAAAAAAAAGAGACACATAAAACAATCAAACAAAAAAAAAGAAATCACAATTCTCAGTTACTATAATTCAGAATTGATATAAAATGTCCCAGTATTGATTTAAAAACATTTTTAAATGAAATGAGTCTGCAGCCTGTCCCTCCATGATATCCTGACTGGAATGTACCAAACCCCAGGAAGCACCAATAAAAGAAAAGGCTACAAAAATAAAAGAGAGTTTCAAACACCCTCTTCTTTGTTGAAGGGAAACTTTTGGACTCATTTTTTGCCGGGACACCTGAGCCAGGTGAAAACCAGTCTCTTGTTCGACGCTTTGCTTCGTACAGAGTCCAGAACCTCAGCGATAAGAAACGATTGTTAGCTGAAGGCATGGACTCTATTGATGTTTGAGATGATTGGATCTTATTTTACTGCTAACTTTCAGGCATGACTTTGGTCTCCAAGTCTATAGCGTGTGGAAAACACGCTCGTCTCAGATTGAGAGAGAAAGTGGATCCTAAGAAGACAGTGGTCTGCTGTGGGTGTTGAGAGGGTGCCGTGTGTTTGTGTCTGTTTGTGGAGGTGGAGGAGTCCACTTTTATCCCAGCAGAGCCTAGTGGATTAAGCTCCAAGGAAGCATTTTTAATCCTTTGTTGGCCTTATACTGACAAGCATAATATATGCAACACTAGTGCTAGTTAAACCCATATTTCATTACACTGATTACAGATCAGTAAAAGTTCTCTCATAGAAAATGCAATTCCTCTGTTGGATCCACAAACAAACATTGATTGCTTACATCTTTGCTTACAATCTACCAATATTCAGAAACTCTTGCTGGTAGTTTTTTTTTTTTTATCTTCAGCCTTACAGAAGTAGATATTCAATTGTTCAGTAGAAGTGACCGCATTTCAGATGCTGCAGATTATCACCAAAGTTTAGCTTCAAAGGTTTTTACTGATACAGAAATTGCTGTACAACCTTTCCTCCTGTCCACTCCTTGGCCTTTCCAACTCTCACTTTCCCTACGTCTTTCTCCCACCTCTCCCATCTCTTCTCACCTCATTTTTCAGACCTTCTTCTTCTTCACCCCACCTCTCACCTCCCCTCTACATCTCCACACCTCTCCTCCTCTTCGTGGCACTCTGAGTCCTCCTCTCACTCCCCCCTCGCACTCCCACGTTCTCTCACCTCTCAGTCTCCCTCTCCTCTCCTCTCTTTATCTCTCTCTCCATCTTCTTCTTCTTCCTTCCCCATATCTCCCTCGTTAATAATTCAACAGCAGTGCACACATGAGTGGTCATCGCAGAGCCTCACATGGGGTATCTGGAGGACAAATGAAGCATAAGGGTGGAGGAATTAAAAACTTCCCCACGGCTCAGCTACAGGGCCAGAGGAATCTGCCGCCTGCCCGGCTGAAGACCGTCTGTGAGTCCTTTCCCTCTGTCTTCCTGCCAGTAAATGTTAGCAGGGTGGGGTTGGCGGATTGTTGAGGGGGACTTTAAATGCTAAATATGCCCCGAGTTGGGAGGTGGCTGCATTCGGGGGACCGCCTGGTGACATTTTGTTTCTCTGCACGGCTTGTTCTCCCATTGGAAACCTGCAGAGAAACTCTTTGTGACCGTGACAGGATGCACTGGTTTCTGGACCTGCAGAAAAGACAATGAGACTCAAACTGGAAAATGTAAATGAAAGATAGCTGCACACATTCACTGACCTTTACTTGTTTGTCTGGCAGCAGATGAACAAGGTTGCATAGAAAAACTCTTCAAGATTCATCTGTAAATGCTTAGAAAGAAGTTATCATCTGTTTGAATTGTCATCTAGCATTGGCTGCTTTCAAGTCAAAACAAGCATTATTTGACTCATAATTACGTATCAAAGATTTTAAGTTGTCTGTACTGTACATATGAATACTTAATTTCTCAACGATATGATTTCTCTTCTTTCACAATTTGTTTTTACTTTGCCAGTACAAAATTATGAAAAAATTTACATTCTTCAACTGAAAAACACAATAGTACTGCAGCTCAAAATCTGATCCAAATTCGTGAGTGTTCATTTACTAGACAACCAAAGTCCCCTGACCTCTTCAGCAACTCCATAAGGGTAGAAATCTGGCCCCTGGTTCGGGTTGAAAGTCCCACTGCTTCTACAGAATCCAAAGTTACTGAAGTCGTTGGAGCCAAAGTTGCTTTTTATTACAAAACCAGCTGTCACCTTGAGCGCACCTCCTCTACACCAATTCGACAGCTTCCTTCCTTCTTCAGTTCCCCATCCAGCCCGTGAATGTCGAATGTTTCAGTGCAAAGTCTGTTTGAAGAAACTGTAAAACTGTTACAGAAACCAAGCCGGAACATGTCTGCCTCAGAGCGCTCCGGCGTTACACGTTATTTCCACAGCAGCACTGGGATTCGAAGCAGATCCAGGGCAAAGTCGTAACAGATATGCTGTTATTATCAACAAGGTTTGACACATCTTTCCATTACTTGAGTTCATCTTTGTCAACATTATCCTGTGATGTATTTTCACAACTTTCTCATGAGCAAAACAGATCTGCTTCTACGGTGGAAAAGAAAGAAAAAACAAAATTCAGATGAATGGACAAAAGTGATTTGTCTTTCATCATTCAGTATGTGCTCAGTATCAAAGTGACCACCTTAAACTTCCTTGATCAGCTTCTCTCGATGAAGAGAATCGCTATGTCCACATGAAGTAAAGTTGCCATCATGTAATGTGTAAAAAGAACAAAGATGGAGTGGGTGACAGACTAAATGTCACTCAGAGGAAGGAAGAGACAGAGGTGTGATTTGTCCCAACATCCTTTGGACTCACCACCACAACAGTCCCGTCAGACTGCAAGTCAACAAGGAGAAACGTGTCACCTTAAAGTCGGGAAGGCAGCAAGGAGACAAGAAAACCGATGAGTCACTGTGACACAAACACAAACACAGAGAGCCAATACACACTGAAACACAACTGAGTCAGTACAACACACCATCGTACCATGCACATAATAAACACATGAACCCGCGACTGAGTGGCCTCTGAAATGTGGCAAAAAGGTCATGATACTTATATTAAACATCATATCTGATTGGACCCTGGTTATGTTGATCAATTCCTGGTTCAAAATCCTACTGATTAGAGAGGCTAGACCTGATCTAAATAACGATGTACTGATCAAGGTGTTAAAATATTAGGTGTAATCATTTTAATTTTCAAAAATAAATATTAGGATAAATAACTGATGCTGTCAGAAAAAGCAGGTGAGCTGCTGCAGCATCTGGATCATCTTCGGTGATTGAGCTAATGTGGACACACTAATGCAGACAATTGATCTTAATCAGATCATGACTTTGTTTTGCCAAATGTCCATCCATATACGAGCTGTTAAATCTACAAAAAATAATAATTATATTGTGAACATTTTAAAAGTTTTTTGTCACTCTTCAGAAAGAGAAACTCATTTCTGGATTTTTTGCATTTTGATGATCATGAACCACAGATGATGGAAAACTCAAAATTCTGCATCTCAAAACATTTGAATATTGTGCAAAAGTTAATTTTCGGAAATTTATGTCAACACTCATAATTAACTCAAAATACCTTGAAACTACTGACAGCTCAGTCTGGGTCGGTAAGCTGCACAATCACTGATTACTGACCAGTAATTTTTCTAGAAAATAAAAGTGTTCACTGCGTTTTATGAAATCAACCTCAAAATGTTAGAGCACTTCATGATTCATTTAGCTGACAAGCTTTATTAAGATCTTGATTTTATTTTCCAGCAAGACTTAGTGAACTGGCCTGACTTGAATCCACGGAGAATCTATGATTCACCATGCGACACTGAATTTTATCTGCATCCCAAAATCATTAAAAATGCACAAAGTAACAGTTTGAAATCCAAACAGTTTTGTATGCATTTATTTTCTGAAACAAATGCATACAAAAAAAAAACTGCTTGTGAATGACTTCTGCCTTGTATGACATGCTGTGGCTTGTTAATATCAATCTGCCTGCAATTCAGTTCCTTCAAAATACTTTTTAAAACAAACCAAAAAAAGCATAAAAAATATAGACTACGGGAGAAAAACTTTAACTTGGATTTGAAAAGGAAATCTGAGCACAAGCCAGAACTTTCAACCAAGCAAAGGCAACAAAAAGAGATGATAGTGGATGACAAGCCGTCTCTGCAGTTTTCTGATCCAGTGTGTAGCTGGTCTGCCAGGTTATGTGCACAGACTCATCTTTCCTCAGTATCCGGCAGCAACAGCGGCAGGACTGACGATAATCTCAGGGGTAATCTAAGACAAGACACCTACCTTATGTAACAGAGGTTCAGAAATCACTTTCCACTCCTTCCTGAGTGGATGCTTGCAACAAAAAGGACGTGTCATTGTCCACTTGGAGGGGGAATAACTTCTTTGTTATGCTTTCTGAGAAAAGGTGTTTTACTGTACATGAACAAATGAGCCACAAGAAAAGCTCAGCTGAGAGTGGGAGACCTTTAACTCCTCTGCTGAGAATGTTTTAAAGGTTTCTATTTAAATGTTTTAATATTCTGCGTGTCGTGTCTGTGTGTGAGCTGTGTCTGGCAGAAAGACCCAGCTGCTGAGAGGCTTGATATTCAAAGTGCTGTCTTCAGCCCTGAGGCTGTGGAGCACGCTGTCTAACACGGCTGAAAGGAAGAAACATATTGAAACAAGAACTGTAATCTAGTATTTGGGGATTATCTTTATTATTTATCAGACATCTGAATGGATATTGAGGCTGTAGTTATGGTTCAAACCCATGGTTTAAATTTTATTGGCCCTAATGAACAGTAAGTCATATATTGTATGGCTGATTAAGAGGCGATGGATGGAGCAGTAAAACAAGTTAATCTCAGATGGGTTATGAGTGCCCCAAAGTGGCCTGATGATCATTTGCTGAATTAGGGAAAAAGTTTGCATGATATTGCTTCCTGGGTCATTAAAGTAGCATTTTTGTGAAAGTTGTAGCAGTATAAGTTTCAAAAGATCCCCTGTATCTGATTTAGTTTGTGATCAAATTGAAGACAACATAGATGCATGATTGTATGATGTGGATAATAAATGAATTAGAGCTGGGAATGGGCTCCTTTAAGTGTGGGGACTGTTTCCTCCTGGTGGGGATGTTTCTAAAGCAGAAGTATTTTGGTGTCTGCCTCATCAGTGATGGCGGGATGAAGACGGAGAAGGAGGAATGGACCAGGGCCATGTCTCCACTGGGGGCTACATCCATCTGTTGCTAGTCAGAAAAGGGCTAGTCAAAACATTGAAGTCACTTTTTTTATTGGGTGTCTGGACTCCTCTCTAGGTAGAGGGCGGGTCAGCCGACGTCCAGAGAACCTCGGTTCTCCCTGGAGTCCATCAGGCTGCAGAAGTTCAATACGAGAAACTCCAATTTCAACCTGACTGGAGAACATAATCTACCTCAGCCAATAAAGCTTAATTAGTACATTGAAAAGATTTACTACTTTACTAAATATTTTCTTTCTAAGCAGCCAAAGCGGTTGAATCATGGTGGGATAATGTGTTTGCATTGAGAGGGAAGTAAATCACAGGTTGTGTTGTAATTGTTTTGAGTGTGTTGGGAGGGGGCTCGGGGAGCGCGCTCCCTCCCTGCTCTGTGATTGGACTAATCCATTATTGATGATGTCCTGATGAGATCAATCAAGCCAGAAGTTGTTTTTTTTTTTCTCCCCCCGTTTTTTTGGCTGCTGACACTGATAATGCCGTTATAACACACTAATAGCCTCTGTCATGAATATTTAAATCGCAAGGAACACACACTCCATATTCATGACTTCCATGTTTTTGTCTTGGCTTCTTTTCTTTTCACCCCCGTCTGGAGTCGACCTCCCTCTTCTGCAAAAAACACGCAGTCCTCACTGCAGACTGTATTTATAAAGCCGTTACTGTCATCCCCTTCTTTAGTGCGAATCTAATCCCTATTAGACTGAAGATCATACCTTCAGAATACGTCAGATCTCTCTGTTTATCCCCCGGTGCTCCTCGCTGCAGCGTGACCAGACGTCCACAGAGAACCAAACCGCATCTCCGCCGCCTCACCGTCTTCTCTGTACAGCCGCCGCATTGTTGTTTCATTTACCTCAGAGACAAACGCCATATTTATTCATGAATCCCCGCAAAATGCTGGTAAAATAAACATTTGTTTCGTGCTAATGAAAAACATGCTCCCGAAATGAGTTGTTTTGTTTCACGCTCGACCCCAAACAAGCTTGCTCTCGATAAAACAAATAAGTAGGAAAAATAAAGGGGCGATAATGCAGTTGCTCGCAGTGTAAATGCATTTGTTCCAGCAACTATCCTGCGGAGGCAGGCGGATCAGTAATAATTCATAAACAAAAGAGCTAACTGTGTTCATAATTCATAAGAGGAGAAACATATACACCGTGGTCGTTGCGGTGGCTTTCTTTCGCGAGGCCAACATGCTGCTGAGCAGAGGCTTCCTGAAGGATGAGCATCAGACAGTTTCATTCCTTATCTTCTTTATTCGACAGCAAAACCTGAATTTAAAGTTGGCTTGTTATTAGTGTATCATCATTGTTTATATAATTATTATAAAATCTGTCAACCTAATGAGGTAACAGAGTTTTGGATCATTTTCTGATACATTTTGTTTTGTAGTCATTTTCGAGGGGCACAAAATTGAAGCGTCTTTCACAAGTTCTCGTTCCTGTGTGTGCTAAACGCCATGAATGTTTTAGTCTTTAAATGGAGGGAGATAAACGCAGTCTACGCTGGGGAGAGGCCTCTGGGTCTCACGCAGCCCAGGCTGGGAAGTGCTGTGTGGGAATATTCACACACCATTAAAACGAACAGAGGAACAGAGGAACACAGCACATGGCTTCTCCTACGGATGTCTGGCGTTGCCATTTTCATAGAAATTCAAATCGCGCTAATTTGGATAAATTCAGAAGTTTTTTGTTGCTATGTCTTCTGAGAGCAGCTTTGCCTCAGGGTTCAAAAATGAGTCACAAGTCATTGAAGTCCTCCAGGTGTCCTCGGCCCCTGTAAACAAATTAAGTGCATTGTGAGCTACGAAACTGTTTCAATGCAGTTGACACAAAACAAATTTTGTCGTGTTTTAGGCTTTTTTGAACACAGTTTACTTACAGCTGAAAGTGTTGTAGTAATTATTCATGCCCTTCCATTCTCCAAATGTGTTTTTGTCCTTTAACCACTATGGAGGGGAGACACGGGAAAAATCCAGCTGCCGTTGTCCTGCACCTCCCTCCTCTTCTCAACTAATGTTCTTTTTTTTTTATTTCAATGTCCTTCCACTTTCTTACACTATCTGACTCTCTCTCCTCACCATGCCATTCTGCTTACATTGTAGAATGTTTAAATTGAATTTAAAAGCATGAGAACATTTAATAGTATCGATGAGGATGTGGCTGTGGACATCAAATTTTACTTATTTATTTATTTAGACTATCAATGTGTTGAGGAATGTTATTTTTTCACATCCGAAATAAAATCATCGCTCCACACACTTCTGATAGCTAGTAAAATAGTTGCTAACTATGATCCTCATGGTTCTCTATTTATTAATTTCCTTAATTTAAATTAGGTTTAATGTGCATGCATTAATAAAACATTTCATACCCTATAAATGTAGCAACGTAGTACTCTTAAGTTATTACCTGAATCCAGCTTGACCAGTCTGCAGCACATTCACATCAACAAAATGCAAAAACCAACCAAATCCTCAGTTATTTTTCATTAAATCGTACATGTTTTTATACTATGAATGTCTGATGTGAAGTGATTATATCAATTTTATTAAAAATACAGTTATTTCACACAACTTTGTATGATGTAACATCCTTTAACTAGGACATCAAGCATTTTGACACTCAGGTTTACAAAGCAAGCGTGAAATGCTTGTTGCTTACTAATTAAAAATTTAATATGTGGATAAAATAAAAATTCACCCATTAGTTTAATTATGATTTCTTCATTTAAGCAAAAATATAGTCGTACTTTAACCCAGGCTTTTCTTGTGGTGAGTAAGTTAGAATAATTCAAATATTGGGTAATTTTTTTTTCTGTTCTTGATTTGTTTTTGTTCTTTTCTATTTATTAAAAAAAATCTTAGGTTAAGAAAATAATTTTAGTATTACATGAAAAGTAATTGTCATTTCTGGACCATTTTCATGAAGCACCACCTTGAGATGCACAAATTAATCAGCCAGAGATTTAAATGGACTAATGATCCCTTGATCTGCTCTGATCTGTGATCTCTAGATCCCAAATTGTAAAACTTGAATTCTTTTCCCTTTCATCAAACGCATTAAAACTAAGAACTGTCAACATTTCCAAGCTCCAAGTTCTCTGATCTGCTCTTTGTGAGTTAATAAAACAGTTAGGGTCAAATGTTTTGCAGTGTATTTGCCGATAATCTTGTAATTAACTCATCTTCGGCACATTGCTAATCGCAGCTGTCATCAGCATTTTCTCTTAAATTGAAGCAAAGGAAGGAAGGACACACGCTCCTTAAGGAGAAGAGATTAGCAGAAACTTGGAGTCATGAGAGCAGAGCCAAAACCGCTGATGCCTGCCGCCTCTGTGCTGTTTGCATGCGTTTCATGCACTTACAGTGAAAGTGTGTCGTGCAGTAAGTGGAAGGGGGGGAGGGACCTAAAGACACCGTATCCTTACCGGAGCTGTCTGGACCTCCGTGGATTGTACGGCACAATACAAGCGCAGCTTTTATTCACACTCAAAACTTCCTCCTTGACTGTAATGCCCTCGCTGTGTGTGGTGAGCTGCGCCGGCCGCCTCAGGCCCTGACTGTTTGTGGTCAGCCAGAGAGGCCTGATGGAAGGATAGATGGATGAGAGGCATTAAATTACATGCTGACTGACCACAGAGGTGGACGTTGACGCCGCAGGGCCAAACGCTGCCTCTCTGTCCAAGACCATCACTTTCCCCCCGCTGCCCCTATTCACCAGTTTTGTTTATATCTCAATTCTCTCTCAAATATGTTTTGGACCCTGTTTTTGAAGGACAACTTTTGGATGTCTACAAAGTGAGATGTTTAGATTAACAGCCTTTAACTTTTGTAGGTTCTGCCTGCGGCTGGATGGCAAAACTCAGTGGAGAATCGCCACTGAGACGTCTGGACTGAAAGAAAAGAAAGGTGTTGAGAGAGCAGTCGGGTTCAGAAGCTGCAGGTCTGCCTGAAACTTTTTCTCGTGTTGACTTGTGAAATTCAAGTTTGAGTTTTCTATAATATTTCTCTGAATTTCTATTCGGAATATAAATAAAAATATAATATAATTATATTTACAATTATATGGTTATAATTTAAAACTGGATTCTGTATAAGTGGTTATAAACTGGACCGGTCCGTAATGTGCCTGGAGATAATATCTCTTTGTACAATTCATTACAGATTTTAACATTTTGGCTGCGTTTTAGAACAAAGAGGACAAAAACCTATGAAAGGTTGATCTGTAGGAGAAATCACATTTTTCTTTTCTTGTCTTATCTTTTGCAAATTTTCATTTGTCACAATTCTGCCTTCTCACTGTCTGCAGACACACAGCTACCGACATGGAGCACAAAAACACTCTCACACCACCAAGCCTTCCTCCTGATAGGCCAGAGGGGGTTCCATTAGCCCCTACCACCTGCTGTGAAACACCCACTCCTTTCTTTTTCCTCCACCGACGCACACACACACACGCACATGCACGCACACACGCACACACACACACACATACACAACTGAATGCACTTGAATGCAGAAACTTAGTGCTCTTCCTAACAAACTATTGCATTCTTCCTTTGTAAAAGGCACATGTATTCCAGCAGTTGTTATTCTCCAGATTTGTAGTTTCTGCTGTAATGCACTTAAGAAATTTGACTGACTGCAAACACAAGCGTTTTTGTTTTTTGTTGTTTTTTTAACAAAAACAAAAATTACATGCTGACGAATTATTCATGCTGGTCAGAAAAATAACAAACAATCTTGCAACCACATCAAGGAAGTGTGCTTGATGAGTCAAAAACAAAGAAAGTTCATTTTCAGAAAAAGACCGTCAGCATTTCCCTCATATTTTTAGGATTGGAATATTGACACATGGACCTGCAAAAAATATTTTAAGATTGTATCTGATCTGAATGCTGCATTTTGTGCTGAGGAGACTCATTTCTGCGATAACAACATTTTACTACATGTAAGAAATCACCATGAGACTTTTAATTTGACAACACTCAACAAAAAAATATATATATGAAAATAACATTATGTGATGCATTTAGATCAGTCTTTATGTCTCTGCGGCATTTCTAAACACATCAACACATGCCTTTAAATTTGTCTCTATCGTGCACTCTCTCCCCTGCTTGCCTTGCCCTCATAATACTTTGGGCTTTTCACATCCCATACACCCCCCCCCCCCCCCCCCCCCCCCCTGTCCTCCCTGCTCCACCTCTCGCTCTCCCATGCCCCTCCTCGGCTCAGTAGCCGTGGCGAAGACAGCACGATGCGCTGCAATTACTCTAATTGGTTGTGACTTCTTCATTTACATGACAAGTGCACAGTGGTCCTGGGAACCAACGGCCTGCACTCTGCACCCTTCTGCAGCGCTGGACAGCCCCTTCCTGAGGTCCTGTGGGGGGCGGAGGGGTCACTGTGAGGAGTGATGGTGGAAGACAAAGGGGGTGTCCGGGTGTAATAGAGCGTTAGAAGGTCCGGGGATCCCTTGGTGTGTCCAAGGGGGCAGGAGGTTCTGGGTTGTGTAGAAACGGAGTCCGATTTAGAGTGTTTTCAGCGAGGATGAAGGAGGAAGGTGTGGACATGATGAAAGAGATACAGCTGGAAAAAAAAACAAAAAAGAAAAATAAAAGCGATTCAAGAAGCAACAATGTTCTCAGAGAGAAAACGACGTGCCGATGTCGTCTCTGAGCCAGTTTGTGACACATTTCAGAGGCTTTCGGGGAGGCGGGAGTTTGGATGGACGCTCCAGAACAATATTGTCTGCTTCTCGGCATTCCTGTTGCTCATCGTCACAGCGACGCTTTCGACTGCGGCCTCCACCCCGCAACAAGGCGCTGAACTCAAACAGTGAAACCACTCATTAGTGCAGCCGCTGCGCATGTGTGCATGCGTGTGTGTGTGTGTGTTTTAAAGTGTGTGTTCTGCACTGTTAGTTTAAGCATTGAGTGTACTCAGCTGAGCTATTGTCATGGTAATTCAGGAGTTAGGTATTCATTCAGGGGGCGGCTCTAATGTTTGCTTTGCGGATAAAAAGGGGGTTTTATTACAAGCTGAAGTTCACTTGTCAGGACTAATCTCATTTAAACAGCTATTCTGTAGGGCAGAGAGGGTGAGAGGCTGCGGACACATACTTCTCATAGCTCAACAGGCTGTTAGTATGGGGCCTGCCGCCGCTTGTACAAATGAAGCATGCGATAATAGCTTTACAGGCCGAGGGCAAACGCATCTACGATTAGAGGCAAGTGTCCCGGTGGTTCAGAGAGGAGCTGGGAGATGAAAAATGAAAGAGTTTCTGGAATTAAAATGATATAAAAGCAGAATGTGAGCATGCATTTATGAGTGTGAACTCAACGCATTGCCTGACTCTTCTGAAAGTTGGACCATAAACGTTTTATGTTTTAGAAAAGTAAAATAATATCTCACTTGAAAGAGAAAAGTTTTTCAGTGTCCTGCAAAAGTACTAATACCTCCTGAATTTGTTGACTTTTTTTTGTGTGTATTTGCGGTTAAAGTATAAAGTAGAGAATTATTATTATGTACATGAAAGGTTTTACCATCAACGTCAAGTGGAGGAAAAACTGTAACTTTTTTTCACAAACAAATCTGAAAAGTTTGATGTGGGTAAGTATTCAGCCAACTTTACTCTTGTACTCTGAAATTAATCTAGTGCAACTGATTTTTTTCAGAGGCTCGACAGAGAACATCAGCGAACAAACAGCATGATGAGGACTAAGAAACACACCGGAAAGGTCAGGGGTTGAAACAACACTCACTGCACAATTATGATCTTTCTGGAAAAGAGGAAACCTTTTGTTGGAAGAGAGCCACAGCAAATATGTGGGAAAAGTTTCCCTGGTCTGACTGAAAACAGCATCATCACAATCCTGTCTGGATGATTTTCTTCATCAGCAAAGATGTTCCGTTGAGAAAGGATTGAGACAGAGATTCGGAAGACAGCACAAAGACTCGGTGGAACAGTTCCGATCAAGGCATGTTGGAATGGCCCAGTCAAAGTCCAGAACCAAATTCAATCAAGTAATCCACTGCAAGACTTTAAAATTTATGTTCACAACTGCTCTCTGCCTAATCTGACTATGCCTGACATATTTCTTTTTAGTTGTGCAAAGCTGATAGATTCATAAAGACAAAAAGGTTTTCAACAAAAAGATATGCTTGTATCATAATGAACTGTCTTGCATCACATAAAATTCCAGGTTTTGTGTCACTCATAGATGTGATGTGGCAGAAATTTAAAAAGTTCAAGGGAAGTGAATGTTTTTGCAAGGTACTTCATATTTTGTTGTCCACTCTTTCTCGGGAAAGCGACGTCTTAGTCTCCTGTAGGAAAATAGAAATGATCAAGTTATGAAAAAGTTGTCGCCTAAATATACAGAAAGGATTAAAAATCTATCCTGTAAAAACAGAACATCATAATGTTTCGCTCATTTTCGTGTTACATTGTCAAAGCGACAGCTGGCAAGACTTTTCATCAGAAAAGCTCTGAACTCCACATCCAAATTGTCCAGTTTCCATCCACACTAACATCAGATTGAGATTTTTTTTTCTCCACTAACTCTTCCATAAGTCAATCCTCTTTTTGTTGTTTTTCTTCTAACGGATGTGTACGTGTTTCCGTTCTCTCGGCGACGCAGTTTTAATCCAAACAATTGGGCCAACGCACTAACTGAGGTCGTTCCTGACCTGCGATGACCCCTGCGGGGACCTCTTGACCACTGAGGGCGGAAACAAAGCAGATCTGGATTCAGGGGTCAGACAGAGACGAACAAACTACAATGACACCCGGAAAAGCAGCGTGTCTCTCCGAGGGCCGCATTCTCTCTTAGACCAACGAGTTTAGCTGGGCAAGGGGGAAATGAAGCTGACATGAGATGAAGGATGGGGAGTCAACGAGGGAGGAGGGGAGACATGAAATGCACAATTTACGCAGGAGAAAGAGATGAGAGGGGAGGAATGCTACCTTTTGTTAGAAAAAGTGATCTTTAGTGAACGATTTCGCTGCGCCTCCCCTTCCGATGAATATCTAATTAGACTTTTTTTTTTTCCAATATACAGGCTCAAAATCCAATTAGTCCGCACAAAAAAAACGAAACATTGCTCTCCCAAGGTGATAATAGATTAAAATAGATGGGATATTTCAGTGGGCTCCTTTAAAAGACGCTTTGTCTTACTTCTTTTCTTATTCTGTCACAGTCCAATCAGGCTTTTAAATCCTTATCAAGAAAAAAAGGAAAGAAAGTAGAGAGGTAAAAATCTGTATTGTCTCCATGAATCCCTGGACAAGTAATCTTCTTGCTTCGTTTGGATTTTTGGGATGAAGCCAAACACGAGGATGTTACCAATAATTCCAACGATGCAGCAAAAATCACACTGGAACACATTTTTGATGAACTGGCTTAAAAACCCTAAAGACCAAAAGAGCAGAAGATTTAAAAAAAAGAAAGTTAAATCACGTGGGTCAGAAAACAGTACTTTAAACTATCTTAATGAATAACACATTTGGAAAAAATGTCTTCAGCTGCTTCTTAAATGGGCCCAAGCTCCCAACACAACGTAAAAACCAAGCAGATGGTCCCACAGTGAAGGTGAAACAGTAGACCCTTCGTCTTGAGTTTTATATCAGATCCTTGTGACATCGAGCAGATTGTGACTGGGGGACGTGGGGTTGGAGTTTGGAGTATGAAAGGGCTTCACCATGTGGGATCCTGAAAGCTAAAGCAGGATTTGACTTTCAAATGATCAGGTTTCCAAAAACACCTTGGGTTTGCTCCAGTCAAGAGTCTTGCTGCAGAGTTTTGAAGCAGCTGAAAGCGATCAAGGTTTGTTGTTGTTGCTATAAAGGCTGTTTCTCTGAGTCGTGGTCTGCTTGACCAGCCGGTCAGCTGACAGTGCCACACGCTTTCCGCTCCCCAATGAAGGATTGCGAGGCTATGGTTAACTCAGAGCTTTGGATATTGTTGTAAACTTCTTCATAACTTTGTCCTAACGTGGCTGGACTGAATTTATTTAGGGTAGAAGAAGAAATAAAAAGATTCGTATTCATAGAATGTCGTAAAGTCCATGTTTTCTTTCCACTTCTGTGTTTGTGTTACAACATAAAAATCCTTACAAAATACAGTGATGTTAGTGGCTTTAATGAGACGCAAGGTGTTAAAAGTACACCATGTCTGAATGCTTTTTCCAAGACGTTGTGATTTTTTTGTTCGAAACCACAAATGAGTCGGCACGGCAACAAACTGCTCATTTGGGGTGTTAAAAACAGTCCCAGTTTTTAATTGTCTGAGCACCATCAGCGAAATGCATTCTTGATTTATTTAAAGTGAAAGAAAATGTGACTTGAGTTTGACACGCAGGCTGGAAAAACCTCTGTGTTCCAGCTGGTTAGTCCTCTCCTGTGTAATGAGTGGGGCCGTTCCACACATCACCTGAGAGCTGCAGCCTGTGTGTTAACTGTGACCTGCTTATTTTAGGGCTTTTTGGAGGTGGGTGTGGGGGTAGAGTTGCTTTGGGCTTGCATCACTCAGACCTGCAGCTGTGTTTTTGCATGGCTTCCTCACTTTGAGCGAAAGCAGCTATCACAGGCATGGTCTGAAAAACACGGCCCGTCTGCAGCGCACTCATGAGCGACGATGTACTCAGCTTCTTCACCTTCTATCAGAGTGTACAACCCAGCCCACTTCATGAGAGCAGGGTCTTAAACAAGTCTTTTACTTCTCTTTCTCGTTTCCACTCTGCCTCAAGGAAGCTGCTTGGCAGCCATAAATGTCAGTATCGCTGCGAAATAAAAGAGTGATTGTCTCTTTATTCTCGGCAGGCTTTGTGTCCTGCAGAGGTACTATGCTAGGTGTGTTCTCAGAGTAAACAACGTGCCCGCATGTGCGTGTTTTGTCTGAGCGATGCTTTTGTTGACTGTGTGAAACAGACACGTTTTAAAGTTGTCTTTTGAAGCCGTCGCTCCTCTGAGAAAGCAAAGCTGTGAGCTCGGAGAAGGTGACAAAGCAAAAGGTACAGGGTGTGTAACAGGACAGAGCACATACTCTCTGTCTCTCTCTCTCTCTCACACACACTCCCCCACACACACACGCGGACATGTGATCAGCAATACACACAGTTACTCTCAGGCTCTCAGCAGGCCGCCAGGTTCCCTACTGAACAAGCCAGAAATGAAACCCAAAGCTAACGCGTGTGTTCTCTCTGAACACGGCTGCTCCGCTCTCACGCTCCCTGAGGTGTGTCCCGAGCTCACACACACACACACACACACACACACACATACACACACACACACACACACACACACACACACACACACATGCAAACTCTCATATTGTAGGGGCACAGAGAGATTTTAATAAGCAGAGAGAGACAGAGTTTTTTTTCCCCACTCTGCCAGCCTTATCACTGGGCTCATCGCGGTATCCTTTCAGAGCCGGGTCACAATGGAAGCGGCATCGGAGATGAACTCCCAGAGAAGCCACAGAGCAGGAGAGGGGAGGAGATGGAGAGGTCATGACCACTGTGGCACAAGAATGAACCCTCCGCTGTCATCAGGAGAAGAGGGGGCACGGAAGAAAGGAGGAAAAAGATGAGAAAAAAAAGAGAGAGGTGTATTGCTAACAAATTAGTTTTGGCTCGTCTTTAGAGATTGGCCACTTTGATTGGTTCCTGGAGTCTCTTTGGCACACAGCAATTAGGAACCACACAACCCTTGTTCTCCACGGAGACAAAAAAAAAAAAGAAAGAAAGAAGCTGCTGCTGCTGCTGCTGACTAAACGCTGGCTGAGCTCTGGTGAGGGAAAAGGAAGAGGAGAAAGGACAAAGAAAAACCCAAAAAGAAATTTTTTTTGCACTTTTAAGAAGAAATAATTGAAAAGAATGAGAGGAAATGAGGAACTGAGAAGTTTAGTCAAAACTGAAATCCTGGCAAAATTGGAAGAAATTTGTGATCCACATTCAACTAAAAGGAAAGGAAGCAAGGAAGACTTATGTATTTTTGTTTCATTCGTCTGAACAAAGGCAAAGTTAACGTTTCTTGATGTATATATTAAAAAAAAAAAAGCTCCTGTGTGAGAAATACACACAATATTTCACCTGACACAGGTTGGACGTCTTTCTGATTTCGAAAGTAACTTTCAGGGCATTTTGCTTTCACATTGTGCTTTTTTGCAAGCAGACAATGATTTATGAGCAAAGGCGTAAATGTGACGATCAATACTCCAGTTGAACAGAAATGATGGGAGCGAGAGAGATCACAGACCCACAAAATCAAACTTTGGGAGTTTTTCTTTCTGCATTTGTGCTGTTTTCACGACTGCAGTGCCATTCTGAAAGTCAAGAGCGGCTTATATAACAACGTCGCTAAGCAGAATATGGCCAATAAGGTCCGATTTTAGTCCATTAAGTCCAAACAGATGTATTTGTTGCGTAGCTGGTTTGGATCGATTCTGATCTGTATTCACACCAGTAGCGAACCGTACCAGAGACAATCTCAAAAATGTTCAAACTCAATTGTGAAACCAAGATTCATTGATTCATTTACAAGTATTTATTTGATCTTTGAACCAATCTGCCCATTTCTATCTGACATCTGACACAAACAAAGCCTTTTTGTCCACGTCAGCTGCTCGCTGGATTTTATTTTCACCATTTTGGACTTTTGTATCAACATGACAGATGGATGCGTTTGAAAATCCCGGAATATCAGCAGCTTCTGAAATTCTGAAGCCAGTGTTTCTGGGACTAAAATCCACTCTGTTAATCCGTTTGAAATGCAGGAAGTCATCGTTACCATGTCTAAATGCTTTAATGCAAATTGGTGCCACCATATGATTTACTATTTGTTTTAACAAGCAGTTGAATACAACGTGGCCACCACGTTGTATTCAACTGGGTCTAGTGTTGGTGATATGGATGAGCTCAAAACGTACCAAAGATGTGTGGACTGGTTTTAAAAAGGTTTCTTTTTTTCACCATTTTTATCATTTCTGTCACGCCAGTTGCTATGTTTTATTCATTCATTGATGTTTACACTCAATGCAATGCAGAACGGCATGGAGGCTAGTTATTTTTCTTTTCCAACAAAGATTTACTGATCTGATTACATCCACAACTAGAAATTAACTTGCATTCCCCAAACAGAGCCGGTTTCACCAAAATAAAAAGGCTTCATTTTGCCATGTTGTCATACTGATAAAGTCTCTCCCTCAGTATGTTTTTAATACGTTTTTTGTCTTATTTTCGTGCAGAAAAAACGATGTACTCCAATTGAGCTTGTTTTAAAACAAAATGATAAAAGAGTCGATTGAACAGGGAAGAGAAACCGACAGCTGTGGTTTTTTGGGTCTGTGTTCGAACTGTGTGGTGTGAGCATTTCAGACGGATATGTTTAGTGTGAAACACATATGCTGCTCCGGGTTGAAGGTGACTCTGTCTGCGAGTGTGTGTGTGTGGGTGTGTGTGTGTGTGTGTTGCTCATTTCCAGTCAGACTGACCCCCTGCAGGCCATCCCTGTGTGGTCACTTCAGGGTGTCCTCCTGACCTCGTCTCTGCTCACCATAACCCACTCTGACAGATCCACTGTCCTCCTCTCAGGAACATCCAAATATTTTTTTGCTGTTGTTTATTGATGTCTGTATGTATACTTTCAGATTGTACCATGCTTTTACTGCAGCAAGACTGAAGAGTCTCCACTGTCGATCAGCTTTAAAGACCCTTTTTTGCAAAGATGTGCAGAAAGTCGTAAAATAAATTCACCTTTTTTGTTGTTGCATAACCTCACTGTGAATTTTTCTTCTTTGAAAAATGAGTGTTTTGTTTGCATTTATTCGGGAAGGAAAAGATGGTATGTTAAGAAATAATTGAGGCCCTTGCTACTAGTGCAACCTTTCTAAATAGAACAACTTCTCCAATTGTTTCTATAACATTTATAATGTAAGAGCAGAAGAGAGAGAAATCTGTGACACTTCCTGTCTGGGATTTGACTTGTATACAAGTCAATTTACATCATAAAAACACAGAGTCATAGAGGACACTGTCAACAATTGACAAATCACATTTTGACAAGTGCCATCATTGCACTACATAATAAATCCTCATTTATTCTAGCAGCCAGGAGAAACGGGTCTCCGTTTCACAAAGAAACTGAAAGTCATGGCTTATTGATTAGGTGATTGTTGGGGACACCATTAAATAAGCTACTATTAATTTTATTTTAAAAATATACATAAAAATTTCATAAAAAGGTTGCATGCTATTTCGAGGTTCATATTGTGGCACAAAAAATCTGCAATTGGATAAAATTTCCCCCTGGCATATTTTAATTTTATGTCTGCATTACTACTCTCTATTTAATGTTTAATAGTTTGTCTTTCACTCATTGTTTTGTTTTAAAGTAAGAGGCTGTGTCCTGGAATGTCAGGGTTGTGGAATAATTTCTTTTGGGTTTTTTTACTGTCTTCTTCCAGATTTGCAAACATGGTGAAATGGGTACAACCTTATTTTCTTTGTGCGTAGAGAGACGTGTTGTTTGAAAGTCAAAAGGCTGCCGCTGTGCCTGCCAGGCTTAAAGTTAGCAGCGGTGCTTTAATTTACTTATAGTGACACGGCACGCCAAGACAGGCAATTAATCTTCATCCTGGAAAGTGTCTGACTGCTGTGCTCGTTTGCAGCTTTTTGAAACTCTAAACTTTTCTACAGAACAACAAAACATGGTCGTGGTCAGCATACCGCTGTCTCGTGTATGTGCTCCGTGAAAGCTTAATTTCAATGTGGAAACATGACAATCTGAGCAATAAAAAACTGTGCATTAATTTAGCGAGTTGCTCTAACCAATTATATTCCTCCATCATCTGGTATAATCGGTTTCCCTTTCCCTAATCCTCCTCGCTGACTCGTCTCTGTGCTCTCCTCCTCTCCACACATGAGGAAAGTTACAGAGGAAGTTCGCCCAACTCCCGTGGCTTGGGTGGCTTCTCATTGTGTTCTTTATTCATGTGTTATTTGTTTATGCGGATTAATTATTAAAAATTTGGTGCATTTTACAAAGGTTCAAGTCTGCGGATAATGATTCCTCTCCATTCCCTCCCAATGGGTTGTGTTTGTAATTTCCTTGAATATAAAAGTTGCATAATTCATGTGTATCGGCGGGCCGCATCTATTAATTATGTCTGTCTTTAAGGTGCTCACGTCTTTACCACATCTTCTTTTCCCTTTATTCCTCCCCTCATTCTTTCTCTCTCTCTGTCTCTCTCTCTTTCTGCATCTTCTCTTCTGAATCTCAGAAATAAAGACTTTGGAGCGCTTTCCTCATTCATCTCTCTCTCTCTCACTCAGATTTTTGAGTTCGTGAGGGTCAAATGGACTGTGTCCAAGTTTCAGCTTGAAAAAACAACCAGATGAAAAGAAGCTGAGAAGAAAAGGGGAAAAAGTTTGCAGTGTTGCTGTGATGTAAATGCCCTTATTTAGTAATTTATAGAAGGGGGGAATTGAGCACAATTCTGTGGAGATTCATAAACTATTGATGTGTCTAATCTTTCAGATCCTGCCAACATGATGATCATGATATGTGTTAGCGTGAGACACTTCAACCCCCCCACTTCAACACACACACACACACCCACACACACACACACACACACACACACACACACACACGCACACACGCACACACACACGCACACACACAGTAACTATTCACATCTACTTCCTAACACACACCATTCTCATTTCTGTTTCCCAGTTTTTCTCATTGCCTTCAGCTTTTCAGATCTCGCTTATCGTTATATTAACAGCATTAATGTCTTGGATCAGTTCTGATCATTTGGTACAAATAAACTAAAACAACAAGTTTTTTGTTTTGCTCAGATTAGACTTTATGCCAACATTCAGTGATGTGCCATCTGTCTGGTTTTGAAATACACAATCAGGTCGGACTGAATTTTTAGGAAGGGTCAGAAACCGAAGCTCCCATAAAAGTCCTTATTCATCCATAAACACTCACATGCAGGTTCTACTAATTACGTTCAGAGATACAAATTATATTGTGCCTGATTTTAACTGTCCTTGTTTTTGTACAACTTACAAACTGCACAAGAGGAGATTAACTTCTCAGATTAAGCTCAGCAGTGTAGCGGTGACCTCAGGTTGACCTTGGGTAAAATGCTGATTGTTGTGAGAAACAACGAGAGACAATCTGTCAGAGAATCAAGTTGAAATTACCTCAAGCAGAGACGGTTTTGTCAGAGAACATTAAGCATCCCTCAAGCAGAAAGCGATAGACAAACAGATTCATTCTCATAGCACATAATTGTCAGGTGGAAAATATGCAGCGTTTTAAAATGAAGTCATGAATAAAAACTTAGAAGAAAGTGATCAAGATTTAAACTCAAGCCTGTTTATGTTTATGCCCTGAAATAAAACCTGATGTCTCTGGTAGCCTTGAGAAATCTTCTTACAGAACAAATACTGAATATCGCCTACCTGTGTATTTTAATCTCAGTATGAATCCAGCTATTCTGCAAAGATCCTCAGACTTTTGTTGGAGAACATTGATGAACAAACACCTTCATGAAGGCCATGGAAAAGAGCAAAAATATAGTGAAACTTTTGTGTTTCGCTATATTGTATCCACTCTGAGGTCTGTCTGTGAGCCTGAATATCTGCGCTTCCACTCATCCATCGGCACAACCTGTGGTCTAATCAGGCCCAAAAGCAACAGCAGCAGCTGAACCGGAAATCTTTGCATGTCTAAATAATACACCATCAGTCTTTGCCAAATCTCCCAGGCTACAATCTCCCCCCCTAAGGGTGGATGCCTGGAGCTCATTTGTATACAAAGCAAATCTAATGTATGCTTTCAACACATATTTAACATATGCCACTCACTGATAAATTATTCACAAAAACCGGGGAGCTTACATTTTTAATCGCCACCGTTTCGTCTTCCCAACGAGGAAAAGGGAAATTCGAGGACAACTGGTCCGAGGAGAGAAATGAAAATATTATTTGCAGGAAAATAATCTGTTCAAGTTCCCCGGTTTTAACATCAAATTAGTTACTTTTTCACAATTTCTCCCACCTCGAGTGCAATACGTGATTTTTAAAGACACTGATCAAATATTTTGTAAAGTTCCAGATTTTCTGCATCCATTTGTCATGCTGCTGTAGAAGGAGCTTCCCCCTCTGCTGAACCCACATTTGCACGCTGACTAACACATGAGCTCACCCAGAAGCTGAACCGTGAAGGTTAGTTGTATTTTGGGGGTGATTTGCGACACAGAGATGATTCATAATGCAGCCATGCAAACAGTTGTTCTACATAATAAGTATTCAGAAAAAAGAAAAAGACTTGAGGGTCAGAGGACACACAAGAGGACTGTGCAAATTTCTCTGTCAAAGCTTCACACACACACCTGCACAGCCAGTGACAGTGTTTTAGTTATCCGTCTCTTTTGCAAGCATTAACAATGCGTGTCACTGTTTTTGCTCCAAGTGTATTTACTCATACGCACACACACACAAGCATGCTGCAATGCTTAAACATGAGCGTCATAGATGCACTCATGGGTGCACTCACTCTCTCACACACACGTCCCTGCGTGTGTCTTTGCCCTCAGCACGTTTGGCACGTTACAGGAATCTGACAAATGTGACGACAACCTCTCCTGACACCGTGCCTGCTACAAGAACCTGGACCCTTGCTGGATATTTTCACTCAGCTCAAGAAAAACAACACATTTCTCAAAATATCTGGTGAAGAAGATATGGGTGACATGGAGGAACATTATTTTTTACTGTGTTTCATCAGGTAGATCTTTCTTTTTAATCTGTGTGATCGGTTCAAACGGGAGACAAAACTCAGCGATATAGAAATCTCTCCCAGTTCTTTGAAAGATGTGAACGCAGGTTTCAACCTGGAAAGTCATAAGGCTCTAGCTCACATTTTACTAACAAGTACCAGAGGAAGGACATCCCAAAAAAGAACAGGACTTTCTACAAACTGATAGGCATTACATTCATAAATAGAGTCAGAAAATGCTTGTGTTTTCCAAATAATTTTAGAGGCACAAGGTTCTCTGTATTGTGTGCATATGGTAAGGAGTAAACTTGCCGAATGTGTTGTAAGTTTGAAATCTGTCAACATATGTCATTATCACCGAAAAGAAAACAAATACAGTTTCATATTTAACTCAAGAATATTTCAAGTACAACATCTAGTTTTGCGTTGCAGTAATGTAGCTCTAGTAAATATTTGACAATCATTTAATGTTCAAAATCAAAATAAAAACCAGTCATGTAAAACATTGTTTTCCAACAAGCTACATTTAACATCACAGATCCTTTTTAAGAACCAGCATGTATATTGTTGACATCTGTTTTTGACATTTTACGATGTTCAGATTAAAGAGCCCACAAAGTTGGACCACAACTTTTTCTGTGATTTTTTTCCCACATGTAGTTACCTGAATCTGCTTTGAAACATGTCAATTCAGAGAAAACACCTTAATGCCTCATTTTAAATATACTTAAATCACTGGGAACAAAACTCTCAATGGGACGTCTATGACAGATGACATACAATTTCTTAATATGTATTTCAAACATCAGGAAGGAAGGGATTAATGTAAAAAAGGTAGGAAAGAAGCTCTGTTACCCTTTATACCTTTAAATGAAGTCCCTAGGAATAGAGTTGGTGTAAGGATAACGCTGAGCAAATGGAACGGAGTAAACTCGCTGACCTACTGCCCCAAAGTCCAGCAAGTTAAAAAAAAAAAAAAAAAAAGAGAATCGTAGGCATATCAGCCACAGATCATTGTGGATTATGGAACAACAAAATAGCTAATAATGACCCTTTCCACACTATAACCTTTCATCCCTTCTTTGTCCTTAATACTAACACTCCCTCCACCCTTCCACAATTTTCTCTTTCACTAAATGACAGTCGGGTCTCTCACTCCTTCTCCTGCTTTCTGTCCTTCCTGGTAACTCTGCCTGACTCGCTCTCGCCCTCCTCTCTGGGTAAGAATAAGGAGCAGCACCGCTATTCAGGACTGTAATTGCATTTCTGTCCTTTGTTGGAGCCGAGTGTTATTTTCCATTAATGGCTGGACATATTATATAAGCAAGTCTTTATGGGAGTGATAATGGCTGAGGACACATGAGTGGGGAGCTCTGCTAGTGTATCAGTGTTACTCCTTTCTTTTTTCTGTTTTTTTTTTTTTTTTTTTTTTGAGGGATACAGCAGAGCTTTCATTAATACTTGAAGTGGACAAACCTAATGATGACACACACATGCAGCAAAGTACAGATTACACACACACACACATTAAAACTGATTTTCAAAAATATCAGGATGTTGTCTGAACGGTTGATAAAAACAATACGGTCAGACGGAAATCAGCGTCATTACCACAAAATTAAATTGAACCTAAATCCAAAATGTAAAGTGGGATTCCTCGAACTAACATCAGTTCAAGTGTCAAGTGGTCTAGTGTGAAATATTTTATTTCTTACTGAACTTTGGCAGTTTTAGCACTGCGTGGGCTAATTGGACCAGTTTCAGCCGATCATTTAGATTTTGGGGAATGAATCAACCTGCACTTTTAATCTTCTTTATTGCTGCAGAACTCAGAAGGATTCAGATATGCAGTCCTTCAGGGTAATGAGGCAGTGAGCAAAATCACCTCATGGATGGAAGATCGCTGGACTTTGTGAAAAATTGAGGATGTTCTACCAACATCCTTATGCTGACACTGATACAAAAAGATTTTCTTGTATGACTTTACTCGGCCAGCTCTGTGTACAAACTTTGGATGCACGCAAACATTTACAAATGCTTATCACTAGTTTATATCAGCAATTTAAACAATTTTTTATAAACGAGAGCGAAAGAGCAACGCATTAAAGCTCCAGATGGAGTGATGAAAAGCTCAGAAATGCTATTTTAAAAAATCTCCAGAGTTTAAGCCTTTTGCAATGAAAGTTGAAAAGATGTTCAACCACCCACCGGTCTGTGGGTCAATTGTTCAACAATTTAGGAATAATATTTTTTTACATAAAGTTGAAAAGGAGTGATGAATGAAGCAAGAGACCGAAAAGCCTTTGAAGATTTCTGACGGCCCACTTCTGCACAAACACAAACATTATAGTTGAAATCCACAGGATTTATACCTGTGACAAAAAAGCTCTGGTTACAAAGAGCTTTCACCATTCTGACTTCACGGTGTCGACATAAACATGAAGTCGTCATCTTTAGGCCATTTTCGGCCACAGAGAACAGCTTTTTGATCAACTCGGTCTTGCATTTTAAACTACAATCCTCAGTCAAACAATATCCTAACACTGAATAACGTTTAACAAATAAAATAGAAGTGGGGCAGCATGTACATGAGAATGATTGACAGTGCTGAGATCCTCCTCGTGGCTGTAATTGGTTGCTTCTGACCAGGTGTTACATTTCTGCAGATGGCAGAAGAACCACAGGAAGATTATCTGTTTTGTATCCTACTGTAAGAAAATAGCTAGATAGCTTTATCTAGTTAAAGCTAGATAAAGTTATATAGCTTTAACTTAAAGCTAGTTTTGAGTTGGTCATTATCAGGGCTGTCCATGAAAACATCAATGCACTTGATAAAGAATATGCATGTATCTGAGAAAGCTAGCTATGACTCTTTAATAAACCAAAATAGCTTAACCGTTGTTCAAGTAGAAAAAGAAAATGTGGATAGCAATTCACCACGCAACCATGTAGCGTCACTTTTACTGCAAGAACAAAGGATGATGGGAAGTGGCAGTGGTGCCTGGGGCAACATGGGAGAACAGACTAAATGGAGACGAGGAATGGAACGGAAAGCAGGGGTTGGGGAGAGCAACACTATTACATCAGTGAAATGCACACACATATAAATTATACCACAGAGGCACATGAGGTCAGTAGGACAGGCTATCTACTGGTCAGATGTGTTTTCAGGAAATAAGAGCTCAGGGGTAGAACGGGTGGATTTTAGAAGTTTTCAGGTCAGAAAAAGGAGAGGAATTTCAATTAGGAAGCTATAGTTTTGATAAAAAGCTGAACTTGTTCACTTTCATTGGGATGTTGCTGCCTGTTTTCCCAAACTGGTCTGTGTTTACTGTTTATCAGGCAAAATGGTCACCAAGGGACGGTTTGGTTCACCTTTATTGTTGTAATTAGTAAAATTATTATTTTAAACCGATTTTTGCATTAACATGTTAAAATTGTTTGGTAATTTTAAGGCAGGAGCTGTCACACTGATTTAATCAATTTCACAGAGTTGATTTTGGGACGTTCCAGCATTCATTTGGTAGAGGAATGAAAAAGTTGAAAGGAAAAATTATTTTAATAAAGAGAAAAGTTTCTCCTGACTTTAGTCAGAATTTCCTTCAAAGCCTGAGTTTAAAAAAAAGTGTGTTGAGAAAAGATATATATGCAGGGAAACACACTGGAGACTTAAGAATACAGGGTTCCAATAAAACAATGCTGATGTTAAAAAGAAAAAAATAGCAATGGTCTCTATCGTCCTGTATCCATTATAATCATGGTGCAAAAATCCTTATTAAACCCTGAAGGTCAAGTATTTTGTATTTTGATCGAGCGGATCAAACACCATCAGTCTTTCATGTGACCGCAAATGTAATGTTGCAGAGTAATCGTACCAACATGTGTCCCACATAATGCCTCGTAATAAGATCTCCATTCACACCTCCGCTCCCTCCAGATGGGGGATAAAATGGGTTTCAGCTCTAAGACGTTCTATGAAGGACCCGGAACGATGGTGGACTGATTCACTCCAGTTCATTTTCCCTTTCTTTAAATCTGAAAATAAACATTTTCAGCCTAGTAGTGCTTCCAAATGGTGAAATAAATATTATCTGGATTAATCAAACAATAAAGATAGGAGGATGCCAAATGCTTGAGGTGGCTATCATATTAGCCACCTCAAGCATTTGGCATCCTGAAGTGATCCATTCATCTTCTATGCAAATGAATACCATATAATGAGACAAAATGAAGAGTTATTGTTACATTTGAGTTGATGAATCTGTTGTGGTGGTATATGTGACACAGAAATGCTTTGACAGGTCCAAAAGAAAATAAAAAAATGGCAGTCTGGGCAACTGGAGAGAAATTATGGGTGCTAGAGTCACCTAAAGTAACCTTAAACAGGAAACACTGTATTATTTTCTTACACAACAAAATATGAGGCAAAAGATCAATCTGAAAAGGCTTTAGAAAAAATCTGGTTTAATTATAATCACATTTTGATTGGTCAAACTGGTAGTCAGCAGTAACATTTTAGCCATTTTGTACTACTTCTAGACATTTTAAGCTCATGTTTTAAAAGCAAATCGTTTCTTGGTGATGACTATAAATATAAATTTGTCACACAGAAACCCAGAGGCTGATTTAGCCTCCACTGTAGTTGTGGTGGATGCTGTGTTAGAAGTAGCCCCACCTGCATTACCAACCAAATGTTCAACTTTTACCTGGTCCCACCGTTACTCTGGAGGTTCCCAAACAAATTTGAGACTCACCGTTCTGTGTAATTAAGGTCAAGTAAATTTATTTAAAATGTTTTTCCTCTAGATGTAACACTTGGCTTGTGAGAAAAGCTCTGTATTTATGTAAAAAAAAAAAAAGTTAAAACCACAACATTGCATATATTCTTTTGTTGATGTAGTTGTAGATTACACAAATAATTTTCAACAGTATCAGGCACACATAACTGGAAGATGATTAATTTATACTTTTTGTGATATGTTTGTTTTGCTTAGTCACAAGTGTTGCATTAATTTCTTCATAAATATATATTAATATAGTCATATTTTCATTCAAATGTGTGTTTGCACTGTAGCATTGGTTGGCAGTGCACTTTGAAGTGCAAAGGTTGATGAATTTAGAGGCATAGACTCAACATGTTTTGAATTGCACATCTTTTTGTGAGTGCAGTATATTTTGTGTTTCGATGGATTCGTAGCCTGAACTATTTGCAGTTTTGTGCTCACCTGCGCACGTTGCTTTCTTCCTGTACGTCTCATGTTAGACGAGAGTCGTCGTTCCCAGCAGGTTTTCTCATTAGTGAATAAAAAGAGATCCCCTCCATGCTCTCAACCTGAAGGCCTTCAGACATAAAAACATGCAGACAGACAGGAGTTGGGAAGAGAAAAAATAATCACTGAGTAATTTCATATGTTTTTAAGAGAAAAGTTGTAAATACACAGGTATAAAATAGGAGGACATAAACTCATGCTGAGGATGGGGGATAAAGGAGGTAGATAAAGGAGCTAAAGGTATGCCATTATTTATGGGCTGGGAGTGACGTGAACACGAAGCTACATTACAGACTGGATTTGTCTTCTGGAAAGCCATCGGGAAAATTCACTTTTCTTCCGCTCCAAGCCTTGTGTGCAGTACGAAGCATTCGTGGGTGCTGACAATGCACATGCACATCTTCCACACATGCATGCACACAGTCAAACACCTCTCCTCCCATTCATGTTTCAATATTTAAGAGTGGTAAAAGTAAGAACATCACTGTTTCCAAGCAGACTGAACAAAACACAAGATACAAATTAAAATGAAAACAATTGCAAGAGAAACTGCAAGCAGACATGATGGATGGATGGATGGATGGATGGATGGATGGATGGATGGATGGATGGATGGATGGATGGATGGATGGATGGATGGATGGATGGATGGATGGATGGATGGATGGATGGATGGATGGATGGATGGATGGATGGATGATGGATGGATGGATGGATGGATGGATGGATGGATGGATGGATGGATGGATGGATGGATGGATGGATGGATGGATGGATGGATGGATGGATGGATGGATGGATGGATGGATGGATGGATGGATGGATGGATGGATGGATGGATGGATGGATGGATGGATGGATGGATGGATGGATGGATGGATGGATGGATGGATGGATGGATGGATGGATGGATGGATGGATGGATGATGGATGGATGGATGGATGGATGGATGGATGGATGATGGATGGATGGATGGATGGATGGATGGAATGGATGGATGGATGGATGGATGATGATGGATGGATGGATGGATGGATGGATGGATGGATGGATGGATGGATGGGATGGATGGATGGATGGATGGATGGATTAGATAGATGATAGATGGATAGATAGATGGATGGATAGATAGTAGATAGATAGATAGATAGATAGATAGATAGATAGATAGATAGATAGATAGATAGATAGATAGATAGATAGATAGATAGATAGATAGATAGATAGATTAGTATCCAGGGAGAAGGGGAACACATCTGGACTGCAGACAGAATAGTGCAGTAGGAGGAGGAGGGGCAGGACATAAACTCATCTGAATGAATCATTGCCCCAACAAACACACGCGTTCAGTCATGTTTTCATCACAACTGAGGGCATTGAACTGGCTTGCCTGCATTCATTGGAGAATTTGATTTTTGAGTAAACTTGATAAGAATTAGCTTTGGTTGCCAAATTAACCATTTTAATTATAGTTTTTGTTTTTTTGGTGAAGATAAAAATGATGCAAGCTCCTTCGTTCTCCCTGCATGAACCGGTTTATTTCTGCACAATGCAGACAACACAAACAGATGCACACCACAGCCAAGTTACCCTCCCCATATAACATAACGCAGCTGTCAACCCGCTGTCATAAAGCACAGCATTCAGCTCAGTGTATAACAAATATTAAATTTAATAAAGGAAACTCCGGACAGCCCTGGGTTTACTTGTATGCCCAGCTGAACATTTCGGATCGATTTAAAGAGGCGCCCTGCGGTTAAATTTGTCTTGTTGTAAATATCAGTTCTTAAGTAATGACATTTACGCTGGCATTTCTTCCACTCTACTCTCTCTTCACAGACACCCTTAATGCTTTTGCTAATGTGCAGGATTGCAACAAAGCTTTCCATACAAGAACTTTGCCCCTCAGCTTTTTTTTTTTTTTTTTGCCCGCTCCCCCAATGTGTGTGTTTGCATTTGCTTTGCACACACACACATTCCACAGTCAGGCAGTCAATGGAGCTCCACCGTGGTGCTATGATTGTGCTGGTCAATGTGCTCCGCTGTGTGACTGCATGCCCCCAAGACTGAGGCTGAGTCTAGACACGAGTCAGCCAAACCGCCCTGCTGACCTATATCCTACAGTTACACTAAGTGAGAGACATAGAGAAACAGAGGAAGTGGGAGAAAGGAGAGAGGAGAGAGGAAGAGAAACAGAGAAGAGTGAGGGAAAAGACGTGGGGGGTGGGGGGCACGAAGAGAGGTTGCAGAAAGTGAAAGGCTGCGATGAAGTAATAGAGTAAATTGAGAGATTGGGAGGAGGGGAGGATGAGGCCGAGAGACAGAGTAAGCGAACGTGTAGACAGGAAAGAGGGGGATGGAGTGAGGAAAAGAGAAAAAGCGAGGGAGTGATGCAGCTATGGATAATTCAGAATGAGTTAAAAGGGGGAAGGGAAAAGAGGAGAGATTGGAAGTGGCAGCCACTAAAGTGAAAAGAGAGATGGCTGAATTACAAAAGACGGTAAGTAAAAACAAAATTGGAAATGCATTTGGAAATCCTCAGAGGAAAAAAAATGACAGCAAGTTAAATGATCAGAAACCACTGAAAACACCCACAACTATCGAATCTGATCAGATTTGTACATAAAGCACGTTTACAACAGCTGGGGACAAAATGCTGTACAGTAAGCAGCAAAATAAACTTGATTATACATTACAGAGATCACAAAACAAAAATATTCTTGATAATATTAATATTCCACTCTCAAACTGATTTAGGACCAGTACAGAAAAATAGGGTTTAAGTGGGATTTAACAATTTAAGTGGCAGTCGCTTCCAAAATCTGTGCACAAGTTTAGATTCAGGAATAAATTTAGAAGCAAACTAACATGTGACCAAAGAGATCATATGACACTTATGGTTGCCAGAGATCAGTCTGATGTCTTGGAGCTTTGAAAGTTAGCAATCAGATCTTAATGATGGAAAAGTCAGAGCATTAAATAACTAATTGTGTTTTTTTACTTTGTCTGAATGAATTAATCTCATCATTCTGGACCAACGAGCTGGGAATTACAACGTTCAAGTATATATCACCTTTTCAATGTAACTAAAACATTTCTACTTTAATTAGAAGTTTAGTTTAATAAAACATAATTGTGCTGCAGAATATTATTTTAAGATCAAAAATACCATCTTCAGACTTTTGACATGTGATTTCATGACTCACTACCCAGATTACTGAGTGGTGTTTACTCAGTATTTTGGTTAGTTGGTAATTAAACAATCATTATAAATAACAGAAATAAATGCTTGAAAAAAGTCAGTGTGTGTGAAATCCCTCTGATTCGTTTCACTTAGTTAAAACAGTTATTGAAATAAATGAACTACTCAATAATATTCTATTGCATTGAGATAAAGTTCTGGCGCAGAACCTTTAATATCGTCACAACTCTCCTATTTTGTTTGCATTTCCTTTTAATTCATGTAAAGCACTTTGAACTGCCTTGTGGATGAAAATGTGCTATATAAATAAAATTGCCTTACTTTACCTTCGCTCCTTACAGCCAAATATTTTGATGTACTTTGTCAAAAGCAGCTGTGTGGTCTAAAAGTACAAAAACAGCAAAGTCATAAGAATATGTTGCACTTAAATTCTAAACTTCTCACAATTTCTTTCAATTTTACTGCAACAGAACTGCATTTCTATCCCTTTAATGTTGTTTCCAGTTAGAGCCGATCCTCTATGAGGTCGGGAGAGTTTACTACCATTCAGAAATCATGAAGACATAAACACTGAGGCACAAGAGAAACTAAACCAATGAGCTAGTATATAGATCTAATGATCAGCTGTATTTAGTTTTTCATTGATTTAGCCAGAGCATTTTCCGTCGCCATACATCCAGAGTCTTTTAAGCAACTCTGAAGTAATTCAATATTTCCCATCTATCCATAAACCTCAGTCGACAAATCATTATGTATGTCTTTTCAATTCTTTCCTCCTCTTTTCCCCATTACTCTTCTTCCCATGTATAGGAGAATGAAAAGGCCCAGACAGAGCAGGACAAAGACTTAACATGTTTTCCTCTCTTTTCTTCTGTGCATTGAGAGGATGAGCTGGACTGTACTAATAGTCATTGTGTGTGTGAATGGGACAGAGGGCTTTTTGTGTGTGTGTTCCAGACAGAGGCGCATAAGGCAGGACTTAAGTAGATGTTCGCCAAAGCGTACGTAATGCCAGGGAAATATCAACTAATCCCTTCACTCTTCTGCCCTCCACCCCTCCCTCGAAACCGATTTTTCTCCTCCTCTTACTCGCCATCGTTACCTTCACCATCATCCCGTCCACTGTGCTCTTATATGCCAAAAACTTTCAGTAGATCTCCTAAAGCCGTCTTGGAAAACCGATTCCAACGACATGAGACATGAAGTCGCACACCTAGAGTGGTGTGCACTCTCTCACTCTCACACAGCACACACGCTCATCTGGGGATTGTTGTTGTTTCTTAATCCTGGTGGATTAACACACTAACAGACTCATTTTACCTCAGTCCAAACAAAGAGAGATGTGGAACCATCTACCCAGGGGTGAAGTTGAAGGTTGTGTTAACATGTTGTGAACTTGTGACTGTTGGTAGGAAGTAGGGTATTGCAGGAGGCATCCATGTGGTAAAAAAAAAAATTAAAAACACACACACGAAAGGCATAAAAGACCTGTTGTAAGCATTCAAAAAAGAAGTGACAAAAGCTGCACACTCGTTTATGCTTTCAGGCTCGAGGCCACAGCATTTACAGCAGGTGCCTGCACTCTGATTGCATAGGATGTCATTAGCCGGTGTGCTAACTCCAATATTCTCCTGGAGCTGTGAATGTAAACTGCTTAAACACATAATCTTATACGGTCTGTAGGAAGCTCAGCGCTGTGTCAAACAGTGGTGCTGCAGAGAGTCCGCTAATCCACAAGCTAGACTCCAGATTAACGAGAGAGGATGGGTATATGAGAGAGGGAGGGGTTAAAAAAAAAACATGCCGGCCAGACCCACCCACAACCCCCACCGCATCATCATCATCATCATCATCGCTGCACACACACACACTCGCTTGCCCTGCTCCCTGCAGATTATGATGCTTAGTGCAACCCCGGTGCAGACAGTAAGAGGATCTCTGGGTGGCGTCCCCCAGGTCCCTGTCATTGGTCTTCTGGGGATTCCCCCCTCCCTTCTGGACACCCACAGACAAGATAGGGGTCAGAGGTCAAGGAGCAAGAGTATTACTGGAAGCATAAAATGAAGTGTTTTATAAAAGATACATAAATTTGTTTTCACGACAGGGATTATTAGGAATCAACCCAATGATGGCCCTTGAGAATGCGGTAGGAAACAGAAGAAATGCTTTGAATTGTGATTACATTTTAAATGGGATTACTCACAGTGTTTTGAGCAGGGTTGGAAATATCGAAGGGTACTCACAACTGAAAAGGTAATTTCACATGAACTTATTTCATTCTTAACTTGCATGATTTACCATTTCAGTGCTATCCACCATCCATAGCTTTATCTAGAGACTCAAGCATTGATTTGCTTTAATGACCATTAAACAAGACTTTGAGCAGTTTGATAAATGAAAAAAAACTGTTGTAATGGGGTTTTTTTCAATGCAATTGAATATGACAATGAGTTCATTTGGAAAAGGAGATTAACATCATGAATGTGCAGCTGACAAATCTGCAGCCACTCCATGATGCAAACACATCAACATGGACCAACATTCTGGAGGAACGTTTCCAACACCTACTTCTGTCTGACAGATGTTGATCCAATTTGGTGCTATCAAAATCTACCTAATAAGTTGAAGTGAATTAATGTGTCAGTCTGCATGGTAGCCTGACCAGAAGTGATTGACATGTTCCCTTTTCAGAACTTGTTTCACACAGGAAGCTTATTGGTGGTGCACTGCCATTTCCTGTGGTCAGAAGTAACAATTAGCTTTAGGCTCTAGAGCCATCAAATGAGGTTTTATTCTTAATAATGACACCAAAAGTATTATATACTGCAGATAAGATATTGACTCCTTACATTTAAATAGAATCGCACTTCAGCTGTTCCAATATAGTTAAATAAAAAACACGTAAAATGTCAAGATTAGAGTGAAACTTTTACTCACACATACTACAAAGATTCATGAAGCCTCAGTTTAGCATGTGTGTTTTATTAGCATTTTTTTTCTTTAACCCACCTCGTCATTCACAAACCAGCTGTGAGTCTCAACGTTGGAAAAGCTGCAGCTGAATCCTCCGCTGGTTCATAGCAAGAACCACTTCAGAAAATCAACACAACTATCAAGCAGCACTGAACTTGAAAAGCTTCGCAAGTCCCAGTTAGCAATTTCCTCCCCATTTTAACGTCAACATTTATTAAGCTCTCCCGGAGAAATCAACGACGACTAAATTATTTTGAGAGCGCGCCTCGGGCAACCGAGGCATATTCGATATGCCTACAAAAAAGAAAAAAAAAATTAAATATACATATTAGGAAGAACAAGGAGAGGGGAGAGAAGTGAAAAAGACTGACTCAAAGTAAAAGTAGATTTAATATCTTAATGGCTTTGTGTGGGGGGAAAAAAATGATAATAGAGAAATCCAATTAAAAGCTGATGATTGGCACTGTGAGGTAGAGACATGAAACTGTTTGTCTGCACCACTGGCTCTATATAAAGCTTTGATTAGATGATGCTAGTAATAGCAGCAGCCAGACTAATAGGCTCTATATTTTTAACTCAGTTATACCACGGGCTCTGAGCACTTAACACAGATGTGTGGCGCTAACATTAAAAAGGACACGGACAAAATGGCTGAATGCGAATCATAAAAGTACATTCACCACATTAGCAAAAGGAGGGAAACGATATATTATTTCTTTTTTTTTTAGATATGAATCAAGAGGTGGAATCATACTGCTTGTGTGTGCGGTGGCTAAGCGATTCTCCTAACGCCTCTCAAGGTGACTCGGCCTCCCTCCTTCAGGGCTTTCCTTTCAATTCTTTTTGGGATTGAAATTATGATGAAGTAATTTTTCCACAGAAATTGCCTATGTCACTTGTGGTATCTGTCGGCAAATTTCTCAAGTGTATCCCTCTATCCCTCATCTCCTACTCTTTGGCAAGGTTTTTTTTTTCTTATTATCATTCTTTCTCCGAGCTCTCACTTGACATGTCAATGTGTCAATGTCATATTAGAGAGAGGCAATATATGTAACAATTTTACACCTGGGCTGACAGGAAAAAAAATATATACATGAACCGGCATTATATCTCTGCTGCAGAACAGCCCGTCTTGGAGGTTTTTAGTTCTACTCAAACACATATGTTTGTGAGAAATATAAAAAAAAACAAAAGGTTGAAAACATCTGCATGCAAATTCACCAGAGTACACAGTGTGCACTCATCAAGTCCCGCCACCACACACACGCACATACACATACTCCTCACAGTATTATGTTAGAGTGAAAAATCACCTGCTTGTTTCAGGGGAAAATAAGAAGCAGTGTGGAACATGTCGTCAAATCGGAGAGGGAGATTCCTCTGAGACCTGTGGCCTAATTTCTTATTTTCAAGAGGAAACTTATCTAATTATACATAAGTTAACTTCCTAGTGGTCGATTCAAGGGCAGCGCTCAGTGGTGTGACTGACTGTTGGTGCCTTAACGGGAACAGGGCGATCGCAACCTCCTCTCCTTTTACAAACAGTCGTTTTCTGAACTGGGGCTCTGCTGAAACATAATGGCAGCTGGAGCAGGAGTTTGTGTGTTCTTGACTCATGTGACACCAGCAGCAGCAAAGCAAACACTCAGCCCAACAGGTACGTTAAAACAGATCAGATCAGTGAGAGTTGTTCAGTGATTCTGCGCACGATTCGGTTTTTCTGTGTTACTATTATGATATTGGAGAATAACGAGATGAGGGTTTATATATAACAACATCTCCTCCCGGGCATAGAGCGTATGAAGGGAAATTTAAACTATAAATCAAGATGTCCTGTGAAAGCGTTTTGTTAAGATACATTAATAAACAAATAGCATCACGAAGACCAAGAAACACAGCAGGCAGCGCAAAGGTAAAGGTGTGGAAAAGTTTAAAGGGGTCTCATTAGGTAAAATTCACTTTATGCACATTTTCTACTTCCATTTGAGTCTCTGCTGCTTCTCGAAACAGTCCAAGTGCTAAAATAAAAACATGTAGCTGTTTTCTGGGAACAATTTAAGGTTTTTTTGGTGTCAGGAGAATGAGCTGTTTCAAAAACTTTCTGACTATTAAATCACAATCAATAGGCACTGACTTGCAACCCAAGCAAAGCTAAGGTCAGCTGCTTTTACTGCTGTATGCACAGTACAATGGCTGCTGGGAAAGGCAAGTGTTTTGAGGGGAAAGCGCTTGCATCAATCATGATGGTTGCGCAGGAAACTCCATTTCTTTTGCTTCTGGGTTTGACTCTGGGAAAAAGATGTACCGTTGTACAACTGTGCATCTGTTTTCAGGCATTTTAACATGCATAAGGAGTGAATGTAGATATGGAGTTGGGGGGCGTGGCCAGCAGAAAACCTGAGCAGGTGAAATCTCATTATCCAGAAATGATTTGGTGCAAAAAAACCCCACCATAATCATGTTTTGGATAGGCCACAGACCTATCCTAAATTGCTTAACAGTAAGCATAATAGGTTCTCTTTAAAAGTTTTAAAATCTCACAGAGAAATGTTTCATCGATGATATGAAGATGGGAACTACGGCACAAGTGCAAATCTACCAAGACAAGGCTGTCCCAAATGGAGCCTCAATGGGAGAAGTAACGAAACGGCCCATGGTTACAGTGGAGGAGCTGTAGGGTTGTGCTGGTGTGACATCCAGGTCATGACAATGCCAGGACAATCTCTACATTTTGGGCATGGGAGACAGACGGTTTGAGAAAGGAATAAAAGAAGCTATTTGTGAAATCAGCTTCCATTTTTCTAACACAGACCTGCTGCTGAGCTGTGACCAGCAGCCGTCCTTATATTAGCAGCTGCTAATAATATAACCTGCAAGGCGTCAGGTTATTGTGAAACCTTATGCACAAACACCAACAGGACATTTGTATACTCCGGTAAGGTCTGCGCTCTCCCTCGCACACATCCAGACCTGATCTTCGCCCGTCCAACCAAGAGAAAACTGTCCAATCAACTCGAGCTTGTTCTACACCAGTGGCCCCCAAAGTCGGTCCTCAAACCAAGAAACATTTTATCATTGCTACCATCTTTAGAAAACATTTAAAAAGCAACAGTAACTCAAATAATAGCCGGGATAAAGGCCTCAGCCATAAGATCAGAGTAATCATGGTTGATGCTCCTCATCCTTGCTTTGGAAGAAACATTTTTTGGGTCTGAGGCGAAGGAGCATGAAGAAACAAGAGACGTTCAGATAAGAGCTGCAGAGATCCAGAGCAGATACAGGTTGCTTAGGTTGGAGGTTGGAGAATTTATGGACAGAAGCGTCATGGGAAGAATGGCAAGAAGAAAAGCGTCACATAATTCTGTTTACATTTTACAAGCCTTGTAAGAGAAAGAGCAAAGAGGCCTGAGGAGCCAAGATGTGGCCAGGCTACAAACTCTACCTCAGCCTCTGTCAATGTTACATAATTAGTGCTACCACTTTGCTGTAGCGTGTTAGATACAATTTAAAAGATTATTAATGAAAAGAAAAAAAGACTCAAAGGACTCCCATCTGTTTGTTCTTCTGTCTGTCCCAACACCTTCAAAATAAAAAAAAGACTCATTTTACCCCAATATCAATACGTCAATCAAATGTTAAAGCATTCGGTGACAGGACTGAACTTGTGTGCTTACTTGTTGAACACATTTATGCGGTGAGCTTTTATTCATTCTTGATTCATAAGTTTAGCGTTAGGTTTTTCTTTCGGAGGGCTGTTGTTTTCTTTGTCTTCTCGGCAATCTGGAGGCGAATCACAAGTTCGCCTCCAGATTCATAACTTACAGTCAAAACACAACTCTTTGCATAAACAAGAGTTAATTTCAGGAGGGAGGACTGCAGGTCATCCTTTTTTTTTTAAATAAATCACAAAAAGCACAAAAGCCAACCACATGGTGGCACTATAGTTAGGAGGAGGAGTCAAACCAATAGAGTAGTTAAACATATCTAAAGCTTTAACCTAAAAATAAAACAATAATGAAAGGTGTGGGCACATTGGAGCCCTACCTTTCCATCTTCCCTTTGACGTAAACCGGTCACACTTCAGAAAGGCTGTCGGTCAGACAGGTACGCTGACAGAGCCGTAGCAAGGCACGAGGCATTCAGGAAAACTAGACTATGAGGCACGAAGACAGAAGGACTCGAGATCCCGTCTCAGAGCACAGCGCTGCTCTCTCCTTCTCCAAGCCGAGCCCTGAGGCATGGCCCAGTCTGCTCCCTTCCTCCCTCTTCCCACCATATGGACAGAGCAGCCTCCACGCCAGTATATCTTATCAAACACAACCTCTTAGTTCCTTCTCCCTCAACAAATGATATACGTATTTTGTCATGTGAAAGTAATCTTACAGTTTTTTTTGCTTTCTCTGTGGCTTTGGAAGCTGAGTGAATGGGTGGCAATGAGGGGTAATCCTCCTTAATGGAGTCCCCAACCCTCAGACGGATTGAAGTTCGCTAAGAAGGCGCAGCTCATGTAAAAACGCTTCTTCAGCTTGGACCAAATGGAAGGAAACCCTCTTTGTGTTCTGAAGAAATCACCATCCAGCCCCTGTTGGTTTATTTTAGTCCACCCACAACTCTACTACCCTCTCTGTCTTTCACTCTTTCTTTACCTCATTCTTTTTTCTTTCCCTTGCATGTCCTTAAAGAGAGCTGCTACACACTGACCAGTCTGTGATTTGCTCACGCTTGCTTTGGTCATTACATCACAATCATCGAGCTGTTGGTACAGGAAATAAAGAATGAGGAAAAATGAGGGGAGGGGTGGGCGACAGATGAAATGTAGGTCAGTGAAGATGCGCTTGGGGCAGTTTCTCTCTCTGTTTCCCTCCGCTCGTCTCCCTCCCTGGGCCACATCGAAAGAGGCTAAAAGAGACGAGGGGTAAAAGTGTGTCTCACCCACACCTGCCACTCCACAGCTCCACTTCGCACCGGCCGGCAGACTTTCCGATCAAAATCCACTCCGGTGGCAGACTCCGGACAGCGTATGAGGCTGGCAGCCAGCGACAGCAGTGGCTCTTTTCAGTAGAGCATCACTAATCCGTTTTTGATAGAACATATTTATTATTTGTTTCCCCGCAGTAATTAGCAAGAGAGGCAATAAAGTGGCGCAGGTGAGGTCACTGACAGTCAACCCAAACCAGACTGAAGGACGTATTTCATTTTCACTAAGTTGAAAATTCATTTAAACTTGTAAGGAATCAAGCGATCAGTTATTTTACATTTTCTTTTACCTTTAGAAAAAGCTGCAGCGTATGGTTTGTAGACAACATTACACAACTTTTACTTAATTATTTTTTTATTAATAAACTGACTGCAAGCTTATTGTTTTTTTTTTATCTCGTATCATAACCACTCTCTTGAATAAGAGAGCTCTAAAAAGAATAAACACACCAAGACAATTGTTAGTCTATCAAAATCAGGAATAGCTAAAGAATTGATTACATTTTCAGGATTTCCATTTAAAATCACACAGTCTATGCTTTTTATACATTTCCCTGGAGTTCACACAGTCTCTGTACAGTGCGGTGGTGGTCCAAACTGCGACATGCAACTATCGCTTCCACATGATAATTTCCAGCGTTTCCCAGAGGAACGAAAGGACCTCGCCCTGAAAACCATCCCGACAACACCTGAGACAGTCTGTGCCCTCCGAGCAGCTCCGCTTTCTGTGTCACAAGATCTATTAACCCACCTGCCCTGTACACGACCTTTGGAGACTAAAGGTGACGTTTTCAATCGCAGAGCTCAGCCCAAGAGGTTAGGAGACACAAGAAGGGCATTAGCGTTACCACACAAATGCAAACTTATTTTGTAAATTTGCTAAACAAAGCTTGATGTTTAACTTTGATCATTTTTCTCACCACTTCTATCTTGTAGGAAAAAGTATTTTCCAAGTGTAAAATTTGAAGGCAGTCAATTAAATACGATGATGTTTAGTAGAATTATCTTTGTGTTAAGCACTTCCATTTAGTGTTTTCAAATGTTTCGTTTTGCATGAATAATGCCATCAAAATACATTTCATTTGTTCCTAATTTGTGCTTGTAGTGGAGCAGATTAAATTGCAGCCACAAAATAAGACCTTATGACACCAACCCAGGTCCAGATGGTCTCAAATTGATCATTCTTTTACGAATATGAATCGTAAGACAGCAAGTCAGTTCTCAAGAATTTTTTATCAGTGCTTAGCAATGGGCCGCCTACTCTTACCCTATTTTTACTGATAAGGGGTAAAATAAAAACCAGCTTTTTTGGACCCCTGAAGCTGTGCAGTAGAATCTGGAACTGAGATGTTAGCAGCTGATTCTCTAAATCCTGAAAGTGGCAAGATGGAGCATCCACAGACGGCTTAGCAGATCCAACCAGCATCTCAATTTAGCTATTGTGCTCCTCAAGCCATTCCTGATCCCCATTTGTTTTGTCTGAGAGAATATTTAGGTAGGCGGTATGCATCAACGCAACGTCTAGAACAGGGCTGTCAAATTCCAGTCCATGAGGGCTGGTGTCCTGCAACTTTTAGATGTTCCTCCGCTGCATCACACCTGAATAGAACAGGTGTGATGCACCTGTTCTACTGAGTCTTGCTACTGGTCTCAGTAGCAAGACCAAGGAGAACTTACCGACTCAAGGAGGAGGTAATTAAGCCATTTCTTTCCAGTGTTTTGGCACATCTAAAAACTGCAGGACAGCGGCTCTTGAGGACTGGAGTTTGACACCTGTGGTCTAGAAGAACTCAAGGTTTTTCCACTTAGCATCTACCAACACATCACACAAACTGTGAGAGGAAACTGATTAATCAAAAAACACCATAATCTTCCACTGTTCCATCCGGTTTTGATGATTATCTTAACACTGTTGGTTCTGGATGGGCTCGGCATGGGCAGCTTGACCGCTGTACGATTATTTAGCAGCATGTGCAAACAAATTGATGCACTTTAAATTATGACACCTTCCTATGAGAACCAGGATGGGGACAGGCTGGTGAGACTTTTTGATGATTCCCACGTGCATAAGTACAGTCTTGGCCCTATGTGACTTCCTCTCATCCTTCCTTTGACCACCTTTGATAGATACAGACCATCGAGGACCAGAATCCTGCCACACTCCAGTTTTGGAGATATTCGGAATCAGTCAGTCATTTCTCTGCTTCGGCTTTGAGGACAAAATGTTCACGTGATGTTTCCCACCTGCAGCAGACCTGACTGACTTCCCCTGTCAGTGGTCATAATGTTATGCCTCATCTCTGTGTAAAGCTACAGGAAGTCTGTTTTTGTATTTGTTTATATAGTCTGCCAATGCCAAGGCGTCTAGCTCCCTCTGGCCCCGCACCTTAATTGCACAATAGTGAGTGGAAGTAGAAACTTTACTGTTCTCAGACTGTGTGTGGGGTGTTTGTCCCTGCGTGTGTGTGTTTGCGTGTGCGTGTGCGTTAAAGCTCCGGGCTGCGCGCAGATTGCAAGGAGACAGTGGGAGGAGCGGAAAGTGCTCCAGTCCAATCCGGGCCGCCGGGTAAAGCCTCTCCTATGCGCTCTCCCCTCCCTCAGCCCGCAGAAAACAGTGAAACCCTCCCATAGAGGTGAGAGCGCAGATGTCACGAGAAAAGCGGCCACACGACCAGAGCACACCGACCGACCTCAGCCCGCCTCCCTGCGCCCCGGTCTGGGATGCCTTTTTAGCGCAGACACGCTTGCACTCAGGGCAGCCGCAGCAGCGCAGCAGCAGCAGCAGCCAGAGGACGCTGACGCAGATCATCCACGCTATTTTCTGCCGCCTCTGTTATTTTTAACCAAGGATCTTTGCCACCCCGCACGCAGCACCGCACAGAAGCCCCCCTGTTTTTAAGTGTTTATTTTTGTTTCTTCATGACTGCTGCTTTGGGAAGCGAGCCTCAGCACCAGCTCCAGCAGCGCCAGCACGATGCGAGGTAAGACCATCATCCCCGTGGAAATACGCGCACGTACGCCGAGCGACACGCTTTATCCCACTACCGACTGGGGGAGGTGGGGCGGGGGGATTGTTTGTTCTCTGTAACTTTTATTCGCACACCTGCCACCACCACCTTACAGTTGCAACAAATAACTTTATCTCCACGCCTGTTTATTCGGGAATGCAAGTCGACTCGTAAATCCACTCGGATCTGTGATTACAAATTAAAAGTGGCAGGATTTGCGCGTCAAGCGCCCACCGGAGTCAGCCAGGTCACATGCAGGAGTCAATTTATTTTAACCTGATTTGTATTTGGAGGGTGGTGATCAACTTAATTGAACTGTGTCTGGGGGATTATAGGAAACTTTTCAAGCGCTCCACTAACCCATTCCCACCACCTCCAAACACGCGCGCGCGCGCGGGGACGCACACTCAAAGCTGCAAGCGCACCAGCGCCGTGGATGTTCAACTCCAATGTCAATGTCGTCCTGTGCGCACACTCACGGTCAAATACGCACAATTCACGCCCTGTGTTTTACGCGGAGATAACACGC
This sequence comes from Poeciliopsis prolifica, assembly GCF_027474105.1. Taxonomy (NCBI): domain Eukaryota; kingdom Metazoa; phylum Chordata; class Actinopteri; order Cyprinodontiformes; family Poeciliidae; genus Poeciliopsis; species Poeciliopsis prolifica. Next base: position 5,977,083 of record NW_026562406.1, on the reverse strand, counting down.
TGACCTGCGGCTTAACACCGCCTAGAACCAATTTCGTGAATGTAAACTCGATTTAAATAAGAAAATGCGTTTTGTTTTGTTTTTCCCCCCTCCCCGTGTTTCTCTTATTTTTCTTATCCAGTTCATTATCCGTTTATGTAAAAGAAAAAAGAATGAAACTTTTGGCTTGCTTTTCTTCACTTCGTGCAATTAATTCTTTTAGAAATTCGCCCCACTGTCCAAGACGGGATGACTGTGACATTTTAATGTCGTTTTTAAATAATCATGTCTTAAATGGCTGAACTCCCTCCTGGTGCCACTTATCATCTGACACAGAAAAATTATTTTTGAAAGCATATTGAATCCTTGCATCTTTGTGCGTGGAATAATTCAAAAGATATATATATTTTTTATCCAGTTGCAAATTTCACATAAAACTGCATCATGATATTGTGCATTGATCTGTAGGCCTTCAAAAAGCAGTTGTACCTACTGAAGGGAAACTTTGACACAATATGCCAGTGAAATTATAACACATATTTCTGTTCAATTGACAATAAAATGTCAGGACATATTTATCAATTTAAAAAATGAGTAGAGTAGCAATATTCTTATGATAATGTCAAATATTGTTAGAGAGGCACCGATAAGGCCTTTCCATGACCAATACCGATTTCTGATTCTCGTTGCAGTTTGATCAACTTTTCTTATTTCTACAACATAAAAAGGAGGGGGGAAAAGTGGTTCAGGATATTTGATAAAGGTGTATTGAAACCAACAGACACAAGAAATGAATATCAGGAGTATCGCATCAAACCACATGTCCATTAACTTTATAAGATTTTTATCCAACTCCTAAAAGTGCATCAAAGTACGTGCTGTTGGTGTTGATAGAAAAAGAAATACTGACATTTTTGGATGCTCTTTGATTTTCAACTATTTGGCCTCAATAACAAGAGTCAATCAGGGGGAAATTGTCTGATTTAAAAATGATTTGTTGAATACGCCTCCCCTAAAAAAAAACATTAATGACAGCTTAATAAATTTAGATTTTTTTTTATTGTATTTTTTTAATTGAAACAGCTGCTTACACATAAAAAATCTTTATACATTATAATGTCATATGGAGCTATGGGTTACAGTAGCTTGAGGCCATCAAACCTTGAGCCAGTAACCCCCCCCACCACCACCTCTCTCTGTAATCCCATGGCAAACTCCTCTCTCATCCACCTTGTATTTTGTCGACGTTCTAATGGGTCTTGCGTCCACTCTCGTGCACAGAGGCCTTTTGGGATTGGGGGGGCGGGAGACATACCGAAAGCTCCTGCTTTCACTTTACAGCCATGCACGGCAGAAGAGGCCCCCGAAGCGTCGCCATCTCCCCTCTTTCAGCATGGCCCCTCCCTCCAACCTCTCTCTCTCTCTCTCTCCATCTTCCTCTCTCCCTCTGCACGCCCCAAAGGGTTTTGTCAGATAGAATTAAATCAGTGTGGGTTGTGCGGCCCCCGCTCCCAACCTGTGTATGCATGTGTGTGTGTATGTGTGTGTGTGTGTGTGTGTAGTCTGGGCTGCCCTTACACAGAAATTTGCTCACAACCAAGGTTATGAAAAATAGAGGCCTCTCATGAGCCGTGGTAATTAACATTTAACAAAAGCTACAACTCCTGAAGCCTTGACCGAAGATGATGTCACCACATCACCCGGCGTTGGAGCAGCCGGGAATAAACAACTCGCGGTGCCATCGGGAGACGCAACCAGCGTCTCAGCATGCGTGTTGCTTTGAGAAGGGTCAGCGTTAAGTCCACTGGTTAACCGTGTCTGTACGCTGATGTGCAACGTGATCTTAGAGATGACTTTGACAATGCTAAATCGCTTTAATTGTAACCAGGCAATACTTTGAGCGCGGAGTAAAATCAAAACCATTTATTATTTAGCCACCATGCTGTAAGTCAGTGAAATTATTCATCTTAAAAATGATGCTCATTTGAATCCTTTGACCTCATGTATATTCTTAGCAAATGTTTTCAAAAAGGTCAAATGAATGCATTGAGGACTTAAACAGAGATTTTAGCTAAAGCTTAAGCAAAAGTTTTGATTCACTTACAGCCACTCATACAATCAGCATAATATTTAATTTCTCTCTGTGATTGCTTCAGTTTCAGCCTATGAGAAATGTACAATCCATTAGATGCTTTGGGGTCAAGTGAGTTTACAAACAAATGTGCCAAAAGGGAAAGGAGGGAAAAAGGAGATCTGTGAACCAGTCTCTCCTAAACTTCCCTTTTTGGAACCGTGGTCAGGTGATGACAGGCAACCTAAGAGGGCCGGAAGTGTTTAAAACTGTCACCTGGCAATAATGTATCACAGAAAGCCCCCAAAAACTCACTCAGACACAGAAAAAGCTGCTGCGCTACGCATGACGGCCTCATGCCAATAGAATTAGCCCCATCCTGCTTCGCTTTGGAGGCTTGTGTGAGCATCGATCTGTCCAGCTCCAGAGCATCACGGTGATCAATTTTTAGTCAAAGCCAACGGAAACAGTCTGTCTGGACAGATCTTTGGAACATAAAACCTGAGTGGCTTTTGATCGTGTTTGATGTTAAAAAGTCACATTTAAGGCAATGAAAGACCTTACGCGTCAATTATCAGTTTTCTGCATGCATTGAATGTGGAATGACTGCTTTAATGATTTCTTATACGCGATAACAACACAAGCTTTAATTCAGTATTTTTTAACAACTATCCCAGTCTGAGCAAAGCGATCGTGGAGCAGGCAGAAAAAGTGAAGTTGCCTCCTGTCAAAACAACAGAAAAGTGAAAAAGGAAGTCCATGTGAAGACACCTACTGACTAAATGTGGCTACAGGACGTTTGGGCTGATAAAAGGCCCCAGCTTAGCTAGTCTTTCATGCATGAATCAGAAGTGAATGCTGATCACAAATATTGGGGATTTCTACACATTTTATGAACAGGCAGAAGAAAATCTGATTTCTTTTTAGGACTGGCGTTGCCATTAATTGTGTAAATGTGATCCCTGGTCGATTGGTGCATCTCTGATTAGCACAGTAACCCATGTATCTGCACACAACTAGAAATCATTATATATGAACTGAAAACACTTCTTAGTTACTGTTAAGCCAGCCAGCTTACAGACTCATTGCGAAATAAGTTAGGGAATCAGTGAGTTAGATGTTATTTTAAGCAAACTGCATCTTTCCACTGCTGCCACCGAGTCAGTTATTGCACACAATAGTGGCACCTGGTCTGAGTGGCTCCGGCTGGCAGCGTTGCATCGCTGGTCAGCTTCCAAGCAGATGATTGTTGTTTGTGTTGTTTATTGTTTTGGGGAGTTTTGTTTGTGCTGACTAATGGCCCGGTGTTACATAAGAAGAGCAGAGAGATTACCCCGAGCCCATGCAGGCCACACAGTTAATCCTTCAACTCAGCCCTACTGACTGACTGAGGTACCACCAGAGTGCTGGTCTAACACCCATTCAGGAGTCGCTCCTCGCCGTCTCCATGTCTGACTCCGGTCCTCGCCTATCGCGCCTTCCTGACCTTTTCCAAGACGGCGGCAAAAAACCTACCAACATGTGTGGCCTGGACATGAGTCCCACTGAGACGCTATCACGGCCCTTGTTTGCGTAGCAGCAGCTCGTGTTGATTTTATTGCTCTGCGGCAGTCTGGAGGGTCTCCCTTCTCTTTTTGCTACAGTCAATTTTCTTCTCTTTGTTAAATCTTAATACACACAAAGCGCGGGCCATACGGCACACTTTGCTTTGCGTCTCTGCTTTATCTTCGCCGGGAGGGATTCCAGCCTGAACCGCTCCTAGACTCGAAATCTTCCTTGAAGTCACCGAGTCCTCTGACAGCTCCTTCTGTTTTTGTCAGCTTTACTCATCCATAAAGGCAGCGCGTCTCAGAGGGCACTGTGATATTCAATATTCACTTTTTTTTTTTTTTGAAGATTTAGATTGAAATAAAAACCGAGAAGGGGGTGGAGGGGTACAGGGCGGCGACAACGCTTCGTGAGCTTGGAGACAAAGTAAAAGATGAAGGGCGAGACAAACATTGGTCCAAGGTCACAGAGTGAGCACAAATATGCTTCCAATAGTTAATTCAACTGCTCTCATTCAATGTAGCAATTATATTACTGTCAATAAAACATGAGTTAACTCAAAATGATGAATCTGAATGAGAATCCCTGAGCCACACTGAAAAATACACACAGAGAAAGGAAAGAGAGGAGAATGTGAGGGAGTGAATGAGTGAGATAAGAAAGAAGGGTAAGAACGAGAGAGACTTAAGAGTTATATAATCACACAACTGTGGTCATATGCATACTTCTGCTTGTGCAAGAACCAGGGCCTCATGCAGAACAACAATGGAGGGGGTCCTAAAGGCCTAATTTGTGTTAATGTACACGCACCCCAGCACACTCTGCATACACACACACGCAGACTTTCACGTCCTCGGATTGCACTTCCACTCCGCAGCCTTCCTGTGCAATGAATAACACGAGCGCCTGCAATAGCTGCATCCAAAGTCCATGCTCGCAAACCACCTATTAGACTTTAGCTAACCCTAAAAGCTGATTAGTCTATATACTGAGGGAGAGACTACATGTGTGTGTGCGCGCGCGTGTGCATGCGTGTGTAAAACACTCCATCCTTTGTATTTCTACCTAATTGAGTGCAAAACTCTCAAAATGCTTCTGCATTGTTCTGTTTTGAAGCATTCTTCAATAGGTATATTTCCACACAAATTGGAGCACACAAACAATAATTTTATCCAATTTTTGCAGCAAGAAAATCTTCAGTGATTCTGAAGGTATAAAATGACAGATGAAGTTTGACTCTGTGCACAAATTATCTCCAAAGTGGCCACAGTAAATCCTCTGTGAAGGTGTTCCACGGGAGCACGCACCGTCTACAATAAGCCCATAATATGATTTAGCCTACTGTTGGCATCTTTTCTTAATGACAAAGATTAAACTGTTTTAGTGCTGCTAATCTCATTGAGGGGACTCTTATTTGGTCTTCCTGCCTTTCTCTTCCCTTCTCGGGCCGCGGCTCTTCAATCTTGTGTGTGTGAGTGTGTGTGGGGGGGGTGTGTGTGGGTGTGTGTGCGCGTGTGTGTGTGTGTGTGTGTGTGTGTGTGTGTGTGTGTGTGTGTGTGTGTGTGTGTGTGTGTGTGTGTGTGTGTGTGTGTGTGTGTGTGAGTGAGAGAGAGACAGAGAGAGAGAGAGAGAGACTGTTGACATTAGGTCTGCCGTCATTCACAAAGAGAATGCAATTAGGAAGCGTAGACCGCTGCTGCCTTCGCCGCTCTCTCAGAGCAGCTGTCCTTGCTCTCCTTGCTCAGAGGCAAGGAGAGCAGGTGAAGAGAGGAACGGGCCGGGTCGAGTTAGACCGAGAAGAGCCGAGCCGAGCCGTTTGATAATCTTTGTGATCAATTTGCCTCTGTGATAGATGCCCCTGGGGGCCACTTTGGGGAGAACCTTGTTAGGCTGAGTTAAATTGTTGCCCGAGGCGAGCTATTAGCGACCATCCCTGGGAGACAAGGCGCGCGCACACACACACACACACGCGCGCGGTCGCACATGTGTGCGCTCACACACCCACTCGTTTTAACAGCCGCTATAAAACACACATGCATTAAAGTCAATTAAAAACCAACGTAAAGCTAATTGAGAACTCAACCAGACCTCTGTTTAATCAAGAGATTTTTGTTCTCAGTGCTCGAAAGGTGTTATGAAATGCTTGAAGCAAGGCTTATGGGAGAAGCACCAATCAATTGAAATGCTGAAAAAAAACAAAAAATATTTTCTCTGTTTATTACATGCATCAATACCAAGGGCTTCCATCCTTTTCCCAATGCAACCTAACTGCATACATTTTTATGCACATTTATTTAGCTTAATACATTTTAAATAAAGATCATTGTATGACATGATTCAATGTATAAACCTTTTAATTTTTTTTCTTCAATATTCAAATCTACCACATACTTCCAGGAACCCAGAGCATATATCTTGATTTGCTTTATGCAAAGAACAAAATTTTCGTCTGCAGGTGAAAAAAATAGGATCGCTAATCAATATCAACTGATTAGTGATCAGTTGATACTGTGAGTAAACCTTTCTTAAAAATCCCTACCTGCAGATAACTCGTGGTAATAATCATTAAAAAAAAAAAGAATAAAATACCCTAAACCAAAACAAAAATTCTGCTGCTAAACTGCGAGAACTTGCCTTTGGGTCATAAGTTGCAGGAACGCAACTCTGCACACAGAACTTAAAGAAGCACAACTTAGCACCGTGTAGAAAAAAGAATAATAATAGGTAGCTTAAGGAAACGTGTTTTCCTTTTAAAATAAGAGAAATGTAGGTGTTAAATGGCAGAGTGTGTGAAAGCTCGATAGGATGATTCAGTTTAACGACTAAAAACCATGACTAAGTGCTGAACTTTTATTTCTCCTGGCAAGTTTTGCCTCTCTGCACCCTGCATAAAAGCCTTTCAGGAACATGAATACACTGAATACACGGACACATCATGCAGCCAGTTTTGGAAAGAGAGTGGCCAGTTTTCATTTTACTTTGTTAGCCGTTCCCACTGTGTGCAGCTCTCTTTATTAATGCTTTAGAGACCATTCAGTCTGATTTATGCCAATGTTCCCGTCTCCTGGTTTTGTTTGAGTGATCGCTGACTCTACAAAGAGAAAAAAGGAGAATTTTTCCCATTCTTACATAAGACCTGAGTTTTTGTCACCTCTCTTCTTGTTTTTCTATTTTTCCTCTGTACTCTGGAACAACCACTTTTCCTCTCCCTTCCCCCTCAAAGACCCACACACTCACACTGTCATCTGCAATTAGGCTCAACAGGGACACCATAGTAAGAGGGGCGCGAGGCTGAGGGAGGACATCCATCGCCAACAGATTATTTTTGACACTTTCTCAATCAGTGCGTGTTTTTTTTTTTCTGCTGTTTTCTGTTAAGCACTGAATGAATTTAACCGTCCAAAGCATGAACAGTGTTTCAACGGCTCTGCATGCACAACACGGCTGTTAACGTGACGGTAAATGAAAAGCTACTGTGTAATACAGGAGGCAGGGAAGCTTTGCAGCCATCTGCGTGCGTTTCGAGATTCTGTCCGATTCTGCAGCCGACTTCGGCACAGTAACGACCAGATGCAGGCCTCCCACACTTGCAGTTGCTCCTTCCACTCTGTTGAACTCACTTGGTCCTTAAGGAAAGGTCAGGGGCCATCAGGGTCCTACAGGTCACCTAGGGGATTGGACCGTGAGACTGCACACGGGCAAGTGTGTGTGTGTACAGTGGCCTTGAGAGACAAATCTGAGGCGGCAGATGGGCAGACTGTGCATACATGCATGCATTCGGGACTGTGTGTCAAAGCAGGGGTTGAGTTAACCCTGTGGATTTTTTCCCACGCCTCTGTCTTGTCTTATCTGTCCGAGGACACATGCTGTGCTGGGATGTAGACGGTGTGTGTGTGCGTGTGTGTTAGAGGTTACGTGGGGGAGGGCAAGTTTGAGAAACATACTGTAAAGTCTGCTGCTTTCTTTTTTTGTGCTTGAAAGTGGTTTGGAGTGATGAATGCGTTTAAGCATGTCTGAATGTGGGTTTCAGTCTGCCTGAATGTGTCTCAGCGAGCGTGCGCGTGTATACGCGTGTTGCTGCGTGTGTGCGTGTGTGTGTGTGTGTGTGTGTGTGAGAATCGATGCTCTGGATCACAGCCAGTGGCCCCCTTCTGTTCTCTCTCTATGGCGTCCAATCACACCGTGGCACAATATTCTCTGTGCAAACTGCAGCTGATCCCAGACCTGCTATCTGAGCAATTACCCAGAGTGCTTTGGGGCTGCATGGCAAGCTGGACAAGCTCATGCCCTCTGACATACAGCATAGGTGTGAGTGTTGGGGGTGGGAAGGTGAGAGTGAATCTGGTGTGTATCTGTGTGAGGGGAAGACAGAGAGTTAAGGTGATGGTTGGGGTGTGTGTAGGTGTGTGTGTGTGTCTGTACAGCGACAGTGTGACTGTCTACATTAAAAGATGGATGCCGACTTGGTTGCAATGGGGGATGGGAGATTGGCCCACTGGATGGAATTATGATCATTACTATAATACACTGCACAGCAGACTCTACAGGGTAGGAATGTGTAAACATGTAGGTTTAGGTCAGTATGTCAGCACTTTGGTACTAATCAGCACAGGTCATGGTCTATACAACTCAGTAGGCCCCGTTGCCAGTTTGTACTGAAATGTTCCCGTTTCATCTTTTCCTTTTTCTGTTTCGAACCCCAAAGTGAATCGATTAACATGAAGTCGAACTTAGACTTAGACTTGTACTTTATTGATCCCTTGGGAAGACTCCCTCAGGAAATTAAAGTCGCATCAGGTTATGTTAGTGCAATACTTTTTGGAATAAATACCAGTTATTTTGCTCCAGATCTGCTTTTAGACTCATGACATAAGGCAGTTCTTGATCCCGGATCAAATTAAAAATTCTTTCAGCAACAATCAGATTATGATTTATTGGGAGTGATTTGTCACAAAACTATTTATTCTTACAACGAGTGTCTTATAAAAAGATTAATTGATAGAAATGTGTCAGTTGTTGGAGGATATGAAATGTCCCCTTGTCAGATGTGAATTAACAGTTTGTCTGCATGAAGCAAATACATGTAAACTGCTGTAAAATTACTAAATAAATTGGCAAAGGAGCTGAATGACTAGGACCTAATCTTAAACTCAGATCATCCATTTTCAATTGCCTTAACAAAATGCTGGTAATTTTCTTCCCATTTTGTACCATTTTGCAGATTTTGCATAAAACAGCCAAAATCAATCAATCCTTATGTTATCTGTATTTTTATAATTCTTCTCATCGTCTGCTGTAGAGGATTGCAGGTTTTGTTTTGATCCGGGGTCGTAATCTGAGGTTTCATTTAAACTGACCGGTCAAATCAGGGATTAGAGCAGTAATCAGTGGAAACAGGTGTAATTTCCTTCAGAAAATAACAGTTGAATTATACGTGAGACTAAGCCCTTAAATGATGAAGTAATTTAGTAAGTAAAGAAAAATAAACTGATGGTTCTACCAGTTGGGTAGGAAGAAGAAAAGACATCATGGTTACATTTCTAATGAGCCACCTAAATAACAAAATAGGAGAAACATGACACTTTATAAATCAGATTTCCATTAGTGGCACTGCAAAGGTTGGCATATGTGGCACAGAAGTGGATGTGCAGAATGAAAATATCCATTTCTTTAAGGTAAGCCGAGAGTCACCCACTCTCCTCGCAAAGTTCTCCATGTTTCAGACAGGCAGCAAAGGAAAATAAGAGTAAAACAGCACACAGCAGACCAAATGCAGCTTTTCATTGATTTTAATAGGACAGTATGATGTGGAAACATGACAGGAGACACAGGGGAGATAACCCAAGCAAGCACTGCTGTAAGCTATTCCCAGCAGTGTGCATTAACCCACTCGGCAATCGCGCCACCAGAACTTTTCTCCATGTTTTTCATCATCGGCTGCGAGACAGAGGGAGAGAAAGAGCTTGTTTCTCTCTCTAAGCTCAGTGAGATAAGACTGAAACAAGGTTTTCCCTGAGAGATGGAAATAGATCATAAAACAGAGAAACTGAAATGATTTCCCAGTCACACAGCCACTTATAGCGAGGCGGAAGACTCAGACACCAGTGAAGGAGTCAAACAGACTCAAGTGAAGGGGGATGATCACGTAATTCGACGGCATATAGGCATCCATGATCAGTGCCGCAGCTGTTCGGATTTAACGAGGAGGTGGTGGGGGGTAAAATGCCGATCTCCTTCATTTTCCCCAAAGATATCTAGTTAGCTGGGAAGCAGCTATACATATTTTTTAATGAAGAGCTACCACCCACATTCACCTTATCAAATCAGCCCTAGAGACTACAGCGGGAGTTGTGTTTGTATTTCTGAAGAGGCTGGCACTGGCAGAAGTTAAGGCAGAAAGTGATTTCAACTGTTCTATAAACTGCAACACTAAAAACGTTAAAAAAAAGATGAAAAAAATGGAAAAAAAACTCTACTCTGCTCCCTACTCTGCTCCCTGGTATGTTGCTGCATGACTCTGTGTTTTGCTCTGCTGTAGCTTCCTGCAAGCGCTGTGAATGAAACATGCATGTCCAGTCTGGCCCTTTGGCAACACCGACAGCACACAGAAAGCAAACATGTACAGCAACATCTAGTGGCCTCTCTCTGCCGTTGCAGTGTCCGAACAGAAAGGGACGCCGTCCTTTCACATCTCCCAAGAGCTTCACGACGCAGCGTGCGTGAACACTCGCACGCTTCGGACTGAAGAATTGCAAAGACATTAGTGCGAGGCAGCTGCCGTTTGGTGTGGCGTGATGGAGATAATTAGGACTCTATTTAGAGAAAGGGCCAGCCTTGGAAATACACAGGAGATCCTTACTTCATTAAAAATCAATTATCACAACACACGTGCCAGCTCAATACAGCTCTCATGGCCACAGTCTGCTAAACACACACACACGCACACATGTATGCAAATGTACTTATGGGCAACTCTAGCACTACTATCTTGGTCTTCTTTGGAAAATTCACCTCTAGTAGGTTCTCTCTCAAGCCTGATCCTCCTCTTAGCTAAGATATCGCCAGCGCTGCAGTCCTGCTCTTACATAATTACCTCAGGATAACACTCACTCACTGTCCCGCTGGCTGAGGATGCTGTCAGCCACTCTGCTCTGACTGGGTCGGCTTAGGTCAGAAAAAAGTCACCTCCCACCCCTGATAAAAGACATGCAGCCTGAGGGAAAGCAGAGTGGAGTGGAGCTTTTCCCGCTTGTGTTTTCCTTGCAAAGGGGATGCTTGTCAAGCACGGCTCGTGGAATATCTGAATTATTCTTCTTTCAGTTCAGTTTTCTGCTGCAAGCTTGAAGCTCCGGGTTTGCCTCTGTAACGTAGAGTCATGTCTCACATAACAAAGCATCGTCGGTGACTTCCCTGTACGCAGAACAAATGGCACGTCTCGATCCTGTCACATGTATAAAACACCGCTGAAGTTCAAACCGCGTCGATGCAGAAGTGGGAGTATTTTCATGAAGCATTCACAAAGCCTCAGCTGCTCGGATAGGGCCGACAGACGATCACTGGTGACATGTTGTGTTGGCTTCACATGCGGATGACATCACTTCCTCCAAGAGTGTGACGGTTTAGCACATCATTGCTTCGACATCCAGACGGGTACGGCGAGTGGGCGGTCACCCTGGCAACAGCGATGCTGTCATGACTGTCTCTATGTATCCCACCTGACAGTTGCCACTGGCTATAAGCATAACACACACACACACACACACACACACACACACACACACACACACACGCACACACCCACACACACATACACACACACACGCATGCATGCTCCATAATGCTACACTCCCACACAAGCAAGCAAATACAGTTTGTCAAACACACACACACACACACAAGGACCCATGCATTACTATTCCTGGCATCATTTTTAGAAGTTAAATGCTCAAAAATGTCTCCGAAACACATACTTAAACAAAACACAAGCCCACACGCCCAAGCTCTTTTGGGCCTCGTTATGTGATACAAAGAAGAGCATAATCTCCCGAAACATGGTGAAGACGGGATGTAAATACAAAGAGCTTGTTTCAACCGCCGTCATTAACTGCGTATAAAATAGCATGCACATCACACAGCTGTGAGTGTGAAGTAAACATGCACTGCTTGAACCCAAAGACCTTCACTTAGCTGCAGAGGCACATGATAACCAACAAGTATGAGCCAAATAACCAAAACTGAGTGTGAAATACAGAGTGAGATAAGTGATGAAGACAAATATAAACCAACTTACTATGTTATAGCCATGGACCATGGGATCACTGTATTGCAAGGTTTTGAAAATCCAGTTCCCAATCCACAATCATTTCCCTTTATATCACACCAACGGAGATAATTGAAGTTCAGCTTCTTGTTTATCTTTCAGATTACCCATATATTGATCACTCTATTCAACAGACTCGTGGTCCACAAATTAATTAGATATTTTAGCTTTAGTCTATGTCTCAAATTATTTTTAAAAATGGTAAAGACACCACTATTGGAAGTGTATAATGTACATTGTACACTTAATCTAAATATTATATTTTCAGCACAAGGAATAGTTCTTGATTTTCTGCTCTAAACAAAACGCAAATAGATCATGTTGGTGCATTTCGTTTAAACGTTTTGTATTAAAACCTTGAAATTGTGGTACTTTTTGCAATGGTTCTCACAGAAACCGGCGACCTTCTGCCCATGCTCACCTCATTACTGCTCCGTCTTCTGACTGCTGCTCACGTTTGGTCTGTTGACATCATCCGTTTCTCGGGTGGAACTGACCTGTTTTGCAGCCTATTAATAGTGCGTCACAGACCCACGTTCATTGACAGCTCTGTTTGGACTCTGTGTGCTGTCCAAGTCCAGCACTCCACTGTGACCCAGTTTGCAGCCGGATGACCGAGAACTGGTGGAAATGGGTCACATCGGGGTCCACACCAAAACTCAAGAACATGAGCTCTTTTTTAAATTTTTTATTTTACTTAAGGTACTGAAGATATTTAACAAATAATAATTTGATATTGAATATGCAATGAACACGTAATGAGGCCAATTAGATACTGTTAACCCAAAATTATTCATAGATTTGGGTTTAAAGTAATCTTCTAGTTTTACCAACATATTTCTTCTGACTTAAATTTGAGAGAGAATCTGTAAATGGATCTAAAGATTAGGGTGATGACAAAGAGGTCTTCCAACTCCAGAGATAAATCACCTCAACACCAGTGGAAATCAGTAAAAAGCTGCTCACTAATTATGTATAATTTCATTACTGTAATGCCAAAAAAAAACTAATGTTTTTCCACTGGTAAAAATTATTTTCAACATCACATCTTTTATGAAAATGTATATTAAAAAAATAAAACATTTTCTCCTTTTGAATTAGAAACAAACTTCTTTGCAGAAAGAAAATAATTAAAAACCAAAATCTGCCAGGAGGTTGAATCATTTTGTTTGTAACATTTTATGCCTCTTAATGACCAGAAGGAGACGAGAAAGTGAATGAGAGAAAAATGAAAATGATAAACTGTTAAACTTAGTAGCAAGTAAATAAGTCGTCAGTAAGAGAAATTATCTGTCAGCAGAAAACCCGAGACTGGACTTGGTTTTGAAATGTTCTAAAAAGAAAAAGAGATTTGAATCAAATTTTCTAATAACCCTCCATCATAATGAACTCAACCTGCTTTTGCTTCTCATTTTGTTCATTATTGGATGTACATCTCCGTCATTAGTTTATAGATAGCTGCGATCGGCTGTACCTGCTCAGTTGCGAGACAGACAGAAATGACTCCATTGATCCTCATAAGTCATTATCCAATTATGCATACTGCAGACTCATTCTACCACAGACACTCACACATACACACCTGTACTCTCTTTGTGTAGAAATACAACTATAGTTACATATGCATAGCATATTTATAACTGACATATGTATAAAGATGCACCTTTGAATATATTAAACATGCATATAAGAACACACAAGCAATAGAAAGTATTGTATTTGCATCAATGAGGTACTAGTTAGAACTACTTGCAGGAAGGATGCATGGATTCACCACATCTGCTTGTGAACCTCTCAGGAATTTCCTAAATTCATGCAGGACTTTCCCACAGGTAGGACTGTGCAAGGAGATTAACACGTGAACGGCTGTTTCAGCTGAGGGTAAGGCAGCACTCAGCAGAGGAGGGAACCAGCTCATAAGGAAACAATTTAGGATTAGTTAGGCTGTCTAATCTCTTTATAGAGACTGTGCCGTCTCAGCAGCATACCTGCCGACCTCCGCATCCACGTACAGCCATCATTTTATGGGGAGTGGCGTTGCGCTCCGTTCGCATGACATGGCCGGCCGCGCTCAGAGACAGACACAACGGGCGTTTCTCTGAGCCGAAGTAGTTTCTGTGCATGTTCTGTGCCTTTTGCTTGGGAGTGCACATGGAGCTGCCTCTTCACAGTGAGTAAGATGACGTAGTTTGACGAGTGCTTCTGCAGGATAGGAGTTGTGAGAGAGAACAGAGAAGATGAACACGAAGAGAAAGTGTGGCACTTCAGTGATGTAACCAGTTTTCTCATTATGGGACAAGCCTTTTAACCTGCGGGGGTCTCTCTGTACTTCAGTCCAAACACAAAGAATCCACTCACAGTCGCGTCATGTACTGTTGTGCGTGGATGTTTGTGTGCGAACGTTTAGTGTGCACTTACGCAGCCATAAGTGCCCCAGTTAGCAGAAAACTCCTGCAAAGACATAAATGGCCATATGTCACCGTGCCCTTGTGAATTTGAAGCCACACACAAATAGCATCCTGGGACACTTTGTGAGATCAATCAGTTACTGATGGCAACTTTAAATGAGACCCCCAACAGGGCTGCTGGACCGCTGACTGAACAAGGTGGAGTTCAGGGGAGCCAATGTCTGCAATGAGTCCTGGATGCAATTTTTAATCCAAATCGTTTCTGTCTTCTCGCTGTTGTTTCCCCCTCCACAGCCCAAATCGAAGTTATACCATGCAAAATCTGCGGAGACAAATCGTCGGGTATCCACTACGGAGTCATTACGTGTGAAGGCTGTAAGGTAAGATCTAATATCTGAGGAGGGGAAAGGAATCGCATACTAAATCATATTGTGCATGTGCTCTACAGGTGTCCGGGTGTTGACTTCTTTTTGTTCTTGTTGACTTGCAATCAGGGTTTCTTCAGACGGAGTCAGCAGAATAATGCCTCCTACTCTTGCCCCCGCCAGAGAAATTGCCTCATCGACAGAACCAACCGCAATCGCTGCCAACACTGCCGTCTCCAGAAATGTCTTGCCCTAGGAATGTCCAGAGATGGTGAGACCCCGTTTGTCTCCATTACTATATTTGATGGCATTTCTTTTAGGGCTGCAAGTAAGGATGATTTAATGTTTTGAATAATCTTCAAAAGATTATTCTACCGATTGTTTTGAAGATTAATCAGACAAAAGGAAACTGGCACATTCAACAATTTTTTTGTTTGACCGCTGAAGTCCTTTTACACAATGTTAGAAATACATTGAAATGCAAACAACTAATTCAATTCCTTTTCTAAATAAGAAAATAAAGATTTTAGTGGTTAAAATGCAATAACATAGTATTCCTTTAGTGAAATTGAACTGGGTGAAGGTAAAACTAGGCAATTTGAGAGTTTTGGTCAAAATATATTTACAGACAAAGGTGTTTTAATCTTAAATGCAAAATCTATATTTATAATTTATTGTGCAGTTTTGGCTTCAGTAATGTTCTGGCTATGTTTTTTCAGCTCATATGGCTTTTTTTTTGGAGTCTGTCAGTAAATTATTGGTCATGTTCTAAATTGGATGACTTTAATTTCATTGATCGATTCATCACGATTAATCGTTTCAGCCCCAATTTCCTTACAAAGCTTTAATGAGCCCGTTTTAGTAGCATTTTTTTCCACCTTAGCTTCTTCTTTCTGCCCCTACAGCGGTGAAGTTCGGTCGCATGTCCAAAAAGCAACGAGACAGTCTGTATGCAGAAGTCCAGAAGCACCAGGCCCGGCTGCAGGAGCAGCGGCAACAGCAAACCGGTGAAGCCGAAGCTCTGGCTCGTGTTTATTCCTCCAGCCTAACCAATGGACTGTCCACCCTCAACCATGAAATTGGGGGCACGTATGCCAACGGTCACGTCATAGAGCTACCCAAAGGTAGCCACGTCAACGGCGGAGGAGTCCCCAGCGGCTACTACGGCATGGATTCCACCCAGCCGTCTCCAGACCAGTCAGGTTTGGACATGTCGGGCATGAAGCACATTAAGCAGGAGCCCGTTTACGACCTCACGCCTGTGCCAAACCTGTTCAGCTATGGAGGCTACCAGGACAGCCAGTTTGGGCCACATAACGTCAGCATGGGAGAGCTTGGTAAGGACTGAACATTTACTCTATGGGAGAAATAGTTTAATCCTTAAAAAAAACTGCTATGATCTTCCTCATAGGAAATTAATCATTACCCTCAAAGTAAGTCTGGAAGAAAGTGTTTAATCTGAAAGCACAACAGGAGAACGGGCTGGCTTATGCGGCCAGCTGACAATGTGTCATATTACTGTGAGGACACCTCTGGCCGACTGCATACTTAGTCAAAATTAAACACTTCAAATCAAATAACTGTGGAATTTTGCACAAGAAATACTTGAGCCTCTTCCTCTAAACTGCCTATAGCTGCAGCACTACATGTAAAGAAATGCAGGTTCCTACAACAATTTAACTGTAAATAAAAAATATTTAAGTACACTGGTGTGGTGTATGCAAAAGATTAAATGGCTAATGCTCTCTTCCAGACCGGATCGCTCAGAATATCATCAAGTCGCACCTGGAAACATGTCAGTACACAACAGAGGAGCTGCAGCAGCTCGCCTGGCAGACACATTCCTATGAAGAGGTCAAGATGTACCAGAGCAAGGTGAGCTTTCAGGACATGTTTCTTTTTTTTTTTTTTTCAGTTCTCTTCTAAAAAACATGATGGAGTAAAATAAAAACAACATTTTCTGATTCTGTGTCAACGACTAAAACAAAATGTAGCTTTCGATCCTTTATTGATATGAATGTAACTATGTCAGCATAAAGCTCGCATACCTAAACTGGACTTGGGTGCTTGCAGCCACGGGACGTGCTGTGGCAGCAGTGTGCCATCCAGATCACTCATGCCATCCAGTACGTGGTGGAGTTCGCCAAGCGCATCTCAGGGTTCATGGAGCTGTGCCAGAACGACCAGATCCTCCTCCTCAAGTCAGGTGAGCTGTAGGGCCAGGTGCTGCTGCGTTAGCTGACTTTCTGCTCATTACAAACGATTTTTCTCATGAGAATTTTGTTTCTGATTTGCACAGACGGAGCTCAAATTTGAAATCAAGTCAGTTTCTGAACCACATTTAGAAAATCTGATTTTGATTATTTGTTTTTGGCCCTTAGGTTTACATATGTATCACATACAATTACATAGAAACTCCAATAGATACCTAAGATGTTATAAAAGTCACAAAAAGACATAAACATTATACACTTTTGTGTGTGGGTATTTTTATTAAGATCAAAGGCAACATCACCCTTTTATGAGAGAAGAGTCTCTGAAAAATATTTATTTTAAAGGCCAGATGATTACATGTCCAGGTGTTACCAAAGCAGCAGAATCCCTACATACCAAGATGTAAATGCTTGTACCTTTGATCTGTGATCTCTAAGATGGTGGCAACATTTCTAAATCCTGCACCTTATAAGAGAGAGAGTCTGAAAGCTTCAGCTTTCCTGTTGTCTCCTGAAAGTCTGTTTCTCTCTCACGGCCTGAATTAACGCAAAATAAGTTTGTCTTATGAAAAATAGTTTCCTTTGAAGCAGCTTTCTACATCTTCTGTGCTTTTACTGACTCCATTAGAAAAATTACTTTTTATTTTGTTTTTTTAGTTTCTGTCTGGCTGATCATTGTTCAAAGCTTATCCAGCTGAAAAGAGATCATTTCTCTGAAAAACAGTCTCTGTTAATCACCCTGTTTTTCCAATGTCTGAATTATTCTTTCAGGTTGTTTGGAGGTGGTCTTAGTGCGAATGTGTAGAGCCTTCAACCCTCTGAACAACACTGTGCTCTTTGAGGGGAAGTACGGAGGAATGCAGATGTTTAAATCTCTAGGTACCACATTTATTTTTATGCATTTTTCTTTCTTCAATAATTGACAAAGCAGAAAGAGGATCATAATATTGTTGCTTGTCTTATCTCCATGTCCTGAAGGTTGTGACGACTTAGTGAGCGCAGTGTTCGACTTTGCCAAGAGTTTGTGTTCACTGCAGCTAACGGAGGAAGAGATTGCGCTTTTCTCGGCGGCTGTACTAATTTCCACAGGTCAGTGTTCATCCACAGCTGTGATGACAGTTCATCCAGCATATTTAAAAAGAAGCGAAACAATATTATTACCGCGGTGATGCTCGTCTGTAGGCACGGGCCACTGTCAAGGTAAACCAAAAGTCGCGGTTTCAAAACCGCTAAACTGATGAAGTGTTACCCATCTCTCCTGTTAGGGCGATGCAGTTTTAATTGGAGAAATTCAGTTTGTTCAGTTCTGCCATTGTGGAGAGTGGTAAACCACCCCATAGAGCATCTGCTCTATGCTTTTTCCAGTCAGTGAATCGGTCAATCATTTGTTCGCAGATCGACCGTGGCTGATGGAGCCTCGAAAAGTCCAGAAGCTCCAGGAGAAGATCTACTTTGCTCTGCAGCACATTATGCAGAAGAACCACATGGACGAAGATGCACTAGCCAAGGTGGGCTGAAGAATTTTCACACAACAATTTGAAGTCCGACAATAGGTTGTCTGGGGTTGGAGATAGTTGGAGTGATTATCTTGTTGTTGATAATCTCTTCTCGTTTGGCAGCTGATCAGCCGGATCCCAACACTGTCCGCCCTGTGTACACTCCACACCGAGGAGCTTCAGGCATTCCAGCAACTCCACCCAGAAACGGTGAACGTCCTCTTCCCTCCTCTCTACAAGGAACTGTTTAACCCCGACCCGAACTCTGCCATGGCCATGCCTAAGTGACCGCCTACGGTCCGAATGCAATGAACAGCTGTTGAAAGAGGACCAAGAAATTATGTCAGCTTTGTCTGACGAGACGCGGGCGGAGGTGTCAACTGCGTCGTTCTGGCAACCACAGATTTTCTAAGCTCCCCCAGGCTCGTCTCAGGCTGGAGGGAGAGGATTCGTCTACTAGAAACTTAAAGAGTTAACGCCAACAACACTAGGAATGTCCTGCACTTATCCCATTCTGTTCACCGATACAGTCTGAAGAATGTATATACAAGTGAAGCGCGCCCCGAGCCACCACCTCAGAGGGGCTTCCACGTGTCTCCTGAACTGAACTGACTAGAAATGTACAGACTTTCAAGACAACTCGAAACAGTTTTACGCTGTCAATTTTTATTTTATTTTTTTTAAAAGGTGGGTAAATTCAATTGATTTAATCTTGAAAAAAAAAATTCTTTTTTTTTTTTTCCCCAATGAAAACATTGCAAATTTGGCGAAGCTGGATGGGGGAGGGAACTGTGGATGTAGAGAAGCTATTGTAGATATTCCTCTAGTTGAGAGCGGATTCCAGTATTATTTCTTGTTCTGTTAAAATAAGTTAGTCCTAATTTAAATATACAGCAGTCCAGAGAGGATGATGATACCTTGTCTATGTGTTTTATTTTATTTGATAGATTCTTGTGTACAGAATTTGTAAAGTTGAGACCTGTAAAAGGAAACTGGGCAAAAACTGGGGGCCAATTTTGGGTTTGTGGAAATGCAGAAGCCTTGTCTGGATTTTGTTCATATGTATAGAAGGGGTTACTGTCCTTCTGATCAAAAGTTATTGAAATGTAAAGAGAGAATATGAAGGATTTAAACAGAAAATAATGGCTACTACTTTTCAAGGTGAAGATATATACATAAATGTTCTATTTTGCAAGGAAAAGAACTTGGCAGATTTGCCGTCCTATCAGTCGTTTATTTCACGCTGCAATAATTATGTCCAATGCTAGGTAGATTGCTGTGGAACAATCAATCACAATGAACCAATCAGAAACCAGGACCTCACATTGAAGCTCACGCCGTCTCCTAACTTAGCCTGCTGTTAAATACGCCTATTGGGACTTTCTCAGTAGGTTTTGGAAGATATAAATCAAAGACATGTCATACATGTGCTGATGATCCTTAAAAATGTGAAAAAAAAAACATCCACACAAACTTGAATTGAAAACACTTTTTGATTACTGAAACGTAGATGAGTGCTGTACGCCCTCACCGTCCAATTTGCACAATCCAGCCCACGGATGTCAGTGGGCTGCGAATATGTAGGACCCTTTTCTTTAGAAAGCAATAACTTTCACACAGCATGTCTGGTCTTACTCCACTCCTTTCCCTCATCTCGCACCCCTCTTCTGTCAACTGTTCAAGAACAGGGTAACAACTTTTATAACTAAGGATGCAATATGTCGTTTGCTCTTGATCTCCAGTTGTGTCTCAGAATCATCTTGGTACGCGTTCCCCTGCTACCTCTGCTGTGTTTTCAGTGTAGCAAAACCTCATCGTTGCAATGCAAACAAATGCAGCCGCCAATGATCTCAACACCACATGTAGCCGAGCTTTAACGGAGGCCACTTTTGTGGAAAGTTGTGTTAGACAATCACATTTTTTTCCTCCACTGAGGCATTCCAATAACTGTTAGCACTTAAACACTGTACCTTGTTTTTTTCTTATTTAGTGTTTGGACACTGTAAAATCACTCTGGGCTTGAGTCAGCCTTTATCCTTGTGAAGGAACAAACTGAAAAGTCAATACTGCATGTATAAGCATCTCATGAGCCATTGACCAAAATGATCCCCCCTTTAGAGTGAGGGTTCACCCAACGTCAGGGTGGAAAATTATCATGAGAATTGTAATGAGAAATCACATTTAGAAGTAAAAATTATACCATATTTATGACATAAATGCTTCCTCTTTCAACTATTAGTTTGGGTCTTATCAGTTTTTGACCTGCGGGTTGAACAATGAAGAAAAATAAATAAAAATTTGGGAGCTACAACTCTAAACACTTAATGCTACACTTAATGCTCATCTCCTTAACAAAATGACAATCTAGCTCAAATGTATTTTTCTTTGTACCTCATATTTTGATGCCATAATTAGTGGGCTGTGATCTAGTGCTATGAAGCACTCTAAATGGGTTTCTCATGCTTGAATTTTTTTTAAAATTATTATTATTATTTATTTGCACAGTGGCCAAATCCTCCAGCGGATATATCCAGGGACACAGTTAGACTTGTAATTCATCAGTTCAGCATCAGTGGCACTGGGACTCATTGCATTGAAATCCTTCTGTGCATTTGTTTCCATTATAGCAGGGGGGGGGGAACAATCAGAAATCTGTTCCACCATTAATGGCATTTTTCTTTTAAACGCAGCGGCTTTCATTGAACCCCACCCACAGATCGGAGGCCAGTCACTCTTAAAGACAATCACTTGGTAAAGGCTCGATGCACTACACAGCATCTCTCAGGGAGCAGCTCTTTTTCTCACTTTGCATTAAAAGAGGGTTTAATATTTTTGGAAATTTACTGAAATAAATAAATAAAACTTTAAAAGAAGAACTTTTTAGGATTTTCAAAAAATCTGCCCAGACAAGGCTTTGATAGACTTATGCCTATACTTGTACGTTTGTGTGTATGTGTGTAGAGGATGAATTCACTGTCCGTGTTTTGTAGCGAGCCAGAGTTCATGATGAGCAATTTTTACACCATAAATGGGTATGGGGATTAAGAGAAAAGTAAAAAAAAAAAAAAAAAAAAAAACTTTGGGCTATAAGCTCTTGCTTGCTGGTCTTAGGACAGTGGGTGAAGTCCACTGGTGGGACAGCGATCCTGGGACAGTGAATTCCGACTCTAAAGTTTTTATGTCTTGTTTTTTTTTTCTTTTGTTTTGTTTTGCTTTCCCTCGTTAGACTGTGAATCAAAAGGGTGGAACGGGGAGCCTTGAGGCGGGGTGGGAGGGATGGTGACGCATTGGCATGAACAAGTGGTACCCAACACTGTAAGTAAGATACTGTAGCAATAAAAACTGGAGGCATTTACTACTGTCATGTTTGCATTGTAAGATTATTTTTATGTTAATACTATTTACTATTATTATTGTTCTTATTATGACTACTATTCTTCTATTACTATTAGCCTATTGTTGTTCTGTTCTATTTGCATGACGTTTCATTGCAATGAAATATTCTGGACTTATTTGTGTTTCCTCCTCTCTTGATGACGTGAGGGAGATGTTTGAAACGGTGGGTTAAGGGTTTAAGGCAAATTTCACACCACTTTATTAGTCAGTTCAAAACAAGTTTTTGACATGCTGAATTATCTTTTTTTTATTTTAAATAAAATGTCTAATTTATATGGAAACAATTTGAAATTTGTCACTGGAAATGAAATGTTTTTCCCACCCTCTGAATGTGCGGATTACTACAAATCAGTAAGTTAATGATCTGTATTAAACTGGCCTTTTGGAAACCCTACACCTGCAGTAGGGCAGTGAAGGGGGGCGATGTGGCAGGGTTATCTATTCTGAATGTTATGGAGTAGCTTGTTCAGCATGAGGCGGGAAAGGGGCTGAACACATCACGCGCCTTTTACTGCTCCATCAACACAGAATGACATCCGAGCGCACAGCAGCAGCCGTCGAGAGCTGCGCGGACATTTTATTACAGCCAATTTCAAAACCACATTTCATACACTCAGTCAAAACTCACTCCAGACCTCCTCCTCCCTTTTATGAAGAAAACGTGTGCGAGCTTGTGTGCGTGCGCTAGAGAAACAGAAGAGAGTGCGACGATGTTCTGCTCTACCAATGCTTTGTAAGACTTTCTTGATGCATTACAATGTCTGTGCAATTGGGAGTAGTTTTGAAAATTGTTAATTTATTTTTTACAATGTTTTTTTTTTTTTTTTTGCGTCCCAGCAAGAGCAAAATGAAACAAAAATGTAGCAATCTGTGTCTGGAAGCTGAAAAGTATCCAGGCCGCAGAATCTCTTTTTACACAGAATTTAAAATAAGATTAAAAAAATACCAACTTTAAAAAGTCATTTTATTTTCAAAGTGCCATAGTTAGTGAGGAGCTAAAGGATTGGCAGTATGGGGCATAGATGCTTTATTATGTGAGTTTACATGACAAACCAATAATGAAAAAATAAAATAAAAAAATAGGAGGGAACTCAAAGGAAAATGTGTACCGATGAATCGTTTTTACATTTTCTGCTTTTTTTCCCCACTTGTTGGAGACTCTGCTGGACTCTGAACATCTGGCTCCATTATATATATATATATATATATATATATATATATATATATATATATATATATATATATATATATATATATATAAACACAGAGTTGGAGCCTCCATTTTCACTTGAGGAGGAGAATGCATTTGCATGCATGCGTATGTTATTAAAGGGAGTCCTACACACCCAGAACTGGAGGGCCAGACTGGGGAGAGGTTCAGAGCTTTGTGGAGGCCTCAGTGAGTCCTCCTTTGAGATGTACATACAATGTGAAGGTCTGAAGTGATTTTTGTTAAATTCTATATTTTATTGCTTTTGTAGACATTTTGTTGTGGGAAGAAAAAAAATAAATAAAATAAATTTTATGGGTGCATCTCTGCCTTTTTTTTGGTATATTTTTAAGCTTTGCAGTTTGATTTTTTTCCATTTGAGCTACAACAATTCAGTGTGCAAGCTTACAATTATTCAATTATTTATTCTTTACAAAAAAGTACAAAAAATGTCTTATTTGTCATATTTTCTGTTTCTTTGCATTATATTTATATGAATTATGAACGCACAATATGAGCAAGTTTCCGCTGAAATAGACCAATCAGAAACATCTGATGGCAGACGTAGCTCTCTCTCACTTATCAGGCAGTTTACATTGTAAACAAACAAAAAAAGGCTAATATGGTTTCAGAAAAAACATCTTTGGTAGAAAAAGTGCATTTGAGCGTTATTTTATCTCAGTCAAGACGTTACATCTCGTTTTCATCGTCCTCTTCCTACCCCGACTCCGACTCTGCTTCGCTGCTGTTCTCGCCGCTGCCTGGGCGCCTCCTTAAACCTGAACAACAGAAACATCAGTTAGCGACACGCCACTCCAATAACACAGTCATTATCACAAGAAAGAGAATACTGACAGGCCTGGGAGGAAGTCCACACATCCAGCATGAATAATTTGGTTTGATTTGTTGGGAGATATCTTGGACAGGACACAAGAAAAGGAAGAGCAAACACGACGCACCTTTGAAATATCAAAACAACTGTGTCTGAGTGTTTGCCTTCGTGTGTTTGTTTGCCGGGCTTGTTTGTTTTCGAGTGCGGCTTCTTTCCGCGCCGTTATCCTCTAGATGCCGGTATCGTGTCTACCCAGAGACATTAATTAATAGCTAATCAAAGCTAATGTCTCAGCAGCACATTGCCAGCACAAAGACATGATTAATACGTAATCAAAGGCCGCGCAGCACAACGCACAAAGCAGGGCCCACCCCCATGCCTCTAACGCTACTGTTGTTAGAGAAATAAACGAAGACTCGCTGCTTAATTAGCTGGCTGCTGGTGCGCGCCGACTTCATTTGAAGTTGTCGGAGATTTCTTTCAGAGCCAACTTGGCCTTATGAGTGACGACAGAGAGGTGACATTCATGCAGAAAAATGCAGATGTGACAGGAAGCAACACGGTGATGCAAAACAACATAACTAGGGAGGAAATGTATTTTCTTAAGTATTCAATCATCACAAAAAAACATTATTTAGTTCCCTTGATGTTCTTTAGTCTGCCAATGTTCTCTAGCAAAGCTCCGAGGCAGATTTATGCTGAGATTAAATGAATTCAATAAGGTGCAATGAATTTTATTAATGGTAGGGTACGCCAAGTATTCCAGATATTAATAATGAATATCACTTTTGAAAATAAGTTTTCTTTGACTTAAGCGTTATGCATTACTTCATGTTGGTCTATCAGGTAAAAGCCAAATATCATAAATTGAAGTTTGTCGTTGTAAAGTGACAACATTTAGAAATCGTTCAAAACTTCTGGAAGGCTCCATATTTCTTGACTCTTACTTCCTCTTACAGCTGCATACTGATTTTAAAAATTTCTGACATTTCTGACCTTTTAGTCCCAGCCTGTGGCAGCAGAGGTTGCAGGAGTGTTTCTGCAGGAAGCCACTGATGGCATCGTCTCCAAGGTTATCAGGACCAAAGAGCACTTCACCCCTGCTGCAAAGGAGTCAGACAGTGTCACAGTGTGAAGCGAAAAACTGGTTTGTCTCTCTGTCTTCAGTTCATGTCAGACTTATGAAGCTCTTCGTAAAATAAAATAAAAAAAAGAACACCCTTCTGAAACCACATGTTGCCATTTTGGATTTGTGTACCTTTGGTCATCTGACATGATGACAGTCGGATCAGTCAGCTCCTCTCCGACTCCTGTCGACAATATAAAGCAGAGATATGATCAAAACAAATAAAGAGGGAAGAGAAAAAATAATCCATTTGCATGTCATATATAATCAAAAATACTAAAACGCTTAC
The DNA here is from genome assembly GCF_027474105.1 of Poeciliopsis prolifica. Lineage (NCBI taxonomy): Eukaryota > Metazoa > Chordata > Actinopteri > Cyprinodontiformes > Poeciliidae > Poeciliopsis > Poeciliopsis prolifica. The sequence continues at coordinate 5,951,830 of NW_026562406.1, read as the reverse complement.
CTTGTATGTCAAGCACCAGCATTTCTCTGCGTGAATACTCATATGTCCAGTGGGAAAATGCCAGTAGCATGTCCTCTAATGAACAGCAGGGGGCAATCTCTTCCCCTGTGTTGTTATTGTACTTCCTGAAGTTACCGATCAAGTTTCTCTCAATAGTCAACCACTGGCCGTTAGAATGCCGAAGCACCAGGGAAACATCTAGAAATCTAGCAGAAAGGGAGAAAGGTCAGTTCATGCAGACACATGCACTTATAGGTGGGATTCAGAGAACACACACACCTTGGTGAATGATGCATATCTTTGGGTTTGATCTGGTTAAACACTTGCATCATCTTCTGGGCTGCTCTCTGCTGCTGGATCTCCTTCAGGATGTTAAACATGCTATATATTACAAAGCTAGAGCATATAAGATTAACTTTTGGTAATCTTTCAGCAATGTCTTGATTAAATGCTCCAAAGATAGTTTTGGAAAAGTACCCTTAAACAGAGCTGCAGCGCAGTGCTCCCATGGAAGTACCTCTGCCAAGCACGGATCACCTCTGGCTTAAAGGCTTTGACTACGTATATCTGACCAGGCTGGAGCACGTCCTGCTCTGCCCAGGTGCACAGCATTCTGCTGCCCTGTCGGAGACCGCCGTCCAGGGAACCCTCCTCGCTAGAGAGCGGCTTGAGCATCGCAGACTGGACCCGCGACGACCAGGAAGAGACAGAGCTGGACTCAGGCTCGGCTTTAGAGCAGACTTCCTCCAGAAAGTACACGCTCACTTCTTCACCTCCTGTGAAAGCAAAAAGTTAATGCAGTGCAAAGGCAGCAAATACAGGGAATAAAAATATGTAATAATACTATTTTTGTCAAAAAAACAGATTTTTACCCAAAATGGAAACAGGAGTAAACGGGATGTTGTGAGCCAGTCTCATCAGATTGTTCCTCTCCATAGCTTATAATGCAGAGACCGACACCATTAAAACAAAATTTAAAAAAACATCTTTTAAACTTGCCACATAAAAAAGTGTTGATATATTATTTTCATAATACCTGAAAAGTGTGGGTACAGATTGTCACTGGACTGGAAGGAGGAACTCCTGGCTGCAGCAAGCAAGATAAAAAAAAAAAGAAACATTACAATGTAAATCCAGCATGTACTAAAGATTATACATAAATAAACAGTGACTACACAATACATGTATGGAATGATAAGAAATACCTTCTGGTGCAAATCCGCTCTGCAAGCTACAAGAGAAATGTTAAATATATACGTTTATATATTTTTTTTTATTATTCCAATTAACTCTGAAAGAAAAGCTGAAGCAGAGACTTACGAAGACCTGTGGCTCATTGATTTGGCACAGCTGTTTCGAACTGAATGAGTCGAACTCCACATCTCCTGAAAAACAAAAGACCAAAAACCATCGTTCAGGTGTTGTATTTCCAACAGCGACTCGATATAAACTTAGAGAGGATTTACCTGATGGGAAATCACCTGCTTCTGCATCAAATCAGTGGGCTCAAAATCTGAAACAATATTTATACCAAACTATATATTTTTTAAAAAGTATTAAAAATAAAGAGCAAAAATACAAATCATATTTATATATTAAACCAAATCGAAAACCTTTATTCTATTCACTAACTAGGTCACTTCTTCAGGCAACTGGTTCCACTGGTTTTTTATTTAAATGTATCATAATAAACTTTCCAGAAGCCTGTTCACAATAATCCATTACTTTGAGCTGGTTGTGTCGGTGAATGTAGACCCTTACAGAGCTGACTAAGGCTGGTTGAAGCTGACCAACACGTGGGCTCTCCAGCAAACCTCCGCCGTTTTCTCCACAAGGCATCGGACAAGTGGGACTCCAGCGTCTCCTGTTGTCAAGAAACAGGGAGCAGAAAATGAGATTTATGATTAATGCTTGTTAGGCATGAAAAGAGGTAAATATTAACACAGTGATTACTGGATCTGGAATGCTCTCCTTTATCTTCACTGTCTTCCTGTTGTGGATTTTGACTCTGCTGTCCAAGTCTTGAGCGAAATCTGAGGATTTTTCCCATTCTGCAGAAACAAATATATAACCTGGAAAATTTGGATGCATGACAGCATAATCACCAAGGATGTTAAAGTGGTACAAGGAGTTGGACCTTGGCTCTTGCTGCACCATAAATACACAGCATTCCTCAGGCCTCTTCTGTCACAAATGCCATCCTTGTCAGTCGTTTCGTCAAGAGACGGGAAAGATCCCTTCGTTGGGCTGAGAGGTCCACCAGAAAAAGCGATCTTCTCCATGCTGGATGAAAGAGACCGGCAGTATCCATATGTACGCTCTCTGGGCACACATGCCCACCTTGTGGGCAATGGGGGTTTTCTCCAATGGCTGGAATGCTTGGACGGAAAACTTGGTTGACTTTCATCCTGAGAAAAAATGGAAGAAACATTGTCAATGTCAGTCAGACACAGTTAAACAATTACTACAGGCCACAAATATCTCCAGGTTGGGTACATCTTCTTCCTCTTCCTCCTTCTCTTCCCTTTCAGCATCCTCTTCCCCTTCTTCAACTGAAGCTTCCTCCGGACTGGGATACAAATGTGGGTCATACGTCCAAGCTTTGCTCTGTGCCGTCCCAAGCGGTTTGGGTGAAACTGGAGACCCACAACGGGGCGACTCAGGGGTTTCGGAGGGCGTCTTAGTCCTTCCACCGCCGAGGTTAAACTGAGAGGAGGAAACATGTGACCCACGTCCAGGGCCTCTGAACCAATTCTCACTGGGATCCTCAACAGCCACAGACTTGGAGTCCTGAGGAAAATGTGTTTGTTTAAGTTAGACTTTACATTTCATTTAGAATGGGAGTATTTTACTGTTTCAGAAATTTATCATTAAGGCCCAGGGTCTGCAACCTTTGTATTCAAAGAATCCATTTTGCCTCCAGTTCAGCTAAATAAAACTTGTTTAAGACGGCAAATATTTTTTTTGGGAAAAAAACTGCTTATAATTTCTGTTAAAGTTCTACAATAAAAAATTTGTTCTCGCATTCAAATACTTTTCTATTTTTAGGTTTTAAAACAAAGAATTATGAAAAATATTTGCAATAAGGTGGCTGGATACATTTTATGTTGATCTTTGTGGAAAATGCAATGAAAAATCACTTATTTCCTCTAAAGTTGATATAATTACACTTATTGGGAGTGCTTGAAATCCAAAGTTAAAATTTTTCTTTGAACACACAATTATGGCCTGTGAAACTGATTTTGTTTCTGAAAAAGCCCAGTTTACAAACTAATGACAAAAAGAAAGACCTAAAAATGTTACCGGGTGTTCTGGAGTCTTTCTTTTGTGGACATTTAGTGCAATTATTCTATCAAGAATGTTTAAAGATGTCAAAATCTTTATTTAGCTATTAAGAGCCATTGTGGAAGGTGAAAAGAGTTGCAGGTTGCAGACCCCTCCTTTAGACAAACTAATTTTATCCGAGCTCGTGATGTAGCCAACCACCTCTTTAGCCGTTTCCTCTCCTGCCTCAGGCAGTCCCTTTTTTCCTGCTCTGGTTTCTCTCACTCCAACGTGGCGCTCCTGCGACGCTCGTCGACTTCCCTCAGCAGCAGAACCCTTTAGCAAAGAGGGCGGAGTGCTTTTGCAGGCTTTCATCTCCAGGCGACGCACATTAGAAACATCACAGTCCTCTGCTCCCCTGTGAGAGAGGGTCCAGCTGTGAGGGAGGACGTGATGGGATGCCGGTAAAACCTGGCGACACTGAGCCAGGCGGGCCTCTTCCTGTTGACGGCTGTCGGAGGCGGAGAGCAGAGTGAGGGTGTCCACAGCCAGCACAGAGAGGTCCTGAAGCTGACCGAGCTGACCGTCCAGCTCCGACAGGCTGTCCTGAATGAAGTTGACCTTCTCTGAGACCTCCCCCACCATCCCACACATCTCATCAGCTCTAGTAGCACAACAACAAAGACAAATGTTGATATTTAGTGACAAGGTAATAAGGTTTTTGGGATGACCTTTTAAAATCAAATACCAACTTGGGACTTGTTTTTTTCCATAGAATTTCTGCAGTTTTCACAAACTCAAATGTAAGACTTTTTAAGACTATTATGAATGGAGTTTCAACCTATATATACAGAGAAATATACAAACTTTGTTCAGTCGAGTGGCAATAAATTTGGACTTATTCAAGATACAGGCAAAAGAGCGAGCAAGCTAGCAAGGTTATACTAACTGCTTGTTAGAGGTAGCCTGAAACGCCTCAAGTCACACAACACAACGAAAATGTCTGAATGCAATTCAGGAAAAAAATTCAGAAAAAAAATAATGCATACATTCGAACTTATTATTTTAAATGAATTTAAGACATTTTAAGGATCTGGGGATGCCCAGTTTCACACGAGGAGGCAGCTTAAAATCCAACAAACCTCTCAGCTGTGGCTCTGATTCTGTTTATGGGAGTGCTGTGGAGATCTTCGTTCTTCTCATGAAGGTAGAGTTCAACACATTTCTCCTCAAACTCATACAGCCTCTTTCTGTCCTCAAGGCCCAGATAGAGTTCTGATAAAAGTAAATAAAAAACAGGAGACAGACCTTCTATGGTGCCAAGATGTATTTAAAAAATAACTGCAAACTTATCCTCTGCGCTGTGTTGGTACTCACTGAGCCCAGAGCGCCTCTCTTCTTGCTCAGCATCTCCACTAAATCTCCTGTAGATGCTTCTGACAGCAAGAGCAACGTGACTGAGCAGAATGAGCGGCGGGGGCAGCCACGGCCTCTCCTGATAGGTCCTTATGTAGCGATAGCGGTTGTACTTCCACAGTTTGTTGGATATTGAAGCCAAATCAAAATAGACGTTGCTGTTAGGGACAACATCATTTTACATACTGCTTTTTTCAAACCAATATATATATATATACATACATTTATGTATTTTTGCCAGAACAACAGGGGGCTCACTTGAAAAATGCAATGAGGATGTTGACCATGATGATGTACTGGAAGAACATGTAGACAGCCTGGAGAAGCGGTGACAGAAAAGATGCAGGAGGACAGGAATCATCACCACACGCTGTCAACACACAAACAACACATCGATGTTACACTGGTGGGAATCAGCATGGCGACTGAAAATACACAAAAACGTGAGGGAAACTTTGCATTTACTCCTGGAATCACACATATACATGAGATCTAAACAACAAATTTTTAAAATTGAACTCTGTGTCAGAAAATGAAACTTAAATTCTATTGTTTCTTTAGGAATAAACAAGGTAGATAATAAGCATTAGCTGCAAAAAATGTACTAATTAACTAATGCTCTCCAAGTGAAGTAATGATTATCAAGCAAAGTAAAGGAGGAATGATGACATGAGGCTGACGTGCATCATCAAATCTACAACAAAAGTACTGAGAAGGAACAAAACTCATATTTTAACCCATCTGAATGAACAAATGCCACCTTGATTTTCCAAGTAGTCAATTTAAAATTATTTTACTCATTTTCCAAAATTAGGTGTACTTTTTCTTTTTAAAATAAGTGCTAAATTGTCTAATGATCCACCTACGTTCAAGTTCTCCAGCATACACTTCCCCAAAGATCATAAAGTATGGCTGGAAGACAATATCTCGAGCTAGACTCCATGATGGATCGTGATCTGGGTACAAAATGGCCTGTCTGGACACGCCGAAGCTCAGCAGCACAATGGCCATCATCACCACAATGAAGAACATGTTGCTGGTCTGGAAACACAAAGGGGAAAGAAAAAGAAAGGGGTCACAAATACTACGGTTTTATCCTTCAGTAGGCAGAAGTGGTCTCTACTCACCATCTTAGTGATCATGGTGAGGTAAGGACCAGCATGCTGATTGACAGCCAGGAGATCCAAAACTCTGATAAACCAGAAGATGATGTCCAGACAGTAAGCAACGTGTCCTGCAGTCCGGTAGGGGTTGGCATGGCAACGCATCGAAAGCCCGACCAGGAACAGGAGGATGGCAACGAAGTCGGATTTGTTCCAGTACTCCGAGAACCAAACCTTCAGCTTCTGCCTCAGCTTTCTAGGTTCAGACATCAAAACCTAAAAAAACAAGAGTCTTTAGTACCATGACATTTAGGCCTGTCACGATAAACGATAAGTCAATTAATCGCACGATAAGTTAAAACTATCGACCTCATTTTAATTATCGGCTATATCGTGTCATCTCTTACTGTTGATGACACTGAATGAAAAAAGGCTCAACTCCGGTGCTCTCCACTGACCTTCCCCTTCATTATTTCCTTAGTGTAATGCCCAGCGCGCGCTGCACCATCTGATGTCGCGGATTGTCGGCCCATTATCAAAACCTGAGACACATTAGCCGACAGAATTCTCTCTGTTCGATCGAACCGTGTTGTGTCCATCAATGGACACAAAATAATAAGTCCAGTTTACTAACTTTGAAACCAGGCATTAATCAATTTCTTACTACAATCTACCTGCAATGCATGTGGTGAGTGTCAGTCCTGACTGAATGAAAATCATTAGAACCTATTTATGTCACGTTAACAAAGAACAACTGAAAAGTTACCGGGTTTTCTGGTAGTAATTTCGCTCCAACTCCTCCCCTAGTTATTTATATTTTCTTTGCACGAACTGTTGAAAAAACATTCATGTCGTTTCCGATGTCTGCTGGACTTTGGTTTGCACCGTGTCAGCTGTTCGGGATTCCCTCCGTGTTTCCCATAAGGAAGCACGAGGAGAATCCGCGCTTTCTGATTGGCTACCGGTCACATTCAACAGGCTGCGTTAAACTCCCAGTCTGGGCAAATCTTTGATTTAGATCGGAGCGGCCACGACGATCTACCGTAACACACAAGGGACAATCTCAGAACGATTGCCTGATGGGACAATCTTAGAAGGAGTAACGTTCTAAGATTGTCCCATCAGGCAGTCGGATGTCTTCTCTATTAAAATCTAATGATTACTGAAGAGCATTATACTATACAGACTTCATAATCTGCACTCTTTTTGTTGAATGCAGTGTTTTTTTCCACTTTGGCTTCATGTTGTTTAGTTTTTATTCAAGTACATTTATTGTGAATGGAGACTGAGAATCTATTTTATTTTTGTTTTTGGTTGTTTTATTTATGTTGTGTATCAGTTCCAGTGTTAAGTGTTCTTTTGAAAGTAAAGTGTATCTATCTTTGGCAGGAAATCGCATGTATTATTACGTAATTTCCATTAAATCAATCAAACAAACAATATTATCGTTTATTGCAATAATTTTTTAGACAATTTATCGCCCAGCAAAATCTTATTGTGACAGGCCTAATGACATTAACTTTTATTGCACTGTATCTATAAGTCCATAGATACTTTCACAAAAATAACTGAAAACTACAAATGAGGAAGGATGCAGGATGATTTACCTCTCTGGTTTTCTCAACAGCAGTGGAAACGATGTAAACAATAACCAACCACTCCTGGACACTTGGCTGGTCCTCCATCTTGACCAGGACGACGTAGGAGAAGAGCATCAGAAAACCCAAGTAGGACATCTAACATGAGACAAAACACATTCAATTAGATTCCTTCATTGACTGGATCAAAAACATCAACTGAGTAAATAAATAAATAAATAAGATGCACATAACCTACTGTGTGAAACCAGAACTTAACAACAGGAGCAGTGTAAAAATCATAGAGTTTTGTGATCCATGACAGAAACTGCGTGAACACAGTTGACAGGGTGGATTTATTGTGGAAGGGGAGGCCTCTCTCTGGATCCTGTCTGTCCTGTGACAAAAGACGAGAAAAAGGAGGGCAAATGGTGAGAAGTCTGAGAGAAAACCTGATAGTTTAGTTTAGAAAATTTTGCATTGACATCCTACCATCTGAACGGATCCCTCAGGGACTGGCAGCGATTTCACAGACTCGAGCCCAAACAGCATTGCCTCATGGCTCTGTGGTACGTGGCACATTTCAGCCTTGCTTTTAAACTCCAGAAGCAAGATGGCAGGCGGCAGGAGAAGGCTCAAAATGATCTACAACAAAATGTGCAACTATCAGGGAACATTGGAGGGCTGAAACAAATAATTGATCAATTACTGAAAATAATCATCAACTAATTTAGCACAGATTAATCATTAAGTGAAATATAGATCAAAAAAAACAAATTGCTGAAATTGGACCGTAATTATGCTAAAACTTTACAAAATACATACATTTTGCATTTATGATAAAAATCCTTTTTTGTCTGTAAGCCATTCTATCCAATTTGAGCTGCTGATGCAGATTATCAAGTGTTCACTAAACAACTGCTGTGATTTTTAAAAAAATCATTTTCTTATTTGCATTATTTAATGTATTTATAATATTGTGCAAAAGAGGCTTAAGTGAGTAAATGGAGAAACCTGTTGAATGTGCCCCTTTTTTATCCAATTAATCAGTTAATTGTCAAAATAACTGATAGATTAATAGATTACTAAAGTAAAACACAACTACCTGACTCAGAATAATATTTTCCAACAATTATGAGATTCCTTTAAATACCAAAGACAGGGGGTTAAAATAGCCATTGTGCTTACCTTCATAAAGGAGTTTTTTCTCATGTTGAGCGGGCCGGTCCAGAGATCCGTGAGCAGAGTCTGGGTGCAGGAGTGCGACACAAATGGTCTATGACACGAGGAGACAGCCAGCTGCAGACATGTGAAGTGACTCCATGCCTCCATCTCTGAGGTTAACAGTTTCATGGCCATTTGCTCGTTCTGCTGAAATGCACAATCTAACACATCCACAGCCAGCTGCCCAAACTCACTGGTACACACAGAGAGAGGATAGACATGCAGGTTTTCTGTTGAATAAAACGTATACTTTACGTCTGATTTAGAAAAACTACAACTGAACCTGAGCATCAAAACACTAGAATTAAATTTCCAATAAATGTATAGCTTTGAAGGAAGGAGTAGCCATTTTAAATGCGGAAGTAGGAAGTAGTTTCTTTTCACTTCGCTCTTTACACTCACAGTGAATATGACTGGAATCGCTCAGCAACGTTGTCGTCCATGTTGCTCTGTCGTACCTCAAAGGCCATCGAGCGATAAAGCTTACAGCCCACGATGGCTCTCGCCAATGCTTCCTCCCCGTGCTGCCACAAGAACAGCGCCATCTGCTGGCGCTGCTGGAGAACAGCCCACACGAACAGGTCGTTGGAGTTGAAAGGATATGGCAGTAGGCCATGACTTAATACCACCTGATGGCTGCTCCCCGTCGACTCAGTTTGATCCTGGAAAAACAAAATGGACGGATGACAGAAGCAATGGAGGACAAAAGAGAAAGAGGTCAAGGGATTCCACCAAGAATGTGTCCCACAGAACCTTTAAGACTAATCAGTCGTCTAAACTGAAGCTGAATTTCTTATAAAACAAAGCACGTAATGAGATGCCAAAAGAGAGAGTAGATTCACCAACTTTGATTTTGAAGGGTTGGGCAGTTCTGAAGAAGTGAAGATCTTGGAGACTTCTGCTTTTCTTTAAGCTCATTCCTCGTCTTTGGTTAGTAAAGGAACCAGAGCTGTAACGTCTACTGTCCTACAAGCACAAAGGACATGTTTTTAACATCTCATGAGGGTCTAAGTATATTTCTTACAAGCGGGACATAACCTAAGTTTTAATGCTCACCTTGCACTGAATGCGGCTATAAGCAGCTCTGAAGTTTTTCCGAGTGTAGGTGCTTCGATAGGCGCCTCCAATGAGGTATTCTATCACCAGGCCCATGTCAATGAGAGACAGACGGTAACCTGTAGGGAGAGAGGTCTACCAACACAAAATGAACAGTGAATATAACTACAGAGGCCTCTCTGCAGGTACAATAAAATTGAAATAATTTATTTCAGTAATTTAACACAAAACGTGTACATTTTGAGCATTTTCAGCTTTTTCGTTAACATTTGATGATCGTGGCTTGCCACCAAATATAACCAAAAGCTTCTTTGAAAATTTAATTATTATATCAGGTCAAATAAAAAAGGATTTTTAAAACAAATATGTCAGCTGAGAAATACCAAAATGTCTTATTAATGTCCTACAAGCTCTTAAATGGGCTTTGTTTGGCGATGTCTTTGAACCCCTATTGCTTGTTCACACTTTTCCACAAAACAGACTGCTGCTTGTTCGCAGCAGTCTGTGAACAAGCAGCTTCGGTTTTCATGTCGTCCTGGTGGACAACTGCCAAGTCAGCAGTTTTCCCCATGCTTTTGTGGGCCGTAACGTACATGTCTGTATGAATTAATTTTTCTGTTTATAAATTTAATAAACTTCTAAGATATTAAATTTGGGGATTTTATTAGCTGTGAGACATAATATTTTAAATAAACAGTAATAAATGTTGAAAACATTTCACCTTATGCACATATAAATCTATCTTTACAACAGAACAGTAGACGTCTATGTTTGTCACTCACTTGTTTTGCATCTTCGACCAGGTGCTGCAAGAAGCGCTGAGGCTGACCCTGCAGCTGGAAAAAGACATTTTGTTACACTTAAGAAAGAGAGAAGAAAAATAAAAAAACAAGAGATCCCATCCTGAAAAAAAACTAAACAAAAATACTGGAAGACAGCAGCAGCTCTCCGGATATTAATGTTTCAGAAATGGACCAAGGGCTGTGAATAATTGACAGGCTATAAAACACATGAGATAAAGAGAGTGTGGAGCAAAAAACAAGTGTAAGTTGTCCACAGACAGCTTTTTCATGTGAGCATCAAAGTCAACAACTGGGAAAATACCCTGGATACGGCTGACCATGCATCACTGCGCAAACACTTAGACTGTTCTGATTTCAATCAAAGCTGATATTTTCAAATCTGTGTTTTAGTCAAAGTAAAGAGATTGAATTTGTTCTGTTTGACAAACAAGCAAAGGGGCTCTGGGAAAACTAAGGGGAAAAAAAACAGCAAGACAAACAGTGGAACTGATGTTGCTTTCAAATAAAAATATATTCTGACAATAGGTTTTAAAACAGGAAGTAGGATGGTCCACGTAATCAAATGTTATATTTTCACCTCAAATCTGTTTTCAAATATCAAAAACAATGTAATCAAACAAAACATGATGATTATTAAAATAATTTTAGCACATTCTGCTTTGCAAATACAGCCTTAATTAAGTAAAGCACAATAAATTGATGATTTTGGTATTGACCAAAATAAGTATGTTTTTTTTTTCTTTTCTATAATCAAGTTGCCTTATTAGGAAGACAAAACTATAAAAACAAAGGGAGCATCATTAAGATTAAAAAGGAACAGATTTAGTATAATTACTGAGTTATAGAGCTCCTCCAGGCGATCCACAGTGAGGAAGCGGCTCATTGTCATGCCGTTGTCAATCAGGAGTTTCACAAAACTCACACGGTCCATCACCAGAGAATCCAGCATTGCTTGTTCCAAGGAACCCACCTAAACAAAGCATATGATATGATTATAATTGAACAAATCAACAACTAAACCTGATTGAGGTAAAATTAATGGTATAAACTCCTGTCCAGAGCTGGTCTCACCTGCCAGTGCTGACCGTACACCAGGATGTCTTTCTGTGCGATATCAGCCCGGTCCCAAGCCAGAGCCATGCTCAGCTGCTCTGATGGACTGGCTTTGGTTCCTGTTTTCCATTCAACAAAAATGTCAAAATCTAGCCGAATGCATATTTATTTCAGCAACAGATTTTTTCCATTTTCTAGGAACAAAAAAGCCTCATTCCAACATAGATTAACATTTAAAGCTACAGGATGTAACTTTTATAAAAAAAATATGTTTTTTACATATTTTGTTAAAACAAGTAATCAGAGCCAGAAGGAGGATCATCCTCGTGTATGCGCTACTCACACTCTCCCCCTTACTCTACTGTTATACAGTAGAGTCTGTCGTAAATGCTCGAGTTCTTTCTCTGCCATTAGAACATTTAGCAACATGTGCACAAGATTGATTGACAGAGAAGAGATACTCCTCCTTACTCTGATTGGTTGTTTCTGGCTAGGAGCTATGCATTTATTCAGATGGAAATGGTAGCACTGTGAGGAAGTGGAGAAGCTTAAGTTTTTCACAGATTATCTCATGTGATACTGTAACAACATAGTAACAGTTTTAACAAATATGTAAAAAACTGATTTCTGTATAAAAGTTACACAATGTAGCTCTAAGTGAGTCAGGAACTTGAAACGTACAAAGTTGCAATCTGTTCTTGTTGCTAAAAACGTGTCGACTTATTTGCAGAAGCAGGTCTGTGATAGTAATCAGAAAAAAAAACATGTACCCTTAAGAACAGCAGTCAAAATGGCTGCATCAGTTGCCATCTGCTCGTCAGCCTCAGAGTCAAAGATGGTGATCTGTTGGTCAAAGAGGCGATGATGACGCTGCTTGTTCTTAAACCGCATCAAGCCTATTTCAGCAAGAGCTTTTACTCACTGATCCCCTGTGATCCATGCACTGCTGGAGTAGCGTGTAAAGGTGAGCAGCTTCGGTCCTCTCAACTCCGAACACATCTCCAATCCTACGCAGGAAGTCCTCCTCAATATCAGCATCCAGCTGCCTAAAAGAAATGAGAGTCAAATTACTTGCAGAAGACAAACATAGCCAACAGAGCATACCTGTTGAGTAAAAAAAAGCACATAAGGTCTTCAAAATATTTAAAAGTAAAATTTATGAAAAGCCTCTGGGCTGCATTTTCAGAAGTCACCTAATTAGCCAATAGAATCCATTTATTTAATCTGAGCATAAAATCAGGTGTTCTGGGACACTGCTTCAGAGAACAGTGGAAAACAAACAACATTATAAAAAAATCAAAGATCACAGAGCACTGTACAGAGAAGAAATAAATTTTTTTGAAAAATCAAAGCCGTTTCATGGTAACTCTGGAGGCGCTGCACATATCCAGACCTCAGGTGGGAGAATCTACTCACAGAAGATTATTTGTTGTGCACTACATAAATCAGAACATTATTAAGAGAAAGCTATGAGATGTCTTGTTTATAATTTCTAACACATCATATAGACACAGCAAATGTGAAAGAAGGTGATTGTTAGCTTACAAAGAAATCAAACTTTTTCTTGAGAAAGAGTTGATGAAAGATGGATGAAGCTAAATGCAGAGCAATTCTAAACAGAAAGTTGTTTTATAGAAAAAGACTTGCAACTTGAGTGGAAATTCATCCTCAACCAGACTGACAACAATCCTAGACATTAAGCCAGATATACAGAGTTTCAAAAGAGTTTGTAAGTCTTAACATTCTTTGCAACAAAATTAACATGGCCTGAAACCATTATCAGCTGGTAAAAGTTTGATCAATCTACCTAATAACTGGTTTAACTTCATACAAGCTAGTTCAGCTATATGGCTTCCTACTTAAAATAAACATTACCTACATACCTTTCATTAGCAGTCTGCTTGTGTAAGAAGGCAAAGAGGTCTGCAGCCTTGCCCGATCCCTCAAACACAAACACCGGCACAGGGGGCGCATTGCTAACGTAATCCAGAACTGTTGATACAATGGCGGCGCTCCCTTCCACCACCACACACAGCACAGGCACTCCCTGGTTCAGTCCTGTGAGAAGGGACATTAAACAGTCATGATAAAAACCAAGTCAAACCACTGAACTTCTAAAGGATGAGCGAAGATGCATACAACCTGAAATTAACAAAATCAACACTAATAAAAATGTGCTGATATATATTTTGCCAGAAAGACGTGTCCCATCGTACATATTCAACAAGCAGTGACATTAACTTACGAGGATGAATCTTCAGTAGATGGATTTGTTTCTCCAGTTTTCTCCTGAGGCCTTGGTGACAACCAGGTTTCCCCAGCGTCCCATCATCCACCAACAGAAAGTGGGAGTGGAAACCATTAAGGCAGGTCCTCTTGCTTAAAGGGTTTCCCAGTGGCTGGTAGGGTCTGAATACCTGAGCAGGTGTTGAGTTAACATCCCACAAAATAGACAACCATCTTGCTGGTTGTCATATATGTTCATTGTTACGTTAGAAGGAATGAAACATAGATTTAGTACTAACATCTCTGCCGATGAGGTCCAGGTTGTTGTCGATCATTCCCCACGGTGTGATGCCAATCGTGTTTCTCTTCCTCAAGTCGTGGCCTCCAAATAACTTCACTGCCTCACCCACATATTTGGACACACCTGGAATGTGTACAAACAGTAGCAAATGCAGTGCCATGCAAAAATACTATTTTTTCTTTAAACTTTTCTAAATGAAAGTAATGCATGATTTTCAGAGCTTTTAGAAGATTAATTTCTGAAAAGTGTGCTGAGCCTTTTTTCCGATTAATAAAATAACAAAACAAAAAAATAATCATATCTGCACAATAAGCCTTTTTAATAAGTAAATAGGAATAAATATTGGGTCTACGAACGTGTACATATTTCTTGTTACCGTCAATTTATTTCCTCGTTAACGTTCAATGTTTCAGGCTCAAGGTGTACAAAGCTAGTAGAGACAATCCCATAAATGCATCATCTAAATACTGGAAGTTATAGTTGCAAAGAAAAGAGCTTCTAAAAGGATTGATTTGGGGACTGACTGATAAAACAATAAAACACATTGAAGTATATGGTTATAAAATAATAAAATGTGAAAAAGTTACAGGGTTATAATTGCTTGTGCAAGGTCCTACAGAAGTTGATACCATTGTTTTAGAGAAAATCGATTCCTGTACTGACCTGTATTAATCCCATCAGTGAAAATCCACGCTCCTGTGCTTATGGCAGCCGTGATGAGCCCCTTACTGAAGGCCTGCTTCACCTTTGGGGGCAGAATGAAATTTTCTGACCCTCCGTGGACTGTCAGCAGTAGTTTCGGTCTCTCCATCTGCCATTCCCTCAGCATCAGCTGGAGCAGCACCTCTGGCTTGGAGTCCACGGCCACACGGACATACTGGAAGAACATGGCACTGCTCAAAACCTTGCTGCGTTTTCCAACTGCTGCTCACAAGATTGTTTTGTCACTGCAGCAGATAGCATCTTTGCCTCCACAAAACACCTTAAATCTGCTTCCGTCATAGCAAACCAAAGTTTACACAACCAGCAACATCTAGACATCAGTCTAGAGAAAGCATCTACTTTTATAGTTAAAGTTACTTTTTGTAAAAGGGAGATTAATCCTAATTTTTTAACATTGTAGTGTAAATTTAGTAAATGCTGGCAAAGAAAACCACAGTTAACGGATTTACAAACCTTGGCGCGACAGACCCGTGTGGCAGTGTCTTGAAAATCTATGATCCCATAGGCGTTGGTAGAAGTGGCCTTTGTGTGAGCCTCCATGGACCACTCCTCCACGCCCTGATCTGGACTGGGAAAGAGGGAAATCGGAGGAAAAGACTCCTGCCAAGAGTGCTCCCCCATCAAGCGGCCACAGCAGCATCTAAGCAATGAAAACAAGTTATCGAATATGTCAGAGCACTTCATTGTTAGATCTGACAGAGTCTGTGTGAGAAACAACTCTTCTACATTACAAAATCTCAGCTGACCAGCAGTTTTCCTTATAAACAGATCCACCGTCATAAAACTTAAGACATTGCAGTTTCATGATTCACTTCTTTAAAAAAAAAAACTCAAAATTAGTATAGGAGGAATTGATTTTACCAGCTCCCAAATACATGTATAGCAAGAATGTCTCCGAGTTGCCAACAGTGGGGTGACTGTTGTTAACTGCAAACATGAAGGCAGCGTGAGGACAGGGGTTGACTTGTGCACCTTTGCTGAGGTAGAGAAGACCAGTGGATAAAATCGGCTTCACTCCTACTTCTGTGCACTCCTACTCTTAGGAGTGAAGTGATGAATTATGGAGCTAATTGTCACCAAAATGCTCAAATCTCACAAATACATGTAATTATCTGCAATGGTCGGGCGACTGGACTGTCCGGGATGTACTGGTGCCTGTAGAGAGGCACCAATCTTCCAGGCGACCTCACAAGAATAAACATGTTGGACATTAAATCATTTAAATATTTCCCCAGCAGATTTTTATATTGCTCTATTTCTATTATGGTTCTGCTCCTCATACATCACACTGAGGATCTGGCCTTTGGCTAGACCACTGAAACAAACAAGATTTGTTTTTTTCACCGATTTGGTCGTTAATACCCGATTTTCTCAGGTTTTATTTGAGGGAGCTCAAAGAAAAGCTCCCTGCCAGCAGTAGGTCACTTATGTTATGAGAGTTAACTAATACCTAACTAACACTAATATTTCATCATCGTCACTAATACAGTCACGATGATGAAATATGACAGATAGAGCGTATCCTTTTAATGCTAGTTAATAGTTTCATTGGAACCTAATAGTGTTCCTACACAAGAAAGAACAGTGCATATGAAAGTCACAATATGTGATGATTTTGGGAATTCATATCGACTGTAAGGCTTTCTTAAAATGTTATTATTATATAGGCTGCTGCTCAAAATTTTCCTTTTCTTTTAGCAATTTTGGTACAGTTATGAACTGAACAAGTGCTGCAAAGAATAAAATCAAACCTTATTTTCTAAGCGATGTCTCCAGAAATCTTCATTATTTTACACATTATTTTATACATTTCTGTCCACAACAAATTTTTTATTTGTCTGTGCCTTCTATGTATCTTTTTATGTAAAAAAAAAAAAGGGAAAAAAGTGCCAGACAGACGAATACTGAAGCATAATTGTGTAACAATATGTTGCTAACGCAACTCAAAGTAAATTGTTTGCATGCATTTTAAAACCCCCAGCTGACTAAGCCAGACTGCAACAAGTGCTCCCCCTTTCCTGTCTCCCACCCTTCCTCTTCACCTCCCCTTGTCCTTGAGTCTACATATCCCTGTTTCATTGTGACTATTATGTTGCCAAACACTTTTTTTTATAGACACATGCCTTCTCTCGTGTTTTCACATCACCTGAACAGTTGATAACTCACTGACTAACTGCAGTTTGGGGCATTTTGAAAATAGTGCGTCAGTGAAATGGAAAACAATGTGGGAGCAGTACAAAGACAGCAAACACAGGAACAGTACAAATAAACAGAAGGCAGTGAAATCTACACAACAATCAAACAAGAATGCCAATGCCATATGGGCAGCCAGGTGGTAATGCACAAGAAAATGTTAACTGAAAATTTGCAAATAATACCTGATCAGGCTTTGGCACACTTGGCATATTGGAATGCATCTGAAAGAAACAGGAAAAAACACATTACAAAATAATCAACATGGTTCCTGGAAAAAAGAAAAGGCTGCCAGGTGGTTCTGTTCTCAGAAAGATGTTTATTTCCACCCACCAAAGTTAATATTATCCTACATACATTCTTCTAGGAATCATAAAAACCATCCATGCAGCCAGTTTATAGTTTACCTGTGTTGGTCCCAAGAGGAAGGGATGAACTTTACACACTCCCTTCTGAAGAAGCTCTCCTCAATCCAAGATTTCCCCGTCTGAAATAGAAAAACATACAATTGAGATAATAGAAACGGCATAAAAGATCAAGTAGATTGTCACAGTACTCTCTTTCATTCATTTATTCTGAGGAAAAATAAACATCTTCCTTTAGGGAACAACCTTTTCAGTGAAGTTCATTGTAGTCAAAGCACTCTCTACAGCTGAACTCAAGCTTCAGTCCTTGACCATCAGACTCCTCTCCCACCAAGAGTGAAACACCACAGAAATGTGAGCAACAACATCCTTTCTCTACTCAGTTTCTCCGACAGATTCAACAATAGTCACAAGAAGCAGGGCTGTGTTTGTAGGAAACATACAAATATCCCCTTCCTGAGATTAGGCCTCATGGCAGCAGAGCTGGTTTACTCCCACCAAAAATAGAGTCTGACTCTGTGAACACTTAGCAAGGCTCTGAAGCGTAGCCGGGTTTCAGAGAAAAGAGATTTTCCAATTGATAAAAAAAAAAACCTTGGTACAAGGGCTGCAGCCTCACAGAACACCACAAGAGAGCGAAAAACGAATCCACTGACATACTAAGTTAAGCAAGGGGTTGTATCAATTTTAAGTTATGCTCATTTGTGACAACACAAAAACACTATATTGCTATGTAATTTAGAGAGACTGTCCAGCAAAAGCAAAAAAATAAAAACAAATTTATCTATGCCAAACATTGCATGAACTACAGCAGTTTATCACTTCCTGTAATGTTATGAGTAAACTTGTTATTTGGTATCCAAAATAGTTTCTAGTTTAAAGGTCTGGAAAATAATGGCTTTTAGTTCAGTGGAAAGAATATAGCTGCTTATCTGTTACATTTACTCTGTTGGATGGTTTGTATTAAGTCAGCGTATGTTGATAAAGAGTCATTTTAGTCCCAAAAGAAGCAGAAATAGAACCCAAATCTATATATAATATTAGGAACATTACTGCTGCTATTACTGTTTAATGATTTTTTTTTCTTTATTAACGCATTTTAACAATATTTGTAAGCAATTGATTGTCATCACATATGCAGTTGAATCCAAAAGCATTTTTTGGATTTAACAGATTTGGGTTTAATGTTTATTCTCACAGCAGACATTTTTAATATCATGGAGTAATAAATCTAACAGCGACTCTGTGAAGAAAGTTATACATTAGAATGAAGGTGAAGAGTATAAACAATCTTGTTTTTTACCCTAATTTAATATATTTTAAAATATTCCAACCACAAATAGAAAGTTTTTACTTGTGGGTTAATTAGTCAGGCTTATAAGTCTAGAAATATTTGTTCATTTATTTTTTCTGTTTCTTTTAAATATGCACACATCTATAACAATTTGCAGTTAAAAAAAAAAAGCTACACATTACTTTGAAATCGAGGATGCTATTTTTAATAATGCCACAAGCTATAAGTGTGGCTGTTTGTGCTTTTGCATTTCTAACATTGCCCAAGACATCACAACGAGCCTCACCTGTAGGTGAAGAAAATGTGTGGAGCCTTCACTGAGAGGGGATGTGCAGCAACAATATGCTGCAAAGTGCAGCAGCATGTTGCACAGGGACAACATGGTGCATGTTGTTGTCCCGGGGAGGTGTCTTATTATCACTATATTTTCTGTATTTGCAGCTTTGAAACCAAAAAGTTTATAAAGCCGAAGTTGCAACTTGATGACGGCGTTAAGAAATGACCTTAGTATGTTTACAAAATATAAACAAAACCTCCCCGTCTGGATTTTTGTCAAATACGTATTTTTTTTTTTTTTTACACTCAATGCATGCAGATTTATTGTCTCTTATACTTTCAACAAATTGTACAAAACGACAATAAAAGTGTCCTGGATGGTAGAAGAGTTTAGCCGTCCGGCGTTGTGCACATGCGCAATATTACGCGTCTGTACAGGTTAATTGAAAAACTTTACCCTAAAACTTACCTCCGCTATTTCAGGTATAAACATGTTACAAGAAACGTTTACGGAGAAAATGAAACGCCAAGTCCAGCAGACGGGTTCTGGCTCCTCGGAGCTCACTAAAAATTGCACGTCGCGTCTCGTTTCACCAGGTTTTCTCCGGCAAGTTCAACTAAATGAACTTGTCGGCTAATAGCTGCTGTCGTTAGCTCGGAGCTAAGCACGGCTAATATAGTAAATGAACTGTAAGGAACCGGTTCCGCGGTCAGAACACCAGCTGCAGACAACCGAGTCTCTTCGGGTGGTTTACATGATTTGTCTTCCTCTTGCATAACTTACCATGGCTGTGCTCTGCGGGTAAAACATAACATGAAAATGTTTAAAGTCTTAACTTCTTTCAAATCCCACCTCTTCATCATTACTCTATCGTTTAGGCTTTTATCAGCCGCTGGTCCAAAGGGCAGCGGGCTTTTCCAAGAAGCCTGGAGGAACTCATGACCTCCTCCTCCTCCTTCCAACACAGCCAGGACTGTTCGACCTCCGGAGCAGAGCCGCGGTCCTCCCTTCACACCGCAAACACGCCTCAGTCACCGCAGCTGCAGCAGCTGCTGCAGGGGCAAACAGGGACTGGCTTCACCAACTAACACGTCACTCAGGTGGGAAAAAGAAAATCAACTCCATTTTCTATAATCTCTTGAATTGCCCCTGATAAACAGTCACTTGGGCACTGAAAATTAAAAACCCCTGATTATCACATAGCAATGAACAGTCCTGACTTACACACAGGTTCATAAGTCACAGTGTTCAAGGTACAGTATTATGTCAAACCGACTCCTTCTAGGAGCTTGACATCATGTTGTAATGTTATCCCCCTCATCGAAAACATACCTGGAGTGTTGCCCTGATTCTTTCATGCATGCTGCACCAACTTTGAGGATGGGGTTTAGTTTAGTCTCCAAATTTCAGAGCTTCTACCTCACAGAGCAGCTCTCCCACCTCCTGCAGACTAGCCAGCAGCAATTAGCAAACCCCTGGAGAAACTCTGCTGAGCTCGTTATACAAGCTACTTCTTTAGTGCAACACTGGAAAGATTTGAAGGGTTTTTTAATACAGGAGCTGTTGTGAAGACTTCCTAAGAGGAAGGAGTGTCAGAAAGAGCAGGAGTTTTTAAAGGTTCAGAGGTCCAATTTCAAGGCTTTAAATAATGTAAAATTTATTTTAAGTCACATTTGATAAATGCAGCTTATTTGTAACAACAAAAAAGGTAAGATAGTCACTTGATTGTGGTACAAAATTGCTCTACTTGCCTGGAAAATAAATAATACTGAACCTAATTTATGAAACTCTGAATCTATTCTCCCCAACTGGATGCGAGTCACTTGGATTCTCACAGTGTGATAACAGGATAGAAACAAGACTGCTTCTGTGTATCATATTAATAGCAGAAAAATCCTAAACTAAAACCTAAAGAATGATCTTATTTAAAACAGCTTGCCAAACAGGTCACAACTTACCAACTGAACTGCAGCAATTCCTTAACAAGCATGATGAGAGGAGCTCCTTTAGTCTCCACAACATGTCAGTCCTGACCTATCAGAACCAGAAATATTTCTAAACACCCTACTACTTTCTGTTGCAGGTAGTGGGTTTGTTTCAGCCCTCTGGTAATCACCATGCAGCAGCAAGTTGGCTCATCTTTTGCTGCACAGAGCCAGTCAGGCACTTTATCAAGCTTCAATAATCGCAACCTACAAGAACTTTGTTTCAACCTTAAATAAGAAAACCTGTTTGTTTACATGCATGTATAAATATTCTCTTTTTTTTAACTCCAGAAGATAAAAAAAGGTTCAAATCTCCTATAAAATTTTTACTGAAGACATTGTTGCCAACATGACCAGCTGGTTTATAAAATATAACAGCTTCTGCTCCTTGATCCAACCAAAGTAACTCAGAGCGACCCCTGCTGAGAGATGTTTATTTGGGGACCAGATCCAGGTTTTCCTTGCAGCAAACTACAAACACAGGGTTGTTGTTCATGTCTTAATTGTACATATTTCCAGAATTCGCCATCCATTTTCTGATAGTTACTAAGCATAAGCGCGAAACTTCACAATGACTTTATGGCAGATATTTCTGCTGTGACTGGTCTTCAGAAAACAGAACCTCCAGGCACTATTGTCTAAGAGGAAGAGCAAAAGGAAGGAGGAATAAAAGTGAGACTAAAGGGAAATATATGCATTAAAATCTGAAAAATACTAAAAACAAATCCCATAATTTTCTAGGCTGCACAGAACACTGCAAGTACATTCTGGGAAAATTACTTAAACTTAACAGTTGTCAAAGTCGGTACAAAACATTCTTTCTGCTGAATAGTAATCAGCTCCTTTTCGCACTTGACAAACTCACTACTTCACAGACTCTGCTGGAAATTGGCAGATGTGGCAGCAAAAAGGACAGGGGTGTAAATAAAGAACAGCCTCCCCTTAGTCTTACAAAACCCACTGAACATAAAGCTTCAGAATGACCAAGAGCTCCTTCACAAAACATCAGAAAGTCACTGAAATCCTACAGCAAGACATCCACTTTAGCGCTATTATCTGACATGTCTATGGGATTAACAGGATCTGTTTGGTCAGGTAATAAAACACATCAAGTGTTCATCATCTTCAGGTCTCCATTGCATCTGCAGTTGTGTCATTCTCTTTGGACTTGTCTTTTTTTGGGTAACGGTCACTAGACTCTTCTAGCAGTGAAAGGTCAAGTTCAGGTAAGGGGACCCTCCAGTACTGAAAAGAGTTATAAGTGCCATCTTCATCAGCTGTCTGAAAGAAAAAGAAAAGGCAAGTGAGCATCGAGAAAAACCTTGAACAAACAAATCTCGAAAATGATCAAAGTTAATTTCTCTTGTTAATTTAATTCAAAAGTGAAACTTGCAGATTCATCACAAAGAGTGATGAATTTCAAATGTTTATTCAGGTAAATTTGCTGATACCATTACAGTAAAAAGGAATGATGTAATGTAATTTATTAGGAAATGACCATAGTACAAAAGACCAACAGTAATACTGTAATTACATACACTAAGTTCTTGTTTTGGCCTTCCTTTTGAATGATTTACTGCATCAATGCAGACTGGAATGGATGCAATCAGAAGGGGTCAATTTTCTATTAAGACACATGAATAAGGTATGTAAACAGATGTACTCATTCCTAATAGATTTTAGCAATGAGTATTACTGTCTGCTGGAAAACTGTCATCAGTTTTCCCCATTATTGTGTAAACCACAAAATAATATTTCTGTATTAAAAAAAAACATTATTGGTCTTTTACTATAATTGTATTTCATTTATATTGAGAAACACAGTGTTGGGTTTTATCAGTCAGGAGAAAACGGGTTAAATTAATCTTGATGTAATTAATTTTGTATGATATCCGAGTTTAGCTTTTTAACAAGATTTCTTTTTCATTTTTATGTTAATTTACAGAGATATACCCGTCATGAAACTATATCATAATTCAAGTCACGCTGGATGAGCATTAAAATGTGAGCAAACAGCGACATCTAGTGGCAGTTTACTCTCACTGCATAATCATTCGCTTTCAAGAGAGTAGCGTCTGTTAGCTAAATATTGCTAAATCAAACCACGATTACATACTTTATCTGTTGCATGAACGGAGTCTGAACCGACGCTGTTCTCTCGCGGCCGCTTATTTCTTGCAAGTGCGCAGGACCTGCGGCCGCCCTGGACGCTTCCTGAACACGGAGTGTTGAAAACATCCTTTGCGTGCTTCCCAGAGCCCGGGGGCGAAATCGTTGGACAAGAATATGCTTCTTCGTTGTCAAAATAAAGAGGCCTTTTTCTGCAGCGACCCCCCAATAAAGTCAGTAGAGATGGGGAACTCACGCCTCCCACTGAAGCCATGCTCTCCAGCTGCATGTCAACACTGTAAACGGGAGGGAAGTGTCTTCTCTTACTGGGAGAGTCGAGTAGCACAGTTTCTTCACCGCGTCTCTTGGCCATCAAATTGTCAGATCTGTGTAGCAAAGAAAAACCTTTCCTTTTAATAAGCTTCACACGCGCAATACATGCGCAGAGAAAAGAATACCGGTAGTGACGTGCAACCGCCAATGTCATAAAGGACCAATCGTGGAAGAGCTCTGCTAGTTAAAGCCCGCCCATCGCCTTTCCTCTTCCGCGAGCATTCAACGAAGTTGAAATAAGGGCAAAAATAATGATAAAATCTTGCTTCATATTTCGTTTTTTTGTTTTCTCTAAACGTTTGGCTTTATTTCAAATAAAACAATGACAGTTACACAGCTTGAACACTGAACGGTGACCGATGTAAATACAGCTGATCTCAGTAAAAATAAATACATTACAAAATGTGTAATTCAGTTGCAGAGGCACACGTGAATACTTACAAACTGTGGCAAGGGAAGGCAGTGAAGTAAAATAAGTTAAGAGTGAGACCTAATGGCGAAACGAAGTGAACGCCTTCTGGTTCGGAGTTCACAACAAACCAATAAAAACAAACTAAATGCGTCTGACAACTCTTATAACTTTCATGATCAAAAAATGTTGTGATGACCCTTTTTTTTTAAAGCTGATATTGCAGTCCCACAAAGTTTGATACCACTGGGCGGTTACCAGTATCAAAGTTTTAAAAAGCTGGTTTCAAAAACTGCTAAAATTGTCAGTCATTTTACCGTTTGTCTCTCTGTCTCTCCCACTGCAGGTCAGCTGGCTGAAAGGAGGCCACTAGACTTCTCCAACTATTACAAGATAAACACATTTAGCTATTTAAAATAAATTAGATAGTGGGCTTTTGTTTTGAGGTTTTGGGTCATTACTATTATCGTAAAAACAAGGTTTCTTTCACTCACAAGCTATCATTCTATTAAGATCTCATGGCCCATGCCTGCTTAGCACAATCCAAATGTTCAGCTGTATTCAGATGCGCGAGTTCACCAAAGAATCTTAATGTAAAAGCACCTTTGAAGAGAGGCAATTTAAAAAGGCATATTTAGGGAGAAAGTGAAAACATGTCCACATTGCTTGTGTCTTGGTAGTTGAGCTTCTATAGAAATTTTATGTCACGTTTGCCTGCTGCTGCCCTCTCGCCTGGACGACTTAGCAGCTGGTGGAGAATTTTGTTGTAAATCTTCTTGATCGTTAAAATGCAGTATAGGTTTTCGAGCAACAAAGAAGACACAGTCGTAAACGTATCTCAGCATAGAGCACTCGTTCTCAGTGTAGGTAGTCTGCATTGACTCCTTCTCCACCTGTGACAGAAATAAAACTGCTTTTCTACCATAATGATTGTTTTCAAGGCAAACAGAATGCAATAACATTCATATAATGCAAATTTACCTCAAAGATGAAGCCATATTTTAACATTGCTGTCCTGATGTCTTCATAGCTAAGCTCAATTGAGAGCTCGTTGGCTATATTTTCAAAGTGATAAAGCAGCGGACCTTAAAAACATAGAAAAATGACAGTCTTAAGTTAAAAATATCTTAAAAGCCTTAACACAGAAATCAAAAACAGAGATGTGACAGAACACTAGCATAGGCTCCAGAAGTTGGTCAACTGTTTGTTGAATTAATGTCATTGAAGTTAATGTAATGTTCTATCTAGAGTACTTTACATTATGTATCAGTGTTTCAGATCATTTTTCCACAATGACCTGAAACACTGATAAGACCAGGTGTAAGATAAACAGTTGCTCATTCAATTTAGGTAAGAAATGTGCTTATTAAATATAACATCTAGTGTTTTTGAATGTCTCTCGTGCAGCTAAGTTTTCTTTTAACAAGGCAGACTCACCAAGATTGATCCATACGCCTCCAGGCTTAAGAATCTTCCAAATTGTGTCCACATATTCCAAGACATTATTAGCGGTGTCAATAAAGAAGCAGGTTGACACACAGTCCCAGCACTCTGAGAGGAACATATGATGTCACAAGGTAATGTCCAGTACCACTTAGGCACATATTTACGTATCTTTTACTGAATAATAATAATAGAAAAACACTTTTAACTGAGTCATCTGAACTACATCTTGCATTGGAATAAGGTTCTAACCAACCAAATTGATTTTAACATTTGACAACAAATCTGACGGAGTCCACGTCAGCTTTAGCATACCCAATTCACTGTAAACCTCCACAAAGTCCCCGGCTACCATAGAGAAGTCGGTGTTTAGCGGCAGACTCTGGGGGTTAACGTCGGGGAATCTGATTGGCCGTGTTTGGTCGGAAGACTTCTTGTTGTTGCTGAACTGGTGGATCCAGGGATACAAGGTCAGAGCATTCTCCTCCTCACATCTGAGCAAAGACGTCCAAACACATCAGTAAAAGGAAGATATAGCAATAATCAGCGTTTCACTAAGTTAAGTGATGCAATTTTTTTCAGAACTTTTAAAAGGTCCAAATTATTTAAGACTTATCTGAGCAAGAAAAAAAGGAGTTACAATAACATCACTTAACTTTTCTTTAAATGAACTTAAGTGGATGCATTCAATGTGTTACCTGTTGAGAACAAAGTTTGAGGAGAAAAGCATGAAGAAGCTCCATTCGTTGCCCTGACATGAGTATCCCAGCCGAGCAATCTCCCAGGCAAGTCGACCAAGCCCAGCACCGGGAATCAGCACACTCACCTTAGACACATCACTGATATAATAAAATGCACAAAAAGCACACATCACATAGAAAACACTGACATGTTTGTTCAAAATATGGTCTATTAAAACCATTTTACAGCAGAGTTTATTTGCTGAAATCACATGCATGTAGATGTAAAAGTGAGCAGATAAAATTCCTACTATTGGTCACTTGGGAAGAGCCTCTGGATCTCTTGAATGATTGGTTTGTAGCAAGAGTCCCTCTCAGCCTGGCCTGCTTCACTCCAGTCTCTGACAAACTGCTTTATGGTGGACTTCAGTTTGTCCATGTCAAATGTAGTGGATGGCCGTGCCTTCCTCGGATCCTCCTGACAAAATACAGGCGAAAAGACGGTACCAAATTTTCAGAGAAGAGCATATCGGATATGGTCAATGCAAATGATGGTCAGTTTAATTTTCAAGTCATGAACTATTGCAGTAAAAATCAAATTTTACTGAACAAAGCTCCCAAAGAGAACAGTATTTTTTTCAAAAATAAACTCAAAATGCACTGTTCCACATTATTATGCACATGAAATTTTCTAAATATTTTATTGATGATAAAGAACTGCAAACAGTCATTCTTTGAATGTGCAGCATCAAGTGGTCGCAGGTACTAAAATCAAAAGCTATTTCAATCAAAAACATCTTAGCAGGCCCAGTTACATGTTTGCATAACTTTGATATCACTGCATAATTCTTGATTCCATTGAACTTATGAGTTTGTGGAAAGTTTCTGCAAAATTTCTTTGCAGGATGTCAGAATACCTTCCCAGAGCTGCTGTTTTGATATGAACTGCATTCCACCCTCAGTTCTTCTGCTTGATGAAACTACAAAGGTTCTCAATAGGGTTGAGGTCAGAGGAGGATGGTGACCACAGCATGAGTTTATCCCTTTTTATGTACCTTTTATTGTCATGAATGAAGATGATTTTGCTAGTGAAGGTGTGGCTCTTCTTTTTTGAACCATGAAAGAAAGTGATCAGTCAGAAAATCCATATTCTTTGCTAAGGTGATTTTCACACCTTCGGGGTCTCTGAAGGGGCCGAACAGCTCTCTCCGCATGATTTTGGCCCAAAAAATGACTCCACCACCTCCTTGCTGACATCACAGCCGTGTTGGGACGTGGTGGCCATCCACCACCAAGCCACTGCTGTATTCATCAGTGTCATCAGTGAACAAGTCTGAAAATTAATCTTCATGTGTGGCTGGGCCCACTGAGACCTTTTCTGCTTGTGAGCTCTGGTTAGGGGGCCGAATAGTAGGTTCATGCACCGCAAGCCTCTGGAGGATCCTCCATCTTGAAGCTCCAGAGGCACCAGCAGTTTCCAATAACGGTTTGCTGCTTTGTAGGGGCATTTTAACAGCTGCTCTCTTCATCCGATGAATTTGTCTAACAGAAACCTTCCTCATTATTCCTTTATCTGCACAAACGCATCTTTGTTCTGAATCAGCAACAAATCTTCACAGTACGATGATAACGCTTCAGTTTTGGTTAAATATCTAATGTTTTCATACCTTGTCATACGGCACTACACTATCTGATGATTTTCGTCAGCAGAGATCCTTTCTCTTTTCCATATTGCTTGAAACCTGTGGCCTGCTTAGTAATATGGAACATCCTTCTTAAGTAGATTTCCTTTAGAGCCCTGACACACAAAACCATCTATAAATTTAATAGAACAAAAAATGTAGACTTTATGACACTTCAATGCAATTTCCATAGTAATTTGGAACATGATGTAGTATTTTTAGGTTCCTCTGTTGAAAAACCAAAACACTTTTCAAATGCAAATGAAAAATGCTGCAACCACAGGAAATATAAACAAAAGGACAAATGTTGCAAATAGCAAAAAAAAAAAAAAAACAATAAGTGTAAAACACTGAAAAGATGCTCAACAAACCATAAATGCTCCAGACCACCAGAAGGAGTTCACCACAAAATCCTGTTACCAGACCCACAATAACGAATCGTGATTTAACAAGATGTCCAGAAGAGTGTTGACGGAAGAAAGAAAGGTGTCTTTTTGAAACATGCCATTTTACTGTTATACAACAGCAGCACAATATTACTTAATTCCAGATGCACCTCGGTAGTCTGGAGCACTTCTGTTTTTTGCACCAAGTTTGCAGCATTTCATGATTGCTGCTGTTTTTGCTAGAGGTCAAGTATTCAATGCTAAAATTGCTAATTCTTAATTAATTTAAACATTAGCAATGTAAACGTGATCTAGAACATAAACTTATGTTACCTTTCACACACTTCCAAAACCTACTAACAAAACAAATCACAATCTTTTGTTGACACACACAAGTATAATAACAAGTGTGCACTTGTTATTATACGAAACCAACCCGACATGTAAGCTACAAAAAAATGTATGTATAATAAAATCTTTTGGTTGTTTATGGAGCGGTCATCGGTGTATTTGTTCAATGCTTTTCTCTAAATTCGCCCACCCCGCTTTTGAATGGTGGGCCAGGAGTCACTGAAACATTGCAAACCCTAAATTTGGGACTTACCCTCTCCCCATACTCCACGTTCTCAAACATGTGAAGGCTATTGTGGACGACGGCGTCCAGAATCTCTTGGTTGTGTTCGGCGCACTGCCTGACCCGGGCCAGGTTGGATAAAACACCTGGCAGCACCCTTTGGTGCCTTTGTGACAGACTCCGAAACTGACGCTCAGCCCGCTTGACCTGCTCATGGATATGGAACCTGGTGCGAGGAAACCAAAAACACAACAACAGCTTCACAAGCTAAACTGAAGCAATATGTTGTAGAAAGGTGGCTGTGTGGTTCCTCTGTCGTTCTCTTGTTAGCAAAACATCAACATTTTGTTACATGTATCGACACAACTGGCAGCTTCCTGTCCCGCCTTTTACATTGTGAAATATATCTATTGTACCTGTAAGACCTAAAAGCATCTATTATTCTCCAGAAATGTTGCCTTTCCAGCTTGGCCTCCTCCTCCGCGCTGAATTTCTTTCTTTCTTTCTGATAATATGCTCCACTGTGCGGGTCCGCCGCCCGTTGTTCCGCCATGTTTGAAACCGTTCGGTGGCCATCCAATCACTGAGCGACTATTTTCTACTTCGCGTGATGCTGTGAATCAGCGTCTACATGACATACTGCTGCCACCTGCAGTCAGATACCGAAACTGCAGCTGTGAACTGAACGTACAGCTTGCTTGGTTGGTGTACAAAAGACTTGATTATTTGTTTTCAGCCCTCTGGTTTCGTTCTTTATCAAGATGTTTAAATGTAGTATTTTATTTCAGCCACTAGGGGGGACCACGTTCGTGTTTGCTGCATGTTTATAGAGTTGAGTGTATCAAGTGGTGTGGCTCAAAGCAGGCTTCGCTGTTATTCTTTTCTACCGTGTGCGTCCATTGAATGTAAGTAATACTGTTGTCGGTTTAGTTCAGGTTATAAATGTCTAAGAGCTGCATTGTATCCTGTCACGTTTAATATTATTGTCGTTTGCTGCGGTTTGCTTAATTTGTTGAGAGTTAAAAGTTAGCCGTTAGCATTATGCTATTAAGATCGGTTGATTAGATGCAGCTGTTACTCTTGTCACTATTTGCAGCCAAAATGCCTTATTTCTCTTGTATATCTTATTGTGTGATGCTATAATTAACAGATTTGATTATTTACATTCTCATAACTATTAAGTTTATATTAATATTTAAACATAAATAAGTTTATACACTTTACGGACATTTGGTTTATTGTGCATTTACCTGCAAGTTCTTATAATTTGTATTTGTTTATCTTTGTAGAAACCACACACACACACCCATCCACAGTCCCAACCACATGTGACTATGCATGGAGAACATCAAGAACTCATTAAAGTCGTTTGAAGATAAATCCTGGAGTTGGACAGCCTCTTCTTACAGCACTCACAAACTCACCTAACATCTACATTAACTGTCCTAACCCGACACCCTGGAGTGATTGCTTGTCCATCATTAACTGAATCAGCTTCAATCTTAAACAGTTGGAACAAGCAGTCTTGCATGGGAATTGAAACTTGAATGGATGTTCAAAATACCAGAACTAATTTTAAAATTTCCAACCATTGTTTGAGAAATGTTTTGCTGTGCAAATCCAGGTAAACATACTCTTTTGTGACTGTTTTATTGAAAGCAGGTTTCCTGGTGATTGTTATTTAAATTCTCAGAATTCAATTGGACATTGTTTAACTTTGTCTTGCATTGCTTTTTTATTTATTAAGGAACTTCAAATACAAATGGGAGTCTTATTACATACAACTTGTGAATGCAATGAAAACAAGACACCACAAAAAATCTTTTCTTCATATTCAGTACTGACAAAAGTGTACTTAAACAAAAGGTCTTCTCTCAGATGTTTGGGTTGACAATTTTGCCCATAAAAAGCATGTTTTCTGCAGTTCGATCAGTGATGACCACCATGAAAGGACGGTTGAACTTCAGCTCTGGGACGTAGTGGAAAGACAGAGGTACAAAGCTTATACCGGTCGCTGCTGCAGCTGTGGCTCCGCTCTCGTCTATGTCCAGTGTGGCTTGGTGCACAACCTTTGCAGCACAATCAAAGCAGAGTGGGTCAGATGTCAACAGTATAAGCAAGGACATTTTTTGTATGCACCACTCCCTTACTTCAGACACACATAGTTTCTGTCCCTCTGCAATGCCGCCGAGGTCTGCACGATGCCCAAACATGTCTGCCATTCCCATTTCAGTCAGCACATCATTCAGCTTATAGGAGGTCTTGATGGAGAACTTGGGAACATAGATCTTGTACGTCCTGAAAGAAGTACAGTTTTAAAGGACTCATCTGCCAAGAGTTGACAGAAATTGAAGTGGAACCTGATGTAGCATCTCTTTACTCTGTCTTCATCCACTTCAACCATTTGTTGACACGTGCAGGGCTGATATTGTTCTCCAGTATTGTCATATTTTCCGGTAACAGCAGCAGCATGGAGTAAGAGTCGTTGAAAGGCAGGTGGAGAACCGAAGTGTTGATAGCCTGGTCATGATAAGTATTAACATCTTCTTCCATTTCCATCATCTGAACTTGAACCTGGAAAATAAAAGATTGAGAGTTTCTTCATTGTAAATTGAATTCAAGGTGACTGAGATCTGCTCTGCATGCTTGATTGTATGACTTTGAACCTCAGTGTTTTCTTCCACTCTGAACACATCCTGCCTGGTGTCTTGAGGATCAAAGGGAGTTTCCCATTTTCCTGTTTGTGCAGAAAGCAGATACATTATAAATTACAACACCACCAACTAAAATTCTCCACAAAGAAAGAGGAAGAAGAGAACTTTTACCCTTGTAGTAGATGAAGCTGAGAAGATACATGACTGTGTCTGGATCCAGGCTTTCAACCAGCTTGTTTATCTTCCCATTAGTCTTATTCGAGACATACTGATTGATGGCATCAGCGCTCTCTGTAGTTTTGGTGAAGTCAACACTGAAACCCTCAGCTGAAAAGGACTGCTTCAGGGCTTCTAGGAACTCAGGCTTCGGCTTGAGGATGCTGCCCACAAACACAGCGGTGCCTTGGCTGACGTCCTGAGAGGTGTTTGCAAAGAATGTACGAAAGGCCTGGTCTACATCTGTCTGAACCAGCTGGGAGCTGCTGAAGCCCAGACCACGAAACAGCTGCTGATGGGTCTCACCTCGTGCCCCCACAGACACAGCAGCTAAGGCAGTAGAGACACTAAGTGGGGAGAAGAAGATGTTTTTGCCTTGGGAGGCAGCATGCCCTGCTAACTTCCTGTAGAGACGGAAGGCAAACTCTTTGTTTGCTGAGGTCACCAGTGAGATTTTGTTGTTGCCATCGTCCGGAGCGGTGTTTTGGGCTTTCTCGCCATGCCCTATGTGATGATGGCTTCTTCCTACGCAAACCAATGCCGATAAGATCCAAAGGACAAGGGGTGCAGACAACATGGTGAACTGAAACAAAGGGTCAAAAGTGATGTTTATTTTTGGGTTACACAATATTTGCTATTGCACATGAGCAAAGTGAAATTTTGTTTAGTTCTACTAGTTGGAGTTTCATGATTTATGAAACTTATCGGCAATATTCCATACAGTTGGTTTCCTCAATTGAAGTGATTTTAATGTTTTGTATGTCAAATTTGGTTAAATACCAATATTTGTGTGACCTCGGTTACGGCCTTAGTTATGTGTGAAGAACCTTAAATCCTCTGGTGTCTTTTTACCAGATCACACATAAGTTTGTAAAGAAAATGATCAGAGGCACTGATGCAAATTAACCACAGTTTAGTTACTCACAATAATACTAGGCATAAATAGTCATTTTATTGTATGATATCAACCACTTTAAAATCATAAATCTATGCTGGCCCTGGAAACCTTACCGCTGATGACCAGTTACTCTGATTAAATAAAATCAGACTGCTTGGGGGAGAAATAATTAAAAAAAACAAATGTAACTGATTACACCTCGGTGTTCCCAAACAAAAACGCACTCGCACAACAAAAGAAAAACTCCCGGTGAATAACACAAAAAAAGAAACTCCCCTTCCACTAGTCTCCTCAATCTAGATAAAACAGCTTGGAACCAGGGACAGCACAGGTTATCTACAAGCGAGCCTGGAGGGCTGAACAATAAAAACTCCCAAAAGAATAAAGAATTTAATCAGTAAATAACCAAAACAAACTAAAACTGAAACAGCAGCAGGCCAACCTGCACACAACAGAGAATAAAATTAAACAGATATTTTAAATAACCAAGTAATAATAAACTGCCTTTACTTTCGCTAAAAGCTAGCAGAGCTCTGTATGTCCTCTCCAAGAGGAGGTTTCCTGCAACAATAAAATGGAGCCATCAGAAATAATTCGGAACTCAGCGCACGCTTCATGTTAACCATACCTGCAGAGGAATCAGCCTGGACTCTCACCCTCTCAGCGATCTACCCGCTTTTAAATGGAAATGCCGATTGCCTGACTCCATAATGAATCAGCTGCGCTAAAACACAACGTCTTCCTTATATGGGCAAACGGAAGAGTGCATAATGGACATAATGTCCCGGCTACATTTGAATATATCAACTCTTAACACATTCGACACCGATGAATCCTACACAAATGTAGCCGTTTCCTACAATTTCGTTGCAAATCTGGATTTTAAAAGAAATAGCACCTTACAAATAAAAAATCCTCTAATGTTCTTAGCAAACATACCTTTTAAGATGAGCTTTTCTGTAAAGAAAAACAAACAAAAAAAAAACACTGATGCACTTACCCTTTATCGTCTGTTCGGTTTGTCCAACCTAATAAAGGCTGGATGAAGACAGAGCCTGTTTATATCAATGATTTGGTGAACTTTGATATTATTTACTCTGTCCAGGCGACTATAGCATTGAGTCAGCCACTGACCAAACATGGCCTCAGGTTTCACAAAACCTAAAAAAACAAAAACAAACCTGCAGCTTTGAAAAATGAGTATATTTGGAGTTAAAACAGTTTACTGTCGATCCTTGCACTTGGTATAGAACAGGCTCATTGCTTTACAAGAAATTATGCACAAAGCTTTTGACCCCAGTTATTAGCAGGCTGATCATTGTTTAATCAATTTGCAACTCAAAGTTTCAACCAAGAGGCCACCTGGGCTTTTTTATTTAAAGTGTTCAGATACCCAAAATGTTTGGGTTTTTCACAGGAGGTAATTGCACTTTTTGGGCATTATATGGTTGGTTTAAGTCAAGTGCTGTTACACAAGGGATTAGTGTGGCCCTTTAAAATGAAGCATACTAAAAGTTTCAAAAATAAAAGTGGAACAAGGCAGTACACTAGCATTAACCTTTTTGCTAAAATAACTATTTTAGCTATTTTTTTTTTATTAATTATGTTTGGCATATTGAATGGAGTAAGTCAAAGTAAGACAACATGCTTGTGATACTGCTCATGCCACTAACATGCTAACATAAGCATTTTAGCTAATTTTAGCTCATGCCCTAATTTTAGCATACTGAATGAATAAGTCCATGTTAGCCAAAAAATGGTTGTAATTCCCCACATAGCACTGCATACAGGTTAGCTAAGCTTAGCATTGATTCTCTTTTTTAGCACCAGAACCACTGATTTGGGTCCAACTGACTGGTGCACTTTGGCAGGCCTGTTTAAATTTCCTCAGAAATTTCTAGTTTATTTGTCGTTATGCTTCCATCCCAAAACAATTATGCATAAACCACTGGAGGAATGTTTTGTCTATCTTTTGGGAGATGGGAAATGGCAAATTAATGTATCTACAAGCAAAATATGAACTTTCATATTTCAGTATTTTTCAGAACAGTCTGCTTTTATTTTGTTGCAGTTATAACACTCATCTAGTAAATGCTGAAAAGCAGTGAAAAAGCACTGGTCCACTCATTAGATGTTTCATTTGTTGCTCTGTGACATTAAGTGAACAGTTCATATGAAACAGAATGATTATGACATTACCTCAGTGTGGGGAAGCTTCAAATTAAACACGTTTGTGATGCCAATACATCAAATCTGAATATAATGTAATTATGAGCACCTGTTTTTAATGACAATGTCAAAATTTAAAGGGAATCTGGAAAGGGTGTTGTGAAAGCACTTAGTCTGTTTTCATGTCAACCTATGAGGATAGGTTAAGTTTTATTATTTTTAACACAGTTCAACTTTCACCAAAGTTCTGCTGCTGAAAAAAATTTAGAAGCAAACTTGCACACTAGCTTGATCCAAGACCCTCCCCCTGGCTCTGATTGGTTGAGTGGGAGCACTTTATTTCTGTCAACATTAATATGTTTTGGACCCCTTAAACTGCAGAATTTTAGACTTAAACCTGGTCTGAATTTTTTTTTTAAATGATGGATTTCCAAAACTTGTGTCAGTTTTATGCTTTGAAACCTTGAATCCCAGACAAAAGTCTTTTGGAGGAAATTAAAAGCACCACTTCTCAGCAAGCAGTGGTCCTAATTGGTTATACAAGCTTGTGAAACCAATTTGGGCCACTGCTTACTTTGAAGTTTGTTTTAAGTCCTTCCCCCCTCAAAATGTTCCATACAGCCAAAGGAGACACAAGAAAGACTACCTCTTATTATTTATTCATGATGTAAAAACAACCTTAGATGTTTGGATTCACAATCTTGCCCATAAAAAGTATGTTTTCTGCAGAGACCTCAGTGATTATCACTATAAAAGGACGATTAAACTTCAATTCTGGGGCTATGAGAGAGAAAAAAGAGGTGCCAACACCAGTAGCAGCAGTAGCCCCAGTCTCATCAACATCCAGTGTTGCTTGATGTACAACCTAATGGCACAAAAAAAATAGTCAGAAACAATTGACAGGGAAGAAGGTTTTCTTCTGTTCCCACTGCTTACCTCAGACACAACCAGTTTCTGTCCATCTGCAATGCCGCTCAGGTTTGCATGATTTCCAAACATGCCTGCCATTCCCATTTCAGTTAGCACATCATTCAGCTTGTAAGAGATCTTCATGTAGAACATGGGAACAGAGATCTTGTACTTCCTAAGTTCAAAAAAAAAAAAAAAAAAAAAGGGGGGAGGCAATTAACTACAGAGCTGAATGCACAAGCAAAAAGGTGCCACAATAAAGCTTCTTCCGACCTTTGCTTCATCCGCTGCAACCACCTGGTGATATGTGCAGGACTGATCTTGTTCTCCAGTGTGTCTATGGCATCAGGTAAAAGCAGCAGCATGGCGTAAGAGTTGTTGAAGGGCAGATGGAGGACTGATGTAGCAATGGCCTCGTCATAATAAGTGTTCACATCAGCTTCCATCCTCATCATCGGGACTGGAACCTGAAAGAGACGTTCAGCTGGTCAACTTGATGCTGAAGAAGAGTGCATCATTCAGCTGCTCTGTGTGCTAGATATTAGACCTCAGTGGTTTCAGTCACTCTGAACAAATCTAACGTAGTCAGCTTTGGATCAAATGGAGTGGCCCAGATTCCTGTTTAAACAGACATGGTTACATATAGGGTAAAGGACAAGAGTCAAAAAATGAAAACCCTGCTACAAGACATTTACCTTTGAAGTAGACGTAGCTCAGAAGATACAGGACTGTGCTTGGATCCAGGGTTTCTGATAGAGTTATTTTTCCACTGGTCATTCCAGAGACATACTGGTTGATGGTATTGGCGCTCTCTGTAGGGTTAGTGAAGTCAAGCTTGAAGGCCTCAGTGAAATACCACTGCTTCAGGACATGCAGGAAGTCAGGCTTTGGTGTGAACAAGTTGTCAACAAACACAGCGGTGCCTTGGCTGATCTTAGATGCCATACTTCCAATGATTTTCAGAAACGAGGCGTTTACATCCGACTGAGTCAGCTGAGAGATGTTGAAGCCCAGAGTACGAAACAGCTGCTGATGGGTCTCTCCTCGAGCCCCCACAGACAGAGCAGCCAAGGCAGCAGAGACACTAAGTGGGGAGAAGAAAATGTTTTGGCCTTTAGAGGAAGCACGAGCTACCAACTTCCTGTAGAGATTGATGGCAAACATTTTGTTTGCTGAGGACACCAATAAGAGTTTGTCATCACTGCTGTCTGCACAGAGGTGTGTGGCTTGTTTAGCTTGCTCTATGGGTTGAAGGCCTCTTGCTGCACAGATCACTGTCAAGAAGGTCCAGAGAACCACAGTTGTGGAGACCATGGTGATCTGAAACAGAGGGTCAAAACTGCAGTTATTCGAGTCTGCAGGTTTCTATTTCTTCACCTGCACGTGACTTAACTGCCCTCTACTTGTCTGATCATAGACAGCCAATGTAAAGATGGTGGGTTCTTAAGTCACAACTGCATAGATTTTTCAAACAGGTCAAGTTAAATGGGGGGAAAAAAATAGATTAACTTTCAAGCAGGTTCTTCGCTAAATTGTTTTCACAAATGACTCTCGCCACAACTGCTCGTTTTATGGACAGAGGACAGAAAACCAACTGTTTGGGAGAAATCAAGTCCCTTACATGCTCTGCACCAAACAAATACTCATTATGGGAAACCGAGCTTGTAAAGAAGTTACACAAACGCTAAGACACAGGCCTTTTTAAAAAAAAAACTCACAATTCAGATCTTTTCTGTATGAAATATACAGCCTGAAAATTTTACACCTTTAAATTAGAAGAGAAGACAAAACAGCAGTCATCTTTTTTTCACAGTTGTTAAACCAATACTTACAAGTTTTAGCTCTGAATAACAGATATAAAGACAATTGTTTCTGAAAGTCCAGCTGACTTGTTTCCCTGCAGAAAGTTGGGCTGTAGTTCAGCAATGTCAAAATGGCTGCATTCTCTTTTCTGAGCATGCTCATTAGCTACCAAGCATGTGGAAAAAAAAAATGAAAAAACAACCTCTCTTTATTGAATGCAGCCCTCATTGCTCAAAGCTGTTGAACATTTTATAATCAACCACTTTTCTCGGTTCTACTGATACTCTTTTTTTTTTTTTTTAAAGGGTTTGCATGCAATGTGGGAAAGGCAGTGCCGGAAAGCAGGAGCTTCTGAGCTGATCCTCAGCTACAGAAACATCACTTCTCATGGGGGAAGAAGACTGTACTGGCTTGTCAGGGTTAAACTGGTGTCATTCATTTTTGTCTCTCTGCTCCACCATAAGCAGAGACACACCAGGTCCTCTTTAAAGCTGAAAAATGATCAAATGTTACAAGTCATACAAATGGAACAGATGCAGTTACATTCCCCATCCAGCACTGGCGCCACAATTAGCTCACCGTATGGATGTAAGTAAGTGAGGCAAAGATTGTAGCGCAAGTTCAACTTTTTATTCTCTGCAGTCTGTACCAAGGCTTGTCTAATCGGTTTCAGTATGTTTGCGTTTGCCTGGCATCAGTCATACAAAAACACGTTTGTGTTCACTGTGGCATGTCAGCAAATTAAAAAGGAGGTTAAAAGACAGAAGAAAAGACAGAATCTATAACACTGGGCTCGACACATGTCTCTGAATCCAGTTAAGTTATACAGAAGCCAATAAAAATCTTTAGTTTGCCTCTTGCAAAAATTTCATTAGTGCATGCTTTGAAATGTGTTTTATTTGCAAAGCAAAGTATTCCATTCATTGAGAGAGCAGAAAGACTTCACTTTGAAATTTTAGTTAGAACATCAGATGCTTGGGTTCACAATTCTACCCATAAATAAGATGTTTCCTGCAGAGCGCGCAGCAGCTTGTGCTGTAGGAGTGTTGCTCCAGAGGACTGGAACTGGACTGCCCTGCAGAAATTGATTTTTGTAGGTCATGGACCTCTGGGGTTTTCAAGTTCTATCTGCAAAGACTTAAGTAATTTCGTCCAGCAGGTGGTAATATTGTCAAGGAACAACTTTATGTTGTCACTCATATGTAAAAAGTGTTATATTTCCACTATTTAAAGAAAATTTGAGTACAAAAATAAATGTCCTGACAAGACATAATTGGAGAACATCGTGTGCCAATACACCCTTAATTAAATGTAAAAACTTTAGCAGCCCAAGAACAAGTTAAGTTTCCAACTTGATTGAGAAACATTTATATAATTTTATAAAAGTCTAAGGTGCTAATAGTATGGAGGCTCGTCATGAAGCGGCTGAATGGTTGTGATACAGAAATAGTCACTGGAAACGGCATTTTGTGTATATATGTGAAGATTCTTACATACACAACCCCCAGTAAAAATCCAATGCACTTAATGGAAAACTGTTTTGGACATTAACAGTGTGTGGGTTCAGAAAAGTTGTTTTGTTCATGGACAGATAATGACAGAGTAGCTTCATTTCTGATGAAACATTCTTTCCTGAAAACATTTAAATATTGTGCAATTATTTCAGCCAGCATATGGTTAATGTACACGTCATTTAGTAATGCTCCAGTTTAGAGGGTGGAGCTTTTTTTTTTTTTTTTGTCTCAGGTGTGCTAATGAGGGCTGCAGCTGTTTTCCTGCCAACTGATGCAGATATGTCATCAGTGGACAAGTCTTCAAAACCAATGTGCATCACTCTAGCAATTAGTAAGCTTATTCATTAGGTTTAAAAATCTAACCATTACATTTTAATTTCATTTAAAAAAATTTTTTAATTTTTTTCATCACTGAGCGACTAGACATCTATCCTAAGTTGCCTCCAATCGCTCTTTGAGCTCCTCCCTCTCTCACACCAAGATTCAGTCCAGGTTTCATGAATAAAAACAGTTTTAATGTTGGACAAATCAATTGAATTTGTTTGTTTGGAGACCAGGTTTTAGTAAACAGGGAAAATTCAGCCACAAAGGCTACATTTTTGCAGCGAATTTTCTTTTAATTTGAAGATAATAGATTGGCATATGAGGAGTTTTCCCTGTTTTAGAAATGGATACAAATAGTATAAATGTATTCCAGAAAATATTTAGAGACTAGATAAGTTAACACGCTCACCTTCTCATCAAATATCAACTGTTTTTATGTTCCAGAAGTGGATTGTTACATATTACTTAAATACCTTCATGAGTTTTCACATTAGGATTTTAGAGTTTTGGACGTCTGTAAGTCATAAAATAAAAGATTTTTTAAATTCTAAGACGTCAAACAAAAAAAAATAAATAAATAAAACAACCAAAAAACTGTTTCTAGGATCTCCTCCTTGCACACATCAAGTCCAAACCAGAAGAAGTGAGCTGGTTTCAGATGCAGGAGCTTGAACGTTCTTGAGATTGTGGTTTCTCGTGATTTAATGATGTTCGCCAAAGAGCTGCCTGTCCAGTTTAATGAGCTGTCGGAGGAAACCTCTGTTTGGGATCACACCCCGATTGTCTTTCACAGCACAAATAGCCTCCACAAGAGACAGCTTCTGCTTCAGCATCAGGTAAGCCAGCACCAGGGTGGCGGAGCGGCTGACTCCCACATGACAATGCACCAGAACTTTCCCTGAGAATCAAAGAAAGACGTGAAATTTAGTCAATTTCTTCTGAAAGTACCGGTGATGATTTGTAAGTGGTTGCCATCATGCCTCCTTTGCTTAGTCCTCTGTGGATGAAGTCAGCTGCAGCCTGAAAGTTGATGCTCATGTCATAGTTGCAGGAGTCGTGTGCCTCTATGCCCATGTAGGTGATCTTCATTTGCTCGTATACGGTTGGTTGCCCCCTTCGTTTGCTGTGAGCAGCATTCAGGACGTGGGTGAAGCGATGCCTGGACAGATCGGCAAGGTTTTCTGCGCTGTGTCTATATAAAAACACAACATATTGGATTTAAGGACATACCTTTGTGAATTTTTTTTATTATTATTATTTAAATGTAAAACAGACAAATTATCACCTGGACAAAAATATAATAAAAAGTGGAAAAAAAAAAAGTTCAGGAAGGAGCAATCTTGTGCATAAACACAAAATTTTGTGTTTATGCACAAAACATCACACTGAATCAATAACAGTGATTCTGAGAGAAAGCCAAAGGAAATGGAAAACTAAACATTATAAATCACTGTCTTCTTTGCAATCGATGGTGATGGTGGCAGCATCATGCTGTGGGGATGCTGGTAGAAGGAGCTAAATCCAAGTCAGTGTTGGGGAGAAAACCTGTTAAGAGGCAGCAGAAGAGTTGAGACAAAGTGAACGCTCAACTTCCAGCAGGATGCAAAACTCCTAAACATAAAGACAGCGGTGTAATGGACGGGTTTAGATCACACCGTATTCATGTGTTAGAACGGCCTAGTCAAAGTGAAGACCTGTGTCAAAACTTATTTGAAGATGCTCTGGATTCAATCTGAGTTAGAGCCGATTTGCTTGGATAAAACTTTTAGTCTGTATATGTG
The DNA here is from genome assembly GCF_027474105.1 of Poeciliopsis prolifica. Classification (NCBI taxonomy): domain Eukaryota; kingdom Metazoa; phylum Chordata; class Actinopteri; order Cyprinodontiformes; family Poeciliidae; genus Poeciliopsis; species Poeciliopsis prolifica. The sequence continues at coordinate 5,911,086 of NW_026562406.1, read as the reverse complement.
GAAAGATGGTTGAGGCTTTAGAGAATCATTTTGCATGTTGTGTGAAATGGAAAGCAAACCAAACAAACCTGATAAAGTCATAACAGAAGTAGTTTTCTGACATGATCTTCCACAAAAAAAGAACATGCAAAGTATTTTTAAAGTTTTTTTTTCAATGAAACATGAATTAAGCATGCAACATAGTGACTGATATGCAGACCATCTAAGCTACGCATGAGGAAAATAGCCTGGAGCTGCGGTATGCCTTCATGGCCTGGTGTCAGTGGACACTCACATACCGCAGCTGGAGTCGTGCAAGTATCCAACGGGAAGGGCAGCTCGACAGCTCTTATGTTACCCATTTTGTTTTTTTTTTAAAACTGATTTACGAGCCGTTTCCGTTTCACACGCACGCTTGATTCAGACCGAGTTCAAAGCAAGTGAACATTTTTCCAGCGAGAGGAAAACATGAGATTCTTACTGGTCCCCGATGTAAAGCCTCGGCCACACTTCATCTGCGTGGCTGATGATGGCTTTGCCTGTGAACAGCAGTCTTTCCAACTCAAACACCGCCAAACCAGGCGAGCTCAGATCGATTTCCACTTTCCGACGTGGCCGTTCATCATTCCAGGAAGCGGGAAGCTTGGATGAGTAAGACATTGCTTCTTCCTTTCACAAAATGTCTGGACTTCAGATGTGGAAAAGTGACCCTTTTTTTCTGTTTCTAAACTACTTAATGGAAAAAGAGTGGAAAAAAGAAAGAAAAAAAAAAACGCATCACAAAAGCTGAATATCACTGATATTTAACAATATAATCCAGGGAAATCCTCAGCAGCCTGTGTGTCAAACACAACAGAGTGAATACCACAGGTGACATTAGTCTCCAGCTTCTTCTCCTCTGATTTACTCACCACGACACCGTACGTCCGAGTGTTGTCAGGACATTTGACCCTTGCATTAAATCTGGGCTGCATGCCTTCAAGCCTTCAGGGCTGCGCGTTATGCTTTTGAATTAAAATAGCAGCCTATTTAAAGATGTGAAAGCTGGCTAGAAGAGTGTTGCCCCAGGGCAAGTTTTCACTTGATGGAAGAAGGACAATTCTTTTCTTTTTTTAACATCAGACCGAATAATTGCTTTCAGGAACGAGAAAAATAAATGTGGCTCATAGAAAATGTTAAAACTGTATTAAAAGTCAATACAAAACAGTGAAGAACATAAAAAGAAGGGAAAACAAAAAAGTGAAATTGACTGAATCGTAATCAAGAAGACTTCCAGCTTTTGTTGGCAACGTGTATCACAGGCAAAAACCAACAAAAATAAACAACGCAAAAAAAGATTTTCCATGCAAACCTTTTGGTTGTTTTTAATATTCTCTTTCTGATCAGATATAAAAATCACCATATCAAATATGGCACTTTTTCTTCATTTTTCAAACAAAAACAAGAATGTTTGAGATGGGAGGTGAGAGGGGTGCAGAGACGAAGACCTGTAGTGCACATGTGCAGTCCAAACAAGAATCTGTGCCCGAGGCAAAATAATGAACAAACTCCAACTTAATCCTTGTGCATTTAACACTGTCTTTAAGAATACATCTTTACTGAAAATTTAATATTCTACTTTCACAGGTGTAGAAAAAGTGAGGAAGAAAACTCTACTTTTAAAAAGGAACAGCTGACATCGTCCTTCGCTTCTATAGAGAAATATAGGGCGTTCAACATGTAGGTCTGATTTTAGGTCTCCGCTCTCAGTGGCTGGAGGGAACAGGGCAGCGGTCTTCGGGGGCGGGGGGGTTTCACTAAATCTGCTACAATACGGGCTGAGTGACAGGCTGTGTGAGCGCTTATCTGACACTACAGTTCATGCAAGGCTGAGAATAAGAGAAACACTGCACCAGCTGCTGCAGAGACATGAGGAGGCAACTATGAGCAACTGAGTGCAACCCAAAGCCGTCACAAGAGAGGACAACAGCATGACCATGCAAATGTTACAATAATCAGCCGAGGAAGTGTGCGTGTGTGTGTGTTGTCCCGAGAAGGTTAGGATGAAAACAGACCGAATATCCTGAGGATGGTTTGAACGTGTGGCACGACGTAATAAACACAAACAGCAGGACCAAGCGCCATGTTGGTGAGGGCATGATGTAAGAGATGAGCTCAGTCACTCACAGAGGCTGAAAGTCACTTATGATATACAAGTTTTATGTTTACTGCCAGCACAAAAGGATTTTTCAAACTTTAAATCAGAGGTGTGTCTATTCCTGTGGGGGGGGTTCCATGTCTGTTACCTCATCTAAATGATAATGACAAGATGTCAGCAAATATTGTTACAGCTCTGCAGAGGGAGACTAAACACCTCCGATTGTCCATGGAAGATCTGAGCAAAGAAAATAATAATAAGCAAGTAACAGGCAGATAAATAAGGTTTTGTTCAGAAAGCTTTCTTCTCCAGCTGGTCCAGAATGGCCTGAATTCTCTGCACGGCCTCTTTGCGGGCTTGTCGAACAGTCTCCTGTCCCTGAGTCTCCACAGAGTCCAGCTCCAGCAGCTCTTTGGTCAGCAGTTCCTCCAGACACCGGTAGCTCTTGTCCGTTTTTCTCCCGACAAACTCGTCAACGTCTTCCTGAAGCAGCTGAACCCGGGCCATGACCTGCTGGACCTTGGCGAGCCCGGGGTTGTCGCTCAGCGGCTGAGGTCCGACCGCAGCGGTTGGTGGTTGGGGCTCGGGCTGAGAAGGACCGGGATCGCTCCGCCCAACTTTGCTGTAAATCTGTGGAGGTGAGCTTATTTCAGTGGGCTTTCCGTTGGGGGGATTCGGGGCTGGAGCTGACCTGGGTTTAGGTCCCACCTGAGGGGTTCGCTGTTGCTGTTGGTCCTACAATGCCACAAACACAGTGTATTTAAGCTTTACAACAGCAGTTAGAAAAATATTGTTTCAAAAAAAAAAAAAAAAAAAAGAACAAAGAATAATTTCTTAAGTACCATACAAAAATATTCAAACTCCTCTCACATTTTGTCATGTTACAACTAAACTAATGCATTTTGTTTGCCAATTTCTGTAATAAATCAATATCAAACGATGATGAATTGTTAAGTGGGCTAACAATTATATGTAATTCTTTTATTCTTTACAAATATAAATATGACAAATCAAAAAGTATTTATTTGTATTTAGCCCATTGGGGGAAAAAAAGGGACAAAAATAAGTAAGACGGGCCTTGTGACAGACCGGTCATCTGTCCAGGGTGAACCCTGCCTCTCGCCCAAAACGTTCACTGGAAATGGGCACCAGCAGTTTTAAAGTCCTGCCACTGGCTCCCTGTAGCTCAGAGAACAGATTTTAAAATACTTTTGTTGGTTAATAAATCACTGAATGGCATAGTACCAAAATACATTAAAAATCTTCTGTTGTATCACCTAAGGTTTTCTGGTTCTACTCTACATCCCCAGAATCAGAACCAAAACATGAAAAAACAAACTTCCATAAAAATGCAAAACTTGTGAAACACTGAGTTCCTTTGAATCAACACTAAAACCTAAAGATGGGAATGGACTAGAATTTAGCCTAGCATAAATCCCTTATTGACGTTCATTAAATTAGAAAATAATTCAAATTATGCATCACGTTGCATTTGATTCAAACAAAATTAAAGCCGACTTAAAGAATCCTTCTGTTGAATAAACATTTGAACATGAAATGCGACTTTTTGCACAACGGGTTGTGTGCAGCCAAATTTCAAGACATCTCCAGCAGAGGAAAAACGCCTTCTCAGGTATCGTTTACTTTTCGTCTGTGCCATTTTAGATCCACGAAAGAGGGAGCTAAAAATGAGAAAGAGCATCACTCTGGTCAACCCCCACAACCTGTTAAATAAATCTAAATATTAAGGAAAGGTTAATGCCCTCCATTAACTCGGCTCGCATGTGAACAATATTATATTGATTAAGACCACACAGACTGATGCTGAATAGCTTTTGGCTTACTAATGAAAACACAACATTTAAAATTAGAATATTACATCAGAAAAGTATTTTAATGCAGAAAGATGGGTCAAATGAAACATCTGTGCAATACCGGCTTACACAGAACTGTGCTTCTGACAAGCGAGTCCCATCGGAACCCATGTTCCATTTTACAGAAGACGACTATAAACGCTGATATGAGGTGAAAAGCAGGCGCTAGCATTAATACAGTGAGCAGGTGGAAATGTTACCTGGGACATTTATGGCAGACAACGGTGTGCTCGAAGCTCCCCCCTCAAGAGTCACCGCCGTTGCTAAGCAACGTGTCAAATACATTGTACAAATCAGCTGTGTGCTTTCTGGCCAACAGTGTGATGCATGCGTCCTTTTATTGTGATTGGCCCTGGCATCGTTCTCTTTTTTTTTTTTTTTTAGTGTGGAATGCAACCATGGCGCTTCTGCCGCGACGCCATCTTGGATACTTTCGGTCGCGAAACAAACGGCTCTTTGAGATGAACGACGGCTCCTCACCGAGAGCCGTTCGTCAGCGTAGGGGAGGGATCGTTGTGCTACAAACAGAGCAGCACCACATGAGAAATGGAAGGCGAGAAACCAGCTGAGGGGGAAGAGAGAGAGAGAGAGATCGCAAGCGAGCGCTCAGTTTTGTTTTGTTTTTTAGCCTTTAGCTGCTCAGCTCTCTGTCAGTGGCTCCGCTCTGGACCTTACCAAGCTCCGCCCACAACCGACCCAGAAAGTCTCACAAACAAAGCCTCGCGGCGCTTTGTTTCTATGTAAACATGGGGAATTCCACTTGAACTGATAAGAGTATTTCTGAGTCGATTATTGCATAATTTATGCTCGGATTTTCACCAAATATCAGCTACAACAATGGACAGAGGAACTAACAATGTAAATGTCATCTCTTTTGGATGACATCAAGGTGTTTGAACCACGATGCTCCAACATTGTGCACGTCACAGCACAACGCTTTCGGTCGATGAGGAAAACGGCAGTGATAAACCTCAGCATCAATATAGCTGTGGACAAGATCACTGATGCCTATTGGTCTTGCAAGGCTGGGTAAGTCGGGCATTCATCGTTTTGTAGATTACTTTTGAAATCAGCGGGTGATTCCTGTGATTTGTTGGCAAATGTTTGAGTGTGCCCAGGCCTGATACACTGGAGTGGCTAACTTGTAACAGTTTAGTCAAAGGCCTTTTCTGCTAAAATAAAAATCTTTACTGTATGTCAGATACACGTTGCATATTGATCTGTTTAGCTAACGTAAGGCTGTGCAGCAGACAAGCTTTAATGTGTAGAATTAGGATCAGTACTGCCATTTTGCTGTACTTAGCTAAAAGGTGTTCATGATGGAGGTGTTCATTATTGATTTTCTTTTTTTTCAGTCAGAAAGAAAGCAAATCAATAATATTTACACCAGCACACACTCCTTTGCTCTTGTTAATCCTAGGAAGGTTGAGCTGCTCATGTATTTGTGCACAAGCTTTGATCCAAGCAAGGCATTCTGTTTCTGATTTTGGAAATCTGTGAATTTTACTACCACAAATACGATCAGGATACCTGACATCACCAGTACAGATACCCCACTGGCAATGGAGAACCATTCTTTTTCGATTGTTGATGCAAAAACTTTCTGCTAGTCCACAATGTATTCTGGCTCTGCATTAGCATGTGTTTACTAATGCATGTACATTAGCTTGTGTTTGTGAGATGGCCATGCACGTGGTAGACATACCACTAGCAGAATGGGCATCAGCCAATGAAACAAGGCCCCTGTGGTAACATTCTTTGGTTTGATCAGAAGTACTGCAGCCTTGTGGCCAATCACACGTGAGGATATGGGCTAGTACCATTATGTGAAAAGAGAAAGGGGGCCGACAAGGCAGTCAGGGGAATCGTCCCTTCAGTCATACCTTCTACTGTATGAAACTACAAGATTTGCACATCTAGAAAAACATTTCTGCCAATTTTTTTCTGCAAACAGTTTAAACTCAGTCAGATTGGACGATGAATGCTTGATTTTTTTTTTAAATATTGCCAAAGAAATAAAAGTCTGAACTTTGCACAGTTTCACACATTAATACCCTTTCATCAAAACTATTTAATTGTACTTTTGACTACGTGTAGAAAATGAACCCTCACTTTTTTCTGGTCTCTGACTGGTTTCGAGTCATCCTTTATTTAGTTCCATCCATCTTACAAGGAATTTTCCTTTGCCACTTTAAAACAAATTTAAAAGAGTTGTGGATGACTGAACAGTTCTCCATTTAAAAGTCAAAGCTTCTGATACTTTTTATATCCTAAGCCTCTTTCAAACATCTACAATATTTAAGTCTGACCTATAGGGGTCTATATCCGAGCAGGAGGAGCTAAACACAAATGTGAAACAAATCCTGAAACCTCAGTATATTTGGCTTTTGCTTAATAAATAAGCTGAGCTACTGCATGAATCCCTCTTTCAAAGAGACTTTGTAGCCGTGATGTGACAAAATAAGTAAGAGTATTTACGCAATATGCTGAATGTATCTCAACAAATTGACTGCCGTTATTCTTACCTTGGGCTGATATGGTGGTGGAGCACCAGTTCCAGTTCCTGGCCATGCTGGAGGATATGCTGGACGGACATGATTTCCATAGTGGTTTTGTGAAGGCTGCTGCCCTGGGTGCCATTGCTGCTGTGAGGGAGCATATGGCCCTGTGTGCCCCCAAGCATCACCCTGAGGGCTGGGATGGAGCGGCTGCCCAGTGGGATAGGGGGGATTAGGAGGTACAGCATGTCCACCTTCACTGTAGTGGGAGTAAGGTCCAGATGGGTATCCAGGACCCTGAGGGAGCAGCAAACACAAGTTGGTTTTTAAAACATCTTTTCAGTATTGCACGGATGAACACATTTGTATGGAAATCAATATGACTTTAAGGATAAGGTTTTCTCTTAGGACAAAACTGAAGCAAGCCTGACTGCTCCCATACAGTTCATAAGCGTTCACCTGCTGCCTTCAGGCAAACTTTAAAAGCAAATCCAGCACCACGCTACGGAGCTCGTCTCAGGCTGTTAGAAAATCTGAACTGCGAACTGAAGTTATGATTATGCACCTTGTTTTTATCTAGGGCCGTTGTGAGCAAATATTTTAGTAATCAAGTAATCTATCAATTATTCTTATGATTGATCGAGTAATTGGATAAAAAAAAATAATAAAATAGAACATTGGTTAATCTAACAAAACAGCAGTATTACTATCACATATCAGCATTGGTCCAATTTTTCACAGTTGAGCTTCCCTAACAATAACTTTTCTGCAGTTTAGAAAATTAACCTGTAACAACAGCAGCTCACTTTCTGAGTTAATCTGAAGAAAAGTCATACAAAAATCTGAAATTATATTCAATTCAATCATAAAGAGAAAGGCTCACAAATACGCTTATAAAAAATGCCAATATTCATTTCTAGTCAGTTTAACAGATGAACTCTCACTTTGCCCAAACATTTATAGCTTTTGTGTTCATGTTAGCGACGGGATTTGATACCTTCACACCGAAACATCGACCAGCTACGTTCCTCCACGATGAGCTCAGCCACACATTTGTTGAGACTCCGATGATATAAAATAACATTTTCCGGTTCGTCCATAAAGCTACACTTGCATCTCATGCGCAGTCGCCCGCAGCTTTCAGCCTATCCACTTACCTGCATAAATACACCTGCAGCGCCCCCATGCGGGAAAAAAAGACTGCCGAACTCCAGGCATCGCACCAGTCATTTTAAGGATGCTTATTGGTCCCCCGATAAACAACAAAGACCCAGACATTATCACCGATCAATAAAATCCCCACGGCCGAACTTGAAATCTGGACATTACGCTGCTTCCACTTGGCTCCCGTCAACAATTCAGACGGAAGTGAGAGCGCTGCGCAGCGCAAATAATAACCCGGCAGAAACAGGTGTATTAAATAATAAAATATAACTTAAAGCTTCAAGGCAGATACATTTTCCTAGAGGAATTTTAATAATCGAAGTAGTCAAATCTCTCAAGGAATCGTTTCCGCCCTACTTTTATCCAATATTTTTCTCACAAATCTAGGAGATTCCTCACCCCATTTACTCGTCTGTTCAGAACTAGATAGCAAACTGATTTGATTCATGCATTTCAGGTGTAGCATCATCTCACCCCTTGACAGTGCGGACCAGAATAATGATGATGCTGGTGCTGGGTGTGTGGTTGGCCCGAAGGCCCACCGCTCTGCTCAGCCGGACAGCCTTGCCCAGGGTAGGAACTTCTCTGGGGGTCAGCACAGTAGAAAGGATTGGATGGATGAAAACCACTCGCTGGATACTGGTTTTGTGCAGTGTTGTAGACTCCATGGCCGTTTGGATAGCCTCCTGGCATTACCTTTAACCAAAGCAAAGAATAGATTTACTCTTTGTAGAAATGTGCAGTTTTATGTAGCCGTAATATAAATATGAGACAAATGAAAAGCATTCAGGAGAGACTTGGGAAGATCAACTCGTTTGGACCAAGGCATGTCGGGTTGTGTTGCATAATGAGCTGTACCTGCGGATTGTACTGTTGCTGAACATCTGATCCCGAGGGATAAGTGTTTGCATAGTGTCCGGTGGAGTGAGACTGTGGATACCAGTAATGTGAAGGGTAAGCTGGGTACTGGGGAGCATCCTGTAAATGCAATATACAGGAAAGAAAAAGCAGAACATTAACGTTTAACAGGAAGTGGTAGCTGACACAGTCAGACTGCCTGTCCTTAAACAAACAATGTCTGACTTAACAATTACAATGGCTCAATTACTGGCCGGACGGGTTCAGGACAAAGTCTTCATACGCTGCAGCTAAACTAAATTTACTCACGTGTCAGATTAAATATTGCTAACACGAAGGTCATGTCTCGTGAAAAAGCCAAAACCTAAACAGGAGCTGTAAAAGCAAGCTAGTTGTAACTCTTACATAATGCCAGCTAGCTCAGTTAGCTGTGCAGCTAATACTTTAACAGCTCTCTACGTAAGCCACTTCGGTATCAAACACTACTTCCCCTAGGTTTTATTTTCTTGATATTAAATACATTACATTGCTTTTTATAAAGCAAATATGACTATTTAGACCGTTTTCATTCACTCACCATAGCGCTGTTCCAGTTTCCGTGGTTATTTCCCGAGTTACAAGTCGAGGGCCAGTCAGGTTTCAGATTTGACTGCATTTGATGGTGATGTTTTAGCTACGAGCGTTTGCGGCCAGCCGTCCCGTCATCTGTCATTGTAAAGAAAAAAAACCTTTAACTAACACAGCGATACTTATTTAAGCAGTCAGCATTCCCAGTTCCTTCGCGGAAGTGCAGGTCGTCAGATTAAAGTCGGGAAACGATAGTCAGGCGAAGCAAAGGGAAGTACTGGCCTGTCTCTTTAAGCACAAAGAGGGAACAAAATATTAAGATGTTTCACTCTGACGCATTTTTATGGCATCGTGGAAATCTTTACAGAGTGATCAGCCTTAACATGTACTCTAAATGTGTTCACATTGCAATAACAGAAATGTAAAATTATCAGTACCACCTTGTTGTGCTTACATGATAAGTATTTTCCTCAAATACTTTTTTTTAAAACTAATCTTATGAAACTGTACAATATCAGTCGCCTATAAACGATCTTTGGAGGCACGTCTACGTCAAAAGAGTCTTTGAAGAGCTGATAAGAATCCAAAATAGACTCAAACTATATTATTTTAATAATACATTATTTTAGCATGTCTTTTGATGGGGTCTGTCTTTGAAAAGTTTGATATACATTAAACATTTTATTTTATGGGAATATGAGTAACAGTGTAATATTCTATTTTTGTTCTATGGCGTTTAATATTTTGTTGACCAAACCACTGGAGATATTAAATCTTCAACATTTTCCACCAGGTTTAAGGGGTGCGTGGGAATTTATGCCTCCCATAGTCCCTCCCATAGTCTCCACGTCGATTAATTGAACACTATTGTGGTAGATTGGGGTCAGAAAATTCAACAAACTTGCTTATTCTTTCCTTTCCGAACCCTACTTTTACAAATGTTTATGGAATCACTCTTAATTTTTTGTCTGGAAATTAAGTACTCAGACAAAAATGGGAATGTAGTTTTAACTCTACATCCCCATTTTGCAGAGGGAATGCATATACCAGGTAAGAAAAAAAAAGAAATTTAAAAATGAGGAAATAGTGTAATATTAAGATGCTGGTGTAGTTTTTTTTTTTCTTTCATTTTCGTAGTGAGACATTCATGACTACGAGCAAGTGAAGATTTGCTCACTTTTGTAGCAGCAAGTACCATCTCCTTGAACCAGCAGGTGGCGCTAGTGCAAGTCGAATGACGGCAACCTCAGTCAAGTAATAGTAGAAGAAGAGGGCATTTCCTGCGCAGATGTTAAAAGGAACAAATTCTGAAATATTCATGGCTTGACTATAAATGAATGTGTTGGAAGTGAAAAATACCGAAGCTCAAGATGAACTACGTGCCAGGGACGGCGAGCCTCATTGACGACATCGACAGTAAGCCGGAAGCATCAGTTATTCCTCATTTACTCAGCATATCATGCTTCTCTGAAGAGAAATACCTGTATGCACATTGATTGTGTGATTTAATGCTCGGCTCGGTGTCCGGTTCTCCCCTGCAGAAAAGCACCTGGTGTTGCTCCGAGATGGCAGAACTCTGATTGGTTACCTCAGGAGCATCGACCAGTTTGGTACAGCTTCTTCAAACCAGCTCCACTTTTATTCATGTTTTCTCTTCACACTAGATAATCGAGTCGAATCAGTTCGGTTTGCTTCATTCGTTCACCATTCGCACATCTGTTACCGACAGCTCTCTGACGTGCGTCCTGCTTTTGTTTTTCTCAGCCAATTTGGTGTTTCACCAGACGGTGGAGCGCATCCACGTGGGGAAAAAGTTTGGAGACATCCCGAGAGGCATCTTCATCGTGAGAGGGGAAAATGTGGTTCTGCTTGGAGAGATGGTACTGGCATTCTCACTCTACTCATTTTGTTACTGCGATGCAAACTGGTGAAATTAAACCGAACAAACGCTGCAGGTCAAGTGTTAGGCTCATTTTACTCAAGCCCAGATGAAAAATATCCCCAGGTGGCAATGATGATGCTGTAACATAAGTTTGTTTTGTGGCTAAAAAGGTGATCATGATTTCATGAGGTTTTTTTGTGTGTTTTTTTACTTGATTGTAAAAGAATAGATTTAACGTAATATACGTTTTAACTTGTATTTAAACACTTAGTGCAGTTTATTCAATAAGTGTCTATCAAAACACCTCATTTGGAGGACTGATGTAGGAATATTTTCAAAAGTTTCTTTGCCAAAATATACAGTTTCAGTTCAAATTTAATAATGAAACAAAATATTTATTTACCCCATAGGACAACTAAATGTCTTAAAGTTAGTAACTTTAAAAAGCTAAGAAAATATCCTTTTATTTCTCCTGTAATCAGTCTTCATGTAAGGCACTTAAAAACTAAGTTGAAAACACTTAGTCTAATGTCCAAACCCTACAGAAGAAGATTTTATTTTCAAATATTGAACATACTTTAAGTGAGCGCAGTAAGACCAAAAACATGACACTTTTGAAAACAGAAAATAGTAGAGATTTCTTCTTGTCCAGGACATACTGACCTCTAGACTGATTTTGGACCGCACTACAGAGACAAACAACCTTCTAGGCCAACACACAGAGCCAGGATGAGTCATAGAGCCAGACGCTTGTCACACTCTAAATGTACATCATGTATTGAGTCCTAAACGTGAACTGGCAATAATACAGCCTGTACTATTACATTAGCTTCAGAATGCTTTCTATGACTACTGTTAGTAGCAAACATGCAGAGCCCTCCACTATTTTTATCTCCCCTGATAAAGATGTGTAAAAAGCCTTTAAATAAACTTGTTTTTCTATTGCGTGAGCTTCATATCTCTCAGAGAAATGCAGACAAAGAAATCCAGCTTTTCTTTTGACTACATTTATTCAGCCAGAAAACAGTCACACATAAAGAAATACAAGTTACAAATGTTACTCCTAACACTTCATTCATATAAACATAATGTAACTGAAGCATTTATTTGTAATCCTGGCTTTTTGAAAATTAATGAAGTTTTCTACTGAGGTGAAAATGTGACATGACACACAGGAACATTTCCCTTAGACATGCTTCAAAATGTGAAAGAGTAGATAACAGGCTTCTTCTTCTTCTTTTTTTTTTTTTGAACATTATGGGGCTGCATACATTTGTGTAAATCAGAAAATGTCTATTAAGGGGAAAAAATGCAGCTAAGCTAAACTTGGTCTGTATATACTGTTAGAGCTACTATTAAACTAGGAAATGGGTCTAAAAATAAAAGCTGTTTCTCCAACATGCTGGATGTAACTCAACTGTAATTTTTAACTGGAACCATGGTTGGATGAGGCTAAGATTGAGCTGTTCTGCAGCACACACTGCAGGTCTGTGTGTGTAGTGTTAAAGATAAATTTGTGGAAAATCACATCATGTCGATTGTCATTTGTTGTGGAAGATCTGCTCTCTTCCAAAAGCCCATTGAAATCTTGTTAAGATTTTGTTGATTCATGGACTGCTTGACATTCAAGGATGCAAAAAAATATCTGTTGTGTTGATAACAAAGTGAAGATGGGGCATCATCTGGCCTTTCAACAGAATAATGACTCGATTCATATGGCCAAACGACGCAAAAATGGAACACCAGGCAAAAATTAACCTTCTTCCAAGGTCATCACAGTCCCAAATCAAAACAAAAAGCCTTGTGAGTGAGCTGAAGAGAGCAAGATAGAGAACCAAGGACTCTGGTGACCTAAACAGATTGTGTAAAGAGGAGTAGTTAAGATTTCTCACTATGCTCCAACCGTTCTTCTGTCACATGGGTTGTTGTACAAAATCTGAACAGCAGGGGGCGCCAATGAGAGCAGGGGGGTGGACATGTGTTCAAGTAAATGTGCTAAATTAATCGTGTTTGACATGAGATTTTTTGCTACGATAAAAAAATGTAAACATGGCAGTTACTGTTCTGCCTGTATTTACTGTTACATGAATCCCAGTTCTATTTAATGTATAACCTATTTACATTAAGGCGAGATCAAGTGTATGGATGTGATGATAACATGATCATCGCTTTGATTTAGAGCTTTGTCTAATTTAGTGTCATTTACCATTTTAGGTTAATTTAATCAGTTATGTGTTTCTCATTATTTAATTTTTTAAAAATCGCTGGTAAACGGGTATGAATGCTGCTGATAATTTTTTTTGCTGGCTCCCTTTATTGAAACATTAGTTGCAGAACAGTTGGGGAGTCGGTGTTTGAAGTAGCAGAGAATATAACGTGTGGATCTTTAGTAAAGTTGAAGGTGACGTGGAGTGTGTGTCTTTCTGTAGGACGTGGATAAGCCCTGCGACACCATCCTGCAGCAGGTCTCCATCGAAGAGATCCTAGAGGAGCAGCGGCTGCAGCAGCAAGCCAAGCAGGAGACGGAGAAAGTCAAGATGCAGGTCCTGAAGGACCGAGGCCTCTCCATTCCCAAAGCGGATAACTTGGACGAGTACTAAAGCAGCTTTCCATATTTTTTTTTTTTTTCTCAGTTTGTATCGGACTTGTAACTTGTACCTTTGAACCGAGGAGTTTAGTGTTTTGTGGGCAGAATTATCAAGTTGCATCCATTTACTGTACTCGTTGATTTTTATTGGACGTATTTGAAGGAAAATGTGATCAGCTCACCTCAGTTTTGTGAGATCATGGCAGTAAAGTACAAAAAAAATTGTTTTTCCAGATTACTGTTAGTAGTTTTGAGTATATAAAAGCACTTTGTATTTCGTTACAACATGGTGAGCTTTCATGTTTGAGGATGTCTGCGTCTGCTAATGATGAGCACTACTTTCTCAAATAAACGAATGATTAGTTTGTCATTACGGGAGCTGCTTGGGAAAACGTATAATCACATCATCTCATTGTTCCTCTGTCCCTGATGTATGCATTGCTATAAAAGCAGCTTATTTTTAGAATAACCAGGGCGCGTCCTGCAGCGTGACCTCCTACAAGGGACTTTGCAGATCTACAAGCAAAAGGCATCATTCACTGTGGCAATTGGATTAAGGCAGATCAGTGGATCAGACAGCCGGTGTCCTGTTGTAGAGATCATGGCGCGTCCGGACAGATCGATCCTGTCTGCCATCATCAGTTTATAATCTGCCTGTTAATTGTCTGGACTAATGATCATGTAATAGAGCTCCCGTGCGGGAGACGTATTTTGCGTGCAGCCTACTATTAAACCAATTATTGCCACTGCCACATGGTTTTGCCCTGTTCCGCTGCTCAATATGTTTAATGTCATTAGCATCACAACTTGTTTAATGCAGGGTTGAGACACACAGCCTGTCTGTGAAGGAAAGGTTCCCTGAGCAAGTTAAAGTAACTTTATAAAGCATGTGATTTCCTCACGTCTTCAAAATAAAAGTTGCGAATTGGTGCTTAATTTCAGTTTTTTTTGTAATAGGTTTTTTTTTATTATAATTTGAAGGGACGAGTGTAAGTATTTTTTGCCTAATTTGGTAAAATATTTGAAAACATTAATGCATATATTTTCACACCTCTTTAGTAAACTTTATCCTTGCCAGACTTCCTTTGGTGCGGTGGATCTCTGCAGCTCCTCCAGAGTTACCACAGGCCTCTTGTATGTATTATGTCAGGGATCCCGAGCTCCAGTTCTCACAGGAAGGTGTCCTGCAAACTTTTGGAGCAGTTTGTAGTCTGGTCTGCCTGAATCAAATGGCTTCATTACATTCTTCCTCCCTGGCCTCTCTTCATGATCTTCATGATGCTGTTTCTTCTCTAATGTTCCCTAAGAAACATCTGAGATCTTCAAAGGACGTCTTTATTTATCATAAGATTAAATTACACAGTGTTGCATTCTGTTTTGTAAATATGTATCTTCTGAAGACAGACGGTGAGATTCTCAGAGCAAAGGAGCTTGAGTTTAGAAAATTATGGATGTTTCTATTTTACAATTAATTCACTGCAGTGTGTAGATTTAACACAACATTCCAATAAAACACATCCAAAATTATAGTTAAGAGAGAAAATATCAATAATTTAAAGGCGTTTGAATACTTTTACAACTGTGAGATGGCTCTGTTTTAAGGCAGAACAGAAGTTAAAAGTCCGATCTAAAATGATTTAGCAGTTATTTCCATTACATCTCTCTGCAGCTGGCTGCAAAGGCCCCTTCCCATAAGGACCGAGGTAGAACCCTGGCTTGACATGTGATGCCAACAAAGGAAGTAGCATTAAGTGCGATCGAAGTGATGGCTAATAGCCCCTGGTCCTAAATCATCCCTGGATCCCCTGAGAAATTACATTTACGAAGATCAATGCACGTTTCCAACAAATCAATCTTAGAGGAAAAGTCACTCCCAATCATTTGTCATTTTACATAATTCATCAATAAGACAAAGAGGTACACAATGGAGATAATGATGCACATTAGACGACGGCTGTCTTTGCTCATTCCATTTTCAAGCTCCACGCTGGCATTCAAGCACGGAGCGTTTACATCACAACATCAACAGAAAAAAGACTTATGTGCTGAGCTGTAGATTCCTCAGGGTATGGATCGAAGTGGGAAGTTTCAAAACTGTTATTAAATCTGTCTGCTTTAGCACTTAAGGAAAATGGCCATTAACCAGCTTTAGTTTCAAGACCCATGAGTGTCAGGATGTCAGTTTTTTTTTTAAAGGCCCATTAACATCGTGATGTTAATGGGCATAGAATTATAACATAGAATCAAGTCCAAAATTATTCAAATAATGTGTCAGATTTATGTCTAAAATAAAACTTCTAATCTAACCAACATGTTTCCTTTGACTGAAACAAAGCAACCAGCAAGAGCCACAGTTTAAATCTGTGGATCAAGTTAAAGATGAGGGTGATGACAAAGAGGCCTTCTGGCCTCAACACATTGGAGCTCAGAGCCAAAGATAAATTGTCAAAATACTATGGAGACAGTAAAAGGGTTTGATTGCTGTGACACCAGTATAGATGATGCATTTTTTATGAAGGATTTAAATGACATTTGACATGACTTGATACCTCAGACATGATTTATTGCCACACTCGTAGGCCCCGGTTCTGTCTTTATTATGTTTTCAGCACATAGTTTCCTTGGAGTTCACATGGAGATGAAGACTGACGCATTTTGCCATTTTTGGACATAGATTATCTTGCTTGGAGGAACATGACAAGCGTTTCCATCGTTTGCTTCATAATCAGAATGACCAGCATTGACCTCAGTGCTGATTGCAGCTCACACTTCGCTTACATCTTCTGTATGTCACTGTCATGACTTTCAGCACCTCCAGGCCTGTCACCTTTTTCCTGCAGGGTGTAATGTTGTACTGGAGTCAGTTTGGTGCCATATCCACTACGGAGAAGTTCTTCTACTAATGAAAACAATGCATGTGTAGGTCGTGCTGGAGATGAATTAATGCAGCAGCTCCATGTTGTTCCCCAAACAACTTACTATGACTTCATAATTTTCAAATACTTTATTATTATTCACATTCACAAAAATCCACAAATATTAAATCAATGCATCTCATATGCGTTTCATATAAAGCACAATATATTATACGCATTAATTAAAAAAACAAAAATGTTTGGGGCCCTCTCCCTGCCCCTCTGACCACTTTTCTAAAACCCGGCCCAGTCCAGATGTATTTGTATCATTTGTGCGTGCTTTTATTTTGATGCACAATCCGGTGGCTGTAATGCCTGCAGCTTGACGCGGCTGTGGCGGAGAGGCCCAGCCTACGCTGATTACGCACCAGCAGAAGGAGGAGGGGGACCGAGCCGATGTCCTCTCTGGTGCACTCAGCCAACCTGTGCCGTTGTAAAGCTGGTGCTACTCTGGCGCGTCGGCGTAAAGCGTCCGCCGAGACAACCCCAGATTGGCTGGCGTCGAGATCCTCCGAGTTGGCCGCTTTCCGCCGCGGACATCATTTCGCGCCCGCGTTGCGCATGGAATGGTTTTGGGGCGACTGGAGTAGAAATGCAGCGCTGCACGTCCAGCCCACAACAAGAACCATGCCCAACTTACACTGCAAGCAAACCCGCGGCATCCCGTTTCACCCTTCACGACTTTGATATGAGAGAGACCTGCTCGGATCTCGACGAGGAGTGAAGGAAACGATCCCCGTCGCCGGCACCGGCTGAAGGACGCTGTTTTTCCTCTGCAGAAGCTCCAGCGACCCAATCTCTCTCTCTCTCTCTCTCTCTCTCTCTCTCTCTCTCTCTCTCTCTCTCTCTCTCTCTCTTTCTCTCTCCCCCATCCCCTGTCGTCCCCCCCACTCCGCGCGCGCACTCAGCATTTAGGATTTTTCTCTTTTTGATGGAGCTGGAGAACATAGTAGCCAACACTGTACTGCTAAAAGCCAGAGAGGGTAAGTCGACTCCGCAAAGAAGCTGTGTGTGTATAGAGGCTGGGAGGTGGAGGGGTGGTGGTGGTGGTGATGGGGGGTATTGGGGGGGAGCCAGCTCCGGCTGGGTGACATTTTGCGCTCAGTGTGCAGAAAAGATGGGAATGATCGCAGAGAGAGCATCAGCCTGCGGACCGTAGTCTCAGGTAGACCCTACAGATGCAATAGAGAGAGAGCGCCGAGGAAAGCAGGGGGAGGAGGGGGAGCTTATGCAATACATTACTGACAACATGAAAACACAACCAGGATATTCTCTTCCTGTTGTCAAAATCATCCTCGCAGGCCGATTTATTCCCCCTGGTTTTTGACTGATCGTCTCTTCCCTCCTCCTCGCTTCTCCGACACATTATGTGAAGGGGGCGCAGTGGGGTGCAGTGTGTGTGTGTGTGAGGGGAGGGGAGGGGGGGGGGCTGCCTCACACATCCGCTTTCGCTGTCTGTGCAAATGAAGGCGCCCTTTCGCAACGTCTCTGCGCGACAAAGCACGCACTGAGGCAGGGAGAAATAACTCCCTTCTGCACAGGGAATACATGAGTGCAGGCTGGCGGCTGGCGTTTGGATGGCGATCCGATGACGTGACCGGTGTTGAAATCTATGCGAGGAGGGAGGAGGTGGGGGGCTAGAGGGGGGGATGCCAGAGGCTCTCTGGCTGTCAGCGTGGAAAAGAGTCAGATGTCTTGAGAAGGCCACATGCAGCTTCAACCCTGGGTCTGAATTGATAGCTGGGTCCATTATCTCCCCCTTTTGAGGAGGAAGGCCCGAATCTGAGCGTGGAGTGTGAACTGGTTGTCTTCTTTGTAGGAATCTGTGTGTCTGTCTCTGCAGGTTTTGCATTTGTAATTCTTGTCAGCTTTTTTTTCGTTGTTATTTTCCATACTCTCTCCTTAAGTGGGATGAATCCGTCACTAGGTCGGTCGCATGGGAGTGTCCGATGTAAACAAAACCAGAAGACCATAAAATAATAATAATAATAATAAAAAGACTCTCAAAGGAAAATTAAATGTTGTAAATCATATTGCTCAAGTATCTTCACAGTGGACGGTGATTCACTCCTGTAGCAGTCAGTGTTGTGATCTGAAAACTCCTCTGACTGCAAGCCCTCTGCTGTATCTCAGTCCCATGACCCTGGTGACACGACAACAGCTCGGTATCAGCACAGCAGAGATGATATTCCACAGCAACGTGTCCTGGACGACACCATTGGTTGCTAGCAAACACTGCTAATCCACCTCACTTGCTTTTGCTGCTCCTTTTTAAACCTCTGTCTGGTCGTTTGATTTGAAAGCCGCGCCAGAGAGACATTGGAGTCCGGGATATGTTCCTCACTTGTTATTATTATTGTTATTATTATTATTATTATTATTATTATTATTATTATTATTATCTACTGGAGAGATGGTTTGAAAGTCTTCCTTCTCTCTCTGCTTTTCCATCCACAAAGTCTCCTTTTTAAACTGCACTGGATTTTGGGGTCATAGTTCAGATATATATTTGAGCTTTGAGGATGTGCCTTATTGTAAAAAGTAAATGGACAAAAGCGAAAAAAAAAAACCCCACACTCTTGTTTCCACAGTTACGGAAAATAATAATGGTCCATAAGTGAAAAATTGAGAGCAAAAAACTTTACGCGAAATTGCAAAGCTCTACCCTCCAAAAAAGAACAAAAGTCTACAAAAATAGGAAAATACTAGAGAGGCATCATAATGTTATCGTGAGGTATTCAAAGCCAGTGCTTTGGCGAAGGGCGCTCATTTGCACACCTGAGGTTGCAGACACACGTGGTTTCCCAGTTTACCCATTTGGCGAACTTTCCAGCAGCTTTTCCAGCTTTACCTTTTGGGTAATGATATCATTGGCAGCGATGGCAGAGAGTGTTTTGGGAGGAATCATGAAGCAAATGACTAGAAAGCTGACGAGGTATCAGAAGCACGTTTGCGTATGGATCAGACTGCGTGCTCATTTAATGGCAGCGGAGAGCAAACGGGCCGGCAGAATCGAGCTTCATGAATTAATAAGGGCAGCTAATGAACCACAGCAGATCCGGCTCGTCCCAGCTGCTCTGTCGGGTCTCACTCGGCCCGTCGTTGACGAGGAAAAACACGGCCTCCCTCAGGCAGTATTTGGAGTTTCTGAGCAGCTTTATCAACGTCCGTATAGATGCTTCAGTGTGAGACTTCCCCAGCAGATTTGCAGCCGTGCCCTCACCGAAACATGTTGCAGGTTGTTGCAAGTCCATTACTGGTCAAATCGTTTACCAGTGAGAATCATTAGAAGTTTTGTATTACACGGCCCAGCGCCAGTGCTCTGCAGATCTCCCCCCTCCACCACCCCACCTCCACACACACACACACATGCACACCCCCACACACACACACCCACACACACACACACCGCCCCGTGTGCCGAGAACGTCTCCCTCACACGAAAGCGTGGCAGAGCAAGTGAGCGAGCGCACAGGTTCACCTCGGATCACGAACTAGCAACGGGCCGGAGAATGTAAGTGGAGCAAATAAAGACTGTTTGCTCTTTGTTTGTTTATGCGTGATCATCTCGAGCTGGAGCTGAAGGCAGAGGCGAGCCTTGTCTGTCCAAAAAGCTCCCAGCTACGCACAACAGGAAAGCCCAGTTTACACTGCAGCCTTTGGCTTGTTTATGCCAGCGTTCTCACACATCCTGCATCAGTGAAACAGTGTGAGTGACAGCCAGGCACAGAATTAAATAGCTACTGATGCACCCAGCAGAACAGGCGCTCCGTCGACCAAATGTTGGACACGCAGACATATGGAAAAAGTATTTGCCCCCTTACAGACATCTTCTGCTTTTGCTTCCGATGTCATATTTGAATGATTCAGATCACTTTCAAGAAGATGTAAAAAATAAGCGTTCAAATAAGTATATTCTTTATAAGAGGACAAAAGATTCCTAAACCAACCTGTCCCTGTTTGAAGCTGTAAGTGCCTATATAATGAACCACATTCAATTTAACTAGAATGTTCCCTACTAAAAAAATCCTGAGCCCAAACCTGTCTGACAACATCAAGTAAACCAAAAGCAACAAATTATTCCCTAATCTAAAAAAAAAAAAAATAGAAAGTGACGATAAAAAAAATACTTAGTTCACAAAAAAAAAACATGCAGGATAACATGTAAAGCACTGCAACACTCACATTCCTCATGATTCAGTAATGATTTGTAGAAGAGTTCAAACTGCAGAAAACCAGAAGAAAGCAAAACCACATCTAACGTATGATAAAAATACACCTCGATAATCTCCAATACTTTCGGGAAAAAATTGGGCAAAATGAAAAGACAAAAGCTGAACTTTTCCAACGTGTGCGTAACGCTGCATCTGGTGTAAAACCGACACGACGTTTCAGAAAAAAAAGTATCACCGTCACAAATGCTGATGGCAGTGTAACGGTCCGGGAGAGCTGCAATCACTGAGTAACCCGTGAATCCTTCTATCTACTGGAAAATCCTGGACGAGAAGGTCACTTAGGGTATGAGCAATAATCCGAACACACCAGGAAGGTTTAGAGTAGCCTAGTCAAAGTCTGGACCTTAAGTTGATCGCTGTAGCATGAATGCACATGAAACCCTCCAATTA